>NC_071507.1:140830578-141459536 GCF_027887155.1 Malaclemys terrapin pileata
GGAAAATCAATTTCCAAATCCTCCCTTTCTGAACTATTGAGTTCTCCAGAACATTCTGCGATTCTGTCATTTTTTTCTGCAAAGACATTCCCTTTACTTGGAAGCACCTTTATTGTTGGATGGCTCTTGACTTTGCTGTTCAGAAATAATGCAGTCACAGGGCATTAGCTGGTTACAATGAATGATCCTACTCCATTTTCTGCTTTAACCTCATACATGGGGCTGGACTGTCTTCTTCTTTTCTCTTAGTGACTATATGAACCTGATGCTCCCAAAATGCTTGAAGTTTTCCTGATCCAACCTTCTCCAACAGATTCCTCAGCAGTGCAGGTTGTCAGGCTGAAGCTCCGGTCTTAGCACTTTTTGTTCATAGTATTCCTTCCCTCTAGTAACTGATTTCAGAATATATTTTTATACAATCTGGTAAACTTCTTTCATCTGCCTCTTCCAGTGCTCAGCATATACCTGATAGTGTCACTTTCTTGATCTGACCTCAAACCAAATAATAAGTCAATAGCTAGCTTTTGGGTTCTCCCATTCAAAAGGAAAAAGGGTGAGAAACCTGTTGCTGCACTAACTGTGCAGCTATAGACATGCACCACTTTGTTCAGAGACTCCTTTCAGATCTATTTCTTGTCTTCATCTAGAGTCCTGAGCATGGAGAGTAAAGTTCAGTTAAAACACTCAGCTGGATTCGCTTGAGGATGGTAAGAAGCTGGTTTAGAATTTTGGATAACTTTGTATTCTTGCAGAGTTTTCTTTAAACAACTGGTTCTCAAATTCCTTTCCTTGGTCATGGTATATCTTTGGAGGAAATCCAAATTTCATTGCAAAGTCATTGAAGATTTTCTCAGCAGCAGCTTTACCAAATTTATTTGTTGTAGAGTATATGCTTTAGCTAGTTTTGTGAAATTATGCACAATCGCCAGGATGTATTCAGACCCTCCTTTACTCAGGGCCAAATGAAGGTAATCAATGAAAATCATATCTAAAGGTGCTGTAGAGATGTCACTTGGCATAGGTGCTCTGCTAAGTATATTCAACTTTTTTTTCTTCACACATTTACAAACACTTGTGATATAATGTTCTATGTCCTGTTGCATCTTAGGCCAAAAAAACCTTTCTCTTGTTGGGTTTACAACTCATTCTTTTCCCAAGTGAACCATTTCTTCATGCAACTATTTATATGCTAGTTCCCTGTATTGCCTTGGCAGCACAAATTGGGTTCTCCAGGTTGTCTTGCGCCTCAAAATACCATTTGAATCAATATGAAGCTTTGTCTTCTCAAATAGAAACTGTTGATCTTCATTGGGTTCCCCTTTGCTTTCCTTCAGACTCAATTGTGGTTTCTTTTCTTTAGCTCTATAATTCTTCAAATTGCAGAATTCCACTTGCTTGAGAGGATTTTTGCTTATCAGGATATATTTTTCCACTGGGTATTCAATATGGTTGTATTCATTTGATTGTAGAATAGATAGTTTTGCCATAATTGCTGAAATCTATTCCACACGACCCTAATTTTGGGCTTTCACAGGCTGAAAAATTGCTGAAATGCTCTCAGGGTCATATTCTTCTGTACCTTCTTTCATGTATGAAAGGTTCCCTGGATAAATAGTTGGCATCAGTGTTAACTTTCCCAGGATGGTATTGTATGGTGAAGTTGAAATCCAAGAGCTCTGAAACCCATCTATAACTAGAAGCATTTAGTTTAGCCAATATCATCAAGTACATTAGTGGGTTATTATCTTTATAGACTGTACATAAAGGTGCACAGAGGAGGTAATCCCTGAACCTTGCTGTTCTAGCTCACTTCAGAGCTAAAAACTTCAGTTTCCCAGAACGTAAGTCAGGGGTGTGCAAACTTTTTGGCCTGAGGACCACATTTGGGTGGGGAAATTGCATGCAGGGCCATGAATATAGAGCTGGGGCAGAGGGTTGGGGTGCGGAAGGGAGTGTGGGAGGGGGTGCAGTGTGCAGGAGGTGGCTCAGGGCAGGGGGTTGGGGGCTCAGGACAGGGCATTGGTGTGCAGGAGGGGTGCAGCAGGAGGCTCAGGACAGGGAGTTGGGGTGTGGGGTTCAGGAGGGGCGCGGGCTACAGATCAGCGCAGCTTACCTTGAACAGCTCCAGTGTGGCAGCGGCATGCAGCGGGGCTAAGGCAGGCTCCCTGCCTGCCCTGGCCCCGTGCCGCTCCCAGAAGCGACTGGCACCACGTCCCTGCGGCCCCTGGGGGAGGGGATGACAGATGGCTCTGCGTGAGCTGCCCTTGCGTGCAGGTACCTCCCCCGAAGCTCTCATTGACCTGGGGACAGTGCCTGCAGGCCACAGGACCGCGGCGCCACCGGGATGGTAATCCTGGATCCGGCCCATGGGCCATAGTTTGCCCACCCCTGATGTAAGTGGTGGTAGTTCTCTGCAGATGTTAGAGTTTTGGATCCATAGGAAATGACCTGGAGATTTCTTTGGTTTTGGTACAGGCCTTCATTGAGGCATCAGTATGGAAGGTGAATGGTTTCTGAAAATCTGGGTAGGCCATGATTGGAGGATTGGACAGAGCATGAATCAGTTGTTCTAAAACTCTTTGATGTAGTTCTGTGCTGGGCAGCTAACTGTCCGGTTCCCTTGACATTTTTTATGATTGGAATGGCGATCGTACAGTGTGCCACCCTAAAAATCATTTATAATTCCTCTGTAATAGCTAAGGAACCCAACCAGTTTTTTTACTTACTTCAGCATGAAGGGAGTCCTTTCTTTCAAAGCCTGTACAGCAGCTATGTCTTTTTGGTCCATGTTATATCTCTCAGCTGACACCATCCTTCCACAATAGCCCACCTCCTTCTTGAACAGATCACATTTATTTGGTTGCAGTTTGATACCTCTCTTCTGCTGACTTTTGAGAACTTTCCTAACATTTTCTGTATCGTTCCTATATTTTTTGCTGTAGACAAGCACATCATCAAAGTAGGGTATGAATATTTCACCTCTCAGATCTTCCAGGCAGTCTTCCATGCAGCACTGATGTGCTACAGAGGCATTATTAGTGAGTCCAAAAGGAAGGCAAACCCATTCCTATAATCCTCGGGGTGTAATGAATGCCATTAGGTGTGCACTTCCTTCACTTACAAACTCGATGATAAGGTCTAACTTGATCAAAGGCAGAGAACTATAAGTTTCACCCTAAGATATCTAGGATCTCTTGAATTCTGGGTATAGAATATCTGTCTTAAATTTTTGTTGTTGTTTAATTCTCTCTAGTCTATGCATAGTCATAATGTGCCATCTTTTTTTGACCCAAACTGCAGATGAGGAATATGGTGATTTAGACATCTTCATACACTTTCAGGCAAGAAGATCTTTTATGTAGCTCTTCACTTCAGTATATGAGAGGCTAATATGAGGGGGAAAGGAGTCCAGGAGAGCTGGCTGTATTTGAAAGAAGCCTTATTGAGGGTGCAGGAACAAACTATCCCAATGTGCAAAAGAATAGCAAATATGGCAAGCGACCAGCGTGGCTTAACAGAGAAATCTTTGGTGATCTTAAACACAAAAAGGAAGATTACAATAAGTGGCAACTTGGACGGATGACTAGGGAGAAGTATAAAAGTATTGCTCGAGCATGCAGGATTGTAATTAGGAAGGCCAAAGCACAATAGGAGTTGCAGCTAGCAAGGGATGTGAAGGGTAACAAGAAGGGTTTCTAGAGGTATGTTAGCAACAAGATAATGATCAGGGAAAGTGTAGGACCCTTATTGAATGGGGGAGGCAACCTAGTGATGGATGATGTGGAAAAAGCTGTAGTACTCAATGCTTTTTTTGCTTGGTCTTCACAGACAAGGTTAGCTCCCAGACTGCTGCACTGGGCTGCACAGTATGGAGAGGAGGTGAGCAGCCCTCACTGATGAAAGAACAAGTTAAGGACAATTTAGAAAAGCTGGACATGCACATGTCCATGGGGCCGGATTTAATGCATCTGAGGGTGCTCAGGGAGTTGGCTGATGTGATTGCAGAGCGATTGGCCATTATGTTTGAAAACTCCTAGTGATCAGGGGAGGTCCCGGATGATTGGAAAAAGGCAAACATAGTTCACATCTTTAAAAAAGGGACGAAGGAGAAACCAGGAAACTACAAACTGGTCACCCTCACCTCAGTCCCTGGAAAAATCATGGAGCAGGTCCTCAAGAATCCATTTTGAAGCACTCGGAGGAGAGGAAGGTGATCAGGGACAGTCAACATGCACTCACCAAGGGCAAGTCATGCCTGACCAACCTGATTACCTTCTATGATGAGAAAACTGACTCTGTGGATATGGGGAAAGCGATGGATGTGATATACCTTGACTTTAGCAAAGCTTTTGATATGGTCTCCCACAGTATTCTTACTAGCAAGTTAAAAAAGTATGGATTGGATGAATGGACTATAAGGTGGATAGAAATCTGGCTAGATTGTCGGGCTCTACAGGTAGTGATCAACGGCTCGATGTCTAATTGGCAGGTGGTATCAAGCGGAGTGCCCCAGGGGGTCAGCCGTGGGGCCGGGTTTGTTCAATATCTTCATTAATGATCTGGATGATGGGATAGATTGAACCCTCAGCAACTTCGTGGATGACACTAAGCTTGGGGGAGAGGTAGATATGCTGGAGGGTAGGGATAGGGTCCAGAGTGACCTAGACAGTTTGGGGGATTGGGCCAAAAGAAATCTGATGAGGTTCAACAAGGACAAGTGCAGAGTCCTATACTTAGGATGGAAGACTCCCATGCATTGCTACTGGCTGGGGACTGACTGGCTAAGCGGCAGTTCTGCAGAAAAGGACCTGGAGATTACAGTGGATGAGAAGCTGGATACGAATCAACTGTGTGCCCTTGTTGCCAAGAAGGCTAACAGCATATTGGGCTGCACTAGTAGGAGCATTGCCAGCAAATCAAGGGAAGTGATTATACCCCTCTATTTGGCACTGGTGAGGCCACATCTGGAGTAATGTGTCCAGTTTTGGGCCCCCTACTACAGAAAGGATGTTGACAAATTTGAAGAGAGTCAGTGGAGGGCAACGAAAATTATTAGGGGGCTGGGGCACATGACTTGCGAGGAGAGGCTGAAGGAACTGGACTTATTTAGTTTGCAGACGAGAAGAGTGAGGGGGCATTTGATAGCAGCCTTCAACTACCTGAAGGGGGGTTCCAAAGAGGATGGAGCTAGGCTGTTCTCAGTGGTGGCAGATGACAGAACAAGAAGCAATGATCTCAAGTTGCAGTGGAGGAGGTTTAGGTTGGATATTAGGAAAAACTATGTTACTAGGAGGGTGGTGAAGCACTGGAATGGGTTACCTAGGGAGGTGGTGGAATCTCCATCCGTAGAGGTTTTTAAGGCCTGGCTTGACAAAGCCCTGGCTGGGATGATTTAGTTGGTGTTGGTCCTGCTTTGAACAGGGGGTTGGACTAGATGACCTCCTGAGGTCTCTTCCAACCCTAATCTTCTATGATTCTATGTCGTGGTTTGTGGCTACCCATATTGGCATAGTGGAATATCTCTAAAACACCACCGAAATTCCTCTGCAACACAAATTCCATGTACAGCACAATACCAGTTCAGAAAGCTCCATTGCCTTTGCAGTAACCCTGCGTTGACATTGAGTGGGGTCTGAGACAAGATAATTTGTCACTTTCTCTGCGGACCATGAAGCTCACCATGCCTCCTCTACTGTAAATCCCTTAAATGATAAACTTATCCACAATGGGCAATGTGAGGGCAGATGACCATGTGGTGGATTAAACAAGTCTTTAATTATCAGTAGATGTGGCATATAACACTATTTAGTCACAAGCTTTCCTACGGTTCCTCTCTGCGAATACTGGGCGGAGCAATATTGCAGAGAACCCGTACCCATGGTAGAGGAGTAAATTTAGGTGTGCCTGAAATAATACACACGGTGGAATTAAGTTGCACATCAATCATGATTGTGTGATACTAGCGAAACCATACTATAGCTCAGTACTCCGCCGCTGAATAACGGAGTACCAATGGTGAAGTGCATAACATTTGGGCATTGGCACCTCACGTCATTCCGGCCAGTTGTCTGAGCAAGTTGTTACACATTTTGACCTAGTTGCTGTCTTTGTAAAATGGGCATGATATGTGAGAGTTTTGTCCAACATGACACTTAGACAGACTGGCTGTGAATCATGCTTTATTTGCTGATCATTGTTCAGCTCTCTGCCTGCTTGTGCATGAAGTGGAAGACACTGTACATAGTCTTACTTCCACTTGGTGTCAGGCACCACTGATGACAGTAATTGGCCATAGCTGCCATACCTGCATTCAGCACACTCTCAAGTATGTCAAAAGAGTGTGACCGGGTGCCGAGGCATATGTCATCTGCATAAACAAACTTGCGAGACCATGGTATGGGAGGTCATTCAAAATCTAAGTTGAATAATATTGGAGATAATACTGATCCTTGTGGGAGGCTGTTCTTATGGTGCCTCCAAGCACTTGTTCTATCACCAATACGCACAAGGAAATGGTGATTGCTCAAAACCAGAGCCATTGCACACATTAGCCATCTTGGCATAGTTTTAGACAATTTCACCAATTTTTTTTTCCATTGAATACTTATATAGAGAGTGCCCCTTTAAATTACAGGGAATTTTTTCCTGAAGGAAGAAAGCTAATTTTATTTGATAGGTTTTGCCCATAAAATAAGCCTCTTGAGGAGATTTCCTATCTGTAGGTGATTGTAAACAAGTTCAGACTGTAGTTGAACCTTTCAGTGTCTTAAATTAACTTCTCTGTGTGTGCGTGCTTGTGCATTCACACAATTGCATCTAGCATTTGTCATTCATAGTCATTTTATTTTGCTGAATGTTTATCATCTTCATAACTGCAAAGCTCTAGGGCCTCATCCTGAGTAGTTCTGAGTTACCTCAATTCCCATTTACTTAAATGGGAATTATAGGTGCTCGGTGTCTCTCAGGTTTGGACCCTTAGAGCAAAGTTTGGGAGATGGGAAATTCCTGCTTTTATCTTCACTGCTAGCAATGGCTACACTCACTTCTGCAGGGATTAAAAAGTTAATTCTGTCATTTGCAAAGTATCTAAGGGCTAGTCTATACTGCTGTACTACATCAGCATAGCTGCACTGATGCAGCTCTACCACTGTAATGTTTCTGGTGAAGATGCACTATGCCAACGGGAGAGAACTCTCCCGTCAGCATAATTACTCCACCTGAACAAGCTGCAGAAGTTGTGTCGGTGGGAGACACTCTCCCACTGACACAGCATGATGTAGACGTTACATTAAATCTATGTAAATTACATCGCTCGGGAAGTAGCTTTTTCACACCCATAGCAATGTAACTTGCCTCAATTTAAATGGTAGTGCAGACAAGCCCTAATTATTTCAGGAAAAAGTGTGTGAGACTGGCGTATGTGAAGGAGGGTTAATTGCTGCACAATCAGCAGAGTCATTTTGTTGTCTAATGGGCTAGTTTTTGGACAATTTAAATTTTATGTTTTGTTTATCTTTATTGCCGTTGTGGCAAACCCAGGACAAATGGCTACAAAAGGGGGGGGGGGGTAGTAATTAGTCCCAGGGGGTTAAAAGGCCTCTCCCAAACCACTGAGGAGAGAGAACCATGGGGAAATAAGGTTTAACTGGAAAAGGGGTTACCAGGGAACTAATTAGGTTCAGCTGGCTCCAACTGCTTGAGACCTTTTTAAACCCTCCCCGGCGTGGAAGGGCAGGGGGGAGAGTGAGAGAAGCAGGGAAGCTACCAGTAAGCTAGGTGCAGTAAGGCTCTGAACCCTTCCAGCAAGGAAGGCTGCACTCTGTCCCCAGAAGGGAAGAAAAACAAGCACAAGGGACTGACTGAGGGAAGGAACAGCCAGACCCTGTGCTACCTACGAGGATTTGCTTTGCCCAAGCCTGTGTCTCCAAGGCTAAAAAGGACTGAGCCTGCTGAGGAGAAGAAGGTACTTTGCCACACGGTGTGTTCAATTATTAATTTTATGTCCATCTTTCCAGAGAGAGACAAAAATTTGGGAGAGTGAAGATCAATCTCTTTGAACTCATCAATTTCAACTTTAACCTATTCCGGAATTGTAAAATCTAGTTTAAAGGAAGTTTCATCTAGGGAAGTGAACAAAACATTATTGTGTGTTCACATAGATAGTTGGGTTACATCTTGTTCTGTTTTTGCACTGAGGTTCATCTCAGTTCAAATAAGAGATAAAAATGAAATAAACAGAATAAAACAAAAAATCCATAGAAGACAAACTTAGGTATTTTTATGGGCTATTATTGCATTAGCTTTTCTTGTAAGATTTATATAGTACAGATGTAAAGAGGTAATGAGTTCTAGATGGTGAAGAATAACAACATTACAAAATCAATAGTAATATAGAACTATGTTAAGCAGCAGCCATGGAACTCCGGTTCCTTCGGCTGAAAGTGACTAGTCATACTATCAGGGCAAGACACATTTTCGTGTTGCCAGTCTTACACTGGCTATAACTATTTTGGCTTTAGTAGTTACTCCTGATTTATAGCAGTGTAATTGGAAAATCCAGTGTCTAGGTCCAGGAGCATCAGAGTCCATTCTGGGTCATTCATCTTAGGCAACAGCTTGGAGCCATTGATTTCAGCCTCTTTGCTTATGATCAAGTGGTACAGTTTTTAGGACTGTACAGTGATTGGGAGGATGAAGGGAAAGAATGCAAATCAAGGTGAACAAAAACTGATTTCTCTTGACTAAAGGGTGTGCCAAAAGAAAATAAACAGTGAATAAGTTAGTAGCTAATAGGTTCTGAATGCTGTAAATGTGGGTCTCAGTTGTGAACTGACCATTTATCAAATATTAATGGGATTAATATTTAAATGAAGTTAGTTTTGAAGAAATGGTTGTCACATTTTCCTCTTTGCGCAGTGGAATATTAAGGAAAGCTATTAGTATGGTTATGAGATGAGATGTTTAATGAGGCCTGAGGTATAAAACTAAATTAAGGTACAGAAGTAGAAGATGTTTAAGACCAAAATTACAGAAATGAAGTCCAATATAAATATCGCATTGACTTAAAAATTCACAGCAGAATTATTGAAAAAAGACAATTGAGCTCTACCTTTTAAAATATTAATAGAGTAATTTCTACATACAGGTTAACTTTCTAAACCTAATTTGCATGCAAATGTTAAAATCCCAAGTATGAAATATAATCTAACCTTATTTAAATGAGCAAATATTAGTAGCATATTTGTGCGTGTCACTCAGTCTGATCTGACAATGTAGCTTAATATTTCAGAAACTGTTTTTGGCTATAATCATCTTTTCCTTTCTGTTTAGTAGAGAACTATGCTGTATTTCAAAATACAACTTGGGTAGTCTTGAAACAATATATCTTTTTCATCAGATGTAAAATGCTTTACGGTAACATTGGAACAATAAAATACTGCTAGTTTTATCTCTTCTTGTAGGTAAGTGTTATTGCTTACAAAATATGTCATTCCCCCCCATAGCATCTCAGTATAGCATTAGATCTCTAGTGAAAAAAGCCAGCAAGCCATTAAATTTGCATTACCACACCAAAGTCAATATGTCACAGTGGTAAATTCTTATTGGTTCTGTGTCTGTATTTAAAATGTTAAAAAGAAATAATCAACACAAAGCTAGTTGACAGCATGCACCTACAGGTTGAGACAGTGTTGTCTCTCCCATACGATCGGACTTTCATTATACTTTTTTGTCCTTTTGTAAGATGCAATTGTGTACCTTCAATTAAGAGTCACATTTTTAACACTCTCATCATTACTGAATATTCAAAACAAGTCAATAAAAACTTTGTCAAGAAGTCCACTAAAACACCAAAGAGATGAAAAGAATAGAAACTGGAAATTTAGCAGCATCAAAATGTACTCGTATAAAGGCACAGGAAATTAATTTACTATCAAATACATCAACTATTCATTATCAAGTAACGCAGAATTATCAAGAATTCTATTTTTATTTTATTTTCAAGACTTCCTTATAAAATTCTTATCAAGGTCTTATCGTTCTGCATATTTTGGCTTAGTTGTGAATGTGAGATGACTTTGGCATAGCCAAAAAACGAATTTTTTACATCTTTATAACCTTCAAAAGTTATTAGCTACAGGCTTGTTTCCTATGAGATAATTGTAGAACACATGGACTTTGTTAACAACTGTATGAAAGATGGATCAGATGCTTACTGAACACATCAACAGGTCTCTCAATTTCATTATAGATTTATTGAACCAGACAGAAAGCCAGAGTCTAGTGATGGCTGCAGCTCTTAGTTTGTTTGTGAGGTTTGAATCTGTAGTTTAGATACTGCAGCATTAAAAGCAAAATTTATTAATTTCCTTATTTTTGACACAACAGAATTTTGTCGGTTTTTAAATTGTGCCTTCGTAGTCCAGCTATTCATGATTCATTACAAAGTGATCAGTTAGATACCAGTAGTGCTGTGATTTAACTGTTTGATCTAAAGCCCAGTTAAGTCTTTAACTTAATTTCGATTGGCTTTGGATGAAGCCCCTAGAGATGTATACAAAAGTGGCAGCCATTATGTGTATGCTTATGCTGCAATAAAACACTTGGGCATCAGACTGTAGGGTTATAAAATAGCAGGGTAGACGTTTGGGCTCAGGCTGGAGCCCAGGCTCTGGGACCCCACGGTCCCAGCAATTTTATAACCCTGCAGCTTGAACACCATGAGCCCAAGTCAGCTGACTTATGCCAGCCATCGGTGTTTTATTGCAGTGTAGAGATACCCTTTGTGTCCTGTTTATGTTCCACGGAGTGCCTACTTTCTTCCTGTAACAAGGTAGGGCTTCTCCCCAACTTGTTACAGACTCTCTGCCACATCCACAGTCTCTTTCGTGCAGTTCTATTGTCTGAACTTAGGTCAATTCAGCAAAAATACAGTTCCTCAGCTCACCCTGGGCTACAGGTCCAAAGGTTCCCCTCCCCCCACTTTAGCTCTCAGATTCTTTCTACCTTCTCTCCCATGGGACTCTGGCCTTTTGCTGGCTAGTTCTCAACCTGACTCACCCAGGCTCCCCCTCACCAGGTCTCCCTCTCTCTAAGCCCAGGTACCCTCTTTTAAAGCTCAGCTGGGGTCAGCTGACCAAGTCAGAGGTGCACTGATCCTGTACCCTCTTAAAGGGCCAATGTCACTCTGTGATACTGCCCTTTTCCCCTATTTTCAGTTTTCACATTGAAAAGTTTTTTGAAAGTGCTGTTTACCAAGCTGTTTGTCTTCCAATCTGATTGTTCCCAGTAGTATTTATAAATCATATCTTAGTGGGTTTCCGTGCAGATAAAAAGAGAGACAATTGATTTCTAAGCTCAACTTATCTTAGTGTGTTTACTTTCAAAATACAGCCCCTGGAATTGGCTTTCGCTGAATCTTAGTTGGTTTGGAACTAAACTTATCTTGAAACATTAAGTAAAATAAATTAACTTCTGTAGAATACTTTGGACTAGGACAACCCAGTCATTTTGTCTAAACTGCTATGTACTATAAACAGATGTTGAAGAGTGTGGTATTTCCCATGACCATTGCAATTGTGGAAGCGCCAGAGGCTGCCGTAGAAATACCCACCACTTTTAAAGTTAGCTTGGTATAAAATAGTCAGGGATGTAAATACCCCCTTC
The DNA here is from genome assembly GCF_027887155.1 of Malaclemys terrapin pileata. Taxonomy (NCBI): domain Eukaryota; kingdom Metazoa; phylum Chordata; order Testudines; family Emydidae; genus Malaclemys; species Malaclemys terrapin. The sequence goes on from NC_071507.1 coordinate 140,842,243, forward strand.
TCTTGTTCATCATTTTTTTAATAAGACAATATATATAATATATTCCAAAAGCTGTACCAAATAAGATTGAAGTAAGGAACCTACACAGGAATAGGGCACAGTAGCAGTTTGAGCATGGCACTTGTCGTTAATAAACTTAACTTCTTGGTCTCATTTTCTGGATTATTCTTCCCTTTTCTTTGTATTTACAAAAAAGCACATATGGTAAAAGCGTTAGATGGTTGTACAGAAATGCTGTAGTATGTGTAAATGAAAGGGAAATCATCCACAATATATTTGACCTGACTTCCTAATTAATAAATCAATCCCAATCACTTTTTTGCCCACTTCTGCAAATTGAGCATGCAGGCCTTCAACCTGAGTGGTCACAGTTAATTTGCAACCCAGCAATGTGTGTTAGTAGTCAAATATATTCCTTCCAATGTTCATTACCTTGCATTTGTCAACACTAAATTTCATGTCATTGTGGTTCATCTAGCTTTGTTAGGTGCCTCTGAAATTCCTTATGGTCTTCCCAGTGTGGATTAACCTAATAATTTTGTTTAATCTAGAAATTTTGTCACCTCACTGTCCTTCCCTTTTCCTGACTATTAATGAATATATTAAACAACATGGCCCTGCCTACACTGTTAACTTTTGCCATGTGAAAAATTGTTAATTTACTCCTTTTCTTTGTTTTATGTTTTTGTTTTTTTACTAGCTTCTAATTCATACAGATATTTAAATCTCATCCTCTGACTATGTAGGCCAACACTTTCAAAGCTGGGTTCCTAAAACTAGGTTCCTTAATACATATTTAAGTACCCAAATATAAATGGTCTGATGCTCGGCACTCACAAATCCTATCGAGATTAGTGGCAGGTGCAGGTAGTAAAAATGTGAATTTAGGCGCCTAACTCAAGACATCCAAGGTTGAAAATTTTGGCCTTAATAGCCTCGTATGAGGACCTTTTGTGAAAGGTAGATTGGAGAAACATGACTTTTATCTAGGAAGCCTTCATGTTCATTTAGATTTCATATAGTTCTGTTTTTAATTAGCATCTAGAAAACTGGTTGAAATGATAAAATAAGATTCACTGGTCTATAATTCCACAGATCACCCAACACTTTCTTTAAAATTGGCACATTTGCAATTCTGCAAATATTCTATAGAGGATCTGATTTTAATGAGAGTACATATTTTTCTTCAGATTTCAGCCACTTCATTCTGTAGCTCCTATGAAATCCTTGAATGCATATCATATATAATACATAATGGATATCATATATCACACATAATAACCAATGCTGATGACTTGTTGCTCTTTTTGTTCCTGCATCATCTCTTCTGACAGCTCAATCTTTAGCAGTGTCTCATCTTTACTATCTGATAAGACTAGGTCTGTGGTATGTATCCTCCCAAAATCCTCAGTGGTGCTGACTAATGCAAAGGATTAATTTGGCGTCTTTGTAATGCCCTTAATTGCTCCCTTTACTGCCTAGTTGCCTAGCTGACTCTCAAATTACCTTTCAGACTTCTTGCTTCTGTTATACTTAGTCTTTTTTGTATTTGTTTTTGTCTTTGACTCTTTGTTCCCTCTTTACAAATTTCCAGTTTAGATTTTACCTGCCATATAGTTTATGCTCCTTTCTATTGGCTTCATTGGTTTAGGATTCCATTTGGTTTGAATTTCTGTATATACTCGTTCATAAGATGAATTTTTTTGGTAAAAAAGTGAAGCATCAAAGAGTGGGGGTCGGCTTATCAAGTTGACTATTTTAAGCTCTATTGAATTATTGAATTATTGAATTGAATATCTAGTACATTGTCATTGTAGATCAGAGGTCGGCAGACTTTGGCTCCTGGCCCGTCAGGGTAAGCCGTGAGTGGGCCGGGACGTTTTGTTTATCTGGTGTGTCCGCAGGTATGAAGCCCCGCAGCTCCCAGTGGCCATGATTTGCCATTCCCAGCCAATGGGAGCTGCAGGAAGTGGCAGCCAGCACATCCCTCAGCCCGCGCCGCTTCCCGCAGCTCCCATTTGCTGGGAACGGCAAACCACAGCCACTGGGAGCTGCTGGACTCTGTGCCTGCGGACACTCCAGATAAATAAAACGTCCCGGCCTGCCAGCGACTTACCCTGATGGGCCGGGAGCCAAAGTTTGCCAACCCTTGAAATATAGGGTTGGCTTATGAAACGATCATACAGTTTTTTGCCATTTTAACCTATCCATCTTGGGGGTCAGCTTATAAACAAACGAGCTAATGAACGAGTATATACGGTACCTATCCATTTCATCATACTATATTATTTTTTCTCCTTTGCCGCCTTTCTTTTTTCTTTCGGTGTGCATACTCTGAGACTTTGTTTTGGGAAGCTTAAGCCCCTATACTAATTCTAAGGATTTTAATTATCTCACCTTTGACGTTAGGGTCTTTGATTAGCACAGGTGTGTGTGTGTGTGTGTCATAGTGTTAATCTTGTTTTTTATCAGATTAACTAGCTAGTAATTTTAAAATCATTATCTGATTATGATGCACTTTCTCTACAGTAGTAATTAATATCACAAATGGAAGTGCTTCCCTTACAGAAGCTGAATTTAATTATAGTGTGGTAACACTTAGCTTACCCTTTCAGCCATTTTTTTAACGTTTTTGAAGGACTAGTTATACAGACCAATCTGGATTGCTTGTTAAAGTAGGCTTATTTGAACAACATGAGTTTTAATAGGAGCAAAGAATGTAGGGCGCCTTTACAAGATGGGGGCTGTGTCCTCGAATGCAGTGACTCTGAAAAGGACTTGAATAGTGGTAGATGGCCAACTGCACTTGAGCTTCCAGTGTAATGCTAGCTAAGAGGGTGAATATGATCCTTGGCTGCATAATCAGAGGAATATTAGTTAAGAGTAGGGAGATGGTATTATCTCTGTATATATCATTAATGAGACCATTACAGAAATACTGTCTAGTTCTGGGGATCCATTTTTAAAAGGATGTTGACAATAGGAAAGGGCTCAGAAAAGAGCTACAAGAATGATTTGAGGACTGGAAAATCTGCCTTACAATGAGAGACTAAAGAAGCTGAATCTGCTTAACAGGTGACTTGATTTTGGTCTGTAAGTTCCTAGATGGAAGATTTCTGATAGTAGAGGTGTCTTTAAACTAACAGACAAAGGCATAAACAAGATCCAGTGGCTGGAAGCTGAAGCTAGACAAATTCAGACAGGAAATAACATACACATTTTTAAGAGAGTGAGGGTAATTAACAGTTGTAATAAGTTACGTAGGGATGTGGTGGATTCTTCATCACCTGAAGTCTTTAAACAAAAAATAGATGCCTCTCTAAAAGATATACTATAGTTCAAGCAGAAGTTACAGGCTTGATGTGGAAATTACTGTGTAAGGTTCTATGGCCTGTGTAAAGCAGGAGATCGGGCAGGAGCAGGGGTGCTGGAACAATTTTTACAGTCGGGGTGCTGAGAGCCATTGAACCAAACTGTAAACCCTGTGTATAATGGAACCACTTCAAGCCACAGGATATGGCAGCACCCCCCACCCCGAACTCCTAGTTCCAGCACCTCTGGGCAGGAGGTGAGCTCTAGATGAACATAAGGTCCCTTTTGGCCTTAAAAATCTATGAATATATGACTAAGTTAAGAATGGCCTCTTCTCTTGTATGTTCTGAACCACTGATGTCACTTCTTCACAAAGTCTGCTTATACTACTAACAATCTTTCTCATTTTAGCTCACTCAAAGTTGCCCTCATGTTTGTCCTGTCAGATCTTAAAGACAGTGTATCTTTATTGCTGTGAATATTTTGATTGTTTAGGTCTTAAAAAATGATAAATGTCCAAAATCCTAAATGTAAGCTAATATGCAAGACTAAGAAAATAGGGGGTGAACAATTAATGGAAACCCTTATATTTTATTGTCTACCCAGCTGAATGATGCAAACTATTAGAGGAGAGAAACATCTTTTGAATAAACTGAGCCTGGACTTAATACGGTTCCTTTATGGAACAACACTTTTAAACATAATGATGCTCCTTCACCATGCAAAAATTAGAATGATTTTCTGAGGTGCATTGTAGAAGGGATGAAGGCAACAAGATATTTACATTGTTACAGAGCCTCAAAATTGTAATAATGGCAATAAGGTGATAATGATTTAATTCTTATGCATACTATTGAGTAACATTATCAACCAGTGCTATCAATGTCTGGTTTATGCTTGTGGCATAGAGTGTAAGGATGGCCACAGTCCAGGCCTACCACTCTGGTCCAAGAGATAGCAGAAATAGAGGCTCTTAAGCCATTTTGCCCTCAGTACTGATGGTGTAGGGGATATGACTAAAGGAAAGCCTGCATGCTCTGATCATAGACATTCTTTTTTCATCCTTGGGACCATTAGCATCTGGCATCAGTTAATTTAGCCCTTTAGATGCTCTATATTTTAGTAGGAAATCAGCACTGCACACAGCTGTCTGAAGACTGGGCGAAAGCACTGTCACCATTTCAGGGTAACTACACCTAAATCCCCTTTGCTCCATGTCAGGAATGCCCAAACAGGTCTCAAATCTTCTGACAGGGGTGGGGTTTAAGATGACACAGTTCCATGCCTTACACTATGATATCCTCAGCAAACCAGTCTGCCGAAAAGCCAACACCTGGGCTTTGATTTTTCTCCAAGGGCTATGAACTACATATTGCCCACAGTTACGAGTTACCACACAGCCATTTCTAGGTGACCACTTTTATTCTTAAGGTAAAAGTATTACAGAAAGAAAATATAAAAACAATAAAAGTTTCTATACACCTGCTAAAAGCTTACCAGAAGTCACCCATCAGTCTTATGGGGACCTTCGTAGGCCAAAGACTTTCCAACCCTTCTGCAAGACCTGGGGCCTTCTGTGGACATAAAGATCCTGTCCATTTGCTGAATCAGAAAGAAGGCCCCAAATGAGTTTAAATGCAAACTTTTATGTCAAAAGCCCTTTCTTTGTCTGTTGGTCTCTGGAAAACCCAGTTTGAACTAGTATATGTAAGCCTTCCTAGGGGTTAGTATCTCTCTGCAACCTGGCCCCTGGAGTATGGGGTCACAACCTGAATAATTCAGCTTAATGACCCTCTGCTGTTTTTAGTTCCTGAAGGAGCTAAAAGCAACCCTCCCTCCCTGGAGTTGCATACAACCCCTGGCCCACAATGATACATAACCATGCTTAATCTTAATACAATATGCTCCCCACAAAGATACTTCATGCGGTTGCAATATCTGTCACCAGTACCTCTCCACACCCTCCATGAAGATCTCATTCATTTCAGGTTTACAGTATGGCCATTGAAAGCACAAGTTCCCAAAAGAGAGGTTTTAGATAGACATAATCTCAACCATGATGTGCTCCTGTGGTCATTGTCCATGATGTCAGGATCTCTGGAAACTTCTCATTGGTGTGATGCATATCTTCCAACATTTCGAGTGGCTAAAGCAGGATAGGTGCTGCCCCTGGGGGAGAAGGGGTGCTGCCCCTCCCCGAGGTGGGGGCCCACAGGAGTGTGGGATTGGGTGCTGCTTATGGGGAAGAGAGGAGTTGTGGAGTGAGCCCACCAAGCGCTCGCCCTGCAGTGGCCTCTGCTGTGACTCCTCACCTACAGAGCTTGCTGGGCTCAGCTCCCCACTCTTGGTTTGTGACCTGACCCTTGGTGCACGGGGTCACAACACCATTCAGATTTGTTCGGTCTCCCTGATGTGGGGGTAGCCGGGCCAAATTAGAGTGAGTAGCACTGGGACTCCATGCTCCAATTGCAGGACCACTCACTGAAATTTGGCCTGCCTGCCAAACCTCCTGCTGGGGGGGGGAGGAGGAGGGTTAGGCCAAACCAGAATGGTGGTGGGACCCTGTGCAGCAGAAGTCAGGTCACAACACCCAAGTGGGGAGCTGAACTTAGCCTGCACTGCGGGACAGAAGCTGCTTTAACTGGGACAGGAGGTTTTGGAAACCAAAGCAGGACAGTGCAAAACCCAGAACTGTTGTGAAGCCTGGTGATGGATGAACCTTGGATATGATGTGCTCCTCCAAAACAGATGTGCTGGACTTCTTTCTAATGATCTTGGTATGGAACTTAGCATTAGCATCAACAGATAAGAAAATTTTCCTGAGAATTACTTAACAATTTAAATGGCTTTTGAATTGCCAATATACTTTTCTGGGAGCAAAATTCAACAGTTCTGATTTCTGAGGTTGGAGTGAATTAATAGGCTTCATATTGAAGCATTAATCTCCACTCTCAGAAGGTGTGTAGATTAATATACTTGAAAAGGTGGTGCTATGCATTTATAACTGTTTTCTGCTCAGGGTAAATTTGTCATATTCACTATATACTTACCATTTCAGGGAGTAGTTTGGTCTTAAACAAACTGGTTCAAATTTTGCTTTAAAACTGTGAATGTATTCCTAGAACAATTTATAATTTTAGGCAGAACAGCTCTGCAATGTGCTATGCTTGCTCTAATGTGAGTCTTTTACATGCTTCACGTGCTAAATCCTTGATTACTTCCAACTAATATTTAAACAGTATTTTGATTCAGTACTTAGTGTTCAGATTGACACAGGCTCAGTACTGTTTGGTATGTATGTGATCATTCAATAAGGAAATGAGCCCCTTCTCAAGGATTATTAATGTGTTTTTTGGCAGGCTGAGATTTCATTTTAAGCTAGATTCCTGAGAGTTTGTCCTTCACATCAACATTTTCAGTATTGAGAACAGTGCAACTTGTTCTCAAGAGCAATGAGCTTCAAGGTCTGACTGCTATCTGCCCCTTTCAAAATATTTAGAGAAATGTTGGTGGATCACTTGGAACTCTTAGCAGTTCCTTAGTGTTAACAGAACTGTTGTGAAGTTATAAATTTTCTTTTTTTGATAAGGACCTGTACTAGTGTGGTTGTACTGCCATTGCTTCTTGGGCGTGTTCTCTTGGATCTGCTTATGCAAGTTAGTGTTGTCCGCAGCAAGCACAGTGCATGTCAGCAATAATTTTGAAATTTGTACCATTGCCACAAATGTATAACCAAGGCTGTTAAGTTCCTGCTGGTTCCTAGTAGCAAAGGCAGAAAGAATAACTCCATCTACAAGAAAAAGCCCATTGCCTCTACTAAGGTGGTGTGTGTGTGTGTGTGTGTGTGTGTGCGCGCGCCTCGGAATATTTCTTATTTCTCTTTTCTTCTGCACAGCTGATTTTACATTGGGTTTGGTAATTCAGTGCAATTTTAATTTTTACTTATATTAAGAGCTTGTTTTACATCCATGATGTGATGGATCTGAGGTGGCAAGCACTGTGTAAATGCATATTTTCTTCAAGAATACAATGCCCTGCATCAGACAAGCTGACATAGTCTTTCCACTGTCTGAGAAATGTCATTTCCCAAAGGGGAGTTTGGCCTGTGTAGCCTTCACCGTCCAGGTGAGAAGTGAATAGGATCATGAGCTTAAAAAGTCCTCAACCTGGAAGAGGCTTTTGTACCTGCTTAGAGCCCTCTGAAGCCTTTGGATTTCTCTGTTCAGGATTTGGCATAGAAGTCCTGATCTTTGGATCTTGACTCTAGGTTACTTTACATCTCGGTCCCATTGCCTGTCTCTGTCTAAAGGGCAAAAAAAAGGTGAGAGAGATAGATGAACATAATTTGTTGGGGAAGAGTCAACATGTTTTTTGTAAAGGGAAATTGTCACGGCTTGTGGGGGGACACAAGGCCCTGCACCTCTGGCTTCCTGCGATTCACCATGACTCTCAGCCAGCCAGTAAAGCAGAAGGTTTATTTAGACGACAGGAATACAGTCCAAGACAGGTCTTGCAGGCACAGACAACAGGACCCCCCCCCAATTAGGCTCATCTTGGGGTCCCACGGGCACCACGCCCCCCTTGGGGTGTCAGAGCCCCGTCTGCCATTCCACCAGCCAGCTCCTGCAACTTTCTCTCCCCCCAGCATCTCCTCCCCCAGCCTTTGTTCAGTTTCCCAGGCAAAGGTGTCACCTGGCCTCTAACCCCTTCCTGGGTTCTCATGTTACATGCTCAGGTATCCTCCCTCAAGGCCAGTCTCCCATCCCCCAATGCAGACCATCCTAGCCACACTCCCCTGCCTTCCCATGCCAACACTCCCCACTCAGCATTCAAAGACCACATTAAGAACAGTCCCAGTTCATCACAGAAATCATGCCTCACCAATTTACTAGAATTCTTTGAGGGGGTCAACAAGGGGGATCTAGTGGATATAGTGTATTTAGATTTTCAGAAAGCCTTTGACAAGGTCCCTCACCAAAGGCTCTTAAGCAAAGTAAGCAGTCATGGGAGAAGAAGGGAAGGTTCTCTCATGGATTAGTAACTGGTTAAAAGATAAGGAACAAAAAGGTAGAAATAAATGGTCAGTTTTCAGAATGGAGAGAGGTAAATAGGGGTGTCCCCCAGGGGTTTGTACTGGGAGCAGTCCTATTCAACATATTCATAAATATTTTGGAAAAAGGGGTAAAGAGTGAGTTGGCAAAATTTGCAGATGATACAAAACTACTCAAGATAGTTAAGTCCCAAGCATATTGCGAAGAACTACAAAAGGATCTCACGAAACTGGGTGACCGGGCAACAAAATGGCAGATGAAATTCAGTGTTGATAAATGCAAAGTAATGCACATTGGAAAACATAATCCCAACTATACATATAAAATGATGGGGTCTAAATTAGCTGTTACTACTCAAGAAAGAGATCTTGGAGTCATTGTGGATAGTTCTCTGAAAATATGCACTCAGTGTGCAGCAACAGTCAAAAAAGCGAACAGAATGTTGGGAATAATTAAGAAAGGGATAGATAATAAGACAGAAAATATCATATTGCCTTTATAAAAATCCATAGTACAGTATACCCACAACTTGAATACTGCATGCAGATGTGGTCGCCCCATCTCAAAAAAGATATATTGGAACTGGAAAAAGTTCAGAAAAGTAAACAAAAATGATTAGGGGTATGGAACGGCTGCCATATGAGAAGAGATTAATAAGACTGGGACTTTTTAGCTTGGAGAAGAGACGACTAAGGGGAGATATGATAGAGGTCTATAAAATCATGACTGGTGTGGAGAAAGTAAATAAGGAAATGTTATTTACTCCTTCTCATAACACAAGAACTAGGGACCACCAAATTAAATTAATAAGCAGCAGGTTTAAAACAAACAAAAGGAAGTATTTTTTCACACAACGCACAGTCAATCTGTGGAACTCTTTGCCAGAGGATGTTGTGAAGGCCAAGAGCATAACAGTGTTCAAAAAAGAACTAGATAAATTCATGGAGGATAGGTCCATCAATGGCTATTAGCAAGGATGGGCAGGGATGTTGTCCCTAGCCTCTGTTTGCCAGAAGATGGGAATGGGCGACGGGATGGATCACTTGATGATTGCCTGATCTGTTCATTCCCTCTCGGGCCACTGGCATTGGCCACTGTCGGAAGACAGGATATTGGGCTAGATGGACCTTTGGTCTGACCTAGTATGGCTGTTCTTATTTTCTTAATAAACCTATCATTATGTGTACTCCAATAATCTTGCTCTGCAAATGATTTATCACTTGCAATCTACTATATTATAAGTATTGCTACACTAGTCGATCCATAGATGAAGGTTTCAGCTTTCTACATGTCTTGACAGATGATACAGTCTGGTAGGATAGTTAGGGAACTTCAGTCACGTTGGAAGGACAGAGCAGTAGATGGAATGGCAGAACCTTCTGTTCATTTCGGCAAAGGAAAGGTAGCTGCTGCTCCAACAACTTTTGCTTCCTTCCTCTGTTCGCTGTTTCTCAGTAACTGTGATAAAGAGCAGTCCATGACTTATGATTTCACAAACAAACTATGGATAAGTCTGGTACAAATTGGTGTGTATCAAAGAACTCATACTTGGTCAAATACTGAATAACTAGAAATACTATTTGGCCATAGACAAATTAGAATCCAAAAACACAACAATAAATAATACAGTTGCATGTATTAAACTCAATCATGTCTTGCAGGAATATATATTTAGTAGTAAAAAATCATCCCTATTTAATGGCATTCCCTCACCCAAAAAAAAAAATTGTTTTGTCATAATCAAAACATTATGAGAACCACTGTGGAGAGTAACTCCACTTTGAACAAGACGATGTGCAGGACTTTTAGTTATTCCAGTTTTCTATCAACACATTTTGATACATTAATCTATCCTGAAAATAATTTTTAGTAAATGATTAACGGATATTTTTTTAAATATGAAGTGAAGTAATGCAGTCTGTAAAGGTTAAAGACCTTACTCTGAATAATGTTTTGTCCTATTCGGTTAAGATAAGTAAATCTATGTGATATTAATATCTGCCTCTCTTTAGCACAGTAGTTAATGACAAAACTATAGTTTGAAAATACAGATTACTAGAGTGAGGAATGAGACAAGTAGCCTCCCTTGAAAGAATATAGGTACTTCACACTTGGGGGTCTTTCACAGATTACTCTTGTAAGGGAAAGTATGGGAGAAAAATGACAGTGAGAGTGAGTGACTGGTAGCTATGGAAAGAAAGAGATGTAAGATGGCAGCTGGAAGATCTAAAATGAACTGACTCTAAGAAGGAGGGGAGATTAATATTTTATGGCTTGTGACTTTTTTTGTATGTCACCAATGGTGTCCTAGGCCCTTTGCAGAAGGGTGTGCAGATAGTCAACTTGCCCTGGATAGCTCACAATAGTATACATATCATGCGGAGCAAGGAAAAGCAGTTCAATGTTACAGTGCAGTCATGTCTTATTAATTCCACTGAAATGATAGATCTAGGAGGAAGAGAGTGGAGGCATGTTTATTTGTTTGGGAAGACCAATGAACCATAATGATGGTTAAGGCTGCGTGTCTATCACAGAGGTCATGGAAGTCACTGATTCTGTGACTTTCCGTGACATCTGCAGTGGCCGGTGCGCCTGGCTCAGGGGCTGTCTGAGCCGGGCAGCCCCATGTCCAGCAGCAGCAGCAGTTGGGGTGTGTGAGGGGGCTCAGGGCTGTGTGAGGGGGTTGTGGTGCGGGGCAGTGCTTACTTGGGGTGGCTTCCCGGTTCCCACCAGCATGTCACTGCAACTCCTAGGCAGAGGGGCCAGAACGCTCCATGTGTTGCCCGCAGCTGCAGGCGCCGCCCCCTGCAGCCCCCATTGGCTGCGGTTCCCAGCCAATGGGAGTTGTGTAGCCAGCGCTTGTGACGGGAGCAGCATGCGGAGCCCTCCTGGCCGCTCCTCCCCCTAGGAGCTGCAGGGAAATATCAGTCAGAGCCGGGTAAAAATCCTGCCAGCCCCCCACACCCAATCTTCCTGCTCCAGCAAGGGTCCCAGGCCATGTGCCACTGCCTGCCCCTCCCTCCCCCCAGCACCAGCGGGGGTCCTGGGCCATGCACCACCGCCCTCTCCCACCAGTGCCAACGGGAGTCCTGGACCAGCACCCGTGGCGCCCCGGACTTCCCCCCCCAGAGCACCTGCGGACCCCAGCCCAAGTTTTAGTTAGGGATATATAGTAAAAGTCATGGACATGTCACGGGTCATGAATTTTTGTTTACTGCCCGTGAGCTGTCCATGACTTTTACTAAAAATGTTCATGACTAAAACATAGCCTTAATGATGGTTATTAGTTTTATCTCTGATGAAATAAGAGAAGATTGCTTCTTTTACATTATAAAGAAATAGAAATGCTAAATACAGACAGGAACTTCTGACTAAACGCCATGGGTCTCTTACATGTAAATCACATAGATGAGTCCTAGTTTAAGTGCAAATAGCATCATATAGTAGTAGGTAACAAGGTAGTTCTCCCCACACACTCTCACCCCCAATCCACTGCCTGGCTTTATTTTAAAATACAGTGAACTGGTGAATTCTATCATATCCCTAAATACTTAACATAGTATATTTTTCATTCTACCCTGTAAGTCAAGCAGGTACTCTATCTCTTAGGCAACTCATCTGAGCTTATTGTTCCTGGATAGAAAAGCAACATACAAAGGTACCTGTCATGGTTTTCTTTAATCTTTACACAGCACAGTCTTCCATTGGTAGAAAAATGTTTCTAATTGGATCTATCTGAGGAAAAAAATACGGTGACTGATCATGACTTGTTCACATTGTGATTAAAGAAAAAAAACAACCCATAACCAAACACAAAAAGCTGTATAGCTAAGAGAATCACTGGTCTTAAAATAGTCTGAAAAATTTGAGGGTGCAAAAAAGATGTTTAGAGAGAGAGAGAGAGAGAGAGAGAGTCAACATTTTAGATTCTTCTTACGCTGTTTCATCTCAGTTTGAGTTTCCATGTGAAAACACCTTTCTAGGAGAATGTTATCTTTTTATTAGCCAGAAAGACATAACAAGTATGTTAATTTATATTTTCTTTCTCAGTTCTTTGTCCTGTGCAATTGTTTGAATACAGTGGGATAGTGAATCAGATGTAAATAAAATGGTGAATACTCTATTTGTTGCATATAACTATTGTATTTTGTCATACATTTTGCCAAATACTTCAGCTAAAAGAATATACTTAAATACAGCTACCCCAGAAGTAAACAGTTGATAAAGTAGAAAATGCTGAATTTTAACTTAAAAAAGCCTAATAAAGCATAATTAAACTGCTCTTTAATTTGCTTTAGAAATACAAGCCTGGTCGATGTGATGATATTTTGAAATGGAAGCCACCCAGTCTGAATTCTGTTGATTTTCGTCTAAAGATAACAAGAATTGGTGGAGAAGGGTATGTAATCTCTTCCCTTCCTTACCCTTTTTAAATATAATCTAAAATATTCACTTGAATGGTCCTTAGCAGCAAACATTTCTCTGGTATTATTACTTGATCTTTTCTAGGTTTACCTCCCCTTTTCCCACACACACACCCTACTTCACTTTCTGTAGCATTTGTCCATTAGAAGCATAGCCAGTTGTTTCTTTGACTTGTGGTTGGTACTGTACCAAGAAGCTGTACCGCAGATGTATATAACTGAATTTCCCTAATTCGTTATTATTAAAGAAGGCACATTAAATTCAACAGCATCTCTTGTGCTTTTAAAAATTAAATTTGCTGTATGTTAAATTATCTATTCACAATTGCACAGAATGGTATAACAATGAAGATTTATTCAAGACCTTGCTTTAATGTAGCTCTTTGACTTATTAGTTATTCTTTAATATCCACCAAAACCCTATCAAGGAAGGTAAGGTTTCATAGCCCAAGACATTTAAATGTTCTTTAGATTACGTCACTTCTACCTATTTCTCTGTCTGGTGCATCTGCTGCTTAGAATTGCATAAATGTATTAAGCAATGGCAGTTCCCATGTGTGATTGTACTGGGGTTTAAGTCATTAAGTTACGTTTTCCATGGAAGAGGTTTTGTTTAAAATCAAGTTAATTGATTTTCCGATTGTTTAATATTTTAATATCTGGGTTTCATTCCTGCTGACAGTTTGATATACTTACTTTTAGCTTTTCTCTTCATTTCTCTAGTAACTATGAAGAAAGTAGTTTTTCAGTTAATTCATGTGTTGCTCATTATTCCAGTGAACAGAATTGAATAATGGTAATAACAGCACATCTAACTCTTTAAAATACTTGCAGGTCTTATTAATATATAGAGATTGTGATAGATTGTGAATGTGTCTCATCCTAAGGACACGGAGAATTATTTGACAATATACAGAACTACTAACTTGTGGATATGGCACAAAGCCAAAAAATACCTGTTTGGATTTCAACAGAAAATGTGTATTTAATATCCAATAGAAAAACTGTTACTTTTACTGCTAGGGAATATATTAGGATGTTTGTTTTAGCTTTTGAGAGGCAGATGTTTCCAGTTTAAAACAAAAAACACATTATCATCTTTGCTTTCTTAAAAAAGGATATTGATTGTAATCACTTAACCGGACGATTTTCCATAATAAAAATTAAGCTATATTAGCCAAACAAGGTATTTAATTGCAGGGCCATTTTTGTGATTTCTGCTGAAGCTTGAAAATGTTACAGTAATGAGCCATGATGTCTAAACAAAAAAAATTCTCTCATTTCATTTTAAGTGGAGTATGCATTTGATAAGATACTGATTTCACACAGAAATAATAAACAAAGAAAAGATGCTGATTATAATTTATTCAATTTGATAGAATTATGTTACAATTAGATTAGAAAAGGAAAATGTTATAAACAAGAACAATTTCTAGAAACTCACCTAGAATCTGTTGGAGGTAGGATACTTGACTAGATAAATCATTGGTCTGTCCTCATAGGGGAAGTCCTACTTTCAGACACTGAAAACATTTATTACATTCCAGCTACATTATATGTTTGGTGTCCAAAATGTGGAAGTGACTTCTAAATTTGTGTGCAAATGGTTACTTTGTATGCAGGCTTGACGGAATTGGAATTATATTTATTTATAATTTTGACAGATAATATCAATGTTATTTTTCATCATTTTTTTCAGTTTTTATCTATTTAAATATTCACAGTTGCTGACAATAGATGCTGAGATTCAAGAAGTTAAAGCTGTAGAACCATTAAAACACAAATTGTCAACCTTGCATGTCAAAATATATAAAATAAATATCCTTAAATCAAACTCTCGTAAATTCTCAAGCATCTTTTATTTACTTTGCCTGTCTATAAATTTCAGTTATCGGTGGAATTATTTTTTGTCGGTTTGCATGTGTAGGGTTAAATTGATGTTTACCTACATTTACTGATAAAAATCTAATCCTTCCAAGCCTACTTTACATATCTTGGTGCCCATATTCCCTGAGTAAGCGTGTGTTGAATAGCCAGCTTAGGCAGCCCCTTTTTACAATTCAGCTCTAAATATCAAATGCAACAGGGGTAAATGAACAACTTAGATTACAAAACTGAGATATTTTTACTGGGGTTGCTTGATTATCAGCATATAGACACTACATATTTTCAGTGTGTGCTGTACTACATCACATGTGTTATTATTATATATGTAAAAAGAATCCAGGGTTATCACTCTACATGTCACTCTGAGGCGTAGAATGTCCATAGAGCCAGTGTGAAGCATCAAAACAGCTACAAGTATGGCTCTTTTTGTTCAGAATATCATTTCAATCACTTGGATTTGTGTCCTGTTATCATTGAATTTTTAAATGCAAAGAATTCTAGACTATTATGATATCAAAGGCAACTCAACCGATCACCATCCTTCCTTTACAGCGAATTTGCATCCAGCAGTTTCATTGGTTGCATGAAGGAGGAATGTGAACATAAAGTGGTGTGTGCATAGAAAATGGATTGTTTGATCCAACTGTCAAACCTGTGCAACAGCATAGGCTTTCAGCTATTAGATCATCTGTGTATTATAGTGCCTAGGAACCTCATTTGTGGGCCAGGACCTCATTGTGCTTAGGTGCTGTACAGAACAAAAAGTCAGTCCCTGCCCAAAAGAGCTTACAATCTGAGTATCGGCAAGTATAAATAAGAGAACAGACTGACAGAGAGATGAACAGGAGAGCACAAGGAAACAATGAAACAATATTGGCCAGCATGACAGGCTGTGGTCTCTACACACCTGCAGCCTAACTGTTGTTAAAAGTTAACATTGTAATGAAGTTTTTAACATAACTAAATTCACAGGGGCCTAACAAAAAAAATTTAATGAAGTACTGAGTAAAATATTATGTATTGTAATTTTTAAAAAAATATTTATGCTGAATAGTGATCTATAAAATCATAGCCTCTGACCAGTTAATCACAAATAATGTATAAGTAATATGGTGCGATTAATTGGCAGTTGTTAATTTAATTATTCAGTTTATTGCTTGGCAAAACCTTAACAATGTACTCCCAGGAACTGTGTAAGGTAGGTCATTTATCTAGCTGGCTGGAAGAAAAGGGCTTGTTCCTCTTATAAAGTCTCCATCTGCATTTGATGGCAGAGGGGGAAGGTTTATCTGGATGGGACAAGGAGGAACAGGAAGTGGCCAGACCAGGGGTGTGTGTGTGTGTGTGTGTGTGTGTGTGTGGAGGGGGGACACTGCCATTCCAGGTGACTGGAGGAAGGGGCTGGAGAGGGCATTATTTATATTTTGGGCAGGTCCAGAGAATCCCTCTCACTAGGATCAGGCTGGCAATACCCATCATGGAATCAGAATAAAATTGGGTTTCTTCATGATTCACTGTAGACATTATGCTAGTCACCAATTTTTCTTGGGGGCTGAGAAGGAATTTTTCCCTCACTGCCAGATTGGCTGAAGTATAGTGGGCGTTATCACCTTCCCCACAGTGGATCAAAGACTCGATGGGGTGGCAGGGTTATTTTATTAAATGTTAGGTTAAAATTTTGCAACTTAGTAAATAAAAAATGTGGCAGATTCCAGTGTGGGTACTCATTACAGAAGGGATACGGTTATGAGATAAAATGGACTTGAAGGGGATGTAAAGGAAAACATCCCTTAAAGGAACTGGGGAAGCAGGATTCAGGGTTCCTAATGTCTTGTACAGCAGCGAGTCAATCTCCCTCCCTCTTCAAGCGCCCTTAACCCTCGTATGGGAAATTGGTGGGGTCCTAGCAATTGCCTGGCTGGGAACAGATTAGAAAGGGGGAGAGCTGAAGCCGGCCCCCCAGCCAGGTGGAAACAAGGAAATACTGATGACATGCATTGTACAATTTGTTGCTGAGTATTTCCAGACATTTTAAATGAATAAAGCTTCAGCCTAATTAAACCACATCCATTACCTCTTGTCTTTCTTCCAGCATGGCTACGCATTGTAAAGTTGTTTGAAAGGTGTAACAGAAATATAAGGATTTTTTAGATGCTGCAGGAGTATCAAAAATAATTACGTGTAAGTTTATGCTTTAAAAAGGCGTTTCAGGACTCTGAGCACTGCTATAATAAAATGGCTGTGAACAAGCGCCTGTTAGATTGAGTTCTAATATGAAAATCTGTTTCATTAAACTGAATGCCTTGCTGCTAGCAATTCTAAAATTATGGCATTGGGCTTCCTTTTGGTTTGTTCCCAAGCTAGGCTTTCTGAAAAAGCAGGCATTGATATAACTGTCAACCTGTTAAGGAAAGTGGTTTTTTCCCTTTAGGTCAAAAATACTATATACTGGACGGAGGCTTGACAGCTGAGCAATACAGAAGTGATTAGAGAGCTGCCCTGAAATTCATCCGTTATTTTACAATACAATTAAGCAGTGATGTTTATGGAATCAGAATTTATGTCCCGATATTGATCTGTCACTGACAAATGGTGAGACAAATCCGCATTTATCTCAAATAAACACTTGAGAATCCTTTCTGCTCTCCATGGAGAGCTGAATAAATGGATTCTGAAATAGTAAGCAAAGGTTACTGCTCACAATTAGCAAGTCCTCCATTCTACTTTAACTTTTACTTTAACTTTTACTTTAAATATGGGCAAATACCTAGATCCCTACCACCTCAGGATGTGATCTTATCAGCGCTCACACATAAGCAGTGTTGGTGCAGATCAAATTATAAGAATACTCAAGTTACTATAGGAAACGATGTTGGCAGTGCTCAATTTGTGCCAGGGATTGCCAGGACTGAGTCCCGGCAGCTCTAGACTTGGCAGTTCATAGCTCCCGCACCTTTGGGCTTGCCGTGTCAGTTATGAAAATTAAAAAATTGCTTGAGCCCTAGCACCAAATTGCTTGAGCCCCAGCACTTCTTTAATTACAAATTAAGCACTGTGTGTTGGTGATTCAGCCACTATCAGTCTTTTCACTGCAGCAGTACTTATCTAGTGCCCTTAGCATGGGATTACAGGACACGGTGCTGTTGGACCCATTGTTTTTTAGATGGAATATGTAACTGAGATCCTATTTACTTGTAATAATCTTGTGGTAATTTTCATACAAAAAAGGGGGGCTGTCTGTGGTGACTATCAAATTCCCATTTGTATAATTATTTTCTACCTACCTAAAATTCCTTCTGTGGTTTCCTTGTCTAAATTGTTCTGAGGTGTTAGTGTTCTCTATTAAGTACTGCTGTGTTCCACTCCAGACATAGCTGTATTCAGTGATGGATGGTTGGATGATTCTTTTTATCTGTTCAGTCCTTTTCCCATTGAAGTCTGTGGGAATTTTGCCATTGAATTAAAAAGGAGCAGGATCAAGCCCATAATTTGTAAAGCATCAGCAGGAAAGTCTCTATAAAAGTAAAATGTTGTTACTACAGCAAGTTGCTGTAAATTACAGGCATTGCTCCATCTCAGTAAAAGGCAGATTTTATAGTTTTTTGTTTTTATGTTACACAGATGCATGATCCTAAAGTCCCAGTCCAGTTTTAGTTGTATTTAATAATCAGCTGAATGAAAATAAGTTTTGGTGGAAGGCCTGCATCTCACAAAAATGAGACATTCAAACTGGAGATCTCCCCTATTCCATACATTTAAAAAAAGGCTAACTTCGCTTGCCAGTACTTTGAAATATCCTTTCAGATTTTCCTAGGTTGTAGTCTCATAACTGCAGGCCCTTCAGCCTTTGAGTGGTTTCTTGTGTTTTGCCTAAACTATATTGATCCTAATAGCAGTAAAACTTCAGGAACATGAACATACATATCTATTTCATTGCTGAGTGATCTGTTAATCAAAGCACATTAGCAGAAAGAAGATATTCACTTGCTGCTCTGCAGCATCCTTGATTTATCACAAATGGAGAAATGCTTTAAAAGTCTAAGGTAACTTATCCCAAAGAGCCAGATTTTAAGAACATTTCTGGAAAAATTAAACAAATATTGAAGCGTTTGAAGAATCCTCAGGCATCAGTTTGTCTGTGTCCACAAACTTCCAGATACACAGTAGTGGCATACAAGAACTGAATCTCAAAACTCTTCAGTCATTTCTCTATTAGCTCTCCCTTTGTGCAGTTTGCCTGGTGGCTTTCTGAACAAAGTGTGTTAAAAGCAAATGACAGACAAATGTTTGGTCTGATTGGCTCTGAATGGAAGCATCCAAACAGGCGGGACAATCAGATATGTCAAACCATTGATACCATCTCAAATCACAGAAGAGCATCAATTTTGTGTGGAACTTTGACATATAGGAAAGGTTCGAAGGAATTTCCCTCATCTTCTAAGGGAGAAATAAATTATAAGGTGTAATTTTACAAAAACATTCTTAGGTATCAGGGAGTAGGGAGCAGCCTTGTGTGTGTGTTGGTAGTGCAAGAGGCAGATGACAATGTAACCATGTTAGCAACATACATTCAGAAAAATTGAAACAAAGGGTCAAATGTCAGTAATACAGGGCAGGAGACTGGGAGTTGAAGTGAAATATGTTTCAGGACACCATACACTTGCTATAATCAAATCCTGGACCTTTTTGCTATCAACAAATATTATGAAATTATTCTCTTTGAGCTATAGAGAGCTAGGCACAGACACAATAAATATAAGCAAGCCATTTTCCCCTTTGGTTGGATGTAATGTTAGATGATGTGATATACTCTTCCTTTACAGCTAGAGTAATCTGGAACATTTTGGGGGGGGAAAGCTCAAGTAATTTTAATTGCCACAGAATGGGCATGAAGACCATGATTTGTCATTTCATATAAATAGTAGTCTCCTTATTTCAGTAATGTATTGCCCTATAAATCCTATAGACTTGTCTGTGAATACTAGTGCTTCCTTGACTTCCCAACCTGATAAATATTAACCAACCAGTGCCTGGAAAAATCATAAAACAAAAAATGTTAAACTAACACAGGGGTCGGCAACCTTTCAGAAGTGGTGTGCTGAGTCTTCATTTATTCACTCTAATTTAAGGTTTTGCGTGCCAGTAATACATTTCAACGTTTTTAGAAGGTCTCTGTCTATAAGTCTATAATATAACTAAACTATTGTATGTAAAGTAAATAAGGTTTTTAAAATGTTTAAGAAGCTTCATTTAAAATTAAATTAAAATGCAGAGGCCCCCAGACCAGTGGCCAGGACCCGGGCAGTGTGAGTGCCACTGCAAATCAGCTCGTGTGCCGCCTTTGGCACGCTTGCCATTGGTTGCCTACCCCTGAACTAACAAAATACACTGTGCAGGTTTTTTGTGGCCTCTCCTTCCTCTTTACTTTGTTTGTGAACTGTCAGTTTAGGTTGTCAGGTCTTCAAAGACAGGATCTTTCCATTCCTGGTACTGTGTTCTGTTCTGCACAGGTTCTTATACCACACTTATCACTTTAGTGTCTGAGCTGTATACAAGTCATAACAATATTTAATTCCACAGGATTATAATTTGTATTATATTAGCACCCAAATATCCCAGTCAAGATCAGGGTCCCATTGTCCTGGATGCCCTACAAACATAAAATAAAAGGTAGTCCCTGTGTTACAGTACAGACAAGGACAAGATGCAAAAAGTGGGTGTAGAACTCAGTAGGGGGGTGGGTGACAGTGATAGGAACACATATTTGCATATATTAGCTAAGTGTAAATGTCAAAGTTTTGTTTTCTAATAAATGAAAAAGAAGTGTAAATTGATCCCTAACAAGCCATTTGCTTAGACTTATTAAGGAGTTTACCATAGGCATCACAGAAGTAGCTCTTAAAAAGTGGTTTGAACGAGGCCAGGGTGTTGGCTGTGCAAATTGATTTGGAGGGTGCATTATGTGTATGAGGGACAGTATGGCAAAAGGCACAAAGGTTCTTGTGATAGAAATGTGCAACTAAGGCTGCCATCATCGGCATAGTGAAGGACGAGGGTTACAACACACTCGGGTCAATGTTTATCTGGATGCCACAAGACTCTGCCTCCTGGTATTGTCACTATACGGTCTGTATTGCTTGTATCTGGATACTCTCTGACACTTTAGTTCAGTTAAAAAAATTCCACTTTTAAATCTGGACAGCATTTATACTGAACATAATGTTATACCTTCCACAGTTAATATTCAGTATGCTTTTGGAATTTCTAATGTTGGGTTTAAAAAAAAAAAGCTCAGTCTCAGTGTTTTATGCGTGCAAGTGGCAGCCTTGGGCAATCTCCATCTGTCAGATAATTATTCTACTTTAACTACTCATTTCTCCAGATTTTTAAAAGCTTTGCTTCACATCATCCTAAAATTATCTGTATGCTTGCAACATGGAATTGAAATCTATTCTTACATGTTCTATAGGCCCTGCTTTCTTCAAATCATGAGGGCTGAGTTCCCTCTTGACCCACCTCTCTTAAGGTGGACTTTCCGCTTGCTGCAGTGTCAGCTACCCAAGAGCTAGTTGTTCTGTTAAGGAAAAGTTTGTGCATTTCCCCTGCTTCTCTGCAGACATGAGGTCATGAGGCAGGATCCCAAATATCATGTCTCTAAAATTAACCCATTTCTTATTAATTACTCTATCTTGTTAGATATATTTTGTTCTAAACCCCCTTTTCTAAAAGATATTCCATAGGTTATGTAGCTTGGATTTAAGGTGAAATATTACTCAAGTA
Source organism: Malaclemys terrapin pileata (assembly GCF_027887155.1). Taxonomy (NCBI): domain Eukaryota; kingdom Metazoa; phylum Chordata; order Testudines; family Emydidae; genus Malaclemys; species Malaclemys terrapin. The sequence goes on from NC_071507.1 coordinate 140,863,697, forward strand.
TACCACATTTCAGGAAATTGGAAGTCTTTGCCTTTTATTACAGAAACAAAGAACTCAAAGTAGAGCTAGTTGAAAATTTTTCCATTGACTTGTTTTGATGGAAAATTTGTAGTTTTGACCAAACACATTTTTCACAAGAAGTGTCTGCTTTCTGTGGAAAATTTTGATTTGTTGCCTCCATGAGAGTTGTTGTTCAGGTGCCTCACATTTCCATTCTCTTCTATGGGTTGGGTTCTCCAACCAGACTGCATCAACCACAGTGCACGATGGTCAGGGACTGTGAAAATCAGCAAGAAGGGAAACCGTGGTGTGCCTTGGGAGATGTAGTCAAACCATGAAGCCAAGGAAAATGGGAATATGAAGCACCTGACCTACAAATCCCATGATGTACTACAATGGCATTTCAAAATGGAATTTTTTTTGTTTTAAACGCACAATTTTCTGCCAAAAAAAAAAATTCCATGGAAAATTTCAGTGAACATGTATTTTTTGGTTTTGTCAAAATTTACTCAGGTAAAGTAGGAGAATACCCTACTTTCTGACAAGGTGTAAATCAAAGTATCTAAATCATTCAACTTCTATTCAGCTTAAACTGGCCATTAAAATAAAGTGTATATTAAACAGCAGAAAAACCCACCAGAAAAACCATTTCTTCCTACTGAACAGAGATGCTAGACTTCCTATGAAAAATTCCACTCAGCAGCTATTTAGTCTTCTGTATGCATTCTTAATTGTCTAACCTTTTAAATGAGGAAATGACATCTTGTAGTATTAAGCCTACATTCATTACAAACACATCAAATTTAGTAGCAGCTTCAACATGCCAAACTGAGATAGTTTTGTTTGAAAATGAACTCTTGTTAAAGGAATGGTCTGCATTTACTTCTACATTCCATTGATCTCTTTGGGGGTGTGAATGTAATAAGGAGCATTTTTTCAGTCTCTTGCCTTTGGCCTTATATATGTGTGTAACCATAAGGTGGAGCGTAACATGCTGTGAATTTTTTTTTTTTTTTTTAAATCAAGTCTGGATCTGTTTGTTTTCTTTTTTATTAGATTCATAGACAAATATCACTGTTAAATAATTTTGTGGTAGGCAGTATATATGAAGCCATCTTGAAGTCAATTAAAGCAACACAGGTCATAATAGCATAGGGTAATATGTGAAGATAAAAGTTCAAAATAAAGATAATCATTAAACAAATATCACAGATCACTACAGAACTTATATCCTCTCAAATCACCTGGTACAAGGAAACAGGAATATTCACATTTGGGAACTGTTGTACAGCTAAAATGTTAAGTGTCTGAAAAGAAACCTTTGTTTTGAACTTCAAGCTGTTCTAAATCTTTCAACAGACAAAGACTTAACTGCTGCTAGAAGAAGCTAAGACAGGTTTAAATGTCATCTTTGAAGTTAATGGGAAGGAGCATTGAAAGGAGGAGAAAGCAGCAAGATTTTATTTGAATAAAAACCTTCCCCATCTTTCTCACCACCTTATCTCATTTTCACAATGTTCACCACTGCTACATTTTAAAATATTTAAGTTCAATATTTAAATATGTTGGTATAAATGTTTAATATGATAGACTGATTCTTGTTTTTACCTCCAATTCTTTAGTTTAATTGCTTGGACCCCAGTCTTTCAAAGCCTTAGGCCTTGTCTACACTACAAAATTAAATTGACTTAAGTTATGTCAACATACAGCCGCCACTGTAATTAAACTACTGTTGCATGTCCACACTACACTCCTTGTGTCGCCAATGTGCATCCACAGTAGCAGCGCTTGCAAGGATGCAGAGAGCAATGCACTGTGGGTAGCTATCCCACTGTGCAACTCACCACCATCTAGTGCCAGGAGTTTTGGGAAGGGGTTGCAATGTCTCATGAGTGCAAACGAGTTGCACGGGGTGGCTGGGAACATGGGTTCAGTGTTCCATGATGCAGTTTTCTCCATTCCATGGGCATCCTATTACATTTCATGCCACTTTTCCAAAGCCTCGCTAGTTTGCGCATCCGCCATCTTTGTGAGACGCGTGGATCCTGCACTGCTCTTCAGTATTGCACTGAGCGATATGAACACAACATGCCCTTGCCTTCTGGTATGCCTTCCGCAGTTCCTTGATTTTCATGCAGCACTGCTGCATATCCCTGTCTTAGCCCTCCTCCGCCATGCCCCAAGCCATTGGGCCATAGATGTCGAAGTTCCTACAGCTGTATCAGAGCTGTACTTGCACAGCCTCCTCTCCCCACAGACTCAGGAGATCCACCACCTCTGATGTACTCCGGGCAGGAGCACTTTTGCTGCATGGAGCCTGCATGGTCAGCTGCTACGTTAGCTCTCCATGCCAAGCAAATATGAAATGGAATTTCAAAAAATTCCTGGGGTTTTAAAAGGGGAGAGGTGTGTTCTGGTGTACCTGGCTGCTAGACAGCAGAGGTTTTTTTAAAAGGTGACCAGAGCGGCCACAACGGGGCACTGTAAGACGCTACCTGGAGTCCACTAAAGTCAACGTTAGCAATGCAGTGTCTATACTGACACTGCATCACCCTAAGTACATCAGCCTAAGTGCTGTGCCTCTTGCCAAGGTAGATTTATTAGGTCAGCGTAGTGGGCGAGTTAAAGCAGTAGGAGGAACGATGTAGTGTAGTCACCTACACAATTAGGTCAGCATAACCTCCCTACATTGACCAAGGCCTGTAGTGTAGACCAGGCCTTACACGTGCATTTAACTATCTACTGAGAATAGTTACAATGTTGTCCTTACCCCCCAAAATCTTATAAAATGAATATTAATCAAGGAACAGGGAAGTTACATAGTATAAAACCTATTTGCTACTTTGTTTCTTACCTTACCTATTTGCATCTTTTACTTGCCTATTTTCTGTCTTAAGTGTTTTAACCTTTGCCAGTCTTTGTTTGTTTTTAGTGTGTTCATGTATACATCCTTCAGTGAACAAAGATGTAACATATATATGCCTCATTCACACCCTTGAGTTGAATTTGAACAGTGTCTCAATTATGTGAGAAGTAGCTTTTTAAAAGTTTTAGGGTTTCTGGCAACTATTCACAACATGAATCTGAGGTTCAGCATGGATGTGAGAAATCATTTGCTTTTAGCCTACCTATTGAAATTAATAGGTGGTGATTACTTCTAGAATCCACAAAACGGGGTCAAGTGAATACCATCACTGCAGTCTTTCTAATCAAAATGTACCAAGTTGATTTCAGAGATGCTGTATATTAATTGTTTGCCCACAGAATTAGCCTGTATGTACCTCGAGTGGTGTCCAACCCTCACAGCCTGGAAGCTGGATTTAGCCCATATTATCATAGCCCTCTCTATGTGGGTATTAATTAGAAGATGGTAACAGTGACCAGATCTATTTCTGTTACCAGGGAGGAGACATGGTTTCACATTTAAGTTTGTTAGGTCCTCAAACAACAGATCTAGTTTGAATGAAAGTGTGCAGTTGTATGGCGTATAAAGAAAGTTCTAATTTATAAAGCTTTACAATGTTGATTTTCTCTGTTCTGCTTTCATGTTAATTTCACAAAGCTAGTTATGTTCTAATTTTTATCTGTGCATTTTAATATATTTTATACCTTCCTGCTATGCATAATTCATATAAACAAGTGAAGCAAACAGCTGTATTTACATACTGATATGATACTATCTGAACTAATATTAGACACATATTTTACAAAGCTTATCTGGATGCTTTTTAGACATTTTAAAATTTTTAGACATTTTAAAAATAGTACATTTTAATCTTGATTTTATTTGTTCTCCCCTCACCATTTTGCAATATGAAAATATTTCTCAGGCTACCTAATTAGCCTTCAATTGTATTTTCAAATTTTGGTTCAGTTCGTTTGGTTATAGAAGACTACAAGATGCCAATTAAAAACAGCTTGTATTTAATATAATGAGGAGACTGACACTGGTCCTGGCTGCATGCTCCAGAGGCTTGCAAAATACATAATAAAGGCACAGACTAATTTAAATAAAGAAAATGCTTGTCCCTTTTTTCCTTTAAGTCCTGAGGGACATATGGGCTACTCTGAGTTATTGAAGCTGAGTTGCAGCTGATGCTTATGGTCATATTCTTTTACACTAGTATAAGTTAGTCTTTGTAAATTATAAAAATGCCCTGAAGTATCAGCTCATTTTTTCCATACCATTCTAAAAAGTTGTGGAATAATTAATACTCATCTCTCATCAATTTAGTCCTATTCAGACGAGGAATATTTTTGTGAATATTCCATAAATAACATCTTAAATTTCCAAATTTGTTTCCTATTTTAGTTTTCCTGATTACCACTTAGTTTTACAAATTCATGCATTTCCTTTTTTGTGTTAGCTAATAAATATTTTTACTTTTAAAATATTTTCTTATTACAAACTGGTGCTTTTTAAATGTACATTCAAGACAGATCCACAGAAAGGAAGACACTCATAAATATTTTGTACTCCTGATCTTTATTTTAGGAGTACAGAACATTCTTTGATGTCTTTTAAAGTTTAAAGAATATGTATACTTATAAAACCTCAGCTGACCTCCTTGCGTATGCTCATGTATCTGAAAAAAGGGTAAAACTGGGGGAGAGAGTTGATTTTGTCACAGGGGAAAATTTAGACAGACAGAGAAGACATTCATAAATATTTTGTATTCCTCATCTTTGTTTTGTTCCAAACATTTCATCATTCAATTTTCTGATAAAGCCAGACCCACAAAACATATAAGTAGAAATAAAAGTACTAAGTTATAAATATGTTTAAAGATAAAATAGTTCATGACAGTCAGTCATAACTTGAGGAGTACCATTCAGTTTGCTTTGATACCACCAAATGCACTTAAATTGTTTTGGAAGAACAGAAGCTCAACTTCCCATGGCTGACTGAATTCTTAAATTCTAGAGAATCAGCATACCATATCAAGAAATAAATGAATCTGCTCTGGATTGCTTGTATTTCTGCTGTTGCAATATCATCTATATGATATGCATATAACTAAAATGTTCCCAATTGTGTTTAAACTTGTGGAGATTTACTGAAGAGTCCATCTTTTTCAGTTTAACTGGTGGTCTGTTTACCTTAAATCCTCAAGGACATTAGAAACAGTCCTGGATTTTGTGGTAAGAGAGAATCAGGCTCACGCCTTCGCATGATGAATTATTTGAGTTCAGTGACAGGAATCCGATTCTCCGTAGGGAAGAAAGGACCATCCTAGTTGTCATTTTCCTTGAGATATTGACCCCGTTAAATATAAACAACCTAATAAGGACAGGATTGCAATGGAAATCTACCAAATGATATTCTTCTGAAATTGTTTTAAGGAATTTGTAAAATTCTATATGTGCATTCTTATGCTACATTACTCAAGTTTTGGTTACCAATATAAGCATTGGGACTGATTCAGGGGTAGTTACAAATATAGTTGTTGTGACAAATAGGGCAACTTCTTACCATATCTATGGGAGACCATATTGTATGAATGGTTATGTATCATTGTGGGTCAGGGATTGTATACGCTCCAAGTGGGGAAGGTTGCCACATCTTCTCCAGGAAGTGAAAACAGTAGGGGATGATTAAGGCAAATCACTCAGAGAGTGACACTTCCAGAGAGGTACCACCTCTAGAGGAAGCTTGCGTATTCTGTTTCAGTCTGGATTTTCCAGAGACCAACAGACAAAGAAAGGACTTTTGGATAAATAGCTGAGCTTAAACTCACTCTAGCCCTTTGTTCTGGATCCTGATCTAAAGATTGATATGAACTTGTAACCACTGGGTAAACCCAGTTGTGGGGTCTGACACCTGCCAGAGCCCTATATTGAAGTTAGGGGTGACCTCTGGTAAGCTGCTTAGCATATGTGGTTCTTTTATTGTTTTTATATGCTTTCATGGTCTCATAGACTCCAAGGCCAGAAGGAACCATTGTGATCATCTAGTCTGATCATCTATATAACACAAGACATAAGACTTCCCCAAAATAATTCCTAGAGTGTATCTTTTAGAAAAACATCCAATCTTGATTTTAAAATTGTCAGTGACAGAGACTTCACCAGGAATTTTGGTAAGTTGTTCCGATGGTTAATTACCCTTACCGTCAAAAATGTATGCCTTCTTTCCTTTCTGAATTTGTCTAGCTTCAATTTCTGGCCATTGGATCGTGTTATAGCTTTCTGTGCTAGATTGAAGAGCCCATTATTAAATATTTGTTCACCATGCAGATACTTACAGCAGTAATCAAGTCATCCTTAACCTTCTCTTAGTTAAGTAAATAGATTGAGCTCTTCGAGTTTATCACTATAAGGCATATTTTCTAAATCATTCTTGTGGCTCTTCTCTGAACCCTCTCCAATTTAACAACATTCTTCTTGAATTGTGGGCACTGGAAATGGATGCAGCATTCCAGCTGCATGTGCACCAGTGCCAAATACAGGGTAAAATAACTTCTCTACTCCTCTTTGAGATTCCCTTGTGTACGCATCCCAGGATCGCATCTGCTCTTTTGGTCACAGCGTCACAGTGGGAGCTCATGTTCAGCTGGTTATCCACCATGATTCCCAAATCTTTTTCAGAGTTATAGCTTCCCATGGTTAAGTTCTGCCATCTTGTAAATATGGCCTACACTCTTTGGTCTTAGATGTATATATTTACGCATATTAAACAACATATTGTTTGCTTGCATCCAGTTTACCAAACTATCCAGATTGCTCTGAATCAGTGATCTGTCCTCTTCATTATTTACCATTCCCCCATTTTTTGTGTCATTTGCAAACTTTATCAGTGATGACCTTATGTTTTCTTTCAGGTAATGAATAAAACTGTTAAATAGCATAGGGCCAAGAACTGATGCCTACAGGACCCCATTAGAAACACACCCACTTGACAATGATTCTTGGATTACAGTTACATTTTGAGACCTATCAGTTAGTCAGTTTTTAATTCATATAAAATTAGCCCAGCACACATTATATCTTCCTAGTTTTTTTAATCAAAATGTCATGTGATACCAAGTCAATTGCCTGACAGAATTTTAAGTATATTATGTCAACACTATTACCTTTTATCAACCAAAATTGTAATCTCATCCAAAAAAAGATATCAGGTTAGTTTGACAGGATCTATTTTCCATAAACCCATATTGATTTGCATTAATAAGATTACTCTCCTTTAGTTCTTTATTGATTGAGTCCCGTATCAGCTGCTCCGTTATCTTGCCTGGCATTGGTGTAAGGCTGACAGGCCTATAATTATCCAGGTCATCCCGTTTACCCTTTTTAAAAATTAGCACAACATTAGTGTTCTTCCAGTCTTCTAGAACTTCCTCGGTGCTCCAGGACTTACTGAAAATCAACATTAATGGTCCAGCTTTCTCTGTAATATTTTTACTTCAACAATAAATGTGTTTGCTTAGAAGGAGCGGGTAACTTGTAAGTGATGGCAACACCTAGGCCTCAGAGAGAAAGAAAAGCAAAGGGACTGTTTTTTTAGGCAAACTGTCTTGGGATATCACAGTGTAGATGAGGGAGCTGTGCAGTCTTAAAATCACTGGTCAGAAGGGAGTGAGATGTGGGTTTCTGCTCAGAAGAAGCAATGGCTGGGAGCCAGAAACCTTAAGTGGATTCCCTCGAGGGACCACAGAGTGGGAAATACAGGTGCAGTTACTCTGAAACTGTGACAATAGTATGGTGCCCTAATTTTAACATGCATTTTTAACATTGTACTTTAAATTTTATTTTGTGGTGTTGAAATGTGAAAAATACCCAACTTAATTTTGAAATGTTTATCTTTCTTTCCTCAGAGTATACCTAATATACTAAATACCTTAATTGTAGAAACAAAGCATTCTGTTTTTTACAAGAATTTCCACTTGTGATTAATTTAAAAAAATTGTATAGTGCATTATTTCAGTTTTGTAAAATTGTCAGCATTTTCAGGGACTGGGGTTTTGCCAGGCAGGTGCAAGTTTTAGCTATCAATGACTTTTCTTAAAGATCAGTTACATTAAGGATTTAGGATTAAGGCTGCATATCTGTCGCGAAGGTCACAAAATTCACAGATTCTGTGACTTTCTGTGACCTCCATGTGTTCTGCAATGGTCAGTGTGGCTGACGCCAGGGCAGGTGGCCCTGCAGTCAACTGTACCAGTCACTGCTGGAGCACCAGCCACTAGGGCGACCCTGCAAGTCAGCCGCACTGGCCACTGCTCAGTGGCCCCCAGCAGCTGGCCCTGGGGACCGCCCAAGCAGAGGTCCGGGTGCGGCTGGAGCAGCGGCCTTGGGAACAGCCGCACCAGCCTCTGCTTGGCAGCCCCCGCTTCCCCAGGGACCACCTGAGCAGCGGCCGGTGGGGCTGGCCCCAGGGGCTCCCCAGAGCAGCGGTCCCATGGGGGCTCCTCAAAGTCACCTCAGCTAAGATTTAGTCAGGGGTATTTATATTAAAGGTCATGGACAGGTCACAGACCATGAATTTTTGCTTGTGACCTGTCCATGACTTTAAAAATACCCGTGACTAAATCAGAGCCTTACTTAGGATCGCTCTTTTTTTGATGGGGTGGGGGATTCACATAACTTAGGCTTTGATTCTTCTTTAAGTAGATGAAGCTGGGTATTCCACTTAGGTGTGTGTGTTCCCAGTGCACTGGAGCCAGAGAATTTTGCCTAGCAGCACCTGTAGAGGGGTGGTGCTCACACCTTGTGGCCATAGCGCCTCCCCGGACTAAATGAGGCTTTGCCGCCCTTACCCCCCCCACCCAGTTCCTTCTTACTATCCATGCTGGGAGTCAGAGCTCTGTGTGGTTCTTAAGTTCACAATATCTCACTATTTTTTGTGTCTTTTTCTTTCTGCATATAGTTAATAGTACCCTTAGAGTACATCCACACTATCCGCTGGATCGGCAGGTAGTGATCGATCTATCTGGGATCGATTTATTGTGTCTCAGATAAACGTGATAAATTGATCCCCGAACGTGCTCCCCGTCGACTCCGGAACTCCACCAGGGCGAGAGGCAGAAGCGGAGTCGACAGGGGATCCGCAGCCATTGATCCCGCGCCGTGAGGACAGGAGGTAAGTCGATCTAAGATGCGTTGACTTCAGCTATGCTATTCTCGTAGCTGAAGTTGCGTATCTTAGATCGATCCCCCTCTCCTAGTGTAAACTAGGCCTTAGTGTTAGTTAGATTTAGTGTTAGTTGCATTTACTTAAGTATTCCCCTGTGATTCCCTCACCGGGAATCTTTAAACGTTGTCTGTCATGTGGGGAAACAAGGCCCACATCAAGGAGCGATGTGTGATTTGTTAACTCCGATTCCGGCCCCATACATTGAGTCTGGTACGGATGAGAGCGATGCCAGCTCTGGCTGTTTCCATGCCGGTAGCATACCAAGTGGCTACGGACCTCTTCTGCCTTTCTGTCCTGACCTCTCCCTTGGTACAGGACATTGCCAGTTCTACGTTGCTTATGGCCCCATTGGCTGGATGAGCCGCTTAGGGCCTGTCAGCACCACACCCAGATGTTCCCCTTCCACAATCTGTGGAAGCTGGTCCAGTATCAGCTCAGTGCAAGGGACTCCTTGGCACTGGAAAACTCTTCGGCACTGTTGCATTTGGCACTGCCAATGTTACTGTGGCAGCTCTTACCATCCTCTACTTCGGCACTGTCGACGCCACTCCCAGAACAGGCAACAACGGAGGTGTTTGGTTCCAGCAGTATAGTTTCCACCATCAATGCCAATCCCTCCTTCATTTTTGGCAACGGATAAATCAGACCGATTACTCACCCCTCAGTACTGGCTCCACCTTTATTCATGGAAACCTGAGGATCCTCAGTGTCAAGGTCAGTGATTTCCACCTTCCGATCTCCTCGCTCAACCCACATTGGGGACCATTTATGGAGCACCATGGACACCAGGATTGGCACTTGTCTCGCAATGGAGATGGTGGGCCCTGGCCCAGGGGCTTACTGACCACCAATGCCCCATCCTTATGCCCAGTGGCCTCCTTGAAATCCATTGGGCTCTCCTTGATCACAGAGGTCACACTTCTCAGCTCACTGGCAGATTGGTGGTGGAGACCCCAGATCAATCTGAGATTCAGGTATCAGTGAGCCTTCCTCCTGCAGAGCCTATGGAGCTGCCCCTTCCAGATCCACCAGTCCAGGAGCGGGTGCAAGCCTTAGCTCCGATGACTGCCTCTTTTTCGTCCCTGGGCAATTCAACAGTGCCTGGCTCTTCCTCTCCTTCAATACCCGAGGATTTCAAGGTCTATCAGGACCTTGTGTGGTGCTTGGCTGCTTCCCTGGGCATTCAGGCAGGGTTTCTGCAGGAGAACACCCACAAGTTAGTGGATTCCCAGGAGCAGAGGGCTGCAGGGTGAGTAGCCCTTCCTATTGATGATGCACTCCTAGAGCCTGCAAAGTGTGTCATGCTGTTCTCTGATTTAAAATAAAATAAAATAAACCTGTTTACTCTTACAAGTTGGAAAACAGAATATTTTGTTTTAGAATGTAATTCCCCTTTGTTTTCACATATGGACACTCAAACCTTCTTTTATCAGCCTTTTTATTATTAAAAAATAACCCCTACATATTTCCATTTTAAAATCAGATTTTCCTGTTTCCTGTATGTTCTTAGTTCCGGAAGATGCACATCTTCATGCCTGTCTTATTCAATCACGCTTGTCCTCTCCCTTCTTGTTCTCCTTCCCACATACCATGCTTAAGGATTCTCTTTACATAGCAGTGTTGTTTTTGCCAGATGCCTTAATGGTCTTGCATCTGTACTCTATTTGCTGTATAATTTAATGATGCAATGTTTTCCACCAGTGGCTCATTGCCAGAAAAAGTGATAAGACATTTAACCAATAAAGAAATAAACCATGATGTGGTGCTATGCTTCAGAATTTTATTAAAGCTAGGATTCTCATTGTACACTGATCCAGACAGCCTGCTCAGTGCAGTACATATATCTGGAGGTTTTTGTTTTCTTAAATTTGTGATGCTACAGAACACACAAGTTTTTTTTCCCAGTGGCGGCTCTAGTGCTCATGAAAGGTTAAAGGTATTCTGTGTGTATGCTTATTGTTGGATTTCCTGCGGTCTGTGGAAGCTGGCAATAGGAAGTTTGTTGTAACTTTGTAACCGTTCTAATGAAATGTGCTAGTTCATGTTCCCCAAAGGGTGTAAATAGCTTGTTATATATAAGCTTATCAAATAAGGTATTTTCCCCAAGCAACTGTGTGATAGCTGTTGTTTAAAAGATCTTCAAATTGAATGTGTATGAATTATATTTTGGTTATATTATGATGTTAAAAATTATCTGAGGTGCCGTCCTTTAATGCCTGATGAGAAAAAAGCTTTCCTTATAAGTATGAAAATATCAAAAGAGACGTTAAAATATTGAGTAGTTTTTGTGTAATTATAAGGGAGGAAGTGTCATCTATTGGGTACAGCAGGGGGCTTGAAATTGGGATCTGGGTCCATTATTGATTTCTCCTGCCCACTGACTTACTATGTGACTTTGAGTGAGTCTCTTCTTCACTTTGCACCTCATTTTGTGCATCTTCAAATACTGATGACTAATATTTAACTACTTTATGTAACTAAATGGGATGAATTGTAAATGAATCTGTTGGAACGACTGGCAAGGGATTCAGTCTACCTTAATCTCAGTCCTTCAAGGGAAGTGGTTTGAGGGCCCAGGGAATTAGAAGAGGGGATACATGAATACTGTGTTCTCACACAGACTTGAGCATGCATTTCTTAGGCAGTTCTTGAATTGAGAAAAGATTCAAAGGTGATGTCAATATAGTTGGATGGTTTTGAGAATGAACTTTCTTAGTTATATTTAATAATTTTCTTTCTTGCTACAATAATTACACCTGTCTTATAAAACAGGCTAAAGGGAATCTATTTTTGTATAATTCAGCTTTCTTTCATTATCTCATATTTTTGCTTTGCAAATAGTGTGTAATGTAAGAGGGTTTTTTTCTGCATTGTATTTCAGGATTTATGATCTCATATTTTTAGGAGGCACACATCACCAAAGTAGGGCACTGCACACCATGTGGCTATGGTTGTATCTTAAGTGGAGCAACCAGGGAAAGTATTTGACACACAGACTCCAAATTATAGCAAAATCCCTGTATTGTTCTAAAATAATCTAGGGAAACTTTATTATATGGGTGTCCTTTAGAGCTTAACACTATTGCATAAGGTATGTCTACAGAGCAAAAGCTGTGCTTGGGCTAGCCTACCCAAGCTATTTTGAATCCATCTAGCATGAATAACAGCAGTGAAAGTGAATCATAGGCTTCAGTGCAAGCTAATGAGCCAAGTACATGTCTAGGGTCCATGCTGGGCTTATGCTACTTGCACTGTTTTCTTTCCACTGCTATTTGTTACTTGCACTATCTGGCTTTAAGCTAGTTCAGGTAGGCTAGTCCGTGCACAGCTTTTGCTGTGTAGACATACCCATTAGATGGCGGTTGTGAGCAAATGTGCCGCTGAGGCATCTGTGAGATGTGTTTGAGAAAATAATGAAGCATTATAAAAGAAGAATATAAATTTCAACTTCAAGACTTGTTCCAGAAAGCCATATAACCACAACCAGAATATCTGTATGAATTCTGGGAGGATTTTTATATTCTATTTTACTTGAGCCATTCTCTATCTTTTAATTCTAATTATTTGTGTAAAATAGAGTGCCCTTTAAAAACACATTAACTGGAAAAATAAGAAAAATGGTTGAGCTAACAAGTCAACAGAAAATGCAGAAAGGGCTGACAAAGGAGGCACTGTAGTCATCTTGAACAGGTCGGATTATGAAGAGGAAGTTGCCAAACAACTCTCCAACACCACATTCTACAGGCCACTATCTTCCGATCCCACTGAAGAGTACCAAAAGAAACTGCTCTTTCTGCTCTTTCCCATCTGCTCAAGAAATTCCCTGCTACATCATGGGAACAAATCTACACAGAGACACAATTAGAGCCCTGACCAGGGGTATTCTATCTGCTACCCAAGATCCATAAACTTGGAAATCGTGGATGCCCCATCATCTCAGGCACTCTTACAGAAGGATTATCTGGCTATTTGGACTCTCCCCTCAGACCCTACGCTACAAGCATTCCTAGCTATCTTCAAGACACCACCGACTTCCTGAGGAAACTACAATGCACTGGTGATCTTCCTGAAAACACCATCCTGTCCACCATGGATGTAGAAGTTCTTTACACCAATATTCCACATAAGGATGGACTACAAGCTTTCAGGAACAGTATCCCTGATGAGGCCACGGCACATTTGGTGGCTGAGCTTTGTGACTTTGTCCTCACCCACAACCATTTCAGATTTGGGGACAACTTATACCTTCAAGTCAGCAGCACTGTTATTGGTACCCGCATGGCCTCACAGTACGCCAACATTTTTGTGGCTGACTTAGAACAACACTTCCTCAGCTCTTGTCCCCTAGTGCCCCTCCTCTACTTACGCTACATTGATGACATCTTCATCATTTGGACCCACGGGAAGGAGGCCCTTGAAGAATTCCACCTGGAATTTTAATAATTTCCACCCCACCATCAACCTCAGCCTGGACCAGTCCACATGAGATCCACTTCCTGGACACTACAGTGCAAACAAGTGATGGTCACATAAACACCACCCTATACCGGAAACCTATTGACCACTATACTTTCCTACATGCCTCCAGCTTCCATCCAGGACACATCACACAATCCATTGTCTACAGCCAAGATACAATTGCATTTGCTTCAATCGCTCAGACAGAGACAAACACCTAGAAGAGCTCTATCAAGCATTCTTAAAACTACAGTGACCACCTGGTGAAGTGAGGAAACAGATTGACAGAGTGAGACAGGTACCCAGAAATCATCTACTACAGGACAGGCCCAACAAGGAAAATAACAGAACACCACTGGCCATCACGTACGGCCCCCAGCTAAAACCTCTCCAGCACATTATCAACGATATACAACCTATCCTGGAAAATGATCCCCCACTCTCATAGGCCTTGGGAGGCAGGCCAATCCTTGCTTACAGACAGACCTCCAACCTGAAGCAAATACTCACCAGCAACTACACACCACACCACAGAAACACTAACCCAGGAACCAATCGCTGTAACAAACCCCGTTGCCTTCTCTGTCCCCATATCTACTCTAGCGACACCATCATAGGCCCCAAGCACACCAGCCACACCATCAAAGGCTCATTCACCTGCACATCTTCTAATGTGATATATGCCATCATGTGCCAGCAATGCCCCTCTGCCATGTACATTGGTCAAACCGGACAGTCTCTACATAAAAGGATAAATGGACACAAATCAGACATCAGGAAAGAGAACATACAAAAGCCAGTAGGAGAACACTTCAATCTCCCTGGACACTCAATAAAAGATATAAAAGTAGCCATTCTTCAACCAAAAAAAACTTCTAAAACAGACTTCAAAGAGAAACTGCTTAGCTAAAATTCATTTGCAAACTTAACACCATCAATTTGGGCTTTAATAGGGACTGGTAGTGGCTGGCTCACTACAAAAGCAATTTTCCCTCTCTTGGTATTGACACGTCCTCATCAATTGGACTTCAGCATTGGTTCTCCACTTGTAAGGTAACTCTCTTCTCGTCATGTGCCAATATATATTTATGCCTGTTTCTATCATTTTCACTCCATGCATCGGAAGAAGTGGGGTTTTTTACCCACGAAAGCTTATGCCCAAATAAATCCGTTAGTCTTTAAAGTGCCACTCCTCATTGTTTTTGAGTTTTTGATAGGTTTTTTAGTAGCATTAGAGATTATCAATTCACATAGTTTGCTTCTTTAAAAGAATCTCTGTAATAAGAATTATTCTATTGCAGATCTTTTTAACAAAGCACTAAATTTTCCTAGGGAACACTAGAACAATAGTCTCAAATCCTTGTGATTTTCAGTACTAGCCTTATCAAGAAGTATGAAATGCTTTTAGAAACTGACATTCAAACAGACAGGGCACAAAGATGTATTTTGTAGGTTAGAGCATCAGATCTTGCAGGAGAGCCATACAGATGACCCAGATGGTGAATTAGTTATCCATTAAAGTGATCTCCTACAGTATTCTCTTGCTTTAAGAAGGGGAGAATGTCTTTCGTAACCATAATAGATTTTGCTCATGCACAATACCAGTAGTAGTATCTGTGACTTCTTTATTTAAGGTGACACTGTTCTCTGTACATTCACAAATGGTAGAAATGCCACACACACCCTAGTGATGGAGAAGCTTATACTTAAATTTATGCATAATAATCACTACACTAGAACTCCCATTGTCCTTAATTTGGATTTCAATAAGATAGAGTGGATAAGGGTCAAATGACATGCCATATCTGGGTATTTCAGATGAATTTCAGTGTTTAGAATGGATATGATATCAGGACATACAGATGTTTTCCTCCATTTAGGGCAATGGCTCTCAACCTTTCCAGATTACTGTACCCCTTTCAGGAGTCTGATTTGTCTTGCGTACCCCCAAGTTTCACCTCACTTAGAAACCATTTGCTTATAAAATTAGACATAAAAATACAAAAGTATCTCAGTACACTAATACTGAAAAATTGCTTACTTTCTCATTTTTACCATATAATTATAAAATAAATCAGTTTGAATATAAATATGGTACTTACATGTCAGCATATAGTACATAGAGCAGTATAAAACAAATAATTGTATGACATTTTAGTTTTTATTGACTTCGTTAGTGCTTTTTATATAGCCTTTTGTAAAACTAGGCAAATGTCTAGATGAGTTGATGTGCCCGCTGAAAGACCTCTGTGTACCCCCAGGGGTAATCATACCTTAGTTGAGAACCACTGAAATAGGGTACTTAACGGAACTGGTACAATTGCTTTCTTTTTTTTTATGTAACAGAAATATTAAAAAAGAGTATTAATGATCATTTTCCCTCTTACTACTGTAGTGCTTTAAAGTTCTTTCTCGTATTTCATTAATTAGTTCTGTCTTTGTAATATTCAGTTATAGATTGTACTATAGAAGATGTTTGGAGAAGTCATCTGAACAGCCTACCCTCTTGAGAGTTAAAATTAAGGCCAGTCCTGCAGTTGACTGCCTGTAGGTATAGCTTATGCCTGCTTGTCTTAGGCCTGGTCCCCACTAAGTCCCCACTTCGGACTAAGGTACGCAAATTCAGCTACGTTAATAACATAGCTGAATTCGAAGTACCTTAGTCCGAACTTACTGTGGGTCCAGACGCGGCACGGAGGCTCCCCCATCGATGCCGCGTACTCCTCTCGCCGAGCTGGAGTACCGGTGTCAACGGCGAGCACTTCCGGGATCGATCCCAGAACATCGATTGCCTGCCGCCAGACCCTCCGGTAAGTGAAGACGTACCTTTAGGGGAACTGTGAGGCAAACTTGCAACCAGACCAGCGCTGCTCACTAAGCTGCCATGACTCACCGCTCTAACATAGTCTGCAGTGACTCAACACTCCGGCCTGCTGCAGCAACTCAGCTGTGCTGGCTTATACCATAAGCAGAGTCTGCAGTGACTCAGCCCTCAGGCATGCTGTAGCAGCCTGTCCCTGATCAGGGTCTGCATCAAATGACCACTGGGCACAAGTGTTTCACTGACTCCACCACAGCTGCAAGTTAATCTTTGCACCAGTGCTATTCAGCCAGGAACCCTTCTTCTGCCTTGCAGTGTTAGACTCCATATGCTTCCAGATGGTCCTTGGTCCGGTTCCTGCTCTTGCCCCTGCCTCTCTTGGGCCTTGTTCTACCTTGTTTCAGCTTTGTCTGTGCCCTGTTCTGACCCACTCCAGCCCTGTACCTGCCTCCAGACCCTAGGACTGACTCCAACCTATTCGTTCTGGACTCTGGGACTAGGGAAACTAATTCCTTTTCCTATCTTTCCTTTTATCTCTCAAATGTCAAATATAATTAAATTTTATCTTCATCTAATCTACATCAGTTTAATTTAGCTTGAGTGATTTATGCTTTAATAAAATTACAATTTACTGTCCAATAATAAATTTTCTTAGCCATAGTAACAAAAGATACCAATGAAAGTAGCTTTCAGGTTCAAAGAAAGGAGTAGCTTATTTAATTTTCAAATAGATAAGGTACTCCTCTATCTGAACAATTAAAATTTGATTTTGCTTTATTAATATAGATCAGTGCCATCTGATAGACTTGTTATTAATTCAAGTAAATAGACTTATACCCATAATGTAGATCTAGTGATAATTCTTTGTTTTTATCTAACAGTACTGCACTTTATTTCTATCACACACAGAATTCTCCTCTATAAATGCTGAGTGTAAAAATTTAAAGCAGTATTAGGAGATAAACTTCAAACACGCTAGTCAGAAAAATTAAAATCACAGCAATTGGCAAATTGACCATATTGTTCACACATATATACACACACACATACATAGAGAGAGATTAAAGAAATTGTATGGTTCCAAAATTAAGCACTCAAAAGTTAGAAAATGAAATTCCATCATATGGAACCATATGGTACCCCATATGTTTCATTGGGGTGTTGGAACCTTTAAATCCATAGCATAGACCTCTGCTAGTTGAGCCAATAGAGGAACTGTAGCAGTAGTAGACTATATCTCTTCTCTCCTTTCCTCCCCTCCCCCAAATTTATACATATCCAGGTTTTCAGGATTGGGGCCAAATAGCCTGAAAAGTTCAGTTTTGCAGTCAAGTTGATCACTGTTTATTGTCAGAAAGTTGCTATGTTCAGAGTGCCTGGTTTAAGTGCATGGAACTCAGCTGAAGTAATTGGAATTTACACCCTTTTTAAACCAGGGCTGAATTAGGACTCTGATGTGTAAAATAAAGGGTGTATGAGGTGTTTTGTTCTGTAATGTCTTAAATTAATTGGCGTGAACTGTATACTTAAAAAGGTTGATTATGCAAATCATTAATAGTACTGTCGAGGCATCTTATAATTGGAAAATCAAAATATATTGAACAATCTTATTGACTAATTTTTAGCAGGATATTTTTTGGCAAATGTAACATCACAGTACAAAATGGCATGCAAAACAAATCGCTTGCAGTACAAATGATGTCTTGAGGATATACTGCAAAAAGAAAGCTGTTTTATGGTTCATGTTGATAACTGATAACTTAATTTCAGTTATACAAATCATCTCAGAAACAGGTAAAAGGAAAAAGCAGGTCATTCTGATGCCAGTTAAATCATTAGTTGGTAGACACAGTCTGGAAATAACTAATTTTTTAGTCTGATGCAGTCATCATAATTGCTCTTTTTTAACCTGTGCCCTACATAATAAAAATGCATAATTCGGTTCAGTAAATTGAAAGATGTTTTCTCGCTGTAATAATAGCAATTTTCATGAACAAATAAATCTTTTTTGCCTACAGTTTATAGTGAAAAGTTAACAAGTGATGTTTTTGCAAGTTGCTTATTGCCCGAGGCCCAGGTTCTTTGACTTTTTAAAGTGTCTGACGCTAAATGGTTTTATTATAAATAAAACCCATAAAACTGGCATTGAAAGAGAGGGAGAGAGACTAGAGGTACTGATGGAAAGATTTTTGTAGAAATAGCGCAGTACTATATTTTTTCATTCCTTTATACTGATCAAGTTTTCATTGTAAATTAGCTATATATAGTGCCATTTAAATTTTGAATGCTTTGATCTGTTTTATTTACTTTGTTTTTTGCAACTTTTACCCATACTAAAAGTGTGATCTCTTTATAGACTGATTTATATTGAAAGCAAGTCCTATTTTTGTTTTACCATTTTGTTCCTGAATATAAGATTAGAAGAGGAGATTGGATTTTGTTCCTGAATACTTTTAAATTAGCAATCTTCACCTCTTTTTAGCATGTTTGAGGGTACTACACACATTTTGGCTACAGATGATAATGATCATGGAAATATAGAGCTGAAGGGACTTCAAGAAGTCATCTAGTCTATCCCCTTGCTCTGAGGCACGATCCTGATTCTCTTATGTATTCTGGCCTCTTTACACAGCTCTGGGTATGCAAATGGACCAGAAAGCACTTGGATCTGGCTAGCTGAGAATTCCTTGGGTTTTGGGGAGTTTTGAGGTTGGGTCTTTGGAAGGTGTAGCTTAGTCCTGGGTTTCTGGAGGGTAGGGGATGTGGTAAGTGCACAGTGACTCCAGCAATCCCCATCTGATTTATAGCCCCTTGTGGGGTATCATTGCCATTTAGAGAATAAGTTAAAGGAGCCCTCCATGGCTGCTGTAATGTATGTTGAAGCCGAAGCATGTCAAGCACAAGTTGAGCAGATCTCAACACAGAAAGAATCTGGGCTAATATCTTTAGTACAGCAAATTAAAAAGGAATATTCTAAGATACTTCCTGACCCGATTTACTACTTGTTCTGTGTGAAATTGATATAAAAATTCAAAATGGGTTTTTAGAATTGGAATGAAGCTGAAGCTGAAGGTTTTCTTTTTCTTTTTGTGGCTTTAAGTGTCCACATTTTGAAATTTGAATGCACTTTTGCAGATATCAGAAATGTGAGCTCTCCAAAATAAACATGTAAGTAAAGGTTTATACACTCTTTCAGCATTTGTGTTGCTTAGATGCATACTAACATATAGATGCACTTTTGTACACAAGCATTTGTAAAAATTTAGTGCAAATCTGGCTGATTCTTATGGGTTACAAGCAATACCTATAATATTTTTACAAGATGCTTGCTCTGAATTCTTCAAAAAGACACCCTGGTTTAATGCGGAAGCATGATATGGAAGGAGAATCATTAAGTACATGTTTGAATAACCAATGTTAATAATTATTAATTTATATAAAGTATTTCTAATATAAAATACATTATTACATTATTCCTTTAATGTTTAACTGCATACAATTCTGATTGTTTTATCATGCATGTTACGCATCTTTCTGATTTCTAGTTTAATGCAAAATATCGTATTGGGATGCCACAAAAATCAGGAAGAGGAGAGCAGGCAGCAGTGTGCAGGGGTGAAAGTGGTCAGACACTCATGAAATTGGGGAGAACTGCCTGACAGAGCAGTAGAGCATTTGGAGAAGCCAAAACTACAGATAACTATACTGATTTTATTACCTGATACGAGGATACAGCAAAAAGGCATTGCAACTTTTCACTGAAGATGTATAATGGATATTTGGCAGGAAGAATCCTCTTAGGTTACACAAGTGCCTTTTCTTTGTGCCAATGAAATTCCATCCAGATTTGGCTGAAATATGAAGTTACAAAGATGTATAGTGGACCTTGCTATAAGACACTGGGGAGAATGCCTCTAAGAGTACAACATACAGTTCTGGGTGTCTCATTACCAGAAGGATGTCAGCAAATGTGAAGGGCTTAATAAAAGAGCAGTATAACTGAATGAGCTGAGGGGATAAAGAGCAAACAAATAGGAACTGGAATGTAGAAATTGCTATAATCACACCCGTGATCCATCTAGTTCAGTGACCTGTCTCTGCCAGTGACCAACCCCACATGTTTCAGAGAAAGCTGGAAGAAACCCTATAGTGGGCAGTGTGGATAATTTGCCCCTTATGATTTGCCCTTTATGATCCTGCCATTCAGTCCTAAATACTGAAGAGATTGATTTAAACCTTGAAGTATAAAGTTTTGTATCCCTTCCAATATTTTTATTTAAGCACTAACTGTTAATATTTGGATATTCTTGTTATCTGTTTAAGTGTCCAATCCCTCTTTAAATAAATCCCTAACAAGCATGGTTCTTTTAGACAGTACAACAAACAAGTGATGTCATATTGATTGTTACTATCTTAGCTAAACCCAGGTTTTGGCTGGTTTGGGATTAACCTGTTCCCCTGCCGTGGCTAAAAGAAGATATGACAATTGGGCCTGTTTCTCAAAGATAACATTGGTATGTCAGGGGTCACTGCTAGTTTAACACATACAACTCTGCTGTATTGTTCCAAGTAGTGAGGACCATTCCTGATAATTAGAGGCTTCTCTTTTCTTATCAGCCACATTTTGAGCTCAGCATGTTTACAACTTATCTTTCCAGTTACATTTTTTTCTAACTTTTATTTTCAAGGCCTTATTACATTTGCTAACAGGACCTGCATTGTACACAAACTGTAAAGTACATATATTTTCTTAACCACATTAAACGAACTATAACCCTTTGTGACAAAGTTCCTCCTCTGTCTTGGTGGGTCCTGCGCTTTTTGGCAGATTTTCTTGCCTCAGAGATTCACCATGTGGGTTGGGAAACAGCCCAGAGACCTTCCCCTCTGGAAGAACCCACAGTCCAGGTCAATTGGGAGGTTTGGGGGGAACCCAGGCCCGCCCTCTACTCCGGGTTCCAGCCCAGGGCCCTGTGGACTGCAGCTGTCTATAGTGCCTCCTGTAACAGCTGCATGACAGCTACAACTCCCTCGGCTACTTCCCCATGGCCTCCTCCAAACACGTTCCTTATTCTCACCACAGGACCTTCCTCCTGGTGTCTGATAACGCTTGTGCTCCTCAGTCCTCCAGCAGCACACCCTCTCATTCTCAGCTCCTTGCGCCTCTTGCTCCCAGCTCCTCACACTCTCGCATTACAAACTGAAGTGAGCTCCTTTTAAAACCCAGGTGCCCTGATTAGCCTGCCTTAATTGATTCTAGCAGCTTCTTCTTAATTGGCTCCAGGTGTCCTAATTAGCCTGCCTGCCTTAACTGGTTCTAGCAGGTTCCTGATTACTCTAGTGCAGCCCCTTCTCTGGTCACTCAGGGAACAGAAAACTACTCATCCAGTGACCAGTATATTTGCTCTCTACCAGACTCCTGTACCCCACTGGTCTGGGTCTGTCACATATCCCTCCCCCCTGCTCAACACCAAGGGGTTGGGCAGCTTGGGACGCCAGACAATGCACACATGACAAGCCATCAGTGTTGCCATGACGGCTCCCTGCTCTGTGTTGCACACGGAAATGGAAAGGTTGGAAGGATAAGAACCATCTGGTCACCCTTGTGTTCTTCTTGTTCCGCTGTATCCATTGAAGAGGGGCATGGTCGGTCACTAGGACAAATCTGCGCCCCAGCAGGTAGTAGCACAATGTTTCCATGGCCCATTTTACAGCGAGGCATTCTCTCTCCACCACTGCATATTTTTGTTCCCTTGGAAGGAGTTTCCGACTGAGGTATAGAATTGGGTGTTCCTCCTCCCCGACCATCTGTGATAGAACGGCCCCCAACCCTACTTCCGATGCATCCGTCTGCAGGATAAACTCCTTGGTGAAATCAGGGGCTATCAGTACAGGGTTACTGCAGAGGGCAGTCTGTAGGTCTGTGAATGCTTCCTCTGCTGCGTCAGACCATCTCACCAGATCAGGTCCATGGGCTTTCACTAGGTCTGTCAGGGGGCTTGCCCTTGTGGCAAAGTGAGGGATAATTGTCGGTAATATCCCACCACACCTAGGAATGCCCGGACTTGGTTTCTTGCGACTTGGTCGGGGCCAATTTTAGACGGCCTCTAACTTGTTCACTTGTTGTTTTTCCAAAACCTTTACCTACAATGTAGCCAAGATATTTGGCCTCTGTAAACCCGACAGCGCACTTGGCAGGGTTTGCTGTAAGGCCAGCTCGCCTGAAGGTATCGAGGACTGCCTCCACCTTCTCCAGGTGGGTTTCCCAGTCTGGGGTATGAATGACCACATCGTCCAAGTAGGCAGCAGCATAACTGTTATGTGGGCGTAATAGCTTGTCCATGAGGCGCTGGAAGGTAGCTGGTGCCCCATGTAGTCCAAAAGGGAGGACAGTATATTGAAAAAGACCCTCTGGTGTAGAGAACTCAGTCTTTTCCTTTGCGTCTTCTGCAAGGGGAATCTGCCAGTACCCCTTTGTCAAGTCTAGGGTAGTCAAGTACCGGGCATTACCCAGACGGTCCACTAGCTCATCTGTGCGAGGTATGGGGTACGCGTCAAACTGGGATACTTCGTTTAGTCACCGGAAGTCATTGCAAAATCTTGTGGTGCTATCAGGTTTGGGCACCAGAACGATTGGGCTTGACCACTGACTGTGGGATTCTTCGATGATCCCCAACTCCAGCATTTTTTTTACTTCTGCTTTTATTTCCTCCCTTTTTGCTGCTGGCACCCGATAGGGCCTCATTGTTACTGTGGCCCCAGGGTTCTGGACGATGTGGTGATATGTCTCGGTTGTTCGATCCGGTTTTGTCGAGAACACATCTTGGGTCTGGAAGATCATCTCAGACACCTCATTCTTCTGGTCTGGTGTTAAATCGGGAGACACTCTCACCTCTTTGGAAGGCTTGTTTTCCTGGGTTTGGTCTTTTGGACCGTTGCACATGGCTCTTGTGCATGCCAGGGTTTCAGAAGATTAACGTGATAAATCTGTTCTTGTTTTCTGCGTCCTGGCTGCCGCACCGTGTAGGTTACTTCCCCCACGGTTCAACCACCTCATAGGACCCCTGCCATTGGGCCAGAAGCTTGCTTTCTGCCATGGGTACCAACACCATAACCCGATCCCCTGGTTGCAACTGTCGCACTTTTGCCTGGCGATTGTAATGGGTTCGCTGAGCCTCCTGTACCTTCTCCAAATGTTCCCGCACAATAGGGGTAACCCGGGCTATCCGGTCTCGCATCTGCATTACATGCTCTATTATATTTCTCCCCTTATTGGGTTCCTCTTCCCAGATCTGTTTGGCGATATCTAGTATGCCACGGGGGTGACGCCCGTATAATAACTCGAAGGGGGAAAACCCAATTGAGGCCTGAGGTACCTCCCGGATAGTGAACATAAGGTAGGGTAGTAGGGTGTCCCAATCCTTCCCATCGCGACTTACCACCTTCCTTATCATAGCCTTGAGGGTTCGGTTAAACCTTTCTACCAACTCATCAGTCTGTGGATGGTAGACCAAAGTTCTCAGGATATGTATATGGAGCAGCGTACAGAGGTCCTTCATTAGCTTCGACATAAATGGGGTTCCTTGGTCGGTTAATATCTCCTTCGGTAGCCCCATTCGGGCAAAGATCCCCACCAGCTCTTTGGCTATAGTTTTAGAGGCCGTGTTCCGCAGGGGGACGGCTTCTGGGTAGCGAGTAGCATAGTCCAAAACAATAAGTATATATTGGTGTCCCCGAGCCGTCTTCTCCAGGGGTCCCACTAGGTCCATGGCTATTCGCTCGAAGGGGACCTCTATAATGGGAAGGGGTACTAAAGGTGCCCTCAAGTGGGGACGGGGACTGTGTAGCTGACACTCCGGGCAGGAGGCACAGTACCTCCGCACTTCTTCATGTACTCCGGGCCAGAAGAACCATCGTAGGACTCGTGCCAGGGTCTTCTCTACCCCCAAATACCCCCCAAAAAGATGACCATGAGCAAAACTTAATACAGCGTTCTGGTGTTTTTGAGGTACTAGGATCTGCTGTACCTTCTGCCCCTGTACTGGTGCAACCTGGTATAAGAGATCCTTCTTCATTATGAAGTAGGGTCCTGGTCCCTGGGTTTTGCCTTCCACGGGGACCCCATCTATTTCGGTCACCTCCTTCCTAATGTTGTCAGACCTTGGATCTTCTGCCTGGTCCCGTCCAAAATTTCCTCCCTGGGGCTAATCTGCCCAAGGTCTAAGGGCCCAGTCTCTGTTGCCTCTACTGGTTCAGAAGCATTAGGGTGGGGGTCAGACTCAGGTGCTTCTCCCTCCTGCGTGGCCTCCTTTTCAGCTGCGCGGGTCCACCTACCTACAAGAGAGAGCCTCTGGCTTTTGGTCAGTATTCGGGTTCCCAAGGCCTTAGCTGCCCTTCTTTCCCTTTTTGTCTTTCTACCCTGTCTGGCAGTGGAGAACAAATCTGGGGATATTTCAGAGAAGATTGGGGGTTGACAGTCTGCTGTGGATGCCTCACCAATTTTTGGGTCCCCATTTTTCTCCAATCCCCCTACTGGGAGTAAGTTTCCAAACCCTGGGAAGTCCCTCCCTATGAGCGCCAGGTATGGGAGTTTAGGGACTACACCTGCTGCTACCTCAGTAGTGTTCCCTTGGATCTTGATTGTTACTGGGATGGTGGGGTAGTAACTAACTGTTCCATGGACACGTGTTATCCCCGTACGTTTAGCCTGTAGCAGCTGACTACGCTTCATGAGCTTCCCTGAGATAAGTGTGATAGCACTCCCCCGAATCAACCAGTGCCTTGGTCCCTACCCCATTTAGTTTCACTGGTCTGGTATACATATGTGGGGTTAGTGAGACTTCCACAAGGTGGATTAGGGAGCCTGGATCTGCCCAGTTCCCCAGGTTACACTGCCTAGGCTCCTCAGCATTGGGACACTATGCAGCTCTGCGTCCCCACTCCCCGCAGGCATAACATCTGTATGGAGCCCTAGGCGTTCCCCGGTCTCTTGGTTTGGGCAGTCTAACATCACAATCCTCTTCTCCCTCAGTGCTCCGACTCTTTGTGGCTCTGATGGGCCTTCAGCCTCTCTCTTTTTCCACCTGGGCCCTCCTGGTGGCCCAATCACCCGAACTTTAGGGGTTGGTGCTGCTAGTTTAACCCGGGGTGCTTCTTCCTTAACTGGTCGGGTCAGCTCCCTCGCTGTCCTCCGCCTCTCTACCAGGGCGACAACCTCATCATAGGTGGAGGGTTCATTCTGGCTTACCCAGGCACGAAGGTCTGGTGGTAGTCCTCTCATGTATCGGTCGATGACCAGAACCACTAGTATCTCTTCCAGACTCCGGGACTCTGTTTGCAACCACTTTCGTGCGAGATGGATGAGGTCATACGGTTGGGACCGCGGGGTTTTGTCTTCCTGGTACCTCCAACCGTGATACTGCTGGGCCCGCACTGCTGTCGTTACCCCAGATCTGGACAGGATCTCTGCTTTCAGCTGGGGGTAGTCTGCCGCAGCCTCTTCAGGCAGATCATGGTAGGCCTTCTGGGCCTCCCCACACAGGAATGGGACAAGGATGCCAGACCACTGATCTCGAGGCCAGGCCTCCCGTAGGGCTGTCCTCTCAAAGGCCAGAAGGTATGCCTCTACATCATCCTCCCGTGTCATTTTCTGCAGCCAATGGCTGGCCCGTATGAGCCGCGTCCCATCATGGCCGCGATTCAGCTCTGTAAGGGACTTTACCTGGTTTACCAGTTCCCACAACATAGCTCGGTCTTGAGCAGCCTGGTCCATCAGCAGGCGATTAGTCTCTTGGTGCAGCCGCACTGCCTCCTGTTGGGCCTCCTGCTGGGCCGCCGTAGCTTTATTCAGTGCCCACACTACGTCATCCATTGTGGTGAAAAAAAATAAACCCTCTCCTTTTTTTTTTTTAAATCATCTTCCTTCTTCCACCGCGCTATGCACCCCAAAATCCCACCTCTAACACCAGTGTGACAAAGTTCCTCCTCTATCTTGGAGGGTCCTGCACTTATTGGCAGATTTTCTTGCCTCAGAGATTCACCATGTGGGTTGGGGAACAGCCCAGAGACCTTTCCCTCTGGAAGAACCCACAGTCCAGGTCAATTGGGAGGTTTGGGGGGAACCCAGGCCCGTCCTCAACTCCGGGTTCCAGCCCAGGGCCCTGTGGACTGCAGCTGTCTATAGTGCTTCCTGTAACAGCTGCATGACAGCTACAACTCCCTGGGCTACTTCCCCATGGCCTCCTCCAAACACGTTCCTTATTCTCACCACAGGACCATCCTCCTGGTGTCTGATAACGCTTGTGCTCCTCAGTCCTCCAGGAGCACACCCTCTCAGCTCCTTGCGCCTCTTGCTCCCAGCTCCTCACACTCTCGCACTGCAAACTGAAGTGAGCTCCTTTTAAAACCCAGGTGCCCTGATTAGCCTGCCTTAATTGATTCTAGCAGCTTCTTCTTAATTGGCTCCAGATTAGCCTGCCTGCCTTAACTGGTTCTAGCAGGTTCCTGATTACTCTAGTGCAGCCCCTTCTCTGGTCACTCAGGGAACAGAAAACTACTCATCCAGTGACCAGTATATTTGCCCTCTACCAGACTCTTGTACCCCACTGGTTTGGTTCTGTCACACCTTCATATATCTATTGCGTGTAATTTTATGTACTTTTATCATGTCCCTTCTTAACAAATCCCACTCTTTTCCATCTCTTTCAATTAATGTCTTTCCAGGCCCCTAATATTTCTTGTAATCCTTCTCTGAACCCCATATAATTCCACGATATCCTTTATTTGATAGGGAGTGACCAGTACTGTACACAGTATTCCAGATAATTACATCCCATTGATTAATATAATTGCATTATAACTTTCTGTATTGTTCTCCATCCTATTCCTTATACAACCTGACATCTTTTTGTTTTATTACTGCAGTTGCATATTGAGCAGAGACAGCTTCACTCAGCTATCCACAATTCCTTATGTTCCTTTCCTGGGTTGATATTTAATTTATAATTTGGTAAACTGTATGAGTAACTTAGACATTTTCCCTCCAATGTGCATTACTTTGCAATTATAACAGAAAACTTCATCTGCCGTCAAGTTGCCCATTCACCTAGCTAGGGTTAAGTCTGGCTGAAGTTCCTCATGATCATCTCTGGACATGACTAACCTTTAGAGAGACAAAGTGGGTGAAGTAATATCTTTTATTGGACCAGCTTCTGTTGGTGAGAGAGAGAAGTCTTTGAGCTTACACAGACCTCTTATTTATTAACTGTAATAATTTATGCTCCTGTTGATTGGCCTCACTAGGGTTAGATTTCCAATTTTTAAAAATGTCTGTTTGGCTTGAATATCCACGTAGCCATATTTGTTTGCTTCTTGCCTTCCTAGTTCCTTTTTTATTCATGGCATGTACTCCTTCTGAGATTTGGTTGTTTTTCTTATGTAACATCCATGCTAGTTCTGAGGATTTTACTTTCTTTACTTTTGACTGGAGAGCCTTTTTGACCTCCTTATTTTATTGAAATCTCCCTTTCTAAAGTTTTTAATACCACTGTGTCAGTTTTTGGTATCTTACATCCTTGTAGGATGTTGAACCTAATTATATTGTGATCACTATTACTTAGTGGCTCAACTAATGTTAATTCTTATGTTAACTCCTGACTTAAAACTAAATCAAGAATAGCTTCTTGTTTCATGCATAGCCTTGCCTCTTTTGTGCTTTACAAACATTAATGTGTTGAGTTTCATGACATCTCCCATGATTTAGGTAAGTTTTATCATGAGTGTTTTACAAATGGAGAAATTGTTGCACTTCTCTTAAGTCGTACAAGAAATCTCATGGAAGAACTGAGACTAGTTCCTATATCTTCTGACTCCCAGCCCTGTGTATTAACAAGATCATCCTTACAAAGGGATGAAAATGAGCAAAGGAAAATTGATATTGATTATCAGAAAAATGTCTGAGAGATGTTAGACTGGGTAATCTCCCAAAGGCAAAGGTAGAAGCTTCATTATTTGAATAATTTATAACTTGAATGGACAAATCACTCAACATACCATAAGGAATAGTTCTCCATTGGTAGAGGTTTGAGCACAATTACTTAATGGATTCTTGTCCTTTTTACTCTTTATGGTTCAGTTACATGTAAATATGATGTAAATAAAAATTATGGTTTCAGTGCTTTTCTGTGCGGTAAAGGCTTTAGATATTAAAATATTTCCAACACTTGATAAGGTTCTAACATCAGTCTAAATGCTGCATGTAGCATTTTTTAAAACATCTAGGGTGGTTTTAATTTATAAGGTACAAAGATGTACCTTATAAAGGATGAATATAGGCAAACAACACAGGAATGCAGGGGCAAGATTAGAAAGGCAAAGGCACAAAATGAGCTCAAACTAGCTACGGGAATAAAAGGAAACAAGAAGACTTTTTATCAATACATTAGAAGCAAGAGGAAGACCAAAGACAGGTTAGGCCCACTGCTTAGTGAAGAGGGAGAAACAGTAACAGGAAACTTGGAAATGGCGGAGATGCTTAATGACTTCTTTGTTTCGGTCTTCACCGAGAAGTCTGAAGGAATGCCTAACATAGTGAATGCTAATGGGAAGGGGGTAGGTTTAGCGGATAAAATAAAAAAAGAACAAGTTAAAAATCACTTAGAAAAGTTAGATGCCTGCAAGTCACCTGGGCCTGATGAAATGCATCCTAGAATACTCAAGGAGCTAATAGAGGAGGTATCTGAGCCTCTAGCTATTATCTTTGGAAAGTCATGGGAGACGGGAGAGATTCCAGAAGACTGGAAAAGGGCAAATATAGTGCCCATCTATAAAAAGGGAAATAAAAACAACCCAGGTAACTACAGACCAGTTAGTTTAACTTCTGTGCCAGGGAAGATAATGGAGCAAGTAATTAAGGAAATCATCTGCAAACACTTGGAAGGTGGTAAGGTGATAGGGAACAGCCAGCATGGATTTGTGAAGAACAAATCATGTCAAACCAATCTGATAGCTTTCTTTGATAGGATAACGAGCCTTGTGGATAAGGATGAAGCGGTGGATGTGGTATACCTAGACTTTAGTAAGGCATTTGATACGGTCTCGCATGATATTCTTATCGATAAACTAGGCAAATACAAATTAGATGGGGCTACTATAAGGTGGGTGCATAACTGGCTGGATAACCGTACTCAGAGAGTTGTTATTAATGGTTCCCAATCCTGCTGGAAAGGCGTAACGAGTGGGGTTCCGCAGGGGTCTGTTTTGGGACCGGCTCTGTTCAATATCTTCATCAACGACTTAGATATTGGCATAGAAAGTACGCTTATTAAGTTTGCGGATGATACCAAACTGGGAGGGATTGCAACTACTTTGGAGGACAGGGTCATAATTCAAAATGATCTGGACAAATTGGAGAAATGGGCTGAGGTAAACAGGATGAAGTTTAACAAAGACAAATGCAAAGTGCTCCACTTAGGAAGGAAAAATCAATTTCACACATACAGAATGGGAAAAGACTGTCTAGGAAGGAGTACGGCAGAAAGGGATCTAGGGGTTATAGTGGACCACAAGCTAAATATGAGTCAACAGTGTGATGCTGTTGCAAAAAAAGCAAACATGATTCTGGGATGCATTAACAGGTGTGTTGTGAGCAAGACACGAGAAGTCATTCTTCCGCTCTACTCTGCTCTGGTTAGGCCTCAGCTGGAGTATTGTGTCCAGTTCTGGGCACCGCATTTTAAAAAAGATGTGGAGAAATTGGAAAGGGTCCAAAGAAGAGCAACAAGAATGATTAAAGGTCTTGAGAACATGACCTATGAAGGAAGGCTGAAAGAACTGGGTTTGTTTAGTTTGGAAAAGAGAAGACTGAGAGGGGACATGATAGCAGTTTTCAGGTATCTAAAAGGGTGTCATAAGGAGGAGGGAGAGAACTTGTTCACCTTAGCCTCTAAGGATAGAACCAGAAACAATGGGTTTAAACTGCAGCAAGGGAGGTCTAGGTTGGACATTAGGAAAAAGTTCCTAACTGTCAGGGTGGTTAAACACTGGAACAAATTGCCTAGGGAGGTTGTGGAATCTCCGTCTCTGGAGATATTTAAGAGTAGGTTAGATAAATGTCTATCAGGGATGGTCTAGACAGTATTTGGTCCTGCCATGCGGGCAGGGGACTGGACTCGATGACCTCTCGAGGTCCCTTCCAGTCCTATAATCTATGAATCTATGAATCTATGTTCCTCTTAAAAACCTTTCTCCCCTTAGGGAGGCATCTACATAAAAATTAACAGCCAGAAACTTAATCTAAACCAGTAGTAATTAGACTTTCCTAATTCTGAAATAAACCTTGATTTTATGTAACTATTTTTATTTCATTTCACCTCAAACCCAAATGGGAAAAATATTATTTTTTACAATTTCTGACTTTCCAGTTGTCATTTGTATTGTGGTTTCTTATAGGTACACATAGCAGCACAAAGTGTAGTAAACTTATTATTCACAGGAAGTGTGTCCTTTCAGGGATCAGTTACTTTCTAGATCCCTATTATCAGTAGTCACTGACAGATTGTGAGTCAGTATTAAGATTGATGTGGTTGGACGGCAGACTTTAAATATCATGCAAATGGTTCTTCTGTGAAGGACAATTAAAACATAACATTGTTTTCCTGAGTTGTGTATGTTTGAATTAAAACAATATTGTGGTTAATATAACTACAATAATATACATTACAGGAACATTGTGAGCTTGGGGGAAGTCTGAGGGAGCTTACCCAGCGACTATTCTTTCCTATGGAATATTTTTGAATAGAGTTAGATTAGTTACTTCCACTGCTGGCTTTGTCTCAGGGCATTCTGCAAGTTCAGTAACCTCTGTATGAAAATGTTTTGCCTAAATTCTCCTTCGGTTGACATTATTTCAAAGATTCTGCCTATGTTTATTCTCACTATCTCTTTTGCATCTTGAAAACATTAATCATATCCTTCCTTAGCCTTCTTTTCTTCAGTTAATACATTCCCAATTTTTCCATCTTTACTGTATAATTTAACTCTCCTTGCCATCTTTTCTATTTATACAGTAGTCTTTTCAGTGTGTTCTCAAACTGCAACATTGTCCAGCCTTGTAACTATTAAGAAAATGTACCAGTCTAGTTTACAGACTACCATGAGGATTATACATGAATAGCTTATTATATTCACCCATCAAAAAAGTGACTCTTTTATATGACAGCATGAGTAGAATTGTATAATACAAGAATGCAATAGTCAAAAAATATAGTTTGATAGGTACATTATAAAGTGCTACAATGATTTCCTCCATCTTATAAGTGAATCCTCCTGCTTATCCATCTGTTAGTATTCTGTTTACTATCTTAACTGCTGCATACATTGAACGGATAGTTTCTTTGTTCAACCTACTCCTAAGTCCTTCTGCACTGTGCTCTACAAACTATGAGCTTTAAATATATATTATTTACTCACTTTACATATATTTAAAATACATGAGCTTATTTGTCCACTGATATCCCTTGTGTTTTTCAGCATTTATAGTTGATCCTTTCTTAATCCTTTAAATGTTATAATATCTTGTACAGTATTGGCCTCAATGTAGGTACCATGTTAGATTTGCTTTCACTGCACAATAACTCAGCTGCAGTATATAGAGTAGAATGTTTTGACCCTAATATTAATCTTTGCAATATGCCATTTGTATTGTTTTCTTATAGTCTACCTATTTTATTTCTTGAGAGTACATGGCAAGGATAGCTGGAAAAAAGTTTATTAAAATAAAAGTTAATTATAGTGTCACAGTAGTTTTGATTGAGAAGGCACTTTCAGTAAAAGTCTTTTTTCATGGTTAAGATTCTGCAACACAATTCACAATTTTACTTACCAGAACACCAACTATAGGTATGTCCAATGTTTAAGAGCTTATTAGAAGCCTCCCATCAGGTATGATGGTCTTTCTGCTGGGCCATGGTGCTTTATATGGGTTGTGTTTGTATCCTTGTAAAATAATAATTACAAATATAAAATAGTTTATTTGTATGATGTAATTTAAAGGTTATAAAGTGGTGTATTAAAGGTTCCTGTCTTTATCGTGAAGGATGTCATTGAAAAAATCTTCACACATTATTTGGAACTGTTCCTACTGAGTATATGAGTATATTGCTGTTGTCATCAAGTCTGTTTTTAAGTGTATCAGCATTTTCATTACAAATACCTTTTATTCAGGATTTGCTTTGTATAAAATGTAGCTTCTGACTAAAATGTGATGTAAACTTCAGGGAACAGTTTTTAGAACTTTTGAAAAAAGTGTTCAACAACATAAAAATATTGCATTCTTTGTGTATTCTTACAACGAAAAAAAGTAAAGTCTACGAAGATTTAGACTATAATGAATACTAATCCCTATTTTGTAGTTACTTGACATTTAAAATGTGCTTATGGTCAGAAAGTGATTCTTCTAAAATTTCATCCGTGTGTCACATATTTATTCTCAACTGGTTATATACCAGATTTTGCTCAATTTGGACTCAATCCTGCAAACACTTATGGATGTGCTTAACTTTTTGCTACCATTAGTAGGGATTATTCATGGTAGTAAAATTAAATATATGCATATGTATTGACAGAATTAGGGCCTACTTGTTAAAAAATGATGGTGAGCTCAATGTGGTTTCTGAAAATCAATTTCTAATTTCATGATTGTCCATATATATTTCACTCTGGCGTGCATGTCACTATATGCTTACAATCAGAATCTTTTGGGAAGCAGTGTCTGTTGGGGCTGCACTTATGCCCTGTATCAAGGGCATAAAGGGTAGAGCAGGCCCAACTTCCCCTCAGTTTCTTCTAACTAGCTGTGGCTAGTTAACAGAGCCCCAGCGGTGTCTGCATCTCAATGAACTTTTTTCTAACCATTAATGTAGATGTTTCTATATAAGTAGTGTTAGTTAAGTTTAGTGTCATTCGGCTTGTCCATTGGCAATTCTTTGATAGTTGAGCTACTTTGTTTTTATTTTTGAAGGGAAGATTTTCCCCAGCACCACGGCATAGTCATGTCCAATTCTAAATCTCCAGGATTTAAGAACTGCCCTTCCTGTGAGGTAACCGTCCCTCTTAATGATGGCCACACTAGATGCCTTTTCTGCCCAGGAAGGGTCATAACCCTAGGAAGTGCTCTATTTATAAGTCCTTTTTCAAAAGGTCTCAATCAGTGAAAGAGGCCTGCCTTATACTATTACCATTAGACCGCTCAATGTGGCCCATCCCCAATCCAAATGAGATGCTCCTCCGCCTCCCTTCAGACCACCTCCATTCAAGCCCGGAAGTGCCCAAGTTAACTCCCAATCTCTGACTTGTAAAAAGACTGCTACAATTGTGGACTCAGGTAAAAATGTTATATACAAAGAGAAAAAGGAGTATAGATCTGCTGGGAAGCACAAATCTCCACAGGTAGTCTCCCATCAAAAAGGCAGCTCAAATGACCTCACTATTCCCTAGTCCTATTCTATGAGGACTTTATGAACTGAATTTTGTATCACTAGAGTTTTGAGGGAGCATGATACCACACTTGGCACCATCTTGGGAGTCAAGATGTCTTGCCTTGGATACAGAGTCCACAGTACCAATCTCTACTTCAGCACCAATCCCTCCAACACCAGTCCCTTTGGTCCAATCCTTATGGCACCACTCACCTCAATGCTGACCACTTTGTTCCTGTTCACTGTGGCACCATTTACCCAGGTACAGCCTATTCCAGACACCAAGGTTTATGACACAGGCTTTCTCTGTACCAAAGACCTGTGTGGTACTGGGAGAGCTTCATGTGACAGAGAAGCCAGAAATATTTGCTGCTCTCCATGGTACTGAATATGCCCACCATAGAGAAGAATACCACCACTGCTGTGATACGGAGAGCCTCTCCAGTAGTGGCTGAGACTTTTGCTGTGGTGTATTCAAGCACTATGTTTAGGGTAGTCCCTCTTTGAACAAGAAACGTTCGTTGTCCTTGTCTGATTCCCAACACAGGGTTGAGGGGTTCCCTGTAAGTTCCACAAAGGCTGCCTCATTTGAGCCTTATGGGGTGGATTGCTGGCTTCCTAAGTACCCAAGTCATATAGGTGTTACAGAGATAGGCATACGTCTCAGTACCCTCCTTACTGGCCCCCAGGCTCTTTTCCATGCAGCATTCACTCATAGCCTTATTGGAAGCCTTAGGTTGTCTCATGTCATCTGAGTCCCATGTCAGAACCTACTCCCTTGCACCTTACCAGGAAGCTAGTGTGTCTCAGTGGAAATCCACCCGCCTTATCAAGCAGAAGAATTTTCTAAAGAGGAGCACTCTCAGATTTATGATCAAACCATGCCAGCTGCCTGCTGTGTCCTCATTGTCCCCAGAAGGGGCCGTGGTTCTATCTACACCATCTCATCCCAACAATTACAAGAACTTTCAAGGTTTGCTCAGACATAAACCTGTCTCTCTAGGAAGCCCGGTGGAGATAGTACAGGAGAGCTCTTCACAGACTTTTGAATATACTCCATACCTTCTTACCTGGTCATCTGATATTTCCCATCAATGAAGCCTTATTAGAGCCAGTAAAGCTTATCTGGTAGACTCCAGCATCAGTGAAACAGACCTCTAAGAAGGCAGATAAGTACCCGGAACCATCCACCATCTTAGAGTACCTGTACACTCTTCCAGTATCTGGCTTACTGGTGGTTGCGGTGGCTAATGAAAAAAACAGGTGGTAACCAAGAATGAAACCAAAATATAAAGATCTAAAGCAGCTTAATTTATTTGGAAGAAAGCCATTTGTTGGCTAACCTGTAATTTGGATTTGCTAATTACCAGGCTTTGTTAGCAAGATATGAATTTATGAATTATCATAAATTGTTGGATTTTGTTGTTAAACTCCCACAGAAGTCCAAGGATGTTTCTGTATTAATGAAGGAAATGAAAAGCAGTTCAGCCTTCTTGCACCTTTTATTCCCTCAGTACAGGCATGAAGACACTTGGAGTAAATGCATATACTTAGGGGATAAGCCCAAAAGATTCCTATCTTGAGTGCTCAGAGCACATGCACACCAAGAGTGGAATATATATATGGAAAACACATCTGGAAAAACTGGAGGTACTGTAAGGTAAATAACCATATTTTGTCCTTTTCTACTTCATATCTATTCATAAAAATATAAAGACTCATAGACCTGAAGGGACCATCATGACTATTTAGTCTGACCTACTACACATTGTAGGCCAGAGAACCTCACCCACCCACTCCTGTAGTAGGCTGATAACGACTGGATGCATTATTGAGTCTTTAAATATTGATTTAAAAACTTCATTACAGAGAATCCACTATTTGCTCTAGTTCAAACCAACAAGGGACCCATGCCCCACAATGCAGAGGAAGGCAAAAAAAAAACAGAATCTCTGTCAATCTGACTTGGGGGGAAATTCCTTCCAGACTCCAAATATGGTAATCAGTTAGATGCTGAGTGTGTGGGCAAGACCCACCAGCCATATTTCTGTGAAAGAATTCTCTATAGTAACTCAGAGTGCTCCCTATCTATTGTCTCCATCTCTGGGCACTGAAGATATTTGCTAATAGCAGTAACAGATGGGATTTGATAAGTCCCCAGCGTCTAGCAAAAATACTTATTAGTCCCTAATAGCATGACTTTGCACTATTACATTTCATCACATATCTATTACTCAAGGTCATCCAAATCTTCTTGTATGATAGTCTCGTCCTCTTCTGTATTGGCAGTACCTCACAACTTTGTGTCATCTGCAGATTTTATTAGCACATTCCTAATTTTTGTGCCAATGTCATTAATGAAAATATTAAATAAGATTGGTCCCAAGACTGATCCTTGAGGAACTCAACTAGTAACCTCCCTCCAGCCTGAGAGTTCCCCTTTCAGGATGACTCGGTGTAGTCTCCCCTTTAACCAGTTTGTTACCCACCTTTCAATTCTCATATTAATCCCCATCTTCTCCAATTTTACTAATAATTTCCCATGTGGACCTGTATCAAATGCCTTCCTGAAATCCAGGTAGATCAGATCTGCTGCATTTGCTTTGTCTAGTAAATCAATGATCTTCACAAAGAAAGAGATCAGGTTGTTCTGACAGTTTTACCTTTTGTGAAACCATTTTGTATTTTATTCCCATTACCATTTACCTCTCCTTAACTAGTCTCTCTTTCAAAATTTATTCTAAGACCTTCCATACAATTGAGGTCAAACTAACAGGACTGTAGTTTTCCAGATCACTCTTTTCCCTTTCTTAAATATAGATATTGTATTTGCAATTCTCCAATGATAGGGTATGACCCCCGAATTTACAGATTCATTAAAATGACAATTTTATCGATGATGTATAAGGCAAAAGAGAATACATCATACTGTTTTGAAGTTAAATTAGGTCAATTTGCAGGTAAACTAAACATTTTCTCAAGAGGAATAGATGTGTGTTCTAGTAAGGTACCATTTTTCAGTCACTTTTCTAACAGCTGTGCTCTTAAGTTTTAACATTCAAATGTGAAAGTAGCTCTATAATTCTCTATTGATTTTTAGCAGAGATTGTGCTGTGGTACTGTTACTAGGATAATTCATACAGTCCCACTGATTTAAGAGGAGATATAGTACAGGAGATAATGTAATAGTGTTCTCCAGCTGGTATCAGGTATAGGTATCAGATGCTACTGAAGGTGATTTGAGGAAGGGATTGCATAACCTTGAAATTAGAAAGGAAGCCATAGAGCAAACTTTTAAAAGGGGTGTATTGGTAGTGGAGAACATGAAGGTGCACTTGTTGATAGCCATGTCTGCCAAAGGATGCAATTGTGATTAGTTTTCAGAGGCAAATGTTAATCATATTACTTAGTGGGTTGATTGGTTGTGATGTTTAGGAGGGGAGCAGCCTCTGCTCTTTATGCATGTTGCAATATATGGTATAAAAATACAGATATTCAAAGGAGTGAAAGTGCATCATCTTTAAGGGGAGCTGAAAGAAAGGAAATGTAATACCGAGTCTAGCATCCTAGCTTGACAGATGGTATATTCCCACAGGTCTCCTGGCCTGTGGTGGGGAGTCAGCCACCCCAGGAGTGGGGTGGCAGAGGTAGGGGGATGCGGGCCCGCCCAACTCCACCGCGTCCCAGCCCAGGGCCTCAACAGCAGAGGAGTGGTCCGCCACTGGGTCAGCAGGGATCCAACCACAACACGCTGACCTAGAAGCTGTCAGCCACGTAGCCAGACAGTTGTCGACTGCCCTGGGCTACTTCCTACCTCCCCGGGGTTTGGTACCTCTATAATCGGCAGATCGTCTGGCTCCTCTGAGTACACAGCGGATGGCAGTCCCAGCATCTCCTCTTCAGGCCCAGTGTTCTCTGGGGGTAGGGTGCTGCAAGGCGCAGGTTCAGCTCCAGGGTGCTGCAGCAGAGTGGAGGCGCCTCGCTCCTGTTCAACTGAGCTGCTGAGCCCTCCCTTTATACTTCCTGTCCCACCCTGGTAGTGATCCCTCACTCTCAAGTCCGGACAGAGGCCACGCTACCTCACTACAATCATCAATAGACCTTCTCGGTAGATGAAAGCCAACCAGAAAATATTTTCACAAATAAATCTCAAAACTCTGATTGGCATAACAGATTTGTCAGGCTGAAGATGTAAATATTCTTGACCTGATCATTGCAAGTAAATCAAATGATAAAACTTTGAAATTGTGTGGATTCTAAAATTGTGCTTTTTCTTCACTGGTTTGTGCGCTCTCATGTGCACTCCCACCCTGTGTGTGTGTGTGTGTGTGTGTGTGTGTGTGTGTGTATATATAAAATGATACCATGCTTGATCTTAGTAAAAAGACCAAGGAAGGACAATCTTTTGCATACTCCTATCTTTTTACTAAGATCAAGCATGGTATCATTTTAGAGTATTATATCATTTTATCTTCTGTATGGGGAATATATTCTACCTAGATGGACTCTTCAATAGATATTTTCTCTGTTTTAATTTATCTTGTTCTATAATACACATCACAGAGCTTCTTATAAAAAAGCTACTACATTTGGGTACAGATGCTCAAGTGCCATTTTCTTATTTATTTAAGGCCCTCTATCCCCAGTTTTAATGATGAGTTGGTGGATACAAGAATCAGCCCCACAGTACTTTCAGGATTTTGAAAGAAGGACTGACATTTAAATCTTTCACTGTAAGCTGTGCATCCGTAAATATGCAGGTTACATTATAGACTAGCAGAAATGTTAGTGTTGTAGCCTAGGTTTTTTGCTTTTTGTATCCTGCTATAATACATCTAAAGCAAATCACCACTTGAAATGATTGCTCTGTTTGGTTGTATTCATCTTTTTTCTGCTCTAACATCTTAAAAGATACTGTATTCAATAATAACTTGTATACTGCTTGCTTGCAATACATGATGTGTCTAGATGTTGCAGTGTGTACTAATATAATAGTGCAGAGGAAGAAAAGCATCGTTACAAGATAACAGAATTAAAACCTTGTACAGTAATTTGTTCAGAACAAATGTAGATGTTTTAACGGTCACTTTATGTTAGCACTGAAATCTATCAAAAAGAAACATACGTAGTATGAAATTAACCCTGTTTCTGATTTGGTTTCATGCAATAGAGGCAAAAAACAATAGGCTAACTTACATTTTTCCTTTCTGAAATATTAAATCATTAAGGCAAGATGTTCTCCTTTAAAGTGTTTTCCTTGTAATTTGAAAAAAACCAGAGTTTTTATTTCTTTGCTTTGTGTAGTTGTCTCTCAAGTTAAAATCATGTCGGTGTTCTACTTCTGTCACTTGTATATGCATGTATGTAGGTACCTAACTCATTCATCTTATATGCTTGGTGTGTGGCAGGATGTTCTGAACTTAAGAAATGAGTGAGTGTTTTTCAGATTTTTCACCTCAACATGAAAATATTGCCTTTAGAGACATCACTGAGACTTTTTGTCTCTAAGGCCTGGTCTAGACCACAAAGATAGGTCAACATAAGCTGCTTTGCTTCAACCTAGTTGTGCATGTGTCTTCACATAAAGTTGTCTCCCACCTGTAGCCCATAGGGCTAACTGCCTTTAATTATATTCACTGCCTTGCCTTCATTATATTTTGTCTTTATTATATTCAGTAGTAAATGCAAGGAACCTATATGTATTGCTAAATGTATCAATACATTATTGTAAATATAGAAGACCTCCTACCATGTGACTGTTGCAACCATACTCATCAGGGTTCCCAACTATATAGTAATTTTAATAATACTGGGCCTGATCTTGGGACAAGAACCTATCAACCCTAAAATAATAACTGGGAATTGATAAGTAATCAATATCATTAATAGTTACATAATACATAATCATCCATCAGACTACACTCCATTACTCTGGCATAGTAACCACCTCGCGGAGCAGCATTGACCCACGGTCAATGTATAGAGGTCGATGCAGTGCGAGTGTAGATGCTGCATTACTTTATATCAACACTAACAGTCCTCCAACAGCTGTCCTACAGTGCTGGACACTGACTGCTGTGGTCACAACTGTGAGCTCCACTGCTCAGGATAACTGTTACGTTCCCTTCTGGTGTTATCTGGACTGTGACCTGCTAGGTCACTCCAATCCTTGACTCCGGGAGCCAGCCTTACCTTGCTCTGCTGTGAGAACCCCCACCCCTGGGCTGTTCACACACAGCCTCTGGCATGTAAGCTGCTCCTTGGATTGTGGAACCAAATGACACTAGCCAATATCTCCGGTTCCAGACACAACCCTAGGAACCTCCAACTTGCAGTGTCCAGTTATGCCCGCTGGATGCTGCAAGCTTATATGAGTTTGTCAATTTAACAAAGAAATTGATATGTACCAGGCTTGTTGTCCCAAGGGCAGTCTCTGACACGCTTCAAACCAGATGCACTGCTTCAGGTAGAATAAACAAACAAATGTATTAACTACAAAGGATAGATTTTTAAGTGATTATAAACCAAAGCATAACAAATCAGATTTGGTCAAATGAAATAAAAGTAAAACACATTCTAAGCTGATATTAGCACCTTCAATGTCCTTACAAACTTAGATGCTTCTCACCACAGGCTGGCTGGTTGCTCTTCGGCCAGACTCTCCCCTTTGATCAGCGCTTCAGTCTTGGTGTGGTGTCTGTAGATGTAGGTGGGAGAGAGAGAGCATGGCAAATGTCTCTCCCTTTTATCATGTCCTTTCTTCCCTCTTGGCTTTGTGCCCCACCCCCTCCCTTCAGAGTCAGGTGAGCATTACCTCATTGCAGTTCCAAACTAACCAAAGGAAGGGGGGTGACTCCCTTGAGAATCTAACAGATTCTTTTGTTGCTGCTTAGGCCAGCGCCCTTTGTTCCTGTGAGGCTGGGCTGGGTTTGTCCCATACCTGTCCTGATGAGGTGTGAACTGCCTCTCTGCTCTTGGAGAGTTTTTGCCTGGGCTTGCTTTAAGCCATGACGATACATTTTCAGCCTCATAACTATATACATGAAATTATAACCTATAACATTACTATAACAACCATGCTCAGTGCATCATGAACCTTCCGAAGACATCCAACATGACAAACTTTGCATTGGCTACCACACAATCATTTTATAAAGATGAACATGGGGTGCAGGGTGTTCTACAGGGGTACAGAGCGTCACAGTCACGTAGACCAGAAGTCCTCCCTCCCCCCACTTAAAACCCCCACCAATTTGTGAATGCCTTTTTCTAGTTGGCCAGCTTGGTGAGAATACCTCTATCTGCTCTCTATTGTGCACAACTGACCGGCTGACCAGACGTGCTACTACCTGTAGTAGACAGTAGATATTGGATCTCCTGGACCTGTGGGGAGAAGAGGCTGTGCAGGCACAACTTCAAACCAGTGATAGAAATGTTGACATATACAAGCAGATTGATCAGGGTAAGCAGTAGAAGGGATATGACAGATACCAGCAGCAGTGCGGCCTGAAGGCCAAGGAACTGCAGCAGGCATACCAGAAGGCCAGAGAGATCAACAGTGAGCTGCATGCCATACTCAGCAGAGATGCCATCACCCCGCACACCACTGTGGATATCTCTGCGAAGCCTGAGTCACAGGTCCCTGTCATGAATGACAAGGAGGAGGTGCTGAAGGAGGAAGCGGAGGATGAGGATGGGGACAGACATCCATGGGATCCAGCTGTGCAATAAGCCAGGACCTGTTTTTGACTCCACCCCATTCCTGCCAGTCCCACCAGTCAAGCACAGCTAAGCCCAATGAAGGGGAAAGAACCTTGGGTAAGTGTGTAAATAAATTTTTCATTACAGGGATGGCACCCCCAAATTAGCAGGACACAGCTATTTACTTCTCATTAGTTTACTCATACTAGAAGATGTAGTGGTACAACAAAGAGAGGTAGAGTTGCTCTCTGCTTTTTCATTTCCACTCTAGGGTTAGGTAGGGGGAGGGCACGTGGAGCAGATTTTTTTATGTACACAGGTATGTCCCTTGAATCCTGCTGCGAGTTCTCTATGAAAAGTTCATGGAACTACACTACATTCCTCTGCTGAAGGTTTCTAGGGATGGCAGCCTTATTTCTCCATCCGAGGTAGGATACTTTCCCATGCCAGGTGGCAAAAGGGCCCAGGTGGCTTTGGGACACCAGCAGCAGCAGCTGTGCTCTCTCTGCGTTTGTTACCCTCAGGAGTTGAGATATCAGCTACCACTACAACCACCACCACCTGTGGAAATTGGTGGC
This sequence comes from Malaclemys terrapin pileata, assembly GCF_027887155.1. Classification (NCBI taxonomy): domain Eukaryota; kingdom Metazoa; phylum Chordata; order Testudines; family Emydidae; genus Malaclemys; species Malaclemys terrapin. The sequence continues at coordinate 140,905,862 of NC_071507.1, forward strand.
AGAATTCAGTGCCATTGCCCTATATTCAGCTTCATGCAAACCAAGCAATTCCCTCCTAATTTCCCTCACCCCTGGTGGGTCATATTATGGCTTGAGCTGAGAGCAGGAGAAGTGTCAATCAGCTTGTCTTGTTTAACATTTAGGAGGCAAGGGAAGGGGCAAGTTCTGAATCTTAAGTTTTGCTTTCTGTTCCTACTGTACTGACAATGGTAGCTTTGTGTGTTTTATCTCTAGCTGTGGCTGTTGTGGCCTTGATGGCAACCCCCTCCATACCAGCAGAACTACTGACCCAAATAAGGAGGAGGAAAAAAAGAGGACACGCGAGAACATGCTCTGTAAGATCCTTCAAGCCAGTGCTGCATCAGACCTTGACCAGAAGGCCTGGAGAGTGAATGTTGCAGATTGTATGGAGAAGGTCAGAGCAGACAGGAAAAAGATGCAGCAGGAAAAGGAAAGAGAAATGCACCAGGACATAATGAGGCTTCTCCAGCAGCAAACTCAGATGCTGCAAACTCTTGTGGACCTCCAGGCTCAACTCTGATTGCAGTGTGAAACTTAGTGCCTCCCTACACTCCCCTTTATCCCTCCCCCAGCATTCCTCATTGCCTCAGGGCCGGCATAGCTACCCCTACCACTCCACACTGGACATCCATAGCTTCACCTACGCTGACCTGAAAGCCACGGCTGATGTATGTTGTTGCTACAATGGACATCAATGTTCTGTCCTCTGGGTTACTTATTAAGGTTCCTAAAAAATTTTAAGGTAAAATGTATTTACTTCAGATGATTTTTGGATCTGTTTTTGTTAGTGAATAAACCACTTTTGTTTTGAAAGTTATTCATCTTTATTTTACAACACATGATGTATAGTGCCTGCTCGCAGTGAAAGTAGTGGTCTTGTACACTCACTATCCATTGGATCAGTGCCAAATATAGTCATCATAAATGTACAGCAACCCTCCAACATTAACAGCTGCACTGTCGTTGATATATGCACAGATGTGCATCAAGCACTACTCAATTCCTAATAGGCCCCAAAACTGCTGCACAGGGTTGAACACAGTACACCTCAGCATATTATTGTGGCTTGCTGTTAAAGTGCTCTTTCAAAGCCGCCCTAAGCCATATAACTCCTTGTTGAGTTTATCTGATAGCCCTGGTGTCTGGCTGTTCAAACTCAGCAGACAGCCACTCCACTTCCACTGCAACTTTCCCCCATTTGTTTCACAAATATTATGCAGGACACAACAGGAAGCTATAACAACTGGGATATGTTTCACACTGCTATCCAATCTGGTGAGTAAACAATGTCAGCACCCTTTCAATCCACCAAAAGCACACGCAGCTGTCATTCTGCACCTGTTGAGCCTGTAGTTGAATCTTTCCTTGCTGTTGTCAAGGTGAACGGTGTATGGCTTCATTATGCAGGGGAGTAAAGGGTAGGCTGGGTCCCCCATGATCACTATTGGCATTTCAACGTTGCTAATGGTAATCTGCTGGTCAGAAAGAAGGTCCCTGCTTGTAGCTTTCTGAACAATCTGGTGATTGTAATCTTAAAGATACGAGTGTCGTGCACCTTCCCTGACCTGCCAACATTGATGTCAGTGAAGTGTCCCGGGTGATTCACCAGCACTTGGATAACCATGGACAAGTAGCTTCTGTAAGAGATGTCAGACAGCAACACGTCCCATGCAGGTTTGTGGGAAACTGAAAATAGTTGTGAATATTATGGGATGGAGAACACTGCATTATGGGAAGTTGATCCCGTACTCCCAATACCACTGCATGAGTCGTTTCTGCCTCACCATGCATTGCCAAAACTACCCAAAACACAGTGCGCTGAACGGTGGTGGATTGTACACTGAATACCTATCGATGATGCACTGCATTGTGCATCGACACAAGCACTCCTGGTGAGTATGTGCTGCACTGATGCAAGGAGAAAAGTATGCATGCGCATAAATGATATACTAACTGCAGTGGCTATATGCCAGTATAACTTGAATTAGCAAAAACTTGTGGTGTAGACACGACCTTAGAAGGAGAAACTTGGAAACTAAAGAACCCAAGGGTGTGACCTTTTTCCAGCAAGGGAGAATTAAAAGAAACTTTCCTTTTCCTAACAAATCCTTCTAGAACCCAGGAGCTACTCTTGTAGAATATTAATGTGTATACCATATTAAATTGATTTACTAAGTTTAACTACAGAATGTTTGTTTCCTCTTAGCTTAGATGCATGTAGTTGACAAAGGAAAGACACAAGGGAATTAAAAAAAAAATCAAAAGGAGAAATAAGATCTTTAAGCCAATATAATGGTTATTTAGTTTATATTTAATACAATTGAACAAAATTGGAGATTAAATTTTTGGGACATGACTTAATTATTTTTTTAGCTAGCACTAAAGTTATGTTCCTTTAGCCATATTAATCCACTAAATCAAATGCTTCTAAGATATCTATAGAGGCAGTATAACATTCCCTAGACAAAAGCTTATTATTTACAAGATTAAACAAAGAGGTGACTGTTGATTTTTTTTTTTTTCATCTCATGGCAATTGATTCTGAATTAAGGCAGTATGAGAATATAGATAAAAAGCTGATAAGGAATTAAACACTTTTCAAGCAAAGTAGTTAATATTGACGGAGTGGTAATAACCTTGTGATTCTGTGTCATCAGTCTCAATAAATAAGGCACGCGCGTACACCATGTTTTACAGATGTTGGGACAAACTAGTATTAGTAAAATAAAATATGTAGATAGGGCTGTTAAACTGCAGTTTATTCCAACAAGCCTTTTACTACACTTGGTTATATTGGATGTTTCTTTAGAAAGGTCAATCATGAGCTTCTGTAGACGTTCACTAATACCAATTGAAAGAATCATAAAGACTCACACCTGCAATGGTTCTGCATTTCTGGTGTGGAGAAAATAGCAGTGTAATATAGACACAGCTACTTCCCATCACTTTATAAAACATATTTTTCCCTTTTCTGTAGCCTTTATTGAAACCGCTTATATGTGTATCGTATTCTGAAATGACAAGTGCTGAAATAGTATCTTTTTGAAATTCCTTTAAAACACATTTTGCTGCTGTTGTGTAGCTCTTCCAAAACATAGTGATATCCCTTGAACCCTTATCATGGGAAGTATTTCCCTTTTTTGCTTACTACTAATCCTTCAGGCACCACTACCTAACTACTCTTCTGACAAGCCCCCGATGCTTTTATTTTAATTTTAGAAATGGTTAAATATTTACTAAATGTGCCTCTCCTTGGAACCATTTGACCAGCCCACTAGATTTTTCACGTTGGAGACCTACATTCCAAACTTGATTTTTCACAACTGAATATGACCCAATAGTGTGAGTGGTACAGTACTCCGTTGCCTTCAGGTGTCTGCTTTTCTTTGAGGGCATCTGTACACTTGTATTTCAGGGAATTGCACCACCTGGCACTCGGAGCTCCAGAACTTCTTAGTAACATTGGCCTCTTGTGGTCCTGTGTAGCATCTGTCCTTGCTTCAGGAATCAAAATTATTTTGTTTTCGGGGGTACACAAACTTTTAGGAACCATTTTACCCTATTTTTAGCTAAACTTTTGGTGCTATATGGTGGCTTAAAATTTTAATCAGAATCTCTTGAAATGATTTTGAGCAATGTATGGTATGTTAATTATTTGTTAAGCCATTATATGACAGCAGAGATTCTTTCAGATTTTCTGTTATTGCATTGTGATAAGTCACTTTGGTTCATTTCAGTTATATCACTTTATATAATGTTACAGTTGCATGTCTGATACTATTTTAAATCTATTAGACTTGCTGCTTTGAATGGTGAATCTGTTTGTCTTTGTTTTAAAGTTGCAATTTTGTTGATTCTATTACTCTAAAGAGCCATACTAGATGGAAATGATGTATGCCCTGGCACTCTTGCATGTGGCCAGGCACCAAAGGTGTTGTGAAATGACTTTATTGGAGCACTTCTTACAGAAGGAATATAAATTACTAATTCACAAGTTATGTTGCTCTATCTTTAATGTGTGTCCTTTCTCTTTAATTTATCCTTCAAACTGTTAACTTCTATTTTATCTCATTTTCAGTAGCAGTTCTGCAGTATGACCATAAAGATGGTTACAGTGACATGTGTTTAGTTACAAACAATGTTTTAAATGATGTTTTCTTTTTTTAGATTACTTACCCAGAATGTTGGTCTTCTTTATGTTGGAAGTTTTGACAGACCTTTTGCACAAATTAAGGTACGACTTTTGGTTTACTTGAAAGTTATTAAACACTTGTATGATTATACACTTGATATTTCAAAATACTTTTGAAGGAATCAATATAATTTCAAGAAAAATAAATGAAAAATAATGTAATTTGCTTGTTTTTTTTTTTTCTGGGGTTAGTTCCAAAGACATTTATATATTTAGCTGTAAGAGAAGTTCAGTGTTTTCTTGCATCATGTTTTGATTACTTTTGATTCTGGGTTAATTACCAGAAACAAAATGTTCATTTTTTTTAGGTTACTTGTCAGTGACATTTCAGAACAAAACCACCTTCTGAACTTCTTAATCTTTCAAGTCATTTTTGACAGGGAGGACATTACAGTGGAAACTACAGATTATTTCCACGCCATTATTACACTTTATTGTAACGGATTGTACAGTTTCTGAAAAGTCTTTTATGACTTAATGATCATATTATCAGCTAAACTATAGTTTTACTGATTTGCCAAAGAATCATTGCTGTGTCCCTTATTTCATTATTCCAAATGGAAAACTGTCTTTGATCCTGTCAGCACCAAAAGTGTCATTGCTATTCACAAACATTCTATATTTAATGTAAGTAGTGTCAGACAAAATGTTTAATTAAAATATGATGCAGTTTAGTTAAATATATTTATAAACCATTCTCCAGTCAAACTACCAAGTGCTATGTTAAAGCAGTGTAAAATGTCTGATTGAAACATACAAAAGCAAGACAATTTAGGCAAAATATTTGGGCTTGTTCCTTAAGTCAGACAACTAAAAGCCTTTTTTTAGGTTAGTAGTACATAGTAATGGTCAATGTTTAGTTCTGATTTGATTCTTAAAGCCTGATCCTGCAATCTTTGTGCAGGTAAAATTCCCATTTAAGTCAGAGACAGAATGTGTATGGTTATAGAATCATAAAATCGAGGTCACCTAGTCCAGCCCCTGTTCTGTGGAAGGACCAAGTAAGCCTATATCATCCCTGGCAGATGTTTAATCTGTTCTTTAAAACTCCAGCGATGTTGATTCCACAACCTCCCTTGGAAGCCTATTCCAGTCTTTAACTATCCTTATAGTTAGAAAGTTTTTCCTAATATCTCACCTAAATCTCCCTTGCTACAGATTAAGCCCATTACTTTTTGTCCTGCCTTCAGTGGACATGAAGAACGATTGATCGCCATCTCCTTTATAACATCCCTTAATATATTTGAAGACTGTTATCAGGTCTCCCCTCAGTTTTCTTTTCTCAAGACTAACCATACCCAATTTTTTTAACCTTTCCTAGTAAGTCAGATTCTCTAAACCTTTTATCATTTTTGTTGCTCTCCTGTGGACTCTCTACAGTTTGTCCAAATCTTTCCCAGAGTGTGGCACCCAGAATTGGATGCTTTACTCCAGCTGAGGCTTCACCAGTGCTGAGTAGAGTGGGACAGTTACCTCCCATGTCTTACATATGACACTCCTGTTAAGGCACCCCAGAATGATATTTGCCTTTTTTGCAACTGCATCACATTGTTGACTCATGTTCAATTTGCCGTACACTATAATCCCCAGATCCTTGTCAGCAGTACTACCACCTACCCAGTCATTCCCCTTTTGGTAGTTTTGCATTTTATTTTTTCTTCCTAAGTGAGGTACTTTGCACTTGTATGGACTGAATTTAATTTTATTGACTTCAGACCAATTCTGTAATTTGTCAAGATCATTATGAATTCTAATCCTGTCCTCCAAAGTGCTTGCAACTTATCCCAGGTCGGTGTCATCTGCATATGTTCCACTCCATTATCCAAATCATGAATGAAATTATTGAATAATACCAGACCTAAGATTGACCTCTGCAGGACTCCGTTAGATATGCTCTTCTCAGTTTGTCTGCGAACCATTGATAACTACTTTTTGAGTAAGGTCTTTAACCAGTTGGGCACCCACCTTCTAGTAGTCCACATATCCCTCACAGGCTGCTGGGTCTCTGTGATATTTTGTTGGTTTAATAGTTTCTTTAGCAAGTTAAAATGGGAAATAAAGTATGTGGAAGATTTCTTTACTGAAAAGGCCTTATCTTCTGCCATATTAAATGTAAGTTATGGAAGCTTGCCATCTTTTGTATGTGTGGTCAGATGTTGGCTGCGTGTATGTTCATTCAGTGTGCTGCCCCAGCTCTGTGGAGATAGCAGACCTCAATTAACTGTCCAATAAATCCACAGACTTGGGTTTCAGCGAAGGCACCCAGCCAGGTTTATTTTCAACAAAGCACGGTAATAGCACCTGTCAGACTCTATGAGGATACTAAGCCATATATGCTCGTGACAATGGACACAGCTCAGTCAGTGGTGGGACTTTCCACTGCTCCCTAAGCTGGCCAAAGATATTCCCTCTGAGATACCTCTTTATACCCCGATACAAACAAGTTAGTACTGTCCCTTTCACATAGTTAGTTACTGCCCCCTGACGTCGCTAGTTATCACCCATCATCTTGTACATGTTGGTTCGATTAAAACATCTCTATTACGTACTTTCATCCTAACCGTATCTTTTAACAAGGGTCAATATGTTCCTATTATCCTTGGAAAATATTTTTTTGTACCATCCTTAATATCGGGATGTTCTGGTACCACTTAATATCGAAATGTGTTTGTGTAAGCACACTCTGTAACTAGCACTTCTTAAAAATGTATATTTCCGCAATATCAGCCCTATTCTTGCCAAATTCTGTAAGCAGGTCCTGCCTCATACCAGGCCTCTTAATACAAGGGCTTATGTCTCAAGCTCTCTTCGTACTACAGTATGTAAGCAACCTTACAAGCTGGAATATGTTGGCTAAGGCTATTATCCAATGTTATCTTATTTGGTATTCATAGAAATGTGTATGTTTGCAGCAGATAGGTACACAACCTGATGTAAAGAAATATCATTATGATGGATTAGTTAAAATCTTTCATCTATATTTATCAATTACTCATTATAGCAGCATTTAAAGAAAGGAGGAGCTGTCTGCTGCTCCCAAATCAAGCTTTGTTGTCCCAAGTCACTACATTTTTAAGTTCATTATAAAATTGTTTCCAGGTCGCCAAGACAAGGGTAAATATTAGCATTTTTTTAATTTTACTTTGTTCTGCGATCACACTAAAATACAATATTGAATTTCAAAGGATACCTCTGCATATGCTACAATGTACTGTATCTTATAAATTCATGAAGAGAGCACAAATTCTGAGAGAAAATCAAGAAACTTCGGGAAGAAATTTGAACAGTACCATGTATTCCAGGTGATTCCATCCCAATTACTGTAGTATGGAAGTACTCTAGGGGCTTGTCTCCACTTACCGGGGGATTGACGCGGGGTGATCGATCCACCAGGGGTCGATTTAGCGGGTCTAGTGAAGACCCACTAAATTGACCGCCAAGCACTCTCCCATTGACTCCGGTACTCCACTGGAACAAGAAGCATAAGGTAAGTCAACAGGACAGTTTCTCCCATCGACCCAGCACGGTGTAGACACCGCAATAAGTCGACCTAAGGTACGTCGACTCCAGCTACATTATTCATGCAGCTGGAGTTGCGTAACTTAGGTCAACTTAGCCCTGTAGTATAGACCTGCCCTAGCAGATGACCATTTATCTTTTTCCAGAAATCATGTCTGCTTTTCAAGAAATGAAAGAATTAATCTATTTAGATTTATTTACCTTTTGAGTTAACAAAAGCCTCTCCTCCACCCCCAGTTATTCTTTATCTGTACAGATTCTTGTTTCAGTGGTGTTGTAGCTGTATAGATCCCAGGATATTGGAGAGGCTGGGTGAGGAAATATCTTTTATTGGATCTGTTTGGTTTCTAGAATCTTTAACAGCCAATGGAGAAAGTTCCCTCTTTTCTTCCAGTTTCCCCACCAACCACTAAAATGCTTCCCTGTGACACACATGACCAGTGTCCCACTTATTCATTTTGAAGTATGATTCTCTCTGAGAAGGTGTAGATTGTGACCTGCATCCCTGCCACTTATCAAATTACACAGTTCAAGGAAGAAAAAGTATAAAAAGAAAAGTAAGGAAAAGTGTGTGTTATCTTATACCTGACAATGGCCCTCTGTAATTTGAAAAACCAATGCGTGGTTTGTTACAAACATGTCTTGCCCCTTTACATGCCTTATTCCAAGAAAAGAGAAATTAGAATGTGCTCATAAAATTCTTTGCATTCTTTTATTAGAGATAAAGTCCTTTAGGATCCTTTTACTTTGTTATTGATTTTCTAAGGACTGCTTCCTACATCAAGGTCTAACGAAGAACATCTTTCTCTCTTTGAGCCTTAACTTGATCCTCTGAAGATTGTGATTACCCTATTCATGGCTCTGGGATTCTTTTTTTCCTCAAGATTTTCTGTGTGGTGATGTCCTTAGCCTGCAGAGTGTGTGAGCTGATGATGTTACGATGCTATCTTTCTTTCATTAATACAAGTGACTCATAAGATGGTTCCCTTCTTTGGTCTGAATGACTTATCCTTTTTTAATCAAGAGATTCCCCTTCTTATCTTTAGTCTGACATCCATTTAGTGGTGCTGGAACAATCTGTGTAGTGGGAATGCTGAGAGCTGTTGAAGCAAACTGTAAACCCTATATATGATGGAAACCACTTCAAGCTGGAGGTGCCACCCCCAGCAGCCCTAGTTCCAGCACCTATGCATCCATTGAAAGGAAGTCATGATCTATAGATATTAGATCAGGGGTCAGGAACGTTGGCACACGGCTCACCAGGGTAAGCACTCTGGCGGGCTGGGCCAGTTTTATTTACCTGCTGACGCGGCAGATTCGGCCAATCGCAGCCCCCACTGGCCGCGGTTCGCCGTCCCAGGCCAATGGGGGCAGCGAGAAGCCACGGCCAGCACATCGCTCGCCCGCGCCGCTTCTCGCCGCCCCCATTGGCCCGGGACGGCAAACCGCGGACAGTGGGGGCCACGATCGGCCGGACCTGCTGCGTCAGCAGGTAAATAAAACTGGCCCGGCCCGCCAGGGTGCTTACCCTGGCAAGCCGTGTGCCAACGTTACCGACCCCTGTATTAGATCCTTATCTTGTACATAGAATTCAATTTCTGGCTTCTGAATTTCCTGTTGGAATTCAGTATATAGAAGGAACATAAAGTATACCCTCCTTGAGTCTTCTAAATCTATCAAATCAGGTAGATCAGAAGCATCACAGAAGGAAATGAAGGGCTCCCCTGCCTGGAACAAGGAGAAACTTTCTGCAGTTTTTCCTTCTAGTGGTTTGGTCTTCCATGAGATTTCTGAGACATTATAGGCTTCATGCTTTGCCTTTCTGAGCATAGCATTTAGATATAGGGTTCTTAAGGCTATTATCCAATGTTAATTCCTTTTAGTTTCTTTCTTTTCAGGGTTGTTGGTTGATCTGGAGAACTCAATAGAAATTTCTATGCATAAATTTGATTTCCATACCTTTAGCAGTTCGGTGCATTCCATCTTCAGCTGGAGCAAGTAATTTTAAGAGTTTGCAGTTTTTATTCCTGTGCTCATCTGTTTACTGACTTTCTTGATCTTAAGGAAGTTATGTTGTAGAACCTAACAGCAGACAAACTGAACGAAGATAGTGCTAATATCTATATTGTTATATTAAGGAAGCATGTGAGGAATGTTTGATAGTTAGTGCAGATGGTTGGCATGGCCTGTCATTTAATTGAGGAAGAGGAATTAGTGAACTGAAAATTTGGAAATCAAATTAACAATTGTAATGAAAATTCCCATATATTTTTCAAAGCACTGCTTTTTTTAAGGTTATATTGAGGGAATGGGCTTAATTTAAGGTTAGTACTCAATGGCATTTTAGTTCTGTTTTTAAATTATATTATTTCAGTCTAACATATAACTCTAGCATCTGTTCAAAGGGGTTATAAAACATTTTTGCTTTTAGATATATTTAGTGTGTTTGTGTGTGTGTATACATATATATATATATATATATATATACACCTCTACCGCGATATAACGCGACCCGATATAACACGAATTCGGACATAACGTGGTAAAGCAGCGCTCTGGGGGGGCGGGGCTGTGCACTCCAGTGGATCAAAGCAAGTTCGATATAACGCGGTTTCACCTATAACGCGGTAAGATTTTTTGGCTCCCGAGAACAGCGTTATATCGGGGTAGAGGTGTATATACTGTCTAAATAGTAACAGCTTATGCTATTAACTTCTAGGAAAGTGAAAAGGCTATGAATTGAGCCTTGAGGGAATTCAGTGATTTGCAGCTTTCTCTGTTAAGTATTTGTGATTTGTCCATTGAATATCTCTTAAAGTCTCACAAACTAGATGAAACTAAGAAGGCTTCTGTAACCAGATATCATGATCAACTAGATAAAATAATTTAGTAAAGTCATTTATAATTAACATTTGAGTTTTCCAGAATCCTTTTATATTATAATATTATTAGTAATCTTAAACAATGCTATTACCATAGAAATTTTATTCCAGTAAGGAGTAATTACATTGAATACACCAGCATATGCAGTAGTAATTTTATGAACTGCCCTGAGTAATGCTTATGGAATAATTATTCTTCATGACAAATTTCCAGATATATTTTCCTTTTAAAGTAAAAGCCGCATCGTTTTAAGTTAAAATGAGTTTTGAAATACAATATATGTTTACACAAGATATCTTATAATGTTTTAAGAAAATAAGATCACAAAACATTTTTTAGGATTGAAAGTTTTTGCAGTTCAATCCCCAGTAGGTTCTGGGATTAAAACAAATCATTCAGTACGCTATGTTCTCCATTATTAAGCAATAATGAATCTTTTGGCAGTCTTCACTATTCAGTTAATGACCAGTTTCACTTTGGGCTCTTAACACATTAAATTACCATTTGAATGAAGATTAATTACTGCTATTTTAAAACAAGATTATTTATTTTAAGAGTAGTTATTAAGAAGTTGCATAATAAATACTACTTTGATCAAAATGGAGCAGTTCATTTTCATAGAACAAGATGACAGTTATGAAGAAAAAGTATATTTTGGACATAGAGATGTGATATTCATGTTTTGTATCCACATGTTCTGTGCTCCCATCTTACTGGAAAGATGATCAAAGTTTTAAATCTACTTCTGGAAAAATTTTGCACATTTTCCAGGACCCTGGTGAGGGATAGTAGGTGTCCTACAGCAGTCTCTTGCTCAGTGATTTGTGTAGGATGAAGTTGTAGTTTGAACTACATCTCTAAGTAGCCACTGATTGTAGCTTTATTGAACTTTAAAGAGCAGCATTAGTGGATGTTGGGAGAGAAAGTAAATTAAACTGCAACTCCACCCTGGGCAAATTACTGGCCAGAACCCTATATTGCAGCCCAAACTGCCTCATTTTTCCTCAGCATGTTCAAATATATATTGAAAAAGAGAGGCAATAAAATCTAGTAGAATCCCACAAAACAAAAGTCTTCTCGCAAATAGTAGTTGTCTCAAACTACCTTCTTGGATGATATCTAAAGAGAAGAACAGAGCCATCCAGGTACAAATCCATTCACCCCTGCCATGGTCCACAGGCAAGTCATCATCACCTCATGATCAGTGTCATAACATGTTCCTGACAGATTAAACAACATCAGCTTCCACACCTGACCGTTGTCCATATTTAGGATATCAACTAATACTACAGCCTAAGTACCATATCCAGACCTGAAGTCTGATTGACTGATTCAGCAAAATAAGATGTCTACAGATGATGCCAGAGTTGTTTTGCCACGGCTTACTTGATCCTTTCCAAAAAAAGGAGAAAGAGACAGGGCATTAATTGGGAAGACTGTTGACGGTTTCTCAAACAAGGACTAGAAAATGACTACATGAGTGAAGCTAGCACATTGCCCCTACTCTGGAGCCAATAACCCTCTCTACTGATAAACATTCCAACATTCAGTAGCTCCCTGCTGACTTTAACTAGCCACAAGAGACAGGGTCCATCTGGCAGCTTGTTTGATCACAGTTCTTCAGTCACGTACAGAACTCATATGAACAAAATTGGTCAAAACCTAACGAGGAAACAGATGCTACTCCCAGGCACAATTCTACTACCATAACATGGTCCAAATCCAATTCAGTCTCTTTTTCAAAGAATGTACAATTTTGAGCTTGAGTCCCGTTGGCACCAACCAAGATGAATTGAGTTCTCCACCACATGAAACCGATCTACTGGTCAGACTTTCATAGATATTGTGGTGGGGTTTTTAGTTTTTACCACAGCCATGGCATAGCAGCTCAAACTCTGCATACCACAATCAAACCAAAGAGTTCGCAATATAACAATATGACATAGTGAATAAGCATTGCGGGGGAGAAGGGGGGAGATAGTGAAGAAACAGGGTGAGGTAATGAACAATGACAGGTTTTCACACCATTATGGATACTTGGTTACCCAATTTAAGCATGTGCACCTCATGGTGGTTCAGGAATGGATTTGTTACAGGAAAAAAGAAAGATAAACATATAATATGTTTAGTCCTAAAGGCATATAATGGAGTTATTTTGTATGTTTTATAGTTAGTACAGGTAAGTTTATCAAACTTATACATCATTGCCCATCATCCTTGACTGATCTTGGTTCCATTTCTAGTTTGCTGCACACTTGTTGGCCGATTTCTGTATCCCAGATTGTTGGTGTGGTTGGAATAGTTAGTTGCCTCAAAGTTTTTTGAACATGCACATCTCACGTGACAAGAAGTTCTTCATAGACCAACATTCCCATTGTATGTAGCATCTAGATGATAGCATTTCCTGAGGCAGAATAGCATCTCTCTAGTATTGTACCTTTATGGAATATTAGTTGAAACTTGGGCTTCTTTTTTTTTTGTTTTGTTTTTAAGAGAAGGCTCTGCAGGTGCTCACTTTTTAGTCATTCTGTGCAATTACATTTTGGTGCCATGGCACTCTTTGGAGCCAAAGATCATTTCCAGGACTGGCTTAAATAAGTCCTTGAGGCTGGAGAGATGCAGAAGGAAGGTTAATATCAGCGCAAACTGCTGATTCTTCCTTTGAGTCACAGAGATGGTACAGGTACATGGTGGGTCTCTTTGGCTTCATGCTGAATCCTACAAAAAAGCAAGGGAGCATGGATCTTGAGGATAAGCTGCAGCTGAGACAGACTCAATGTAAAATTATTTTTCTCTGGTGGATATCCCTTGAATACTGTAGGATGTGAGGGACAGTGGGAAATGCTGTAGTCCCACTGGCCTTGACATCTTCCTTGGGCATCTGTGGAGTGTCTGGTATCTGGCTGTTAAGAAGCTATCTGAGGAGTTTTTTCTCATTCTTTTCCTTAGTCTGCTGTTTATCTTAGTTGGAAACCATCCACATTTCTCGCAGTGTTTGAAGGTTGCCGTGCCACCAAGCCTTGAATTAACCAGGAGGCTAATTAGCTGGAAGTATCTGTTAGCCTCATTGCCATCTAAGGTGGAATTAAGGCTTGCTCCTAAAGTTTGTGGCCCCAAGAAGCTGCTGTGTGGCTTACTTGTAAGAATGATACGTTTTGTAGGTGATATGTCTAACCTTTGGTGGTCCTGTACCCATCCTCCTTTTTTTTTTTTCCTAAGATTTGTCCTCTGTTCTCTCCACTGGTGTCCCATACAATGTTGAATAAGGTGTCAGTATTTATCTTGAAGGCACTTAAATGGCCTGGGCCCAGGATATTTAAAAATTCAGCTGAAGTGCTAGGATAATCACTGTGGTTACTGCATTCCTCAGGAACTTTCTGTAATTCTGCGGCCTGCTAAGCAAGGCTGAGAGCTCCTTAATGAAACTTTGATCCCTAAGCCTTTTAGCACCCCATCAACCCTTAACCAGGAGGCGGGGCTACTCAGGAAGACCGGGCTTTAAAAAGCCCATTCCTAAGCAACCAGAGGAGCTAGTGAACAGGAGCAGTTAATGGGAGTTTTCCAAGGGAGTTTACAAGACGAGTGTGTGTGTGTGGGGAGGGGCGGGGGCTAGATACACGTAACATTCCTTAAATTTCTTTAAACTTAAAGCCTAAAACTCCCCCTGATAAAAACAACACAAGAACAAAGAAACAAGCTTCAGGAGTAAAAAGATAATGCAGACAGAAGTCGAGAAACAGACTGGGGGCTATCCATTTTATTGGACCCAATGCAGCATGTATGCTTACCTGACCTATGGGCAGGTGCGTATGTGTGCATTTGGTGCAAGGAGCTCCTCGCCCTCAGAGACCATGTATGGACTTTGGAGACCAGAGTGGCTGAACTGGAGGAGCTAAGGGAGACAGAGAGGTACATAGATGAGACTTTCCAGGACACCGTAGAACAGTCTCACCCCGGTCTCATGGCCTCTGTGCTGTTGAGAAGGATGAAAGTCTCAGGGAAGGCAAACATCCAACTGGAGCAGAGGGAAACGATCCCTCCTTCCAAATGATGTGGTATCTTCTCACTCTGAGGATACTTCTCCAGGGGAGAGAACTCCAGTTATTAGGAAGAGACAGGTATTAGTAATGGGCAATTTGATCATTAGAAACATAGATAGCTGGGTTTGCGATGACCAGGAGAACCGTATGTGACTTGCCTCCCTGGTGCGAAGGTTGCGGATCTCTCGAGACATCTAGATTGACTTGTGTAGTGCTGGGGAGGAGGCGGTGGTCGTGGTACATGTAGGTACCAGTGACATAGGGAAGGATAGGAGAGAGGTCCTGGAGGCCAAATTTAGGCTGGTAGGTAAGAGATTGAAGTCCAGGACCTCCATGCTACCATTCTCTTCCAGTTCCATGTGCAGGGCTAGTTAGACAGAAGAACTGCAGGGTCTCAATACGTGGATGAGACCATGGTGTAGGGAGGAGGAGTTTAGCTTTATTAGGAACTGGGGGAACTTTTGGGAAAGGGGGAACCTTTACAGGAAGGATGGGCTCCACCTAAACCAAAATGGAACCAGATTGCTGGCACCTAACATTAAAAAGGTCGTTGAGTAGTTTTTAAACAAAGGGCTGGGGGAAAGCCGACAGGTGCGGAGAAGCATGTGGTTCGGACAGAGACATCATTTAGGGGAGGATCTATTAATGGAGATTCTCTATGTCCTAGTAAGGAGGAGAGGATTGAAGATGATAATATACAAGTAGGATCTGATGAGAAACAGTCAAATGAAAAAAAGTCCCATTCAATTTCATCATGTAATGGCAGACAGCTAAAAAGTGACAAGTTTTAAAGCGCTTATATACCAATGCTAGAAGTCTAAATAATAAAATGGGTGAAATAGAGTGCCCTGTATTAAATGAGGATATTGATATAATAGGCATCACAGAAACTTAGTGGAATGAGGATAATCAATGGCGCACAGTAATACCAGAGTACAAAATTTATCGGAAGGACAGAACAGGTCATGCTGGTCAGGGAGTGGCACTATATGTGAAAGAAAGCATGCAATCAAATGAAGTAAAAATCTTAAATGAACCAAAGTGTGCCATAGAATCTCTTGGATAGTAATTCCATGCTCTAATAATAAGAATATAGCAGTAGGAATATATTACCGACCACCTGACCAGGATGGTGATAGTGACTGTGAAATTCTCAGGGAGATTAGAGAGGCTATTAAAATAAAAAACTAAAAAAAAAAAAAAAAAAAGTGTGTGTTGGGGGGGGGGGGGGGGGGGATTTCAACTATCCCCATATTGACTGGGTACATGTCCAAAGGTGATCCTGGCAATTACAGGCCTGTAAGTCTGACTTCAGTACCGGGCAAACTGGTTGAAACTATAATAAAAACAGGATACTGGGCTAGATGGACCTTTGGTCTGATCCAGTATGGCCGTTCTTATGATAGGGGTGAAGTTAGTCTGCAGAAGACAGGGCTTTCTTAAGGGTGGCACAAGGCTGCAGAATAAACTTCCACAGGAACTAAGGATCATCACAAATCTCACCTCCTTCCACTCCAAGTGCAAGATGTACTTCTTCAATCTGCCTTCTCTAATATACACCTCTACCCCGATATAACGTGACCCGATATAACACGAATTCGGATATAACGCGGTAAAGTAGCGCTCTGGGGGGTGGGGCTGCATGCTCCGGAGGATCAGCGTATCAGCATGTCTGGCTCCGACACGCTGCTCTGAGCGGCATGTTAAGGGGGCCGGGCTGGGGCCAAGGAGTTGGATAAGGGGCAGAGGGTCTCAGGGGGCGGTCAGGGGACAGGAAGTGAGGGGGTTGGATGGTTCGGAGGTTCTGGGGGCGGTCAGAGGGCAGGGAACGGGGCGTTGGATAGGGCGTGGGAGTCCTGGGGGTGATTAGGGATGGGGGTGGTCTCTGGAGGGGGCAGTCAGGGGACAAGGAGCGGGGGGCTTAGATAGGGGGTGGGGTCTTGGGAAGGGTGGTTAGGTGCGGGGGGTCTCTGGAGGGGGTAGTCAGGGGACAAGGAGCGGGGGGGTTGGATGGGTCGGGGGTTCTGAGGGGTCAGTCGGTGCAGGAAGTAGGTAGAGTCGGATAGGGGGTGGGGCCAGGCATGTTAAGCAAGGGCTGAGGCAATGTCTATAGCAGTCCAGGCCCTAGGTCAGGGCGGGGCAGCACTCAAATGGGCAAGCAGAAACCCCGCCTCTCTAGGCCAGGGAAAAGGGGGAGTCTGCCACCCAAGGAGTGGGTGGCGGGGGGGGGGACGCAGGCCTTCCCACTCCTCTGCGTCCCAGCCCAGGGCCGTAGCAGCGGCGGAAACTCGCTGCTGTTAGTGGGGATCCTGGACGCAACACACTGACATAGGCTCTGGCAGTGCTGCAGTCAGACTGGGGTCGGCTGCCCCCGGGCTACTGCCACACTCCCCCTCGTAGGGTATCTGGGCCGTACTAGTGTCCTCGGTGCTCTCCACTAGCATCGGTTCCTCTGGGTAGATAGCGAAGGGTATGCTCGGCTCCTTCTCAGGGTAGCTGGCACGGGGCAGGCTCGGCTCCTCCTTGGGGTAGTTGGCACAGGGCAGGCTTCGCTCCTCCTCAGGGTAGCTGGAACGGGGCAGGCTTGGCCAGTCCTCCTCAGGGTACTGGGCGAGGGGTAGGCTCGGCAGGCCTGGTGAGTCAGCAGGCCGGTCGCGGCCTGCAGCTGTCTCCCAAGCAGGAGCTCGGCCACTGACTTCTGCTCTCTCCGCCGGCCTGTCTTCCACTGAGCTCTGCAGGCGGGCTTTTATACTTCCGGGTCGGCGCCATGACCTCTGCAGGGGGGGTGCCATTGGTGTTAGGGGAGGTTCGGCCCTCAGCGGGGCTGTGGGGTATCCTACTGCCTCGCTACAGACCTCCACGAGGGGAATAGCTACCAGCGCTGGGAGCGTGGCTCCCAGTGCTGGTGCACTGTTTACACTACCACTTTACAGCACTGAAACTTGCAGAGCTCGGAGGGGAGGTGGTTCACAACCCTGAGCGAGAAAGTTTCAGTGCTGTAAAGTGCCAGTGTAGACAGATACTGTGGTGATGAGGGTGGTATAAACATATATATAAACATATATAAAATAGATTAGGTAGGTTCATTTTCAGGGATACAATTACACTGCTCTACAGCCAAAATGCTTCTGAAATAAATGTAGTCAAACTTTACTAATTCTGGGTCACTGAGAACGAAAATGATGCTTAAAATTGTTGATTGGCTCTAGTTTTCAAGATATGCTATTGGGTCAGTATATACGACCCTTGACTTGGGAATGGCGGAGGATAAGTGAGTTATAAAGGGAAGGGATCTCAATTTAAACCAGAAATGACTAAAATACATCTTTGACTTGATCTATGAATAAATCTATGACTGGGTTTGGAAAGTACTTGCTTTTTAGGCAAAACAATGAATGATGCAATCTGAAGCTGGTATTGCATCATACATGATATGAATTGCATCATGTTATTCCTAGAAGTCATGGATGATGCAATCATAACGAAGCTTACATCACTCTGCTGAACAAATTGCCCTATATCAGCTCTAGAAATCATACAGTGTCGTGCTCTCTTATTTGTCAGAGTTTGGTTTTGCAAAGGGACACATTTCTGTTTAGCCAAAGTGAGCAGAGATGCCTCGTACTTGTGTGAACAGTGCACATAACTTCTGCTATGTTTGTGGTGAAGTGACTTTTGCATCACAAAAGCGCAGTATAACCACTATGTTTAAGAAAGCCTATCACCTTTATTTTGGTTGCAAAATTGGAGATCAGGACAAGAGGTGAGCCCCACACATATGCTGCAACACTTGTGCAACAAATCTTGGCCAGTGGTTGAACAGGAAAAGGAAATCTATGCCTTTTGCAGTGCCAATGGTTTGGCGAGAGCCAACAGATCATACCAGCAATTGTTACTTCTGCATGGTGCCTCCAGTTGGGAAAGATGTGTCAAAGAAGAAAAAGTGGACTGTGCATTATCCAAACATTCCATCAGCTATATGCCCAGTACCCCACGGAGAAGGGCTGCCGGTTCCTGATGCACCAGAATCATCCTCACTTGAGTCAGATGAGGAAGAAGATGAAATTTCTGGTCCTGAACCATCAATGTCACAGGACCCACATTTTCTCCCATCCTCCTCCTCTGAACCACACCTCATAACACAAGGTGAACTGAATGACTTTGTCAGGGGTTTGGAACTACCCAAGAGTAAGACAGAGCAGTTGGGCTCCAGACTACAGCAGTGAAATCTCCTGGCAGGTGATGTTAGGGTTTCCATGTTCCGTGACCGTCAAAAGGATCTTGTCCCATTCTTCTTCATGGAAGGTGATCTTGTAGCCTGCAACAACATCGATGGTGTGATGGCAGCCCTCAACATCGTTCACGATCCAGATGAGTGGAGACTGTTCATTGATTCATCGAAGACAAGTCTTAAAGCTGTTTTACTGCATAATGGCAATGTTTTGCCATCAATTCCAGTTGATCATGCAGTCCATATGAAGGAAACCTATGACAACCTAAAACAACTTTTGAGGTGCATAAACTATGACCAACATCAGTGGCAGCTTTGTGGCGATTTGAAGGTTGTTACTCTCTTGCTTGGTCTGCAGACTAGATACACAAAGTACTGCTGTTTTCTCTGCGAATGGGATAGTCGTGCAAGAAGTTCCCACTACATCAAGAAAGATTGGCCACTCCGACAGTCATTGGAGCCTGGGAGGAAAAGTGTTCAGCATCCACCACTCGTTGAATCAAGGAAGATTTTGTTACCACCCTTACACATCAAGCTGGGTCTGATGAAGAACTTTGTCAAGGCCATTGACAAAACACAAGCTTTAGGTGTTTTAGGTTTGGTTAAAAACAGTGTACTGACCATACTATACAACAGCTTGGAGACACAGGTAACAGTAACTTGAAATATTCAGGGGGATCAGGCAGATCGGCACTTCAAAGTCTACATATGCTAGATGGGGGAGAGGGATAGCTCAGTGGTTTGAGCATTGGCCTGCTAAACCCAGGGTTGTGAGTTCAATCCTTGAGGGGGCCATTTAGGGATAAGGATAGGGATCGGGGCGAGGGGGAACTGTCAGGGACAGTACTTGGTCCTGCTAGTGAAGGCAGGGGACTGGACTCAATGACCTTTCAAGGTCCCTTCCAGTTCTATGAGATAGGTATATCTCCATCTCCATATATATATATATATATATATATATATATATATATATATATATATATATATATATATATATATATATCCTGAGTAAACTGAAGAGACTCGAGGAATGGCTGAGGTAGGATTGTAACCTTGAAACTGAATGTAAAGTGGCATGAGGGAGTAGTCACACAACCCCCAAAAGTCACTACTTTTTAAGGTGTTCTGATTAGATGCCCAGGGTGAATGCACACCCAGATAGTATGGATTCCTACTGTCGAGTCAAAGTAGTACAGTTACTGGAATATAACCTGTCATACACTTCAACCTGTTGTCCAAAAGACAGAAATTCACTGAACTTATAGAAATGTAATTGTAAAGCTTTTTCAGTTGCTAACTAGAAAACCCCCAACCATTGATTGGTTAAATTATGTGGTAATTTTTTTAAAATTAAGATTTGGACCAGTCAACTTGAACGATAGCTACTTATATAACCACATGATTTGGTTTTGTAGCCCTTGTCCTTCTTTCTCTCCTTTTATTTTTGACACGCACTTTGTTGCAACTTCTCTCTAATTACATTGTAAGGACCATCACTTCCTGTGTATTTGTACAGTGCCTGCTATACTGGGGGTCCCAATCCTGTTTGGGACCTCTAGGTTCTTCTGCAGTAAAATATTGTGTATTATTTATATTATAATGAAGTCTAAGGGTCCCAACTTACACTGGGGCCCAGTTATGCTATGCACTGTATAGATACAGAATGAGAACAAATCTGTATGAACATTTTCTAAAATCTGGAATAGCACAAGATTCCACCAGTAACTGGTACATTATCACATATACCATACTTAAGATAAGTAACAATAGTAATAGAACCTCATTTATTAATTCACAATGTTCCGATATGCTTACAATAATGCTTACAAAGCAGAAAAAATTAGCATTTTTAGCGCATGTGCTGTTCATAAAATTCCACAGATTTAGGAAGACTACATTTGCAGATTGCTGTAGTCTCTGCCAGTAAGATAAAATAACTGCTTCTAGGTTTTGGACTCTTTTTTTTTTTTTTTTTTTTTTTTTTTTTAAATTGGCTAGCTTTTATTGTTTCGATTGCTAGTAGTTTAGAAAAAAATCCATCCAAATGTGTTCTTGCTAAACACAGGATAAATTAAGCCTTTTGGAAAGGTTAAAATAAAATCTGATTAACTGTAGAATATTTTTATTCTTATTTTAATTTTATATTTTTTCCTATTTGAACTATTTGAAGATAAAATCTTGACATATTTAAATGAATATTGTAAAATGGACAGATTGCAATTCTTCATACCTCAAAGTCTCCTATTTTCTCAGTTTGGGAATACAGATGCATCTTAGCAATAGAAAATTAGTATGAGAATACATAATTTCTGTCAAAATAGTCATAGACTTTGAGGAACAAGTGCTTGTTGACAGAAGGACATATTTAGAGTGCAAGAATCATCACTATGCAGTACAACTTTTTTTTTTTATTATATATAAAAAAACTTCCATATATTACTTTTATTTGGAAAATGTGTAGTTGTTTTTTCCATGTTATTGAAGCTGCAATAGTATAAGATAAACAGAAGCTAATTAATTTCCTCAACAACGTGGGTATTTTGTGTGTCATTCAGTTTTCCCATCTGCATTTTTCCTTTGCTGCTGTTGTTTCAGAAGATAAGACTTTCAGCACTTCTATTCTAAGGTCCTTTATTTTTCTTTTGCATTAAATGTTTCTATTCTTTATTTTTGTAAGTACATGCCTCTTTCATATATTGTCAAAAACATTGAAAAGATAAAATATTGTCATAAAGGTATGGAATCATTATTACCTTACAGAGATAATCATAGAATTGTTGAATTGTAGGACTGGAAAGAACATCAAGAGGTCACCTAGTCGAGCTCCCTGATCTGAGATAGGACCAAGGAAACCTAGACCATCCCTGACAAGTGTTTGTCCATCCTGTTCTTAAAAACTTCCAATAACGACATGCCACAGCCTCCCTTGGAAACCTATTCTTGACCTTGATTGCCCTTATAAAGTTTTTTATATGTCTAACCTAAATCTCCCTTGCTGCAGATTAAGCACATCACTTCTTGTCCTACCTTCAGTGGACAGAGAGAATAATTGATCACACTCGTCTTTATAACAGTCCTTAACATATTTGAAGACTATCAGGTCCTCTCTGTTTTCTTTTCTCAAAATTAAACATGCCCAGTTTTTTTAACCTTTCCTCATAGGCCATGTTTTCTAAACTTCTATCATTTTTGTTGCTCTCCTCTAGATTCTGTCCAATTTGTCCACATCTTCCCTAAGGGATGGCACCCAGAATTGGACACAGTACTCCAGCTGAGGCCTCACCAGTGCTGAGCAAAGCGGGACAATTACCTCCGATATCTTACTTACGACACTCCTTTTAATACACCCCAAAATGATATTAGCCTTTTTCACAACTACATCACATTACTGGCTCATATTCAATTTGTGATCCACTATAACCCCCATCCTTTTCTGCAATACTACTGCCTAGCCATTTATTCCCTACTCCGTAGTTGCACTTTGATTTTTCCTTCCTAAGTGAAGTATTTTGCACTTGTATTTATTGAATTTCATCTTGTTGATTTCAGATCAGTTCTCCAATTTGTCAAGATCAGTTTGAATTCTAATCCTGTCCTCCAGAGTTCTAGCAACCTCTCTAGCTCAATATCTTTCATAGATTTTATAAGTCTTTCTCCACTCCATTATCCAAGTCATTAATGAAAATATTGTATTAGTACCAAACCAAGGACAGGCTCTTGAGAGACCCCATTAGATAGGTCCCCCCCCCCCCCCAGTTTGACAGAAACCATTGATAACTACTCTTTGAGTTCAGTCCTTCAGCCAGTTTTGCACCCACCCTATAATAATTTCATTAAGACTACATTTCCCTAGTTTACTTATGAGAATGTTGTGTGGAACTGTGTCAGAAGCTTTACAAACTCAAGATATATCATGTCTTTTCCTTCCTGCCATCCAATGAGTAAGCAACCCTGTCAAAGAAGGAGATTAGGTTGGTTTGGCCTGATTTGTTCTTGACAATCCATATTGGCTATTACTTAACACCCTATTATCCTCCAGGTTCTTACAAATTGATTGTTTAATCATTTGTTCCAGTATCTTTCCAGGTATCAAAGGAAGGCTGACTAATCTATAATTCCATGGGACCATTTTGTTCCCTTTTTAAAGGTAATATTGTCCTCTTTCACACAATATGCAGTTATTCTCCACCAAAGAAAATACTTAGAAGAATAAAGGGTCTTTAAAAAATAATTATTTATAGTTATTTTCATTCTCTCATAGGGTGGTATGATTTCCTAGTGATATGTGTTGTAAAGAAAGTATCTTGTGGCTTGAGCTAAGTGTGTGTTTTCTGAGCATAGCTGGAACTGAAACAAGTTCGTGTTTTCAGGAATATCACTGAATATGAGATGTTTGTAGATGACTCAACATTGGTTTTAGACTTAGAAGGAATGATAGCAGAGGAGGAGGAACAGATGTTTAAGTTGCAGGATGATTGGGTTAGTAGCAAAACTCAAGAGTAACAGGATGATGTAAGGAGCAGCCACCGAGTAACTATTAAGGAGATAATAATGAACGAGGAAGAAGCCTTAGCAAGGGAGTGAATTAAATAAATTAAAAATGTAGACAATGCTGTCAGTAAGGAAATATCAGAAGATAGAATTGTACAACATAGGGAAATGGGAGAAAATTATAGGAACAAAATCAGTTAGAGTATACAGTAGATATTAGGAGACTTTTTGTCCCGTTTTCGGAAGTGATGCTGACCCAGGACCCTTATTTGGGAGCTCCCTGGATTAATCCATGAAGCCATTTTCCTCTCTTCTTTCAATCCCACTTTGTTGACCTACTTCTGCTGTAGTACCTGTGAGAAATGACTCAACCTGCAATTCAGCATTTGGGGATAGCTGATACGTGTATGTAATTTTTTAAAATTAAGATATTTCAAGCCTACGAGTTGTGCCATAGCCAATTTATGTTACAGCATGTGCTTATTTTTGTACCATGTTGTTCTCCTTTGTCCCTTTTCTCCTGTTTGTCACACTCATTGCATCTTGTTTCACACTGGTAGCTCTTTACATAATGTAGTCTTTGGGCGCTGCTGCAATACAAATAATCATACAAATTATACATTTTTGTGGCAATAGTTACCTGCAGATCTTTCCCAGTGTTCCCTCGTCCAAAATTTATTAGTTTTCCCTATTGAATTGGCCCCTTACTAAATATTACAGTCAAACATCTCATTTCTGACATGTATTGATCACCTGTGGATTTGGCTTCGATTTCAAAAAGCTGGAATCTCAGGCAATGGTGTCTAAATTGTATTCCCTGTAGCTTTTTAAAAATGTCATTAGGTTTAAGATGACATAAACACATATACAAAGCTTGCATAAATAGTGAAGGGTTAAGCCTATGATTGTAAGAAATAACGTATTATTAATACAAACAAAGATCAAATGAGTCATCTAACATAGTTCTTTGGCCACATAATAAACCTGAAGCAAAAAAAAAATCATAATGTGCATCAACAGATGAGCAAAACAACTAACATAAATACATCTACTCCTGGGGGAATTCTGTGCCAAAAAAATTAAAATTCTGCACACAATATTTTTTAATTCTGCAAAATTCTTCGTATTTTATATGTGAAAATAACACAATATAATCATGCCAGTTTCAATTATTTTTGGTCATTTATTTCAAAATACCTGTCAGCAAGTATGTCTATAACAATACAGACAACAAAAAAGATTCAGGAAATGTTTTTGACAAATAGATTCTTTGCTAGGCATATTAATTCAAAACTCTGAGTAATAATTCATTTAAACTACAAGACAGAACTGTGTTTCCTGCACTCCTCAGAAGCAGTGCAAAAGTTTGGGAGAGTCAGGGGTAACAGAGGAGCTGAGGGAGAGAGAAGTAAATTTCTGGGAAGGAGCCTGGGTGTGAACTTGGAGGGTTGTTGGGTATGGGCTGAAAAAGTATGGAATGGGGTTTTTTTGGGGGGTGGGAAGGATTGTTAAGGAGCTTTCCCTATGCAGACCCTGGCTGACCCCTAGCCTCTCATTCAGTCAGGCATAGCTGCCCCATCCCCATGTGTCCTTGCAACCCCTGTCCACATGAGTCCCTCCACCCCCACTCAGACACCGACTCCTGGCATCCCCATGTGTCTCTGTGCCCCCACACAGCCACTCCCCTATTCCTATGTAGCTCTGTACACCCTCCCCCATTACCATGTGGTCCTGCACCTCCCTCCCCCCTGTGGTCCTCCACTCCCATTCAGTCCCTGCCCCACTCTGTCCTCCCCCACTAGCCTTTATGAGCCCCTGTCTGACCCCCCCAGCACTCCATGCTGTCTGTCTCCCCATAGCCTCCATCTCCTGAGCTGGCCTGACGTGCACTGCAAAGAAGGCAGGTTCTTTCTCTTCCCTAACTGGCTGGGAGCTGCTGTGTTCTATCACCACAGTGCCCTCTGGTGGGCAAAGGCGCAACTGCAGAAGTTATTTTCTGCTGGGAGCTGCTCCTGTTCTTGTGCCACAGCACCCTCTGATGGGCAAATGGTGGAACTGCAGCAACATTTCAGCAGAAGCTTTTTTCTGCGCAAAAAAATTAAAAATATGCGCAGCTCATTAATTATGTGTGCACACAGTAGCGCAGAATTCCCCCAGGAATAATACATCATGTAGGAAAGGCATTCAATAAAGAATGCAAAATTAAAGGATAAAACTTATGTCATGGATGATCATAGGATTGTTGCTTATCACATAGTAAGAGTTGCTGAGAGAGGTACTGGTAATAAGAGGAAATCCCCATTCCTTTCTCTATAAACAAACACAGATATACCACGTGTTCATATCATCACCATTACATTGACCTTTCATGATGGCCTTGACTGAACAATCAGTTTATCATGTTTTATGACTTTCAAGCATGTTTTGTTTTTGTGCAACAGAGGGTCCTGTTAGTCTTAAAGGTGCCACAGGACCCTCTGTTGCTTTTTACAGATTTAGACTAACACGGCTACCCCTCTGATATTTGTTTTTGTGCAAGACTAATCCTTTATTGTTCTGCTCATCTGCATCACATTCTTCTTCTCCAGGCTCTTCAGTTGTTTTGAAGTGTTCTGGCTTCCTTGTGTATCTGATCTGAATTTGGGTGGCACAAGAAACTTCTCGCTTTCTATTTTATAAAATATCTCATGAATGGAGGATGATTTGCCCCATTGGTGAGGCTCTTCATACTCCTTGGCTTAATCAGTTGTTGCTATATGTCATGACTGGGGCTTGGGTGGTCAGGCCTAATGGTTGGAGCAATAGCGGTCAGAGGCCAGGAACAGCTTCAAAGTTCAGAGCTGGGGTCATGAATCAGCAGTCAGAGCCAGGTCAGAAGTACAACAGCACACAGAGAGACAGGTCTGTCACTACAACTGGCAAGGGAGACCACTTTGTTGCATGGACACTTCCTGGAACTCCTCTTGGGCTTAAATAGGGTATCTAAACAAATTAGGGACCATGAAGGAAGCTGTCAGTCTGGCTTTCCGAGGTGGTATTTCCTTTGATGCTTATTTCTACAGGGTTTATATGATAATACACATGTCCCTATCACAGCTTCTGGGTAGTGGCACGGAGACGTCGGCCACCCCACAGACCTGGGTTCTAGTCCCCACACTATAGCTTACATTGTGTTGTTCCTGTTTGCATTCTGGATCTTATTTTGGAATGTACTTTTTCTGCGTTTATAGATAATTTGCTCCAATTGGTTGCTTTTTGTGGCTAAAATAATTGACAATTGATGCTGATATCAAAAGATTGTGCAGTGATAGTGTATACATGACTGAGGTGAGCTGGGAGTATTTTCATCATTAGTGCAGGAATAATTATGCTTAATTTCCATCAATACATTTGCATTTTATTTGTACTTTCCTTTATGTTAAATAGGCTATTCAAACAATATGATACATTTGTTCAAACTTCTCACAAGAAAGAGAATGTAGGGAACTAATTATGGATATTGCCTTCACACAGTGGAGTCAACTCTTATATTTGACTTTTTTCATAGGTGTTTCCAATGGAAAGCTTCAATATAATGTTATATTTGTTTGTAATCACTCAAATTTTTCATTTACTTAAATCAATTCTTTGTCTTCTAAATTGGTCTAAATTAGGCCATACATATAGTTGGCACAGCAGACAATTTGGAGAGAAGTTAGGACAATAAAGGTAGTTAGGTAAATGCTGCTCAAGGAAGAAAGGAAGGATCAAAAACATTTTATAGAAAAGAGGCATTTTTAAAAGTGAGAATAAAGTATAAGAAATGTTACTTATTCCAGTTTTGCAGAACTGGTTTTGTACCATTTGTTATTTATTCTTTGTATTGGTGTAGCTCTTAGGCATCCCAACCAAGATCAGTGCCCTCTTGTAGAAACAGAATAAGAGAGAGTTCCTGCCCTGACAAGCTTAAATTCAAAATAAATTTAAATCTAAATTTAAACAGTATACAGCAGTGGTTCTCAACTTATTTACCATTGTGGGTCGCATATGCAGTTCTCTGTGTTATGTGAGCCATATCTACACAATATACATGCTATATGTATGGCACTGAGAATGTCACACAGGCCACAGCTTTGTGCTGAATGGGCCGCAAGCGAGCCAGGTGATTGAGAACACTGGTCTAAGGAGTCAGAAGCTATTTTGAGTCTAGGTTGCACAAATAAGATAAATGAGTTTAACCTTGTAGCATTTGGAAAATACTGACCATAATATCTTTAGAATAAATTACTTGTAAATCAACATGTTGAAGTTCAGAAAACTGACTGAGAAAATGATAGAGCCACAGGTAAATTCTTTGGTAAATGGTAAATGCAAATTGGTAAATGTGGTGTCCAGTAAATTTTGTTTATGAAACCTTTTTTGTTCCTGATACATACGTAAACAATGTGGTTACAAATATTTTAAATGTAAGATGTTGCAAAATTGCAAGGAAACAGCTAACAACATTACTGTCCGCTTGGGAGGGACTGTTATGTTCTTATTCAAGTGCTTGCTCACGTCCATTCCATATAGATGTGTGCTTGCCCCGAGCACCATTGCCAGAAAGTTTTCCCTCAGTGGTATCCGTCAGGTTGGCTCTGGTGACCCCTGGAGTTGCACGCTCATAGTGCCAGTATAAAGGGTCTTGCCAACCTGCAGCCCCCTCAGTTTCTTCTAACCACCCATGACGGTCACTGGAACTACCTCGTCCTTGCATTCTGCAAGTACTCTCTCAGTGGACTTTTTCAATTCATTGTATACACTTATGTCTTGTTCTTAGTAGTTCTGTTATTAGATAGATAAATAGTTAGGTTAGTGGAACCCCAGTCAGCAGGGTTAGTCTCTGCCCGGTACTGGGGCATGCCTCAGTCTCCAGGTTTTAAGCCTTGTGCCTCATGCCACAAACCTGTGCCAGTGACCGACCCCCATTCCACCTGCCTTAAGCGCCTGTGGGAAGCTCATGTGCAGGAGAGTTGTAAGATCTGGAAAGACTTCAGGCCCTGCACCAAAAAGGATAGAGACAATAGGTCTCTAGGAAAATTTATCCTCGTGGAGACAGCGCCAAAAACCTCCTTTGGAGCCAGGTCACTTGGGCTCGGCACTGAGCACTTCAGCCTCAGTAAGGAATACCCCAGCTTCTCTTTGTGATGCTCAGCATCATTCTGCATCACCAACACTGAGAAAAGACAGTCCTTCCACTTCTTGAGAGTCTTGGCACATCCACCATCCTTGGTGCTGAAGAAAAGCGCTCCTGTGAGAGAACCTCGGCACCACTCGCCATCACCAGTGCCAAGATAAACACAGAAGAAAACTGACGGGTCAGTCCCCAATCCTGAGGTCAGCGGGGCAGGGAGACACTAGTAGAGTGTGACTCGCATGGGACCACTCCGTAACTCCATCAACTTGTGCAGCACCAATGACTCGGGCCCCGGAGCAGGCACCATTGAGCCCAGCATCAATGGACTCACCATTACAGGAGAGCCACCAGAGTTCCACTGCCCTGGCAGTACCGTCAACGCAAAAGGCATTTGCCGCGGTGAGAAATATACTCAGGAGCTGACAGCTGTGGCACCGGCAGGAAGGAGCTCTGTGGCACTGAGACTCCAGGTGTCTTCAAAGAGGAAATTGACCATGATGGCCCATCCCTAGTCTCCACCCTCCCAGCACCGCTCCTCCTTGAGCTCCAGAAAGGGGGTCTTCAGAGACGTATTGAGAGGCAGAGTCATGTGCCCCCCACAAGAGCCAGCACCGTCACTACAGTTGGCACTTTACTGCCATGGATCCGAGCCAAGGCATCCCTCCCACGGCATGGTCCCCGGACAGTGGCAGATGCCAGTACAAGGGCCATTCTGGAACCTCTGGGCTTTCCACTGATGCAAGGACTGCAACCCAGAAGGTCGTACTCCAAGGCTTCTGAGTCCAGAGCACTTCCACTGCTCCACTCAGAGCAGGACCCAGGCTCCACTACTGAGGCCAGTGCTAAATACCAAAAGCCTGCACCTTGAGATCTGTCCGGTGCCGAGGACGAAGAATAGTGCTTCCTCCTCGTCTTCTCTTGATGAGGCTGTCACGGGAACAGATATAGCGCCCTCTCAGGATGATTATAAAGTACATTGGGGCTCCTGAAGAGAGTGGCTCAAAACCTAGGGATCCAGGTAGAGGAGATCAGGGAGTCCTCCCATGCCTTGGTGGACATTCTAATGGCAATGGGCCCTTCAAGAGTGTCATTGCCCCTGAATGAGGCCATTATGGACCCCATCAACGCGTTGTGGCAGACCCCAGCATCCATTCAGCCAACAGCAAAGAAAACTGAAAGGAAATACTTTGTCCTGGCTAAGGGCTATGAATTCCTATATATGCATCCACTACCAGACTGTTTGGTTGTATCAGCAGCAAATGAGTGGGAATGACGAGGACTACAAAGGTCAACCCCCAAGGCCCAGGCCACCAAAAAATTAGATCTTTTTGGTAGAAAGGTCTATTCAGCAGGTGGCCTCCAGCTAAGGATAGCAAACCAGCAGATACTCCTGAGCAGGTACCTGGGACTCCATGTCGAAATGTAAGGAGTTGTAACTCCAGGAATCTAGACGAGAATTTGCAGCTCTCGTGGAGGAAGGCAAATCAGTACTGAGCAGGACTTTCCCTGCTCTTGCTCCTCCCAGCAGTTGGGAGTCGCTATAGTGAAGAGTACAGAAGTGAGCGTAGGGGGACTTTCTCTTGTTTTCTCAAAGCTGATGCCCAGGAAGAAAAGAGGAAGAGGAGCAGCAGCAGCAACACTGGAATGCAGAGGGGTGAGAAAGAGGGGTGGGAAGAGGTGTGCAGGAGCCAGAGCATAGGAAGGAGCAGAGGGGAAGGATAGGCAGGAATTAGGGGGGACAGAAACCAGGTATGGGGTGGTGATAGGAGCAGAGAAGCATAGACAAGTTAAAGGTACAGGAGCAGAAGGTATATAAGCAGTAGAGTACACTCCCCTTCAGTACCTGGGATTGAACCCAGGATTCCTAAGATTCTACATATCTCTGCTATCAACAAATAGGTGTGAAAACCACTGGTAAAAAGTGTATCTCATTACCATCTAGTAACTGGACCACATAGAGGATATCAGCCTACTACTGCTACCATTTACGCTGTTAGTTCAACTAGTATAGGTCTGTGCTGTGGATCTAATGGTTGGAAACATGCTGATGACCCAAACTGGGCATCAATATGACTCCCCATGATGGAATTTCTTTTTGTTCAGGTTTTTTTTTTTTAATTAGGAATTACATAAAAAAACTATTAAAAGAATGTTATGGTTTCAAAGCTAAGAACTCAAGTTAGGAAAAGCCTAAATTAAAGTTCCTCTTTGAAGGATTGTATGTATGTATTCCACTATTGATGTGCTTGTTGGCCCACACCTGTGGCCTAGCTGCCCTCACGGCCCACCTCCAAGGGCATAAAAGGTTGTAGTGGGACCAATTGTTTCACAGTTCCTTCTAACCAGAGACTTGGCTGAGAGATGAAATAATTAGCAGTGTCCTTACTCTGTCTAGTTTTTCCCTACAATTCTCTATTATAAATCTTGTGAATAGTTGGGATTAAGATTAGAATTAATTTTTAGGGATAGGTCTCATTTGGGTATAAATTTCATTTTTTGTGTATACACATCTGCTTTATCAGTACTGGGTCTTCAATATTTATAGTTGAACAGAAAATTCCTGGTTTCAAATACTGTCCCTCATGCAACACAGCCATTTTTCTTAAATCAGTGCCATGCTAAATTAATGTTTTTGTTTAGTTAAGGGGCATATTTGAGCAAATGCTGAATTTGCTGTTCATTTTCAGAACAAACTCAAAAAGTGTGAGACACTCACTTGATGCTGTTCCTGTTAGACAAATCTGTGAGACTGGCCTTGGATCTATCTGCTCCAGATCTGTCTGCTTTGGAACAGTCTTCTTCCTCTAAAAGTGCACTGGCAACTTCTATGCCTTGTCTATCTGCCTCTTCAACTCCTTCAGTATAATTCCAGCTCTGAAATCATTGAACAGAGGTAGGACTCATCATCATTCCTCAGGGAAACATCAGGAGATGTCACATTCTCAGTGACCCTCTAAGAAGACATTCAAATCTCCTTAAAAAGTTGCTTTTAAGCATAGTTCAAGGTATAAACATGATCCCTCTGGCATCCTGAAACAGGCCAGTACACACGAGTCGGTACCACAGAAAGAGCAGCTCCCTGATAGTGACCATACCAAGGCTAGGTATTGCCTCTAAGGGTCTTGGCACCGAATCAGTCTGCACTAAAGCCTTGTGTGTTGTTTCCTTCAGTACTGGTACTCCTTCGGTACTGATATATCAGCACCAACATTTACGGCTCCAGGGGATTTTACAATCTCAGATTTCTCTGGGTCTCCATTATTCTCTCAACTGGATTAGAATTCCTGCATCAGTACCAGGATCTACTAATGGGTCATCATTATTTCTGAGGGATTCAGGTACAGATATACTGGGGACTTCTGTTAAATTCGCTCCTCCAATGCAAGAGGGCTATTCATTTTTCTCAGTTCAGTACTCATAAGAACGGCCATACTGGGTCAGACCAATGGGCCATCTAACCCAGTATCCTATCTTCCAAAAGTGGCCAGTGCCAGATGTTTCAGAGAAAATGAACAGAATAGGCAGTTATTGAGTAACCCATCCCCTGATGTCCAGTCCCAGCTTCTGGCAGTCAGAAGTTTAGGGACACCCAGAGCATCCCTCTCTCTAGTCTGTTTCTCACCTGCTAAACATACTGGAGCTCAGGCTCATTATGCGAGGCAAAGTGATGACAGAGGGACACACTCATCCTAGTATCCCTTCCATGCAGGTGATTACAAAAAACACTGGTCCTATATTTTATATTAAGGAAATAGGGAGGAGCCAGACCATCTCCCCTTTATCAGCAAGTGATCCAGCTTTGGGAGTGATGCATTGACCATCAATTATCTAGCGGTGCAATTCATCTATCAGGACTGATGAACATTCTTGCGATCGACTGAGCAGACATTTTTCCTCTGACCACAAATGTTTCATAAAGATCAGTTATTCAGCAGATTTTTCAAAAATTGAGTTACAAGATTAGAGAAGTGTTTGCCATGGAGATAAACAAAATATGCAACATCTACCCATTCGTTTAGTACTGCAAACACTAAGAAAACTTAAGCATAATGCTGCAGCTTTTATTCTAATTTCACCAGGTTGGCCCAGGCAATTTCAGTTCCCAAATCTGGTAAGATTTGGGTTCAGACTCCAATGTCATTGCCTCTACTCCCAGATTTGATCTCCCAGTACAAAAAGAAGACTCTTTACTCAAACCAACCATCTCTGCACCTTACAGCTCGGATGCTTGTTACTAAAATGACAGAGCAGCCTTGCTCCAGGAATGTCCAAAATATTGTATTTAATAGTAGAAAAAAATCTATAAGATGTACTTTTGCCAAATGGAAAAGGTTCACCATTTGACAAAACAACATAATGTTTTCCCCTTTCTAACAGACATCCCCTTCATGTTGGACCACCAGCTTTCATTAAAATTGTCTGGATTCTCCATTAGTTCAACAAAAGTTCATCTGGCAACTGTATCTGCTTATCATCCACAAATTCAAAACCACTAAGTATTTTCATATTACACAATGTCTAGATTTGGAAAGGGGTTAGTGCAGGTATTTCCTCCAATTAGAGAACCCCCTCCATTGTGGAATCTGAATGTTATTAGCAGATCTGATGAGTTCCCCATTGAAACCATCAGCCACTTATTCTTTTCAACATCTTTCTGTGAAAACATAATTTTTATGTGCCATCACATTAGCATATAAAGTGGGAGAAAATCAAGCCTCAATGGCAGACCCACCGTACACCATTTTTCATAGAGATAAGGTCTCTTAGGCCTCACCCTAGTTTCATTCTTCAATTTGTTTCTGACTTTAATATTAAACCATTCATTTATTCATATTATTTCCAGAACCGCATGCTAATGATATGGAGAGAAAATTATACACCTTAGATGTCTTGGTTTTTAATAGCTGACAGTGGGGTTATTTATTTAGTTTTTGTTTGACAACAGCAAAACTACTACAGTTTCATCTTTCTGGTACTAAATAAAAGTGAGAGTGAAGAGCTCACTCGTGTTATTACATTTCAACAAATTGAAGTTTGCAAAATGCCACTTCAGCTTCTCTCTGAAAAGAAAAGATGTATTGTATAGCAAATAGCATGTTACATCTTTGGATAGAATAGTGTAAAAATATTTGAAAAGGAAAGATCAGAAAATGCAGCAATACCATTAAAAGCTTTGTTTAGGCATCGCACTCCTTACCGCCAAGAACTATAGACACTTTCACATTTACTGAGAAGAAACTGCAGATATACACTATCTGCTGAGACGTCTCTTTTGTGTTATTAATTTCACTGAATTGCTGTTTAGCTGAGATATAAATGTTTTCAATCATTGACTTCACAGTCAAAATACTGTAATAATATACCATATCTTTGGAGAGATGTTTTTTCCTCTTGATTAGGTTTTTAGCTTTTCTAACTGAAATTAAAAATAGATTAAGGGGTTTTCAATTAATAGACTCATAGGGTGGAATAGGGTGGCATGTCCGATACTTAGAGCATTGGGTGAGATTCTCACCACTGCTTTTCATGCCCTTTATTGCCAAAAAAAGGCCAGACTGATGTGAAAGGACTCTAAGGGTATGTCTACACAGCATTGTAAGCCTAAGGTTACTGAGATTCAAGTCAGGTGACCCGTGTCAGGGAACCCTGGATTTGAGTATCTACACTGCAGTTTAACCCTAGGTTAAGGATTTTCTGATCTGTGCTCAAACCTTCAACTCTAACATCCACACTGCAGTGCACTGACACGAGTCAAAGTAACCCTATCTCAGAGTGCCTAGCTCCTCCCCCTGGCCCTTCTCCCCGGTGTCGACACTCTAGTCCTATGAATGTGTTGCACTGTGGGAAAACTCTACTGCCCCCCCCAGTTTCCTAACTGTGATGGTGCTGTTTGTGGGACTCAGGTGCCCATAAGGAGCACATGATACATAAACTGCATAATTAGCTCCTTTGGTGGCTCTCAGTAGAATGACTACAGTTGGAGAACTACCATCTAATCTGAGAATCGGGCTCTCCACTTCTAAGCTGTCATACTGGCAGGAAAATGCCCATGTGCACCTGTTCTGAGGATAATTAGGACATCAGTCTCCAGGGCTGTCAAACTATGAAAATGAAACTTTGCAATCCTTAATTTTTAAAATGGGGTGTTCAATGAAGTTGTTTTTGTTTGTTTTTTTATTTATTTTTGTCTGTTTTGAAGTTTGCCATAAAATGTAGGTTTTAGAGGAAAAACAAACACACATCCCAGCCTGCCTGCTAGCAGCTGCGGAGCAGGGAAGTGCATCCCCAGGGCTTTATCCCTGCCCCTGCCATTCCCAGGAGGCAGGAATAAAGGATCCCCGGGAGGCAGTGGGGAAGTTTTGGGGCTGGCTTCCACTCACCGCCTTCACACTGCATGCAACCCCGGTGCCTCTGCACATGCAGCCCCTGGGAGGGTGAGGAGAGGGGCCAGAGAGCGGAGACCAAGTGGCTGCTCTGCAGGGAGGGGAGCGACCAAGATGTTGGGGGTTAGTCCTCCTCCTGCCATGCTGAGCAAAGCTGCCAGCTTTTTAGCTATCTGCTGGTACGGGTGATCATTCCTTGTGCTTTTGCTGAACTCCAGAGTGTTATTGGCCTCACACCACAGATTTACCAAAATCTGGCTGTGCTCTTGTGACCAAAAAGCAGCTCTCTTTGCAGAAAGCTTCTTCTGATCAGTCTCCTTTGAAAATCCTGCATGTTCTCTCTTAGTATGCTTGCAGACCAGTGTTCAGCAGACAATGGGTAAACACCGACCTGAGCTGCTGGCATTTGCAAAGAGGTGTGTGGCTTCTGTTTGCAATAAAGTATAATAGACTGCACCACAGATTGTTGGCATAGGGAGGACTAAGGAAGTTGCCTAGGGAACTCTGGGATACATCTGGAGGACTTCTGGGATCCAAGTCAAGCTGGGGCCACGTGCACACAAAAAAGCAATAGGGTTGGACCCTAGGTCTCTGCTTAACACTAATTTGGACCCTCCAGTCCTGCAGGGTTTTGGGGCCCTAGGTTAGCACAATTGGTGTGTGGTCGCCTCATCTCAAAAAAGTTATACTGGCACTAGAAAAGGTTCAGAGAAGGGCAACTAAAATGATTAGGGGTTTGGAATGGGTCCCATATGAGGAGAGATTAAAGAGGCTAGGACTTTTCAGCTTGGAAAAGAGGAGACTAAGGACAGATATGATAGAGGTATATAAAATCATGAGTGACGTGGAGAAAGTAGATAAGGAAAAGTTATTTACTTATTCCCATAATACAAGAACTAGGGGTCACCAAATGAAATTAGTAGGCAGCAGGTTTAAAACAAATAAAAGGAAGTTCTTCTTCACACAGCACACAGTCAACTTGTGGAAATCCTTACCTGAGGAGGTTGTGAAGGCTAGGACTATAACAACGTTTAAAAGAGAACTGGATAAATTCATGGAGGTTAAGTCCATTAATGGCTATTAGCCAGGATGGGTAAGGAATGGTGTCCCTAGACTCTGTTTGTCAGAGGATGGAGATGGATGGCAGGAGAGAGATCGCTTGATCATTACCTGTTAGGTTCACTCCCTCTGGGGCACCTAGCATTGGTCACTGTCGGTAGACAGGATACTGGGCTAGATGGACCTTTGGTCTGATCCAGTATGGCCGTTCTTATGTTCTTCTTATGTTCTTATGATGCAAGGTGAATTAGACCTGGCTTACATTGCTGTGTAGATAATGGGTGGGGTTGGGGCAGGAGGGTGTTTCAGAAGCGAGGCTGCAGTAGCACGTAGCACTGTGGAAATTCTTAGCAGCACCGCTGCCTGTAGCCATCTAGGGACAGATGGCTGTAACTTAAGCATTCTCCCCAAGGCTAAGTTACACCAAGGTTCTCTTTGGGCCCTAGAGAAGCCCAGAATATGATGGCACAAGGATTACTTAAAGCCATTTTATTCTCCCACCCCACCCAGCAACAACTGGGAAGCAGCTCTGTAGGGGAAACTACTTTGTCCAGCTCATTCAGATTTTTGTTGTTGTTGTTCTGGGCTGTTGTATTTTAAATATAAAACTCTACCTATATCTCTGTTTGAGGAAATGACAGTGTGTTTTGTAGCTGGTAGTTTTATCCTATAAACAGTCTTATTTAGTAGTCAAACTTTTTATCACTGTTAAATTATTATATGGATACTAAAACAAAGACATGCTTATCCAAAGGTCTGTGCCCTGCCACCACTAAAAATCCCATGCAAAATTATACAGAAATAAAATACCCAGACGTCATCTCAACAATATCTACCTGAAATTAGCTAATAACACAAACACCCTAATGCCCCATTTCACCTCATACCTAAATAGTCCTTGTTAAAATCTCTGTATGTGTTTGCTGATTGTGGTGAACCAAGCCTGGTGACTGACCAGTTCAGAAGTATTTTAACAAAGTTCTTGCATTCCCCCCCCCCACACACACATACCCCCATTAGAGATTAAATCACATAAAAAAGTTGGCAGGTTACAGTAAAGAATCTGAGCAGTAATGAAAGTGGTGTACACTAGAATGCAAAATGCAAATCAAAAACAAAATTTCTTTAGTCCTTGGATCCATCAGTGTGAACAAACACTAATCTGCTATTCTCCCACACCATGCTTTCTCCCTTCTCTAACAGGAGTAGAGGCCAATAATGCAGGTTTCAGGATAATTTAACTTCAGTGGAAGCCAAAACTAAAGGCATCTCTGAATAATTTAGAGGGACATGTACAGACCAGTGAGTCAGAGATTTTGTACTTGAACTATAAGTGTTGGAGAAATTGGCACTGAAGCAAATAAACCTGAATAAAATCTTAATTACAGGCCCACCTAATGCTTCATAGTGAACTTTGAAAAAAACATTTTGTTAGAGGCAATTTTGTATGGCACTGTTGTCAAGAGCAGGGAACTGCTCTATGGTTGCTATTCCTGGTTCTACTATTGGGCAAGTCAGTTTCTCTTAACCTCAGTTTCCCCATCTGTAAAATGTATATAATACTCTTTACTACAAAGAAGAGTCATAAGGTTAGTTTCATATTTGTAAAACATTTAGAGATTATCAGAAGTGCAAAACTGTCATTACTATTTGTTATCCTATATTTTCTGTTTCTTCTTTCCCCACCCCTTTCCAGTGTTTCATTTCATTTGCATGTAAACAAGAACTTCATCTGATCCTGCTGATCATTCCTCAGTTGGAATTATAAAATTTTGTGACACCCACTCCACAGAAGTAAATGATATGGTATTACTAATATAAGATTATTATGTCAAGTGAAAGGCAGATTAATACTAAAAAAAAAAAAAAAAAAAAAAAGTTTGTCACAAAGAACTGTTCTTGTTACTTTTTTGGATAAAGCTGGGCAAATAATTGATATTTTTCAGTTGGGCCAGAAAGTCAGGGGAAATATTCAGTTTGATTCTGAAAATGTTTGGAATTAGTCAGCGAATTGGAAAAATCCAGCAAACCATGTGCACGCCTGTATTTTTTTGGCAAATAAACTATTTGTAAAATTTTACCCAGCTCTAGTCTAGGCCTGAAGTCTTGCAAAGAGGCCTGCGCAGGTAAGTTCTGCGCCTGAGCAAAACCCTTTTGAATTCAACAAGGTTCTGAGGTCAGCCTACGGAGAGTTTAATGCAGGATCAGAGCCTTGAGTATCTGAGCCATAAACAATCTTAAAAGCAGTTCTCTTGGGAAAGGACAACCTGGGAGGCTGTTTCAGGGACCTCTGCCGCCTAAAACAGCCTTCCTTTTAGAGGAACAACCCCACTGGCTGACTGGTGTCACTGGGCAGCCTAAGGGGTGTAGAGTACTACACTGGCTGAGAGGGTCAGCATACTTTAAAGTAGTCAGGGAGGGAAGGAGAGGGAGAAAGGGAAGGAATTGCATTTAATGCCCTTAGTATTTTTTTAAAGAAAAATGAATTTGTGTTCAGTAATTTTAGTCTCTAATTGGTTGCAATGAGGCCTTGAAGTTTATACCTTCCTTGTTAAAGTGAATGGTTTGGAAAGATGACAGAATTCATTCTTCCTCAAGGGAACTGAGGTAATTGAGAAATGAGTTAAGGCAATGGAGAACTTTTGCTACCACTGTTGTTTTGTCTGAAGACAGTTTTTGAGTCTTGTGTTAATAGAGCAGTAACTCATCTGTTTATATTGTGATGGCCGTTTTGGCAATGGAAAAAGATAAAAACTTCCTTTAAAATGAAAACTCAGGCCTGGTCTCCATTAGGAAATTAGGTCAGTATAACTATGCTGTTCAGGGGTGTGAAAAATCCACATCCTTGAGCGACACAGTTAACCGACTTAACTCCCGATGTAGACAGTGCTAGGTAGATTGGAGAATTCTCCGGTCAACCTAGCTACCCCCTCTTGGGGAGATGGAGTACCTCCACTGACAGGAGAGCCCCTCCTGTTGGCTTAGGTAGGGTCTTCACTGAAGCATTACAGAGGCGCAGCTGCAGCAATTAATGTGTAGACAAACCCTCAGAATTTCCAGAATGTTGACAAATGCAATAAAAATTGCAGAGTGACCCTAATATGCCATCCAGAGATTTTGTTCACATCCACATTTTGTTCCAATTTCTAATATGATGGCCACAGGGAGCACTTTTGTTTGTGTTTTAGGTTTTGCTGGTTGTAGGGTTGCCAACCCTCCAGGTTAGGCCTGGAGTATCCAGGAATTAAAGATTAATCTTTCATTAAAGATTATGTCATGTGATGAAATCTCCAGGAATACAGCCAACCAAAATTGGCAACCCTAGCTCTGTGTTTCAATATGGCATTTGCAAACTCCCTCACATAAGTGCTCCCAGCAGCAACCTGAAACTCAGATTATTTACTTTAGTTAAAAGAATGGAGGGTTCAGTTGGCAGTATAACCAGGCCCAAGTGCTTAAAAATCACGGATTAGGTCTGAAAAAAATCAAATAAATGAAGACTGGGTTCTTTTTATTTGTCTTCTGATTGAGCCTTTAGGGTTCACATTTTCAAACTGTCACTCACAATCACAAGGGCTAAAACCTTTTTTTTTTTTTTTTTTTTATGAAAATTGGGGTTCCGATGTAATCCTAAAATTCCAAGAACTGGAGCTTTAGGAAAAAATACCAAATATTGCAAGACTCTAAATCAGAAGTCGGCAACCTACGGCACACGTGCCAAACACAGCACGCAAGCCAATTTTGAGTGGCGCGCAGCTCCCTGCCGCGGTCCCGGCCCCCAGCCCCACTCAGCCCCCCCGCCCACCGCTCTCCCCTGTGGGGGTAGGAGGCAGAAGCTTGGTTCTGCGGCAGCCAAGCTTTCCCCCCTCCCCCGCTTCTTCCCCCAGCGTAGTGCTTTCCTGCCCCTCCCCCTCTCCTTCCCTGTGCTGATCAGCTGATGGCCCTAGCGAGGGGGAAGGGGAAGAGCAGCAGCGTGCACACAGCTCCGTAGAGGAGGCAGAGAGAGGTAGATACAGAGCCTGGGGGAAGGGGGTGGAACAGGGCATATCCCTTCCAGCCCCCTGCCATGAGCCGCTCAGGGCAGGGGGCTGGGAGCAACTCCACGAGCCGAGCACCCCAGCCCTCTGCCCTGCACTCCCCACACACCCCAGCCCTCTGTCCTGAACCCCCCCACCCCAACACACACCCAGCCTTCTGCCCTGCACCCCCACAGCCCCATCCCTCTGCCCTGACCCCCCCACACACCCAGCCTTCTGCCCTGAACCCTCACACCCCCCAGCCCTCTGCCCTGACCCTTGAACCCTCCCACACACCCAGCCTTCTGCCCTACACCCCCCACACACCTCAGCCCTCTGCCCTGATCCCTGAACCCCATACACACACACCCCAGCCTTCTGCCCTGAACCCCCTCCCCCAGCCCTCTGCCCTGACCCCTGAAACACCCCCCATTGGGTCTGGGATCCCGGCCATAGGCCCTGCTCAGCCCACTGCCGACCTAGGTGAACAGAAGCCCAGGTTGGCAGCGAGCTGAGCAGGCTGGCGGCGTAAGATCAGCATTTTAATTTAATTTTAAATGACGCTTCTTAAACATTTTGAAAACCTTGTTTACTTTACATACAATAGTTTAGTTATATAATATAGACTTATAGAAAGATACCTTCTTAAAACATTAAAATGTATTACCGGCACACGAAACCTTAAATTAGAGTGAATAAATGAAAACTCGGCACACCACTTCTGAAAGGTTGCCGACCCCTGCTCTAAATACAATCCAGAATTAACAACACTGAGTTTAACCCTCTCTGGTTAAAATCTGAGGTTCCTGAAAACCTTAATTGATGCTATTTCTTCTAGTGAATGGGCAGGAAAAATTGTTTTTATAAGATTATGAAATCTTAATTTTGCTGTGAAAGAAGTGTCTTTTTTAAAAACCTTTTCATATTTTGTACCAAGCACATCAGCAAGTGAGAGCTAGTTCTGAAATGTTTAGGAAAAACAAAATGGCATTTTGTAACTATCCATTGGCAAAAATGGCAAAACATTTAAAAATATATGAGATTAAAAGATAATTTACCTCATCAAAATATAATTTTGGTCTTGGATGAGAGAGAAGAGAGAGCGTGTCAAAGCCCTGATGCATTCAAGCAATAATATTTTTAAAAACGTAATGCCACTTACAAATCTCCCTCCCTTCCTCCACTTTCCTAATAGCACTTGCATGACATGTTGTTTAATAGTTTACCAATTTCTTAGGTGCCAACACTGGATAATGTAAATATATCATAATTCGGCTTCTGACATTATATTTTGCTTTCTAGTCTAACACAGTGTATTAGATAAAATAAACTTAAAATGATCAAATCTTTCTTAATCTTATTTAATAATGTTCTGAGACAGGGAAATTTGAGCCATGTGGAAAGCAGAGCTGCTAACAAACCAGTCTGGGGCTTTGTTAGGCAGCAGGGTTGACACATGAATATGTTACATACAATTATCATAAAATTATGGTCTGGAAATTGAACAGTCATGCTGCAGCATTTTAGACAGCACAATAAGCAGTAATAAAGTAAACATTTTGAATGGATATAAGAATAGGCATTACTTGCAATCACAAATGTATGTTCAATTGAAATGCTTTTGAAGCTCAATTTAACAAAGCAAACAAATTTCCTAGCAGTATTAACATAATTGTTTTCATTGTTGAATTTTGATTTACCGGAGGGGGGGGGGGGAGAAAAAACCTTTAAGCATGTAAAACACCGTTAAGCATGTAAAACTAGCTGTTTAGGAGCTAAACAGAAGAAAAAGAATATGATTCAAAATGGTTAGCATTTGAAAGCTGCATATTAATAAGTAAAGAATGGATCTTAAAAGATTCCCTTGTAATTATTCTCTACTTTGGATTCTGATTTCAACTTCTTTTGATCACCTATGAGAATTGATTTGTACTTTTTTTGGGAGGAGCGCTATAATTTTTGGGAAGGTTTTAGAATTCAGTTGAGTGATGGACAGACGGAGTCTAAGGCCCCAATCTTGAAAACACATATGTAAGCGAATAGTTTCCATGGGACTACTTGCATGCATAAAGTTACATGGATAAATGTTTGCAGAATTGGGGCCTGATTCAGTAAAGGAAAAGGTTAGTTGACCTGTGGAAGCCATTTTTTTCTTTAGACTGCACAGAGAGTGACCTAGATCCTGCTGCAAGCACTGGTACAGAGATGCTCTTCTATGTGTACATACAGCAAAGGTAGTATTGCTGCAGATAAGTAGGAGTCAGATAATTTTGTAGTCTCATAGGTCCTTTGCAAAATGTGGATGGGAGAAATGCAATGAAGATAAAACCAGAATCATAAAAAATCAGTAACTCAGAGATACAGGAAAGATGAGAAGAGGATGCTCTGGGATAGAGCACAGAAGAAAATATATGTATATTACATACACACAAAATACTTTAAAAGAACATTATTAGGGTTGATAAATCAAATACACAAAAGCTAGGAAAGGCCAGAATTAAAGTTGCCTGTGGAACCTCAGTACAGCCCCCTTGTCCGTATGCATTCTGATACAGTTTAATTACACGACCACTCGCTATTTTTCCATGGGACCCCTGCTTCATTCAGTATGCAGAATGAATGGCGCTCCCTTAATGAGTGGCTACTAAATATTTTGTTTTCTCATTATTTGGTGTGTGGTTCCATGCTTTATTTACTGAACACTGTTTAAAACCTACTCTGAAGACAGAATTATTAATTTCCTCGTGGGCTTTTCTGTGGTACTCATCACTATAGTATCCAAGTGCTTCACAAACATTAATGACTTTATTTTCACAACACCCAGCGTGGTGGGGGTGGGCTGGGTGGTATTATCTCTATTTTACAGAAGGGGACCCCAGGCACCCTTCTGAGAAATTAAGGTCAGAAGTTTGTACTAATTCTGGATGCCCAATTTGAAATGCCCGAGACCGGATTCTTCAGAGTACTTATTTCAGGGTAGCAGCCGTGTTAATCTGTATCCGCAAAAAGAACAGGAGTACTTGTGGCACCTTAGAGACTAACAAATTTATTAGAGCATAAGCTTTTGTGGGCTACAACCCACTTCTTCGGATGCATATAGAGTGAAACCTATATGACTCTAATAAATTTGTTAGTCTCTAAGGTGCCACAAGTACTCCTGTTCTTTCAGAGTACTTAGCATTACATAGCACTTTTTATGTTCAAAGCACGGTGTCCATTGCCTGAAGT
Source organism: Malaclemys terrapin pileata (assembly GCF_027887155.1). Taxonomy (NCBI): domain Eukaryota; kingdom Metazoa; phylum Chordata; order Testudines; family Emydidae; genus Malaclemys; species Malaclemys terrapin. Next base: position 140,949,080 of record NC_071507.1, read on the forward strand.
TGCAGCTGTGAGTGCTCAGCACTTGCGCAAATCAGACCCCAGGGTCTCAAGTCAGGAACACACGATTAGCGACTGTCTGTGAAAAGTTTGGCTTAAGTGATTTGACTAGCATTACATAGGAATTCGGTCTCACAGGTGGAAATAGAATCGAGTTCCCCTGAGCAGTATTCAGTTGTCTTAGCCATGAGACTGTGACCATCCTTTCTCTTCTTTCAATCCCCTGTCTCATTCACTACACACCTTCCATTTACAACAAAGGAGGCAGGGGTTCTACACAACACAGTGTCTTTCATTACACATAGCTGATTGAGGGCGAGTCTACACTTAAAATGCTACGGTGGCACAGCTGCGGCATTGCACAACTTCAGTGTAGACACTGCCTGTGCTGACAAGAGGGGTTCTCCCACCGGCATATGTAATCTGCCTCCCTGAGAGGCGGTACCTAGGTCAATGAAAGAATTCTTCCGTTGACATAGCACTGTCTACACTGGGGGAATAGGTCGACTTAACAACACCACTCAGGGGTGTGGATATTTCCATCCCTGACCAACATACTTAAGCTGACTTAACTTTCTAGTAAAAAGAACAGGAGTACTTGTGGCACCTTAGAGACTAACAAATTTATTAGAGCATAAGCTTTCGTGGACTACAGCCCACTTCTTCGGATGCATATAGAGTGAAACATATATTGAGGAGATATATATACACACATACAGAGAGCATGAACAGGTGGGAGTTGTCTTACCAACTCTGAGAGGCCAATTGTTCATGCTCTCTGTGTGTATATATATCTCCTCAATATATGTTTCACTCTATATGCATCCGAAGAAGTGGGCTGTAGTCCACGAAAGCTTATGCTCTAATAAATTTGTTAGTCTCTAAGGTGCCACAAGTACTCCTGTTCTTTTTGCGGATACAGACTAACACGGCTGCTACTCTGAAACCTAACTTTCTAGTGTAGACCAGGCCTTATTTTTGTAGCAAGGCCATCCTGTGCACTGATTGAGGCAGGGATCCTGTGGGAAAAAATAGTATGAGATTATGTAATTACTGTATCATATACACACAAGGGGGCTGAATTAAGGGGGTTGATTCCTGCTCTCAGTTCCAATGCTTGGCCCTAATCCACATCAGCCCAGAGTTGTAATTGCCCTGCTCAGGTTCACTGTGGATGGAATCTGAGGAATTTAGCTGCAAACCCCATAGCTATTCACTAATGGGCATGTGAAAACTGGATATTTTCAAAGGCTTATTAGTTGGCCAAATTTGGGTCAGCAAAGGAACATCTGTGGAACAAAAGCAATCCCCTGCTAAATTTCACATTCCTGCTCCAAAGCAGGGGATCTTCTCAAAGAAAAGGACACTAACATTTTTTAATATGGGCAAAAGATATTTTTCCCTAGATCCCTTCTTGGAAACAGCCAAACTGTTTTGGCTGAAATTTTCCCAGAACATTCAGCCTGAGGTAGACATCCAGCATGGAAAATTACATCCCAAAGTTGTAAGCAACTGAAAACAGGGTCTTTATAATGGGAAGTGTCAGGCAGTCTTAGTAACAGGCAGAGCTGTCAGCCCTGCCTGTGATACACAGAAAAGGAGAGGTGAAGAGGAAGGAAGAACTAAAAGCAAGGGAGACAGTATATTAGTGTTACTATACTTTTGCAAAAATTTGCTGTTGATGCTGGACAGTCTTTCACTCTTCACTTGCTTGAGCTGTTGCCTGTATGTATCTATTTACGCTTTTCCTCATAATGAAGTCATTGGCAAATGAGAGGCAAGAAGATACATCCGTGATACATCCGTGTTTGAAACCAGTATCTAGGTTAAACTATTTGCTCAAGTCTGCATTTACATTAACTGTGCAAGCTGCACTTTGATATAAAGGCTTGTGATCAGGGCTGGCTCTAGGTTTTTTGCTGCCCCACGCAAAAAAAATTTTTGGCTGCCCCACGTCCCAGCCCTGGGCTCCATGCCGCCGCACCGCCCTGCCATCCCAGCCCTGGGCTCTCCCCCCACACACACACCTCCTGCTGCCCCAGCCCTGGGCTCCCCCCTACCCCCCCATCATTGCCCCACACACACACCTACTGCCGCCCCAGCCCTGGGCTCTCTTCCCCCCCACACACACACACACATCTGCACCCTCCTTCCGCCGCAGCCCTGGGTCACTGGTAACTCGCTCCCAGGGCAGGTCATTCAGCAGGAGTTTTAGATGTGCACAGAACACAGACAGGATTGGTTCTCATATGGTTACAGATCTGCAGTAAAGTAGAACAATTTTCAGCTTGTGTGACTGGCGGATATCTGGGTGCATATTATAAGACTGTCCTACATAAATGAAGTATCGGAGGGGTAGCCGTGTTAGTCTGAATCTGTAAAAAGGGTCCTGTGGCACCTTTAAGACTAACAGAAGTATTGGGAGCATAAGCTTTCGTGGGTAAGAACCTCACTTCTTCAGATGCAAGACATAAATGAGGAAAAGTTGAGGTGCCTTTATTATTCTTTTGTTCCACTCTTTCTTTCTATGGGGAATTTGCCAATGCCCTGAAAGCAATATCACTGTCTTCCTTTTAAACAAAGAAACAAACAAAAGGCTGTTGAAAATAGCAATTCCAGTCCTAATAACCACTGGGAAGCATTTCTTGCTCAATTTTATCCTACTTTTTCTACAGCAAGTTACAGTGGATCAGTATATTTGATTTGGGAGAAATGAAGTAACAGTTGCTCAAACTGAGCTTGAGCACTCCTGAATTTTGAGGTGTTCAAATCTGGAAGGCAGGTGCTGGGGGGGTGGAGGGGGGGCGCTGTGGCACTCCTGAATTTTGAGGTGTTCAAATCTGGAAGGCAGGTGCTGGGGGGGTGGAGGGGGAGCGCTGTGGCACTCCTGAATTTTGAGGTGTTCAAATCTGGAAGGCAGGTGCGGGGGGGCTGTGGCTCCACAGGGGAGCACGGCAGCATGTATGCAGCAGCATGTCTGGCGCTGCGCGAAGCCAGACACGCTGGTCTGAGTGGCATGGTAAGGGGGCTGGGGGGTTGGAGAAGGGGTAGGAGGTTCCAGGGGGGGCAGTCAAGGGGCAGGGAAAAGGGGTGGTTGGATGGGGTGGAGGTTCGGGGGGGGCAGTCAGGGGGACAAGCAGCAGTTGGATAGGCATGGGAGTCCCAGGGGTTTGTCAGGGGACAGGTAGGGGGTGGGGGTGGGGTCCTAGAGGGGAAGTTGGGGGGGGTCTCAGGAGGTGGCAGTTGGGGACAAGGAGAATGGAGGCTTAGATAGGGGGTAGGATCCCGGGAGGGGGCAATCAGGGGACAAGGACCAGTGGGGCTTAGATAGGGGGTGGGGTCCTGGGGGGCAGTTGGGGCAAGGGTCAGATGGGTTGGGGTTTCTGTGGGGGGCAGTTGGAGGGAGTGGATGGTGGCAGGGTGGGGCTACCCTCCCTCCCCGTGGAGTTTCCTATTTTTTGAATGTTAAAATATGGTATCCCTACTCACAGTGCAGCTGTCCATTCATAGCAGGCTGCAGCATGATGTCTCAGCTTCCTCACTCCCTCCCCCTCTTTCCTGTTGGTAGTGGCCAAGGGAATGCTGGGAACTGTAGTTCTTTCCCTGCTCCTGGGCTGGCTCTATAGGCAGGGAGCTAACCAAGGAACTACAGCTGCCAGGGCCCCCTGTTGGTTCTCAGCTCCCATGCTGGATCCTGCCGCCCCTGCAAATGGGCTGCCCCAAACATATGCTTGCTTTGCTGGTGCCTACAGCCACTCCTGCTTGTGATTATGTTAATTATTTTTTCTGGCATACCATAATACTTCAAGTTGTTGCAGATTGAATTGCAATGAAAGCTGTCAAATGCTTTCTTAAAATCAATTCGGTTTATGATGAATAATTTTTGCCGTTCATTACTCTCTTCTATGATTACTCTTAGGCTAAAAGTCTATTCACTCATCAACTTCCAAGTTGAAATCCAGCCTGCTCTTCTCTTAGGTCAGGTCTATACTATCAACTTAGATTGGTATAACTGCATCGCTCAGGGGTGTGAAAAACCCACACCCCAGAGCAACGCAGTTATACCAACCATTGTTCTGGAGGGTTTTCCTGGTTCCATACTTAATTAAAAAATTCAGTGATTTTATCAGTGGTGATGGTCTCATCATCACCAGCTTCCTGCCTCTCTCACTCACACACTCTCTCTCTCTCTGCAACTCGGGGTGCTGTCTCTTTTTGTGACTCAGTTGCTACCTCTTCGTGGCTTGGCCCTCCAGTTAGGTAACTATGTGTTTTCCCCGTTCCAAGGATCCAACTCCCATTCGATGACTGTCTCAGGCTGTTTTCTGGTCCACTGCCCACTCTGTGCCACTTCCCCAGTGGCTGGTAGGGGAACTTGGGCCCACCCACTATTCCAGATCCCAACTCCGGGACCCTCTAATCAGCAGCCAGGGTCTGTAACATCCCATCTTGCTGCCATTTCCCTGCGCCTTTTCCTATTCTGCCTCTCATTTTTCCATTCCACCACTTTCTGGGAAAACCCTTCCTTCAGGGCCTGGATCCCTAGGGTTTCTGCTATCCCTGGGTTTCCTCCTTTCCCTCTCTAAAGCACAGAGAGTGACTGCAGTCTTTCTCACTGAAGTCCCCTTCTTGCTCTCTACTTCCTGTTTTTATAGCAGCTTAGTCTGCTCTTGCCTAGCTGGGCTTCATCATCAATTAAAAGCTTATCAGCCCTGACTGTTCTCCAAGTGCAGCCTGTCATAGGAGTCATTGGCCCTTTCTCTCTACTCAGGCCTGGTGTAGGGTAGGACCCCATTACACACCCTCCCCCTCAACCCTGTAACCCTTAGGGGTATGATGCCTTTTCCCTGAGAGTTATCGGAGCTGGGTCTGCAGGTCATCCCTTTCCAGCTCCAGGTCCCCCACCATGAGAAGGAGTCTACCCTTCTCCTCCATGGTGTCCCGAAACTTTCCTCCTGGAATTCTGACTCTTGGGAAGCCATTTGCAAGGCTTGCTCAGCAGCTACCAACCTCCCTTGTAGCTTTTGCCTTTGCGTCACAGACTCTCCCAGGGTCTGAGTTCCCACCGCATTCTGTTTACCCTCCATATTTGTCCCCAAATCCTTTAAATTTGTCTATGGATGACTGTTTGTTCCCTCCAGTTTCTCCTCATTCTCTATCTTCACAGCACCCTTGACCTTCTCTGCAACCTATGTGCCCACACTATGGGCCTCTGGCTCTTCCTTCCATTTCTTTCCTGACCTGTTGTCCTTTTCATGGCTAGTTTCCCTTGTCTTGTGAGGGCAATGCGCCTTCACAAGTCCCCATCCCCCACAGGAAAAAACAAGTACCTTTTTTTCAGCAGGTGGGACTTGTTTGGGCTTTCCTAGATCTTTTGCTTCAGAGTAAGCTTTCTTGTCCTGATGTACATAGGGGCAGTCCCTTTTCAAGTGTCCTCTCTGCCCACAGGCGTAACATGCATAGAAACATAGAATATCGGGGTTGGAAGGGACCTCAGGAGGTCATGTAGTCCAACCCCCTGCTCAAAGCAAGACCAGTCCCCAACTAAATCATCCCAGCCAGGGCTTCGTCAAGCCTGATCTTAAAAACCTCTAAGGAAGGAGATTCCACCACCTCCCTAGGTAACCCATTTCAGTGGCCCTGGAGCATTTTTTTCTGCTCCCAGCTTTTTCAGCCCCTGCTCCCTGCTTCTCACAGGATCCGAAACAAATATTGCTGCTGTTCAGCCAGCTTCATTAACTATGCTTGCAGATATAATTGTTCCTGCCACTATCTCTACTGATTCTGCAGGACCTGCATAACTAGTGCCTGGGTCCTCATGGATTGTTTTATATTTCCCATAAATACAAGTGAAATCTTTTGAGGTCCATCTTGAGAGCGTATATTGGTCTTCTCCATTAAGTGTCTGCATTCTCTTTCCTTCTGAACTTCACTACTATGGTTTCTCACACTCCCCTGTATTGGAGTGACCGCCCTGTTGTCACAGCTAGGGCATCTCCTCCTGGCTGATTTGGGGATTAGCTCTGCCAGGTCTGATGCCCCTTTGTTTTATACGGTTTTTTGCTGCTGCTGCTTCTGGAGGTGTTTTTTGAGGAGTCTGTCTGCTTTGACTTGTTTCCTTTCTATCACACAGTTTAACACATCCTCACTTACCCAAACTTTAGGTGTGCTTATCTGGGTACCAACTAGAGTTAATGAGGCATCTATGAATCTGTCACGCAACATGTCTATGTTGACTTTTTGCGGTCGATTTAAGTCTTTTAGAGTGTGAAATCTGTTCTTCAGTACAGTTTGGAATAGCTGCAGTATATAGATTGTCTGTCTGGTTCCTGGTGACTCCATCTGGGGATTTCCAAGTTACTTGTTTGGATATCTTTGTGGGGGAATAATGTTCCTCCCAGTTATGAAATCTGCTACCAGGCACAGTTCTATCAGTCTTTCACCATTTCGATTTTGGGAACCTAAGGCCATTTGTGCATTACTTTCTGCCTCCGTTGTTGTCATCCCAAACTTTGTCATTGAAGTCCCTCCATTACTACGGAGATATCTGTCAGGGAATTGCCAAAGTTTGTAGCCAATTGTAGAATTGATTTTTGATCTAATTGTGGTAGTTGTCTGTGCATAATATTGTATAATTGTCATTTTCATGTATCATGTTTAAAATCCAGTTTGGAGCAATTTTCTGACAATTGGTAACCCAGTCTGAGTGATTTTTTTTCTGCTTTCGAAGCCATAATTAATGGTACTCTGAGTGAAAATCATCTTGCCTTCTTGAATATTTTATTACCTTATTTTCATTTTTCGATCTTTTTATTAGCTCTTGGCCATCACCATTCGCTTACTCCAAAGATTTTGAGATTATATTCATCCATGTTTTTCATCCCTGCACAGCTTTTGTTGTTTTAGCCATTATTTTAATGTTCTAGAAACCCACTTTCATAGTTTGTTTTACTTTTAATAAAGAACTTCTCCGAATCTTGGCTTTCTGTTGGCTTTCCAAAACTCGTTATTTCTGCCAAGACGGAGTCCATTAATTTGGCATGCTGCTTGCTGGAATGGCTACTTTGTATTTCTAAATCTTAAATTTTTTACAAGAATAAGTTGTTGGCCTATCACTCAATCCCCAACCTGGAGGACCAGTGGACTGCTTTTCATCTGGTTCTTTTGGTCTGCCTCATTTGGGTGACCATACCAAGGGTAAAATATCCTGCCAGCATAGCTTTTACACACAATCTCACGCCAGGTGTAAGTACTGTTCTCCAAACATTCCAGTCAGTTTTGTCCACTTGCAGCAGGGCAGGCTGAGGATCAGGGTGATATGGACTGTTCTTTTAACTCTGAATAATCAGAGAACTCCTTTGATGTCACATCACCAAGATGATGGCTCCACAGTGGCGGATCCTACCTTTTTTAATTTTTACAGAAGTTGTCCACGACACCTGATTTTGAGGTGAAACCAGTCCAGGAATCTACAAGGACCATGATTGAGAGCTGCCTGGACCAGGAACTCCTGTCTGTTAGTGTTACCTTTTTGTTACACCCTGTTTAAATCAGCTGGTGAAGATGTGGCAGACCCTGTGATGCAAATACTTCCCAGTCTCAAAAGTGATCAAGAAAAAATATGCCCTCAAAGATGCCTCTGACCTCTACTGTCCTGTGAGAGTTTGGTGGCAGAGATGGCCATGGCTACAGGGAAGATGAGCCAAATCTGGAATACTGTGCTCTAGATCCATGAACTGTGGTGCTTGGATTATTCAGACAAAGAGTGCATCAGTCTACATCCTCAAACCTTTCCATCGTGAACTACCAGGCTTTCATATCCAAAGTTAAGGTGCAGATATAGAAGAAGGCCTCTACCCTGATTGATTGATTTTCTCAAGAGAGACACTAGGCATTTGAGAAGCTAGTCTGTGAGAACATAGACCTAGCCCAGCATCAGGCTCTGGTGGCCTCTGATGCAGGTGAGACTGTTGGAGGCATAGATGCCTGTAGGTCTGATTGGCTGCAGGCATGATTTCCACTAAGGGTCCCTGAAAAGCTCTTCCTTTGCACTACAGAGAACTTTATGGGGCAGTCTTATTTGCTGAGGACAATAGAGACAAAGGCTACACTCTGTACATTTGGACCTGTGATTCATCTGATGGATCCCTCCTTCAAGTCAGAGAAGGAAAAGACTCCACCACACAAGCTGATTTTAGCGTCAGTGACTAGCTTCAAAGGAGGTCACCTTACATATAGTGTGCTCAACCTTAACACCACCAGAAAACAAATGATCTTAACCACTCTTTCAGCGAGCACCAGAAATAGGAGTTTTGAAAGGTTCCAGATCATTTACCTGGCTTTGCCATTAACAGTACTTTACTGGGATCTCTTTGGTATTTTACAACCCTTAGTCTTTTGTCACCTTAGACACATAGATCCTGATTGTTCAGAAGGTACTATAAGATCTGGTTTACAGAAAACTCTTCAGATTGCTACAGGAAATGTACTTCCTCCTGGCAAAGAAATACCAAGCTTATACCACCAACCAAAAGAAGGGGAAGGGATTTTATTCCAGTTATTTCCTGGTGTCTGAAAGACAGGCGGTATCTAGCCCATCCTAAGTCTCAGAAAGCTGAATCAATATTTAAAGATCGGAAATAAAGGTAAAATGGTGATGAAATGGACAATAGCATATACTAAGTGATTCCAGTTCTTGTGATTTTTATTGCAAGTCTCACAATATTTGGTGTTTTTCTTAAAGCACCTGCGCCTAGAGAAATGTGATTAGGTGAGAATCTCTACTTTCATTTTTAAAAAAGTTTCTAGCCCTCATGGTTGTGAAGAAGAGCATGTTTTTAATCTTATGACTTAAAAATAAAGACAAAGAAAATAACCCTGAATTTATAGTTTTTAAAAATCTCATGATTTTGAGGGGCATGACTCAGGATTGTTCAATTCTTGGTGTTGGCCATGCTGTATATGGTAAAAAAAAAAAAAAAAAAAGATTTTCAGAATGTATGTAAAATATTATTTTAATTTGTTAATGTTCCTTTAAAGGAGTCAGATCATTCATTTTATTTCCTATAAACAAGAGATAATGTGTAGTCAGTAAACAGCTTCACTACTGAATAAACATTTCGACTTCACTTGCTTTTACCCAACCTGACAGCTGTTTATTGTGTAATACGCTACTTAAAACTATACACCATCAGTTCTCGTAACTGATGTAAAATAAAATAACAGCAGTGGTAACCAATTCAGCACATCTTTATTTTTGAGAAAACTGTCCTTTTAATATGCATTTTTAATATGGTTTCATTATATTATGAAACTTTGTTTGGTGAACAGAAAATATGTAATATTTTATTTAACTGGTTCATTTTTTTATCAACTGAAATGTTTATGACGCTTTTAGGTGCAGTAAAAGCTCATTGTATGAACAGGCTTGAGTATATTTTAAAAGTCTTATTTATATTCATGTATATTTTTGGTATTTCACTTGAAAAACTATATTCTTTAAAATGGTATTTACAATCTAAATTATATACTTTCAGAGAAAACACAGACATTTTATATTTACCATAGTGTATAATCTATGACATTAGAGCTGACTTTTGGGACCCACAAAGTCTGCTACTACAAGTCCCCCTGCCTTTTTTAAATTTACACCAGTTGCTAGGGTTAAATATTTATATTTGATATCTCCTGGATATCGTAGGTTATTCATTGTCTGCTACTCACCCTCTGCAGCTGCCCAGGTCTAGACTTTGATGTCTTTGAAAATCATCACACGTCTCTTTGATTTTGGGGAGGGAGCAGTAAGCCCACTGCAAGCTTCCTTCAAATTGGCTGCCTGCAGCTGAGCTAACTTATGCTTAAGCAACCTTATGACCTCTGGCCACAAGGAGGGGTAGTTCAATAGCATGAGGGGACAGGAGATTCAAGAGGACAAAGCACAGGATGTAGAGCAAGGGACTCCCAGGTTCCAATACTGGCTCTGCCACTGACTCTCATTGTGTCCTTTGCCAAGTTGCTTAAATGTTCCATATGAGTTTCCTTATCTGTAAATCATGCATGATAATACTTTCTCATATACCTCCCACTCTCTGAATGATATAGTTCACCAAAATGGGGTGGTACAACCATCAAGTTTGGTAGTGGTGGAGAAACCAAGATTTGAGGCTGCATTAGTTCTGCCCTGCCTCACTGAAGGGGTCACCAACTGTAAAAGCAACTGGTCTGCATATTTCCCACCCCATCCCCTGTACTGTCATCGAAGCCTGAACACAGCCAAAATCTTCCAGTGGCTGAGGTGCTCACATCTCTCAGATTCTTTGGACAATTGTCCCTTGAAAACTTGGTTAAATGTTTCAATAATGCCCTGACCCCAGCACTAGCTGCCGGGCTCCATTTCTCCTGAAGCAGGAGTCTGGGAACGACCTGAAGGTTTCTCACACACTTCTTCAGAGAGTTATTCAGTTAATTTTGGATGTGTGCTGAAGAGCTATCTTTCTCACTTCGTGCATAGTAGTGTGATCTGGGTGGAGAAGAATCACTTATATTTGCAGTGAGGAGGGGATTGTTTCACAGGCATACCCAAAAGTGCTAAGACCAGCTCTATATGGCAAAATGTGACAGCTTTTCTGCAGTTCAGCTAATGGACTGTGAGTGAATATTATTAACGTGTCTATTTGTTCATTTACATAGGAAAAGAATAGTGCTCACATCGTGTATGTTTTTTCTTACAAAGAACCAAATGCCTCTTGGAAAACTTGGAAAACCGTTGTATTTATTAACTTTTCTGTCTGTATATTCTGTTTTCTTTTTCTTATTCCATATTACTAAGAAATTACATGCTAAAAATACCCTTTATTTCTTAAGAATTCAGCTGCTGCTTCTGCTTATTCCTCTGTGGAAATAATAATCTTCTGTCTCTAACATCACAGTCACTTCTACTGGGATATCACAAATAAGATGATGGCAACAGAAGCCGGTGAACTTATAAACAACAGTTTTTTAGTCATGCAGATGTTTTTGGTAATAAAGAATGGGGGGGAAAGTACAAAGACAAAATGATATGAACAAAAAAGTATTTCTAAATAGAATTTTTAATATGTTTTCTTGGCACCTCAATGTCTCCTTAAAGTAGATTGTTTTCCTAAAAAATGATTTGTCATAATTGCATTGAACACAGAACTCAATGAAGTATGTAACCTCATGTGTTTCTTGTTGTGATGTAAAATTTTATCTACATTTTTTACAAAAAAAAAAAAAAAACCCTAAAAATGAGAGAACTGGAAAAAAATAGATGTTGGTAATTTTAAAAAAATTCATAACTTTTACATTCTAACCAAAAGTCTGAATATTTGCTTAACTGCTTTAAAATATAAAATAAACAATGACTTTTCAATAACTAAATTACATATAATAGCAACTTTGCAGTGATCCCGTCATCTCACAAACTAAGCAGGGCTAGATCACTATTTGGATGAGACCATGTAACAGTTGTAGGGAACGATGTGGTGATTCAGTAAGGTGAAATTATCCGTGAATCTGTGCTCTAGCATGGTACCAAGAGGCACTGTGTGGCTGCAGGTGCTCTTTTGAATGAAATGTAAAACAGAAATTTTGACCATTTGTAGTCATCACAGATACCGTGGCAGTGTTCAAAGCATTAGAAATAATTACTGTCTGGTTACCTAAATGTTTTCCCTTCTGTATTTTCAGTTGGATACGTTATTTTTCACATGTCCTAAATTGCTGTGTAATGTTGCTGTGTGTACTTCACCTCAGAGATGGCTGCATTGCAGTGGTAGATGGAAGTAATTATTATGTGTAGTTGATATTTCAGTTTCTTTTCTACTTCAGGTTCCATTTGCACAAAAGGCGATACATAAATGCTAGATGCTATTGTTTTTGTAAAGAGAACCGCTCTTCTGTATTAAAGGACTACAGTAGATAGTGCAGGCAGTGGGGAAGCTTTTCATCATAACGAAAGGAAAAAGTTAAGCTTTTTTATTCCATATGAGCTAATAAGGTTGACTTAAATTTGCTAAACTTCAAAGGAATATATTTACTCCATGACACTGATTCATGTGGTATTGTGGGATCCAAATTTCCATTAGCTGTAGGGAACGAGTATTTGATTAAGGGAGGCTCCATGGAGTCCTTAGTTTGATGGAAACTTCCAAAGTTGAGGCCACTGAGCACTGGGTTCCAAACAGGTCCAATTCAAACAAATTTGGAGTCCCCTGCAAAGCTATTCAATTGGGCACCTATATGCCAGGACCAAGATTCAGTATCACCTGTCCTCCATACCCATACCTATTCCCAACCCATATATAGTGCCAAGTGAGTTCACTCTGCATTGGAATATGGACTATGAAATATGTATAAATTGAGGTTTGTGATTGTGGGGATTTTCTGTTCACTGGGGAAGGAGAGCATGTAGTCTGTCCCAGTCTGGGGGGGGATGGAGAGAGAAACATACTGATTATCCCCCCCACAAAGGACTTTGTTGGCATGAAGTTGCTCTTTCTCTCCAGCACGTTGCACTAGAATGGGTGTGGTGGCCCCATAATCCTGGCAGACCCATATGGCTGCAGCAGGTTTGGAAGCATTGTCAGAATTGGCTCTGGTTCCACAGATTTGTCATCACTGGGTAAGAGCACCAGCAGCTCATACAGCGAATCTCACTGCTGAGCAAATTGTTCAGCACTCAACCCCAAGTCCTCTCATAGCTGAGACATCATCTGCCTTGTCCCATCCAGCACAAGCGGGAAGAAACAACTGCCAAAACTTGCTTTCAAGAAGTGGAATGATGAGTTTCTCAGATTTCCTCTACAATATGTAGAGGTGGGAGTGGGGGAAGGATGGAGGAACACAAAGCCAAGAAGGGAGAATAGAGAGAGACCCCTCTGAGGCAGGATGTGCAATATGTCACTCTGTTTCTTACTAGGAGGGAAGTTTAATCTCTCACTCCCAACTGCTAGGGAAGAGCTTGGTGTGGGAGAAGGGATTTTGGTGAGCGATAAGTTACATTTTGGTGGCTCCCAGACCACATTTAGTCTTAATCACCTAGCGTGACCAGATGAGAGACGTGAAATATTGGGAGCAAAAAAAAAAAAACAAGAGCCGGTGGTGGAGGAAAAAACAAAAACAAAAGCAAAAAAAACCCCACAAGAGCCGCTGGATCATATGAAAAATTGGTGGGGGCTGAGCACCCACCGGCAGCTCCACGCCACGCCCCGCACCTCCTCCCTCCCCCCGCACCAGCTCGCCTCCCCTCCACCTCTGCCTCCCCTAAGCAGGCTGCCGCTTCCTGCTTCTCCCCCTCCCTCCAGCACTTGTACCACCATACAGCTGATTAGCGCAAGCCTGGGAAGGAGGGGGGAGGAGGAGGAATGCGGCGTGCTTGGGGAAGAGGCGGGGCCAGGGCAGGGATTTGGGGAGGGATCCAATGGGGAAGGAAGGGGTGGAGCCGGGGCAGGGCGGGGACACGAGCCCCCTCCGCCTGTGCGCTGGAGGGCAAAATATCAGGACAATTTGCGTCCCAACGACAGGGGACAAACAAGTAAATATCGGGACAGTCCCGATAAAATCGGGACGTTAGGTCACCCTATAATCACCACTTCAGGAAATGGTTGTGAGTGATACATGTAGTGATTGTGGCAGATTGACAATATCCAAAACAGTCTTTGGGGGTGTTTTGTATTAGAATTGCAATTGTGTATGTGGTATTGTGGCATTTTATGTACCTTCTCTAATAGGTAGTGGGGAGGCTAATGAACTTCATCTGTTATCTGCCTTTGAAGCCTCTCCCTGGAGATATACACATACACTAGTTCAGACTGAATTTCCCAGGGGCAGAGAGGCAAAGAAAGGGTTTTGGGATGAAAAGTCTGGATTTAAATGCACAGGACCCCTAGTCCATGGAGGGCCTCAATCCTTAAGGTAGAGTTGGGAGGACTGGGCCTGCCAGAATCCCTGTTAGCGTGAACTCTGGTAAGCTTCTTAACATGCAAGAAGGTCTTTTACTGTTTTTAATATATTTTCTCTATAAGGCTTGTACCTGAAGAATAAAGTAGGTTGGAGAGAACTTTGAGGTACCTTATATCCACAGAAATCACTCTATCATCAGTCTCTGAAGAAAAAGCAAGCAGATCTGTTTAGGCAGACTCTCTTTGCTGGGAAATACACAGTGAAGACAGGGAACTGCAGCCTGGACATACCCTGGTCAAAAGGGAGTGAGAGGTGGGTCTCCCCTAGGGTGACCAGACGTCCTGATAAAATCGGGACCGTCCCAATATTTAGGTGTTTGTCCCGCTATTTCGCTCCACCGGCAGCACTGGGGTTTTTTTGCTCTGCCGGCAGCACTCAGCTTTTTATTTTTCTCCACTCCCTCCCCCACCGCCACCCCTATGTGTCCCAATATTTTCTTCCTCTCATCTGGTCACCCTAGTCACCCCACCCAAGAGAGGCAAGAGCTGGAAGCTGAGAGCTGGATGACGGAGGGGAAACACAGGTGCAGTTGCCCTGAACTGTGACATATTTGCAACAAAGCTTGTTTACAGTGATTACTAAGGAATTGTTCTGTGACCTTTTCAATCCTCTCCAAACACATACATATTGAGAAGCCTAGAATGATTGTGGTACACCGGTATTTTCAGCATTGTTAATGCTGAACGTGTATATTGTGCTTAGAGTACTTTCTGTACTCTTGATAAAATGTTCAAAAGCTTCTAAAAGAAAATGTGCCTACATATTAAGACAGGTGCTTTTACAAGACCAAGGTCATTTAATTGGGGAATGGTAACTGCTATGTTCCTTACTTGGTAAGATAATTGCTATAACTTGTGAAGACTATGAACAGCAGTTTTCTAAAAGCATTTAGCTCAGTGCATTGGCAGGTGTTTGCATTTTCTGGAAAGATCCATCTTCCAGATTGCTAATGAGTGGCCAAGCAAGCATACAGAGAGTTAATAATACTGCTTAATTGCCACAGTCACATAGAGCAACCACATAATTTATTGCTATTCTGAGCCTCTGAACACTAGAAGAATGATAAACTGTATGACAAAGGCTTACTGAGATTGCTAGTTAGTGAAAGTCACTGGCTAGAGTTGAATATCTCTCTGCCTCTAGCAGGTGATTCTTCTAACAGCATTTTCCTGCTTCATCAGGAAAAAAGGACATATAAATATTTTTTTTTCCTTGGCAGCTATTGTCGAAGTAATATACTTTCCAAATCATTACACAGCCAAAAGTTTCTTCCTGTGTTTAAACATCCACAGTGGATTAGAAAAGGATGTTGTGTTTTCCTGAACACACCTAATGAAACATAAATGTTAAGTGAGTCTGTGTTACTTGAACATCTGGTTGGAATATCGCTTTTAGCACATGTATAGTGAACTAAGATACCGTACAAGGAAATGTGCTAAAAAGGGAAAGACAGGCAAATTAGGAGATGAGTTAATCTTTCAAACGGGATAGGAGATGTCTCCACTAATCCACGTGACCACCAATGGTCACGAAGTGCATTGTAGCGGTTAAATGGTTTTAAAAAATATCTGTAGTCAGCAGAAGGATTACTTCTTTTTTAAAAAGAAATAAATGAATTTATGATAAAAAACTGATGAAAAAAACTGACTTTTTTTTATGTTAAAGTCTCTTGACTGGCCTAAATTAAGCAGGTTAGCTAAATTGTCTCATAGTGTCACTTTTACTTGACAAGTAAAATCCCAGAGCTCCCTTTCCTGAAATTAACAGTAATGTTCAGAATAAATGCTGAACAGAATGTGATGGTTGCATTTTTAGAAACTTGAGGGTTAGACTTGTCCTATTTTGCAAGTGGGGTAATCCACAAAGGTTTGGGACTCATATTGGCAGATTAATTGCCTTTATCTAGAAATTAGTCCAAAATATGTTTGAGAGTATTCATTGCACACCCAACTAATTGTTCCAAAGACTTTCCTGTCCTTCTTCAAAGTCTGTATCCCTGAACAGTAGTAAATTCCTGTGTCAGTACTGGTAAGTGGATAGACAGTAGAAATGCAAATTTCTGCTAATGAAATAACCAGTCCTCTTTAGTGTAAGGAAAAGTAATTACCCATAAAAGACTGCATCACAGTTGTGATATTACCTTGACTAGCGTTTGATTTGAAGTCTGTAACAGAGCTAAACACAAAACTAACAGTTAAATACAGATTCATACGTACAAAAAGAGTTTTTGGAACAAACTGAAGTATATTGGGAAATAGTTGCTAAAGCATTAACTAAAGTTCTCAAGTTGCCATGGTTACTTGGGAATTTTGCATTTTATCATAGGTTAAGATGCATAGGATGAAGTAGCCAAAATAAACAGGAAGTATAGTACACATGAACTAAAAATCTCCAAATCACTCAGCATCAGCTAATAGAAAGGCAAATAGCTCACGATATCAGCTGCTTGCTGACAAATCTATGAATGAATAGAGAAAAGAGGCCTGAAGGATATTTAGAACATGTGTGATTTAAAAACCCATGTAATTTTTGGAGTTAGAATTTATTTTTAAAAGAAAATAATCTCTAAAAATTTAAAGAGTGGAATGATTTTTATAAGCTAATTCTGGTATTGAAACCTAATGTTTGGCTTTGAGACCTTTAACAAAGAAGGTTGATGGAAACACAGATAATGCATTTCATACAGTTAGGCTGGCAGTAGCACTTATACAGGAAGCAGTTCATCCCCATGGAAACCTATTTGCATTTGGGACATTTCTACTGGTTGATTTTTTTATTTATTTTTTTTTTACTAGAGTAGCTGATGTTTTAGCATAATTGCCATATATTGACAACAGATTTCAAAAGTATTTTTAAAATGTCAAGTAGCTGAGCATGTGTACATTGGAGATGTTAAGATATTCAGCTAAGCTTAACTTTAGGTGTAGGATGAAGAACTGTTCCTGATGAATTTTAGGGCAATGTTTGGCCTTTCATTATCTATCACAAGCTGAAGGAACAATGCCTTTAAACTGATTTAATAAGATACATTTATCTTGAACTTTTTTTTTAAAACAGGTGACAAGAGAACTGAAACAGTATGACAATAAGATTATAGAGTGTAAATTTGAGAACAACAGCTGGGTCTTCATGAGGCAGAGAATAGACAAAAGCTTTCCAAATGCTTACAACACTGCCCTAGGTGAGTAGAATAACTTACTTTTGCACATACATTTCATTTTTACCATTTCAGTAAACTGGGTTAAATGGACTCTGGCAGAAAATTTAGTCCCAGAATTTCATCTGCCTTAATATTGTTCTAATTTATGAAGGAAAATGGTCTGTGGTCTCAATATCTAGTTTAGCAGTCTGTGTTTTTCCAGTATAACATTAGGTCCTGATTTTGCAAAGACTTATGTATGTGCTTAAACTTTTACACCATGAGTAATCCCAATGGTTTTAATGGGACTTACTCACTGGGTGAAATCAAATAGGCTACGCTCCCATTTGTTAAGTGCCAACTGGCTCAGGTTAAGGGAATGTTTAATTGCAGTGTAGATGTTTGAGCTCAGTCTAGAGCCCGGGGTCTGGGATCTCGCAAGGTGAGAGTGTCCCAGAGCTCAATCTCCAGCCTATGCCCTGACATCTACACTGCAGGTAAACAGCCCCTTAGCCCAAGCCCCACGAGCCTAAGTCAGCTGACATGGGACAACCACAGGTTTTTAATTGCAGTATAGACATACCAGTTACTTCACCGAGGCCATGATTTCCCCCGTGGTGTGTGAAGTAAATGTGTGTGAGTTCTTCGCAGAATTGGGACCTTATTTAGTCAAATATATGCTAAAGGCCTGCATTTAAGTGAGGCCCCCCAAAATATAGTTGCCTTAGCTCTACAACACAGTTAACTGACAAGCACTGGTGCTATGTTGACTTGTGCTGATGCACAAAGAAAGATACTTTGGCACATCAACATGCTACATAAGTTGAATTTGTTAAACAAAAAAAGCCATGATAATTTCAGCTCTATTCAAGATCATTGTTTGCCAGATGGAAGACAAAATTAGTAGGAGAAAATGTAATTTCAAGCTCCTAAAATAGTATTACAAACAATAGAGAGTAAAGCAAATGAAAGCTATGAAAAAAAGTTGTCCTTATAGGATTGTGACGCCTTCAGATTCTCCTATAGACAATAAAAAAAGAATCGTTTGAAAATGCAAAAGAGCAATTTTCTTTCAGGTGGGATGAATGAGTTTAAATAAAGATGTGTTGGAATAATATGAGTAACAACAGTCATACTGAACTGGCATTTTGTGGTGGTATCATAAACTTAAACATGGTATTCAGAACTACTAAGCTTCCGAGGAGGTATATGTATATTCCTAGTTTTTCTTTAAAATTAATCTACCCATGTAAATTTCTGATAATCTAGTGACATTAAATTGTTTGGATGAGCAAATTGAAATTAGCCATTTGATCAAGTGACAGTAGGACTGTTGGTGCCTTTAGGGAGACACCTCAGAATTCAAACAGCTCCACCACCATAGCAGCTTTGTGCGTCTTCTGCAGCCCTCACACCACCAAGAGGGAAAGAGGGATGGGCCACTAAAGAAGAGGTACCACTGTACCACCTCCTAAAGTTTTTCCCCATCAACACCAGCATTGCCTCCTAGTTGCTTCAGCAACCTTTTTTCTTTTGGCCTGCCCCAGCCTCCTCCCCTACTTCCAAGCCATTGCAACTTTTCCTCTTCCTTCCTCCACTCCCAGCATGCACAGCTTTTCTCTTCTTCCCCTCGGCTAGAGCTGGCTGAAAACAAATTTTCTGAAGAGTTTTCTCACCAAATAAATTAATAAATAAATAAAATTCAAAGAGAGAGAGGTTTTAGTAAAAAAAAAATTCTCATGGGAAATCATTTTTTACAATGAAATAAAAAAATCTGTGAGGAAAAATTGCATTTTTGGTTCAGTTGTTGAAAAAAGTTATTTTTGGAGTTTTGATAGGTTCTCTCCCCTCCTCCTTTCTTAACTTTTCCCCATTCGAAAAGGTCTATGGCGAGGAGGAGAGACCCACTTTTTTCCACATTTGAAAAAAGCGGGAAAGAAATAGTAAAGCTAAAATAAAATGTGTGTGTGCTACTTCTTTCCCTTTTTGAACTTCTTTCTTTTTAGACTTTTCCAGTGGAAAAAAGTATTTTTAAAAAATGGTTTGTTTTTTTTCCTTTTTGTCCCATTATTCCTGGTCAGCCTTTAAAAATGGTCATACAAATTTACCAGCACAGGCTTGCTGGGGTGATAACTTTTTTATTTTTGTAATTTTTTGTTTGTTTTTGGCAAGGCTAGCTACTTTTCATTATAATACTGTGTTTAAATGGACTAAAACTGATGCGTATAGAAGAAATTTTTAAAAAGCATCTTTACACCAAAAATGTTTTTAATTATAAAACCATTGCTATTAGGGAGGGTTTTATTAATGTTACATTAAGATTGTGCATGCTTCCAGAATTACAGTGGTATGAAAAGAATATCTTCAGTGGCCCATGAAACCATATTTTTAATTGCTAGTCATGAAGATGATTTTACTTTATATCAGTTGAGGGAGATAAGTTTACTCATTTTATTTTAATGGATATTGGGGCTCAAAAGAGTAACAATTATTCTTCCTCATGAAACTGCCTCTGTAGTATAGCTGATCTTCCTCATACTATCTCTCAAAATCTTTTATAGCCTTATCTTATATTTTTGTCCCAGGTAGTCATGGAATTGCACCTTAAATCAATATATCTTGCTTCTAGCCTTTTTTCCTAAGTACCATAGTTCATCAGACGAGACCAGGTTGCACAGGCAAAATGATAAAAAGATACTCAGTTCAGAATCAAGCCTTTTCATAAATTGTCTAAATTGTTTGATATTTGATGAAAAATCCAAAGACTTAGGCATTTCAGTTCCCAGTTTGTCAAAAGGGATAAAAATCATGTATTCCTACTGGTTACCACTTAGGTACAGCTTCAGAGCCAGAAGACACATTGCACAAGAGCTTTGTTGCTACTACTTGCCTAAGTAATGTGCTAATTCCTGACATTTATATTGAATTTAATTTTACTTTTTGACAAAGATTTATTCTCTTGACTAGAAGGCTAGACTGGTGCCTGTTGGGACAGCAGTTCTTTATTCTCTGTAGTCCTCAGCTGTGTGTGAGCAAAGTAGAGTAATTTCATCCCTAACACAAAAGTTCTATAAAATATATGTTCAAAACTGAACATTTGTGCCAAATACTGTCATTTATTTTGCAAATACAGGATCAAATTGTTCAAGTGTTGCATGCAGCCAATCAGTTTAATAACGTCAAAATGTGTTCTTTGTTCCCAGCTGTATGTAACAGCATCCAAAATCCAGTCACAAAGGAAATGTTGTTTGAGTTCATTGATAGGTGTACAGCAGCTTCTCAAGGACAGACGCAAAAACATCACCTGGATCCTGACGCTGAACTCATGCCCCCACCTCCTCCCAAAAGACCACGCACCATAACCTAAGGCCACAGTCTGAATGAATAGCATGTTGTTTACAAATCTGCAGAAGGTGAAATGAAAAGGTGTGTGGATTAAAAAACATTTGCAAAAAAGTCATTCTATGCATCCTGTAAATATCTAGATGCATTTTTTTCAAATGCCACATCATGAACCGACACTCTTTTTGTAACTGGCAAATTCAACCTTACTTTGTGGGATTTGAAGATTGAAATATCCAAAGGTTTAGACAAGAACAGTATAGAATCAGTGGAAAGCTGCCTTGTTTATACATGGATATCTTTCACCCTTAATTTATAATGTTAGCAATCTGGAACTGTGAGAAACCATTGGAACACTGTACTTTTTAGAATCTGTGGTTCAATTATAGTGGTGTTTCTTTTTCTTTCTTATTATTTAATTAGTTCAGATTTGTCACCCTTAGTATAATTTATCTTAGTGTTCCTACATTTCTGAGACTCATGTTCAAGAACAAACAGCAATGTTGTTTGTGCACTGTATTGGTTTAAAAAAACCTTATTAGGTTTACTAATTTTAAAATTAGCTGGGTTTTTTGTTAAAATATTAAAGAACTGAATCTTTATTGTTGTAAATAGCATCCTTTCTAAAGGAAATGTGCTGGGTGGTCGTGGGGGGTTGGTTTTGTTTTCGTTTCATTATTTGAAGTCACACACCTAATGTCTGGTCAATTTTAGCTCTGCATTTTAAGTTTATCTGTAGATAAGGAACACACGTGAAATCCTTAGTATTAAGGTCTCTATTTTGAGACAGTTTCTAATACAGGGTTTAGTTCTCCACAGTGAAGCCATTATAAATAATATGTAAAGGTACACCTCACTGTGATATGCAAGAGTAATACCCAGTACTAATGATGTTGTCTTCGATCCAGGTGCAAAATGGCAAAAGAAATGCCAGCCAGCATCTTTGATGAGGAGGTAATGCCAATGGAATAGAGCCCTGTCACAGGAAAAGGGCCTCCTGTTTTTAGATAAAAGCAGGGCAAAGGCAAGACATTTATTGGTGGAAATTAACATGCTGAATACCAAGCCGTTAATTTTCAAAGCAGCAATCAGTTGTCCTGTGACAGGATTCTAAGCCGCTGACTTTATTTCTGTTATACCCAATGATGAAACAAATATCCTAATGGCCCTTGCTGCAGTACAATTGGAAGTTGTTCGCTCAATTAAGATGGAAAAGCTGCATTCTAACAGACATATGGAGGCATTGCTCTGACTAGAAACAAAAGTAATTATAAAAATGCAGTTTTAAAAGTTTTCTGCACAGTTAATAAGCTGGTATTTGGCTATACAGTTATTGATAAATAAGTATAAGTATAAATATGGGTGATCCATTCATTCAACAGTCTGGTTAACTAACATAATTTCATTTGATATAATAAATGATCCAAAATAGTTTATATTTAAATGAGTTTTAATGTTTGTAAATAAAGTTAACTCATGCAGTATTTTTCCTATATGGAAATTTTAGGGCTATGCTTTGTGGGGGGTTCCTCCAATTGTTTCAATGTGTATAAATATACACTGTATCATTCACATGGTAATCCTAATGTCTCTTTCCTGGGATACTCCATATATGTGTTAGGGCATTGAAGAGGTTTAAAAAGTTGCTTTTTTTGCTGCAGTAAAACTTGAGGAAAAAGTGTGTTCATCAAAGCTCATGTTTCAACCATACAAACTTTCCGTGTATTGTCTTTATAACAGATATATCTCCTATGCAAGGTTGAAAAATTATCTCCCCAAAACAACCTTATAAATTTCATGTGAAAACCTATGCAACCTCAATTCATCCTTCATGGAAACACGCAGTACATTTCTTTTCCACATAGTTTTTGTTGTATTTTTCCCCAGACTTACAGCCCTACCATTGAGTTAAGTCATGACATATATTTTATCAACAATCTCTAGTGCTGTTTAAATGTCTATGGTAATTGCAACCTTTTAACTGAGAATGAGATATGTGAAAAGAGCATTTTGTTTTAAATATTTATCCAGATTATTTCCTCTCTTTTCCTTCCCACCCTCCACCTCTTTATTTCAACAGAATTTTAAAGTTTATAATTTGTCATTTTCTTTAGTGCATTGTAGCCTGCCCTCAACGTGCATTCCACACAGTTCACGAATGCACTGTTACTCTTTGCATATTTTGACGTTACTTTTTTTTCCACTCAATTTTTAAAATTGGTATATTGACGGAATTGTAAAGACATTGAGAGATAGTTTGATGGTTTGGGAGATCTCTGCTCAGATTTGACTTGAAGTTCTTCCTGCACTGCAGCTCTGTAGCCTTTGAAAGAGGCTGATCATCTTAGGTTTTCTGGACAACGTTTTAAAAAAAAAAAAAAAAAAAAAAAAAAAAAAGTACTGGGAAGGGAAGAGTAGAGTGAAGAAGCAGATGAAAACAATGGAATTCCACTTGGACCAGCTGTTTGGTTGGTTGGTTTTTGTTTGTTCGTTTGTTTGGTTTTGTTCGTTCGTTTGGTTTTGTTTGTTTGTTTGTAAGACGTATGAGACCCTGCTCTCTTCTACTGGATATTCTGAGATAGGGGGCAAGGAAGAGCCTGTGCCAAAAAACCTGAAAAAAACTCAACTGTCTGCTCTTAGGATATAGAGTATGAACCCATCCTCTAAGTTGTTGTTTGTTAAATAGTACATGTACAGTTACGTTTTGCTTTCAATGGAGTTCTCAGAAAATGTCAGTACGTTCCTCTGCAAACTATGTATTAAGTATTTTAATAAAGTCAATGGTTTAAAAGAATGGACGTTCATTTACTTGTGATAGTGGTCTGATTATTTATGCTTATGATATCCACCCATCCCATTGCCAACAACTGGGTACTCGACCAATACTCAAGATTCAAACAGAAGAATTTTACGTGATTTGCAGAGGTCAGAGGTTCAACTCTGGGCTAGAAAGCCTATGCATAAGCATTCCCAGAAAGCCAATAAGTGATATAGCTCTTGGCTATGATAAATATTTTTTTAAAGCAGAGTTTTCCCTTCCTACTGCCTGAGAGGGAACTGAAGAATTGGTGAATCAGACTAACTTTTTATAATGTGCTAACATACATTACATTATTAATTAATTATTTTAAATGTCTACTGTACAAAAAGACCAAACCAATTTCAGTATTCCCCCACTCCAGTTAAATTCTCACTGGATCCTAATTAATACATATTTGGGGATGCATGAAACACTGAATAATTTTATGTAGGCTTTGAGCGTTTTGCAGTAATATATGTTCCATCTTCCTATATTGTGTTAAGCCAGTAAAATAAATAAGCTCCCCAAATTAAACCTTGTCGTCTTGTGTTCCAGATACCTCCACACTATTTCTCTCTGTGACACTGCTTCTTTGGATGCATATTCCAACTCACAGGGTTGGAACAGACATGGATATGGAACCTGCTCATAGCAGTGCTTGTCAGAGCACTTGTGCACCCTGCTATCCCTTCCCTCTTCCTTCCTGAACATTCTGGAGGTGAGGTTATAGAAGGGGGAGTGGCACCCTCTGCTGCCTCAGTTCCTTCCAAATGCAGCAGCAGATGGATATTAGCCTCTCTGGATCCAGTTGGATCTGGAGCCTTCACTCAAGAACAATTTAGTGCCTTTGTTTAGTGTAGTTTTACTTTTAGTGTAGTTTTCATTATTAGTTTTAGTGGTAAACTTATTTAAGGAAAAAAGGTTTTATTCTTAGCATAGATAGTAGATATGTCTTCAATTCTCACTCCTGGTTCTTTGTCAGATTGATTTTAAAACTCGCAGCAGTGAGTCTCAGTGCCCCGGTCTACAGACTTGAGCTCACAGCACTAAAAGCAGCTGTGTAGACGCTCAGACTCTGAAGCTCAGGATGGGGGAGTGGGTTTCAGAGTCCGAGCTCCAGCCCAAGCCGCAGTGTCTACACTGCTGGTTTTAGTGCTGTAGTGTCAGCCCAGGTTCTGAGGCCTGGTCTACACTTGGAGGGGGAGGGGGGAATCGACCTATGATACGCAACTTCAGCTACGAGAATAGGGTAGCTGAAGTCAACATATCTTAGTTCGACTTACTTCACGTCCTCACGGCGCGGGGTCGATTGCTGCGGCTCCCCCGTCGACTTTGCTTCCACCTCTCACCAAGCTGGAGTTCAGCAGTCGATGGGAAAGCGATCGGGGATTGATTTATCACATCTACTCTACACGCAATAAATCGATCCCCGATTCATCGATGGCTACCCGCCGATCCAGCGGGTAGTGGAGATGTACCCTGAGATTCAATTCCCTGTTTTTTAAAATGCAGTGTAGACATAACCTAAGAGACCTGGGTTCAAAAGGTAGGTGCATCTCTTGTCCGGCCGTTTTCCCAGGATCAGGATGCCCATAGTAGATGCTTGGCATGCATCAGAGAGGGTCGCTGTCCCTCATGCTGGTCTGTCTGCAGCACATTTACCCCCAGCGTGCTCAAGGAGACCCAGAACAGGCTGCAAGCCTTATTGCTGCAGGAAGTTCTGGCTATGAAGTGTCCTGGATCCGATACATATGAGATCTGTACTCCAGGTGAAAATACCAGTGTCTGCTTTTAGCACCTTGGGGATTAAAAAGAAGAGCAATATGTATAATACTGTGATCTCTTTCCCAGGATCAGTTTCAGTGTTTCGGTGCAATCGGTATCCAAATTATTGGATTTGACACTAATAGTGCTCAGATATTTGGTTGATACCAGCCTCTGCAGGAAGAGCCAAACCACGGGAGAAACCTTCAGCTCCATCTACTTCGGTTCTGGGAAAGTTTGTGCAAGACAAGAAGGCTCCTGCTTGCAAGAATAAGTCATATTCAGGAGATGCCTCAGATCCATATGACCTGGATTCAAGAATATCAGATCCTAAACCAAAGACTAAGGTTCAGGCTTAGGGTGAATCATAGACTAATAGAAATGTAGGACTGGAAGAGACCACAAAAAGTCATCAAGTCCAGCCAAATAAACAGACCATCCCTGACATGTGCTTGTCCAACCTATTCTTACAAACCACCAATATTGGGGATTCCACAACCCGTCTTGGAAGCATATTCCAGACTTAACTACCCTTAGAGCTAGAAAGATTTTCCTAATATCAAACCTATATCTCCCTTGCTGCAGATTAAGCCCATTACTTCTTGTCATACCTTCGGACGTAGAGAACTATTGATTACCATCTTCTTTATAACAGTCTTTAACATAGTTGAAAACTGTTCATCAGATCCACTCAGTCTTCTTTTCTCAAGACTAAACATGCCCTGTTTTTTTAACCTTTCTTCATAGATCAGGTTTTCTAAACCTTTTATCATTTTTATTGCTCTCCTCTGGACTCTCTCCAATTTGCATCTTTCCTAAAGTGTGGCCTCCAGAATTGGGCACAGTACTCCAACTCAGACCTCACCAGTGCCAAGCAGAGTGGGACAGTTACATCCTGAGTCGTACATACTACAGTCCAGTTCATACACCCCATCACAATATTAGCCTTTTTCGCACCTGTGTCACATTGTTGACGCATATTCAATTTGTGCTCCACTATAACCCCCAGATCCTTTTCAGCAGTACTACCACCTAGCCAGTTATTCCCCATTTTGTAGTTGTGTGTTTGATTTTTCTGTCCTAAGTGAAGTACTTTGTACTTCTCTTTTATTGAAATTTCATTGTGTTGAATTTAGACCAATTCTCCAATTTGTCATCGTCATTTTGGATTCTCATCCTGTCCGCCAAAGGGCTTGCAACCCCACCCAGCTTGGTGTCATTTTCAAATTTTGCCTAAAACTTGCCTAAAAACTTATCCCCCAGTTCTGAAAATTGCATTGGATCTGAAAGTTGTGCTAGAGTTGGCAGTAGTGTCTTTATCCACTGTTCACATGGCACCAACCCTTACTATGGTAGCACAATTGCATGACATCGATTCACAATCAGATCAGTTACCAGATTTGCAAGAGGCAAATAGTGTCTACTTGCCTAAGAGAGTAAAAGGAATGCTCCTGCTACTTGTCCTTCTGAAGTGTCCCCACCAGGGAAAAGGAGGAGGTCAGTAACATTTGTTTGCTTTTCTGTTTTGCATATGCAGGTCCTGTAGTTTCCCCATTTACTTCTGTGTTGTACCCAAGACCGGCTCTAGGTTAGATCTGCAGTCCAAGGAAGAATAAAAGTATGCTAGACGTTGCAGATATACCTCCAGGTTCCATTATCAGAAGAAGGAATGCACCTCGAAATATGGTGCCTACAGATCATCACACCCTTCCAGATATGACAGATATGGAGCCTGAGTTTGGTTACTGGCATGATTGGCAGATTCTGCCATGGTCTGGAAGGCCCTGTTGTTCCGACTGCAGACATCTGCGGGGTTGCTATTTGGGGCTCTATACTTACATTTACAAAAAATTACTTCCTAGACCTAGCTTCTACATCGGATGCTTAATTTTCAGGGCAGTACTTCAATCCTTATTCAGTTAGGACTCCAAGTCTCACCGTCCATTTATGGAATACTGCTTGATAAACTGTCTTGAGTGGGAATATGCAGCAGAAATGAAGGTTACTTACCTGTAACCGGAGTTCTTAGAGATGGATTCTGCCTATTCACACTTCCTGACCACCTTTCCATCTTCCTCAGAGTCCTAATGGAATCTTGATTGTGGGGAGATGGTGGAAAGAACTGAGGGAGTAGAGGGTGCCTCATCTTCAGAACGTTCAGGAACACAGAGGGGAGAAGAGAGAGGGTGGGGATGCATGAGTACGCCAATGAGCACTGCTGTGAGAAGGTTCCAACGTCTGAGCAGTATTTGTCAGTGCATCCCATGAGTGTGAATGCACAGAACTATGACTATAGGTAAGTAACCTCCATTCACAGTATAGCAAAAAAACAAAACACCACCCAACTATGAACTGTTTGTTCACCATGAAAGCAATGGATGTTATGATATCAAAAGCTTTTTTCCCCCTCAAATTCTCATAGCAGGAATATAGTTCAACTGAAATATTTTCCCTCTACATTTTCCCATATATTTGATCAGAAGAAAACAGACAAATTGAGTTCAGAAGCCATTAAACTACGATATTCTGATAAATTAAATGTTGACTAAATGTTCTGCACACAACTATTCTGTGAAGAGAGATTATATTAAGGTTATTGCATTAAATAGATCTGTATAAATTGTAAATACTGAAGATTGGAAAAACACATTTTTATTAAAACACTCCTCAAAGTTTTTCTAACTTGTACACAATTCATTAAGAGGTTGAAAGTTCTGCATCAGTGGATTAGACCTTAACTCATATAATTTGTCACAGCTACACTGACTTCAATGGAGCTACTTTGATTTCACCAGCTGAGGATCTGGCATGAGGATCCTGGACCCACTCCAAAGAAATGCTGGCTGCACCAAGACACCAGTGACATTTTGGGGGTCCAGTGTCACACACACCCTCACCCAAACTATAAACAAGTACACTTCTACCCCGATATTACGCGACCCAATATAACACGAATTCGGATATAACGCGGTAAAGCAGTGCTCTGGGGGGGGCGGGGCTGTGCACTCCGGTGGATCAAAGCAAGTTCGATATAACGTGGTTTCACCTATAACGCAGTAAGATTTTTTTGGCTCCCGAGGACAGCGTTATATCAAGGTAGAGGTGTATTGAAATTATTTACAGTGCTTGAAAAACTTTAGTTTTTAGTCCTGTGAACAGTCATGAAATCTCTGATCTTAAATCATGTAATTGTAACTACTATCATGCTTTCACCCCTCCCAATTGAATTCTGATGTGATTTTAGTGGCCTCTATCTCAAGAACGGCCAGAATCCAATGGTGTTATGCCATTTGGAATCATCTAACTCTAGTGGTTCTCCTTCATAGACAGGTTTGCTACTGGTAACAGTGATTTTCCCCCCTGTTACTGCAGTTTAGAAGACAAGGCAAAAGCAGTTTATCACAGGAAACTGCGAGTTTTATTCTGCATCCTGACAGTTACACAGACGGAGTCTCCAGAGCAACCACTTTCCTAATCTTCAGAGCAGAGGAAAAGCCTTGAAATTCATCCCTTAAAAAAAAGAAAATCTACCCTCTTTTTCTCTGTTTGGTTCGTGACTGAACAGCCTGGAGCATTTGCTCTGTCTTTATGTAGCAGTGACTCCCCGGTGACTCAGTGCCTTAGTGTAGTGGCAGAATTGTGGTAGGGTGCCACCAAGTTCCAGTCAGGGTCAGAGAGTAGTTGTGCTCAGAGTAGTGTAAACACATAGGAAAATATGGTCACCACTCTGAAGAACCTTACAATCTAATTTGAATCAAGGTGAAAGAAGTGAGTGGAGCAAACAATAGGAGGGAATGTGGAGAAGGCAGTATAAGGAGGAAAGTTGATCCAGGAAATAAAAGGTGAGAGCAAGGGGGGGAAGACCCTGAGGGCTCTGGTAGGATGTGGCCATTGGTGATGAGCACCCACCAGTCTGAAGGAAGGTTCTAACATGCTGCTCCCCACTGTGCCTGCCTTGTAGGGTCAAGTAATAGAGAACTAGTGTCATTTCATTAGGGAACACAGGGCCCACGAGCAAGAATCCTTTGGGATCAGATCTTCAAAGAAGCAGACTAACAGGTAAGTAACTTTCTCTTTTCCTCACAATTATTCTTTGCAATAACTCAGAAATCTCTGTGGTGTAACTGTGCATGCACCACTGGGAAGTTAATTTCGTCCTCACTACCTGGTGAGCGAAGGTGTCATAACGAGAGATAAGCTTCGGTCAAATCCCTGAATTGGAACACCACCACACAGAGAAATTTCTGAACCAAGTGCATGCTGATGAAGGACTTTGTAGTTTAGTGAGTGCTGTGTGAGTACACATGCAATGTGATGCATTATGGACCTTGCTACTGAAACTATGATCCAGATCCTTGGCCTCACAGCTGCTTTGTGCAGCTCAGGAAGCCCAAAGTAGTCAGAAAGTTGCACCAAAGGGACAGCTGGGGAATCTCTGGAAACCTAAGGTTGGTGTTGTTGGCTCTACACCACTGC
Source organism: Malaclemys terrapin pileata (assembly GCF_027887155.1). Lineage (NCBI taxonomy): Eukaryota > Metazoa > Chordata > Testudines > Emydidae > Malaclemys > Malaclemys terrapin. The sequence goes on from NC_071507.1 coordinate 140,978,581, forward strand.
CTCCCAGTGCTCTGCCAGCATCTGAGATGTGCTGAGTGCACTACACTCCAGTGATCCCCAGCCAGAAGATGCTTCTGATTTAAGATGGGGACAGAAAGGTGAATTAGAGCTATCTTCCCCGCCAAGCAGTGCTCTGTTGAACCTGTGAATTTCCAACCCTTTGTTCTGATTGCAGAAGCTCATGGTAACTGGGCACAAACACCATGTATAGCATTTCAGTGCGTATGGAATGCCAGCCATATGCATAAAAATACAAAATAACTTCAATAAACTCTGAAGTTACTAGGGGTTTTCTTCAGTGTAAACAAGATCAGAATCTGACCGTAATAGGATGAGATAAGAATAGAACCAGTGACCTTAGCTCTGAATTTCCTTTGTAAGTTTGTTAGGCACTCAGTGTTATTTTAGTGTGTCTTTTAATGCTTATTACATTCTTTCATTTGTTGTGTAGACAAATACTCTGCTATAAGGTCTTATTGTAATAAAGTTTTTGCTTTACTGTATGGGGTTTTGAGATACATAAAATAACCATTCAAATATAAAACACGACATTTAGGATAAAGTTCAAACAATAAGGGGAAAAATCGACTGCTTCAAACTGCAGAGAATTCACATCTCTAAATAGCTCTTAAAAATGGTCAACTTGCTGGAACAATTTACTTTCGGCTACTGAGCAGTTTGTTCTTTTTAAAAAAATAAAAATTTAATGTGTTACTGTTGTGTAGAAAAATCAATCCTTTGGAATCAATGATAATTTTGCAGGTAGTTAATACTTATTCACATGAGTGGCAGAATCTGCCAGTGTTCTGCAAAAATAACATGTGACAGAACAAATATTCAAGTTTGTAACATCACTACCGACCAGGTATGGTTTCTAGATTTTACCATTTGTTTTTGTGCACATAAATGTTTTGTATTTTATCCCTGCAACCAAATGGAAACTGTGCCAGCCAATCAGATTACTGGATGGCTGCCCTCTTACTCATATAAAAAGAGAAACAAATACAGATTTTCTCATTCAGATGCTAACACATTTATTAAAAGTATTGTGCACCTTTACAAAATTACTTCACAAGAAATCAGCTTCATTAATCTGAAGCCCGTAGCCCTAGTCAAACCAGGCACTGGAAGTTTTCTCTGCAGTGGGGAATCCTCCTCTGGTTTGTAGCTGCTGTGCAATGGCTCCAATGCTACCCTCCTGAACCCTGGCAAAGAAGTGTGTCTAGGGGGGAAGGGGGCATGGCCGGGGTGCTGCTGCAGCCTCCGGAAGGTCGCTCTAACATACATTAGGGACTAGCCCCTTCCCCTGCAGCCCCAGGAGTAGGGAAATGCAAAATTGCCTGATGGCCATCTTTGACCTTCCTGCCCCCTCTAGTCCTGCTCTTAGTGCTGTTAGCTGGACCAGAGAAATCTGACCCCAGTTCCCTAGATCAGTGCTTCCCTGCCAGGGATAAATGCACAATTGTTATACAATGCTATAGTTGTACATAGTGCTTAACTAGGGTGACCAGATGTCCCCATTTTATAGGGATAGTCCCGATATTCAGGGCGTTTTCTGATATAGGCGCCTATTACCCCCTCCCCCCCATACTTTGTCCTGATTTTTCACACTTGCTATCTGGTCACCCTATGCTTAATGGATACATGAAATGGCAAGTAGAGCTTGGCAAAGTATTTTGTATGAAACCTTTTAACCAAAAAAAAATAAAATACAGAATTTGCTCCATTGTTTGTCGGGGAGTAGGTGGGATTCCAGAAAAAATCCAAACGTTTCATTTAGATATTTTCTAAATGAAACTTTTCAATTTTTTTGAGTCAAACGAGTTTTCATTTCAGATTTTTCTTCAATTTTTTTTTTAAATGTTACACTTGAAAACAAAACATTTTGAGTTTTATTACAAACCATTTTCTACAGGACTTACCTTTTTGGCCAGTAGTTCTCACTTCCTTCATTGTCTGTACTGGAGAAATCTATCTTGTACTTCTAGGGAGATAATTTAACAAATCTTCAGCATGGAAGAAACATCTGTAGTAAAATGCTGATTCTTGGTGCACACTACCTTTTCACTTTTATATGTTGTGTTACAAAGTATGGCTACTTCTACTGATAGAGCAAGGTGAACACACTTCACCATTATCTCATTTGTGCCACAGTTGGTGATGTGATCAATCATTATGGAACACACTATAATAATTCCCATCATCATTTAAAGACTTTGGGATGTATTGGAGTGTAGGGTTCTATTGATCACTTTTTAATACATATTTAAAATGAAAAAATGCAGATTGGCAAATGCCAATTGTAGAGCTTGTTGGAAATTTTTCTATGAATATTTTTTCTCAAAAAATGCTGATTCATTGAAACAAATGGTTCACAAAACAGGTTTGGATTTGACAAGTCTCCTGATTCAAAAAAGTTAAGTTTTGAAACAGTTAAAATATTTTGTTCTGACATTTTCAAAATGAACCGTTCTGGCTTTCTTATTTGAGATGACTTTTGGTTCTGAAGTGTCAGCTAATTAGATTTTTAAAAGAGAAAAAAGGTGAAAATCTAAATGAAATGTTTCACTTGGCCTGAACTGAAAATGTTTTTTTGGTTGGTTGATTGGTTCACAAATGATTTTGAGATTTTGACTTTTCATACCAATTTGAGCCAGGAAAATTTTTCTAAGTCTTGACAATGTTTGAAGGATGGGAAAAGTTTCCTGCCCAGCTATAGTCAATAATTCTGTGCCTCACTAAAACAAGTCAACTAACGTAAATACTATATGTTCAGTGATTGCCGAATTAAAGTCAACAAACCATAACATCTGAGAGAGCACAATTACTTCCTGTTGTAGGTAAAGAGAAATACAGCAGCATCCCAAACAACAGCACACACAAAATGGAAGTTCAATTAGATAAGACTAAATCAGGTCAAGGCTAAAATGTTAAATCTGGGTGAGACAAGATGGATGAGGTCATATCTTTTATTGGACCAACTTCTGTTGGTGAGAGAGGCAAGCTTTCAAGTCACACTAAGCTCTCCTTCAGGTCTATGTAAGCTTGAAAATTTGTCTCTCTCACCAACAGAAGTTGGTCCAATAAAAAATATTACCTCACCCACCTTGTCTCTCTAGTATCCTGGGACCAACACAGCCACAACAACTCTGCATTCAACAATCAATTTTGTCAGTTTGCTTAAAGTGATTGTGCCCTCTGCCCAGTAAAAACAGATTCAAATAATTCTAATTGAATATTTGTTCAAATATATCTACAAGAAATGCAACGTGAGCACGTCATGTCTCATTACTGAAGTGTTCTGCCAGGTGAGACTTTTTTCCTTCAAGAAAAGCTGCCAACTCATTTGTCAGTTTGTATACATGAGACAAAACTTTGCCATGGGACAACCAATGAACCTCAGCATGGAAAAGCAGATGGACACACACTGCCCATTTCCTCACAGAAAAACCTGAATGCACTGGGAATTCTTGACATAGTTTTTAATATAATTTACAATTTTCCCAACACCTTTAAGAGTTTTGTGAAGCTCAGGTATCACATCTTTAGCTGATAACATCTCTCTGTGCAGGAAACAGTGGTTCCATGGTGCAATGGGTGCTTTTAAAAGGATTCTTTGCACAACTCCCAAATGTTGTCCTATCATTGAAGCATCTCCATCAGTTGTAATACCCCACTTTGTCCGGCTCAATGTCACCTACTGCATATAATTATTCAGTGCACCAAATATATCAACAGCAGTAGCAGAAGTAGGCATGGCTGCACTAAATAGGTATTGTTCTTGAATCCCACCATCCTATACATGCCTCACATTAGCCAGCAAAATGGCATGGTTTGCTATATCTGTAGATTTGTCTAATTGTAAAGTCAAATAATCACTTACTGAAAGATGGTCAGTTGTTTGCTATTGGATGTCTTCTGAAATAGCACGGATTCCTCTCCTCATTATATCTTTGGAAAGAAGAACTGTTTTTAACTTTTTAGCAGCTGACTCACCCAACAATTCAGTGCATATGTCAATAGCAGAAGGTAAAATTAACTCCTCAGCGACTAGATGAGTTTGTTTATGTTTGGCAATGTAGAATGCAGAAAGGTAAGAGGCATGTAATGCTTGCTCTTGGACAGTATAGCCACATTTAAGATTTTTTGGTGACCTTTCCAAATCTTTGGATTTTCATTGAAAAACATAAATTGGCTTGTCTTTATAGCTTGGGTGTTTTCTCTCCAAATGCCTGTGTAATTTTGATGGTTTTAGGTTTTTGTTAGTTAACAATTCCCTGCAGATGATAAACTGTGACCTGCATTCACCCTGTCGATCCTCAATAAACAATAAGCCAAAATTTAAGCAAGTGGGGTCATACCTATGATTACTTCCCTTCTCACATTGTGAATAATTTTCACTATCACTGCTACTTAGGGTGGCCAGATAGCAAGTGTGAAAAATCGGGGTGGGGTGGGTGGTAATAGGCTCCTAAATAAGGCAATGGATCAGCGTCCTCGTCGCCCCACCCACCAGTACCTGACAGCAGTTAGGGAAGCTAATGATCCAACCAGTGAGCCGAATTCCACAAGCACCAGCTAAACAAATCCTGGCACTATCATCACCGACAACCCCAATGTGCAGCCCGGTGACTTCTATGTCATTGGTCCAGCTCTACGCGCGTTACAACTCAACATGGAGGGTTTGTCGTTTGCCAAGTGTGATTTACTCGGCATTCTTGCTCATTGACATACTATTGAAATCATTTGCTTGCAGGAGACACACGTAGCAACTGCTGAAGCCGGGCATTACAGTATTGGCAGCTTCAACCTGTTGTGCCATGTGGCACACCCAAAGCACGGCTGAGTCCCACATTGCAGGTGCCATTCAGCTGATGTCTATTGAATTCTGTAACCCATCCAGATTGGCAGTTTCTGGACGGCAAATGTTTACAAGCCTCCAAGCGTCAGCTGGAACCAACAGGTGCTACCAAGCCTGCCACACCCAGCTGTCTATGTCGGAGATTTCAACAGCTATCACACCGACTGATGGTATAAGGAGGTTGACATACACGGTGAACAACTTGCAGACCGGGCATCTCAAAACGACCTTGCCCTTATCTATGATTCTAAGCAACAAGGCACGTTCCATTCTTCTAGGTGGGATCATGACCATTCTCCTGACTTATGCTGGGTCAGTTCAGTTCATGGTTATCCTCAGCCAGCAACATGCCAAGACTTGGATAACTTTCCACACAGCCAACACAGACCGTCGCTGATCCATATCGGGCTACAGCTCCGAGTTGTCAAGAGTTCCAAAAAGAAGCGGTGGAACTTCCGAAAGGCCGACTGGGAAAAATATCGGGAAGTGCTGGAGAAGGGTGCGGTGACAATACCAGCCCGGCATATCTTGGTTAATGAGACCACCATTGCTCATGGTGCTATCTACAAAGCAGCCTGCAGAGCCATCCCACACGGTTGCAGCCTGGTCTACATCCCCTGTCTCGAAGAGGAGAGCACTGCCTTGCTTGCAGTATGAGGCATCTGGTGACTCAGATGTCGCTGACCATCTGATCGAATCATTGGACACTGCTTGCCGAGCCAGAGGGGAGGAGATGACCGAGAGGATGAGCTTTACTTGCTCCAGCTGCATGTGTTGTTGTCTGCTCCGATGCCTTAGATCAGTGCAGCAGCCACCTGTACTCTGCCAACTCTCAGTGACATCCAACCAGGTAGCTGGACACCTACTTAAAGTGGCCAGCGCACCTTTGGAGAAACAGATGAGAAGACAAGTGAGGAACGAATGGCATATGTGTAAACATGTACACAAGATCAGAAGCTGCCCAGAACCATTCACTGCAACAGAGCTGGAACAGACACGGGGTAGCATCAAGTGTGGAACAGCTGCAGGCTGCTGACAACATATCTCCAGAATTCCTGAAAAACCTTGGCCCCTGTTTTCGGCTTTGGCTTGTGAAATTCTTCACCGGGGTCATCAGTGAAGGTAGGCTACCGAAGATACGGTGCACCGCAAAAGCCATTGGCCTCCTAACGCCTGGAAAGGACCCAAGTCAAGCATCAAGCTATTGTCCCATATCATTATTATCAGTGTGCTTCAAGCCACTGGAGCGCTTGGTCCTACAGTGCCTATTACCCGACATGGAGAGAATTTTGAGCCCTGACCAAGGCTTTTGCTGAGGCCATATCACATGCGACCAAGTACTCGCGCTGACCACATTTGTTGAAAATGACTTCCAGAGAAACTTGAAAACAGGTGCTGTTTTCATTGACCTAACAGCGGCGTGTGACACAGTATGGCACACTGGCCTGCTTGTGAAGGTATCAAGGGTCCTGCTACCTTGGGTCACAGGTGTCATTGAACTGTTCCTCCACAATAGGCCATTCAGAGTCCATATGGGGGAGAAGATGAGTGCTTGGAGATGACAGAGCAATGGGGTATCCCAGGGCTCTGTGCTTTCTCCAACCCTGTTCAACCTTTACATCAGTCACCTGCCAACAACGGAGTCATGAAAGTTCATTTACGCAGACAACATCTGTTCCGGTACCCAGGCCCAGACGTTCCACAAGCTTGATGCCACCTTAAATGGGGACATGATAAAGTTATCTGACTACTGTAAGACTTGGTGCCTGCAGCCAAGCGTCATAAAAACAGTCTCCAGTTTGTTCCATCTTCATCACACCAGCGCAACCCAAGAACTGAATGTTAATCTGAATGGTCAGAAGGTGAAGCATGAAGTAGAACCGGTCTATCTAGGTGTGACCTTAGACCGCACACTGAGTTACATGTCCACCTGAAGAAGACAGCAGCTAAAGTTAAGACGCACAACAATCTTGTTAGCAAACTGGCCGGTTTACCATGGGGTGCTCATGCTTCAACTTTCTGGACGTCAGCTCTTGCTACCTCATATTCGGTGACTGAATACTGCACACCAGTTTGGAGTCGATCGTCACACACCAAACTGGTGGATACGCAGTTACGTGCCATCATGCGCATCATCTCTGGCACCCTGCGTCCGACTCCACTCCCATGACTTCCAGGTCTGAGCAACGTTGCTCCTCCTCATATCAGATGAGAGGTTGTCACTGGCAAGTTACTGGAGAAAGTAAGCACCAACTCAAGCCTACCGCTGCACAATGACCTTTTTAAAGCACCAGCCTTATGTTTGCTGCCACGTCGCCCATTATGGTCTCATCCACCACGCCAGGTTGTTAGGGCGGAAACACTCTGGTGAGAGGAATGGATATCTGTTATAATCCCCAACCAATCCCTCGTCGCTTACCCCACAATTTGCCTGCCTGGTTTTGACCTGCCCCATCGCCAATTGTCCCTGTTGAACAGGTGCTGGACCGGGCAAGGTCTCTGTGCAGCCAACCAGTATCGCTGGGGCCTTTGTGACAGCCCTTTGTGCAGCTGCAGCATAACACAGACGATGCACATTATCAATAAATGCCTGCTGTCAAGGCTGAATCCGACCTCTGTCACTCCAAGTGCAGAAGTGGGGCCTGCAAGGATTTTAAAAATTAATACTAGCCACTCCAGTCTTGTATTCACAGGGCCACCCAGAGGATTCAGGGGGTCTGGGGCAAAGCAATTTTGGGGGCTCCTTCCATAAAAAAAGTTGCAATACTATATTCTCGTGGGGGCCCCTGCAGGGCCTGGGGCAAATTGCCCCACTTGCCCCCCACTCTGGGCAGCCCTGTGTATTAAACTCCCAAGGTTACAGCTTTTCTCTGACCTTGGCTTGGTAAACGCTGCCACCACCCAAATGCAAAAAAAAACCCTTTGAGCCCAGGAAGGAGCACTTGGGAATTCCTCCCTCAAGCTTTTTCACACACACACACACACACACACACACACCCCGAGGAAGAGCTGAGAAAGAAAACAAAGAAAATTAGCTGTGGCTACCAGCTAATCAAACAACATGCACAAACCTCTTAGGACACCAAAAATCCAATCCTGTTCCTAAAAAAGGTAAATTTTATTAAAAACAAAAAGAAAATACATTTGGAACTTAGGCTTTTGCTAGATTTTAAAAAAGCAATTCCAAAAATCAAGCACCCAAAATAGCTTTCTTAGGGGTTCAGCTTAAAGGTTACAAGCAAACAAAAGCATCTGGGGTTAGCACAGAGGAGTCCACAAGCCAATAAGAAATAAAATAAATAATCCTAATTGCATCTAGCTAAACATTCTGATCTACTTACACATTTGGAGTTCAGATAAGTAGTATGAGCTGATGATTTATGATCATACCTGGCTTAAGCTGCTTATAGCATGGCTGCTCTGTCCCTCCAGCCCAGAGAACAACAGACAAAGGGAATGTTTTTTTCCCAATTTTAAAAAGTTCTACCTTCCTATTTGCTCTTTTGGTCAGGTGCTCACTTTTTTTTTCTTTACCTGGGGGACTTTTTAACCCTTTACAGGTAAAGCAAGTAAAGAACAGTTACCAAGAGGGATTTTACAGCTAACTGGCTGGCTGAGTGTCCATCAAAGGGAGCTATTGTCCCCTTTTATTTATCACACACACACCCCCAAATCACAGATGGCCAGCCTGGTTCAGGTTGGGTCCACACCGTCTGGGATTTCTTCCTGGAGGTTTAGGAAACAGAGTTAATAAGATACATGCACCTCTAATTTTAATAATTACATGAAGAACTAAACAGTACTTTTTACATTTCAAGGACTACAGTGACTTAGAATGCAGGAACATTTTTACCCGGCTGATTCTGGGAAATCTTCCCAGGAGAGTGCATCAGCCACTTTGTTAGAGGCTCCTGAAATGTGTTGTATTTTAAAATCAAAGTATTGGAGAGCGAAGAAGTTTTTTTGTTAGTCTCCTTGACTGTGTGAAGCCACTTCAGAGCAGCATGGTCAGTCTGCAGGTGGAACCGCCATCCCCAAATGTATGGGCGTAGCTTCTCCAGAGCATCCGCAATGGCGTAACATTCTTTTTCTGAGACTGACCAGTGGCTTTCTCTCTCAGAAAGTTTTTTGCTGAGAAACACAACAGGATGGAATTGTTGATCTGGTCCTTCCTGCATTAAAACTGCTCCCACACCACACTCAGACCCATCTGTGGTTACAATGAACGGTTGGTTGAAGTCCGGGGCCCTCAGTACAGGGTCAGATATAAAGGCCGCCTTAAACTGGTTAAAGGTTTTCTGACACTTCTCAGTCCACTGAACTGCATTTGGTTGTTTTTTCCTGGTCAGGTCTGTCAGTGGGGTGGCAATTTGGCTGTAGTTTGGTACAAATCATTGGCAATACACCTGCTGACTAGGTTCAGCGGTGGCCTAGAAGAACTGCATCATGCCACTGAAGATGCCATTGCCATAGATGACTATGCGCTCGCTAAATAAATAAATAAGACAAAGCTCCGAATATCAGGACTGTCCCTATAAAATTGGGACATCTGGTCACCCTACTGCTACTTGCAAAAAGGCAGGTTAAAAATTTCTCCATTTTACTGACTGAAAGATTCGCTCCTGACTAAAATACACTCCAAACTCACCACTGCTACATTCCAGTAAAACGATGGAATGTTCCATTTGAGTGACTAATCACTGGCACCTGCTGCTGTTCAAATAACTTTATTACAGAGCTTCTACTGCAAGAAGCATGTGTTTGGGCTGGCATGGAATTACAACACAGAAATTCTGAGGTGCTGGTTCTGAAATCAGAGAGAGAAGGGTGGGCAATGCGGGTTGGGCTGGGGTGGAGTTTCCACGTGGGATATGGGAGTTTCTGTGAAGTTCCAAATGTCTAGGAGCACTTGGTCCACACTTTGTTCCCTGGTATCAGTTAAGTTAGCACTTGTGTTCTGTGCCAAACATTGAAGTTTTGTTGCTGCTGAATTTGTATTTCATCATTCCATTTTTGAAATTCTTTCAGGCCACTTACATTTAAGCTGTAACGGTGCCACAGGTAAAAGCATCCTTAGTCATCTTCCCATCAGAAGTTCTGCTGGAGATGTTCCAGACACAAGTGGTGTTGACTGGTATGTCAGGAGCATTTTATACGGTGTGACGGGATCCCCGGGGTACAGCTTGGGACTGTGGGACCGCTGTGCCCTCTGAACTCTTTCCACCTGGGCTGTCTCACTATGCCTTGCTAGTGACCAGCAGCAAACCCCTCCAGGTGCTGTTATCACTCAGCACAACTGCATGTGGAGACCCCACACCCAGCTAGATTGCATGAATGCTCCCAGAGCCACTCATGAATCACACAGGGAAAGGCACCAACCAAATCACCCCAGCACCTAGCCTTGCACCTCAGGCATATACCGTCTTGAACTGCTCAAGGCGAGCAATGCAGATTTATTAATTGGTTCACCACTTCATCAATGGAAAGTGGATATACACCAGCCTTTGCAAAACCTGATCAGATTTACCACACACTTCAGGCAATCTCTCTGGTAAAGATAAACAGTAAAACAAATTTATTGACTACAAAAGATAGATGCTAAGTGACTATAAGTGATAGGCAAAAAGTCAGTTACCAACAGAAATAATATATCAGCACGCAGTCTAAACTCTCAACCCTATTAGATTGGGCAACAACTAGACTAAGCAGTTTTTCTCACCCCCACTGGATATTGCAGTTCATAGTAGACAGATTTCACCCTTGAAATCTGGGCCAGTCCCCTCAGTTCGAGTCTTCAGAGTGTCCTTTTTGCTTGCAGCATAGGTGGGTGAAGGAGAAAGGCCAAGCATGTGGCCACTGGATTCTGTTTTACACCTTCAGTCCCATGTGTTTGGGAAGCACAAGTCCAAGCATGTCTGGGGGACATTGCTAAGTCTCCAGGCAAGATTGAGCAATTCCCCTGGTGTGGCCTCATGCAGGTGAGTCATTGAATTGTAGCTCCCTTGCTGGACAATGGTAGTCGATGGGTTGTTTGACACCCCGCCTGGGTGTTGGTTACTTTCCTTGCTGTTGCCTGGGGAGCTAATATCTGGCTGATTCCCCAACTTATAGCATGTTTTCGTTACAACCATACAACACAATTCTCATAACTTCGTATGCATTAATGATATACATATGTGAATAGAGAAATGACTTTCAGCAAATCATCACCTTTCCCCTGATATCTTAGAAGGCATGCCCCTTTGTGTCTCTCGGGTAATGTGGCCTTGCTAGTATGAGGTTCAAAATCAGAGATCTGTGCAAATGCTAGGAATGTTTCAGAGGTAAACTGACCCCATTATCAGATATGAGGACTTCAGGAATTCCATATCCTGCAAATATTGACTTGAGTTTCTCCTCCTCCTTTCTGGCACCTCCTATTAAATTTGGTCATTTCATATATAATATTTTTGTCTGTGAAATGAGCATTAAAAGCCTCTTTCAATTAGTTGTATTCTTTCTTTTCCTCGTCAGTGAGGGGTAGGGCATACAGGATGTTGGCAGCAGCATCTCTCATGGCAAATATCAAGGCATTTACCAAGTATTCTTCTGCTTTCTCTGTAAAACCAGAAACCATTCAGAATCACTCAAATCTCTGGATCCAGCAAGGCCAGGTACTTGGGTTACCAAAATCAAACTTGTCTAGCGGAGCCATTTGCACTATGGACTCCATTGCTGCACTGAGACAGGGCTCTGCCTCCTTCCTGCTGCTGATTTCACAGGTCTCCTCCCTGATTTTCCACTTTCCCCACTCATTCACCACTCCACCAGCGTGGGGGCCACTTCCCTTTCCTGCTCCTTTAGTGAGGGATTCACTCTCTTCTGACACCACAAGGTGTGGGGACAAACACAAAGAACTATGCTTTAAGCAGCAACTAGAGAACTCCCTCTCCAGGAAGATCCTATGTTTATTAAGCTCCCATCTGGAACCCATCCTGGTCCTCTCTGGTAACTGTGGAGGACCGCGAGTTCTATAACCACTCTGCAAGACCTAAAACTTTCTGTTGCTACCAATCTCTTAACCTTCCCAAGTACACACATCTTCATTCCAAAAGGCCAGTGTGCAGATAAAATATTGAACAAACTGGGATCCGGGAAGATTTTGTGCTAGAATTAGGAGCATTACTGTGTGGTTTATCTGAATGTTTCCCAATAATATTAATTCTTTGAACTTACTGAAAATGAAAGAGAATACTGGACTAAGATAAATGTGATTGAATTTAGCTGCTTTGATGTTTCTTAAACAAATCTTTGGACAGAAAGTAATTTCTCAACCTTGTCTGCACATACTGTATAATTTAATATTTTTGACAACTTCACTGGGTTGCAAATCTCAATGATATCCAGGTTATAAATTTCACTTCAATGGTTTTGCCATTCTTAAAGAAATAAAACAAAACAAAGCATAATAAAAACCTTTTTCACCATATTTCAAGCACTGGTTTTACCTCTTTTTCAAGTCTGTTTCCTTGACTGAATCCTTATTCATATTCAGTCCTTTGACACGCTTGAAAAGCCAATAATTCAAATATAGTTACTACCCCAAATAAATAGATTAAAAGATTCTCAAGGTTCGGATTTGCTGTCAAGAGACTACTCTGTGTAAACAAGGCAATAACAGTCATGCCTACTGAGTGGATCGAATTTTGTAATATCAGATACTGATAGAAGTGAGTCCGAAACTGTTATAAAAATGAAGATCCAAACCAATCTTCTCCCCCCCACACACACACACAGAGTATTGCATGAGGAGGCAGTTTTGTGTCCAAAAACCTTCCTTTAAAGCTTTGATATATTGAGTTTCACCATTCCTCTTTTCATTAGATAACCAGAAGTTTAAGCTAGGACATTTGGTTGCTCCTTTGCAGGCTTATGTTTCATGTCTCAAAAGGTTACTGATAATAGACATTTTGAATGCAGTGTTGGTGAGCTTGCTCCAGCCAGATCTAACAGTCTGAACTGCATCACAATCACTTTAGGATATTTTATTTTTCTTCCAAAGAAATCACTAGTAAAAGGAGACTTCCTTGTTCTTTGCACATGCCTTCATTAAGGATGAGGGACAAACGCTAGGACCCGGGTTCCTGTGTAGGCTGCTCTACAAAACTCTAGTAAGACATTTAACACATCTCCTGCTGTAAAATAACCTTCACTGGATAAAGATGATTTGAATAATGACCTACTGAGAGGCCAACTATTGTGCCATACGAGAGTAAGCTGGAGATATTTCTCATAAATGAGAAGTAGAAAGACTTAATAAAGAGTTTGATTTATTAATTTTTCTAAGCCATGTAACATCTGAAGTGGCTTTTTGTGATAAGAGAAGGTTTTGACAGAATTGAAATCCTTTTTCTGACTCTGTGTGATCTCTAATTAAATGATTCACTGAGGCTCACTGGACTCAACTGCCTCTTAGCGTTTCCAGAAATTTTAAGGCTTTTTCCTCAGTATTTAATCTGTCCAGAACCTCTAGAAGAAGCAACATGAGTTGTGTTTGTTCACTCTAATGGCTTTATGCTTTAAGTGCATCACCGAACCCCAGTGCTAAACACTTCATGGTTAAAACTTGCTTTCCTTTGCTGTCTTTTGCCAGGCTATGGTTCTTAAAAACGACATTTTTGGAAACTAGATACTGGAACTTTGGGAAAGTCATTAATACAACCTGCCCTTGCAAAGGATACTCTTGTCTCTTTATTCAGAAAGACTTTGTTCTTCCAACCAGCCTTTTGAGGATTTTGGAGTAAGCACAAGATCAAAACCACCTAAACCCAGTACTTCGTGGAGTACTAACAATTGGACTAGGCCTTGCGTCAAAGGTACCCGAGCAGGTACCTCTTCTTTCTGAAGAGGAGCCAAACTAAGAGTTAATATGGAGCGCAAAAAAAAAAAAAAAAAGTCCACCACTCTATTGTCTAGTGGCTCCACTGGGAAACACCAGCTCCTCCTGGAAAAGAAAGGTATCTTGGACTGGGCAGAAACCACATACATCATCAGAAATGGGGAGAGAAAAGGATTTGCCACTTACGGCACATTCAGTGTGGCTGTGTTAGAGATTCAGATACAAATATATCAAGTTGTGTGTTTGCAAATGAGAGATTAATGCAGCTAACAGCTGTGCTGTTATACAGCCTGGGGATTGGGGGCACAACTATTGAAGTTAATGGCAGCTGAGAATGTGCAGCACCTCCTCGGAGTCACTTAGCATTTAGTACAGTATTCAGGGTTTTCATCAATTAGGGTAACTGCAATTTGACCTTCTGTACAAAACTCCCTGCCCACTGAAACATTTATTTTCCTACTTGTCACCATAAACTTATCCAGGTATTTTATCCATATCTCATTTAGCCTCCTCTCCTCTAATGATAGCCCAGAATAATTCAGCACCTTACCCTGGTCTTCATTTTGACAAGCAATAAACTCACTCTTATCTCGTTAGATGTCTGAGTTTGGCTTGTGCAGCTAGTTGGAATTTCAGACATTGCAGGAGGGAATGCTCAGTTGCAGGAGCACGATTTGAGTCTGAAATTAAAGCTCAATTTAGTTTAATTGTCCTTGATTTTATCAAGCGTATGAAATGACTGATTCTGTATACAAAAATAAATACATAGGAAGGCAGCTCAGAAATGTCTTCCTTTCAACAGTAGCAATTTTATAAAGTCTCCAGTTTTGTTCTATGTTCCTGTGTTCAGTCTCAAAACTGGTCACATCTTTCTAATAAAGGCCATTTTGGTAACTATAGGATCCATTGTCATTAGAGATGAAAAGGATCCTATCAGATCATTGAGTCCCAGCCCTGGCAAAAGCAAAGGACAGACTCCCAAAAGAAGATGAGTATTAGGCTTTTGACAGATTTTGTGTTTTAAATTTTGTCCCTAGAATGAGCACATAATTTGGATATCTGCGCTGTGCAATATTGATTTGTTTCAATCCAACAGGTCTTCTATGCCTCGAAGTGAAGGGTGCATATTCTTGCTTCTTTCAAATTGACGACTTCAGGCAGGTCTAGAAAGATTTTCCAAAGTGAACATAGAATTTTCACCAGTATTTTTCTGCCCCTTCAGTACTTTTATTATTAATTTACTACAGAACCCAAAAGTGTGCTAAGTGCCTTACTGTACAAACCAAAGGGTTTGTTTTACCTTTTCTCCCTAGTAATAATAATATCTGCTCTTATATAGCGCTTTTTCATCAGTAGATTTCAAAATGCTTCACAATCTTTTAAATGTATTTATCCTTGCAATATCCCAGTGAGGTAGGGAAGTGCTGTGATTCCCATTTTACATAATGGGACCTGAGGCACAGAGAGACTACAGGCTGGTTTAGACTATAGCTCCTATTGTGGCACAGCATCAGGATAGCATGGACCCTTCCTACGTCGACAGACGGATTTTTGCCATCCCTGTAGTTAATCTACCTCTCCGAGAGGTAGTAGCTAGATTGATGGAAGAATTCTACCACCGACCAAGCTGCGTCTGCACTGGGAGTTAGGTAGCCCTAACCATGGCTCTCAGGGCTGAGAAACTTTTCGCAGCCTTAAGAGATGTTGATCTAATTTTTAAGTGTGGACCAGGTCAAAGTGACTTGTCCAAGGTCACACAGAAAGTCTGTGGCAGAGCCAGGAATTGAACGTAGATCTCCCGAGTCCTAGGCTAGAGCACTAAGCACTGGACTTTATGCTAAACTGAGTAACTACAAATACTTTGGAGCAGTGTTTCTCAAACTGGGGTCCATGGGGCTACTCCAGGGGGTCTGTGGGCCTGCTGACCAACTCCTCTCCCTCCCTCCCAGCGCCTCCTGTACACTTGGGGGAGGAGGCGGGGAAGAGGGGAGGGAAGACGTGGGGTGGAGGTGGGGTCTTGGGAGCTTGGGGGTCCGCAGCAAAATTTTGAATCAAAATGGGGGTCCTTGGGTTACTAAAGTTTGAGAACCGCTGCTCTGGAGGATTCCACAGGGCGTGACAGGGTGATTATGAGAAAAGCAAAGTGCTATTCCCCTCTTTAGACACGATGGCATAGCTATAGTTAAAACCACAGTACAATGCCCTCTCTTTACAATTTTCCAGGTTTGCCTGAGCTCATTAGAAATGCCTTAGGATTTACAGTGTTACCTCAACTTCCCTGTTCCCTACAGGGAATACTTAGAATACTGCAGATTCTGGGGTAACATTGTTATCTAAGGCTATTGGCAAATATGTAAAGCTGACCACTGTACCTAGTTTGAAAAACACATTGGTGTGTTTTATTCTGCTCATGTTTTAATCTCAAAGAAAAACCAGCTGATTAGTTTTCTTAGATAATAAAACTGTTCTAACAGGTTATGGCCTCAAAAGAAACTCCTTTCGAAATAGTTTCCAGCTGAAATCATAGGACTTTTTTTCTTTAATACGGTAACAATATGGGGCACTTCTCCACTGGTGTACATTGTTATAGTTCCATTGGCGTCAATGGGGCTATAACAATTTACACCGGATGAGTTATGTACTCCTTTGGGTTTAAAAAAAACCACACTGATAGCAGAAGTGTGGTGAAACTGGCTTATTCTGAATATACATTCCCTTCTTTATTCTTAGTATGGGGAAGAAAATCTTTTTAATATAAGATGGGGGGGGGGGGAAAAGACATTCTGAGTGCAAGAATTACCACTTTTACTTTACTTGCTTTGCATGGCTTTGACAGAAGACATATGATCCAATTTGGATTAAAACAGGAATAAGCTAGTTTTGCTCCTACACATTTTTACATATTCCGATTCTGATATTTTCCTACCAGATGATTTCTGAAAGGAATAGGGCTGGTTATGACTTACACAAAGTGGGGCTGCTGTTGTCAAAGTCATCAGAACTAATCTACCACATCTTTTTTTAAACTACCAGAAATGTCAATATACCAAATTGTTTGTAATAGTTCACTTCTTCCCAATTTCATTTTCCTCCTTCCCTGCTTTTCCTGCACTGTAGTACAATACTTTCCACTCCTGGTGTGCCTTCCATTTGAAATTCTCATGCTTTACAAACATTAAGCATCACAACACTCTTGAGAGGAAAGTAAGTATTGTTATCCCCATTTTACAGATGGGGAAACTGAGGCTTGGGGCTTAAGGGACAAATTGTCAGTGACCCAACTTCTTTAAACATATTAATTTATCATTTATTTAGCTTTGTTTACCAAAAAGAAGTGCTTAGTCATTCACTCTGCATACCCTTAACATAACCTGAAATATATAACAGAAGTAATACACAAATGTAATTGACATGCAGTGCTACAATTCAATATATTCCACCACCAGCAAATAGCAACTGAAAGCTCAAATTGTGTCCCATATGCCTACAATTCTCCACCCTTATAACCTTCCCCTCCCACCTGAGTGAATGACACTGATCTGGCACTTGCCCCTCTCCCTCCCTCCCCACGCCCTTCTACTATAACCATAGAACCATCAGAAGACTTACTACCCCCCCTCCCATTGAGAACCTCTTTTCTGAGGGGGGCGGGGGGGCACACAGGTTTTGCCTAGGGCAGTGGTAGTCTTGTATATCACATATGCTGTCTAGTTTATGGAAAGTGGGTGCCCTCTCAATTTCTATAGTGCACAGGGCCCCAGAATTCTTTAACCAGGGACTGCCCCACAGTTATTTAGATACTGATAAGGCCTCTATCACTATAGGACCTGACATCCACTCCCTACCCCCATCGCTTTGTCAATCTCTTGCTACAACATGCTGCTTATTCTTGTTTCTGCAATTTTGGCTGCCTGATGGTGTTACCCCGATGGCCTGAAAAGAGATTATTTCCATTGATTGCACTCTGAGGCCTTTTGCAGAGGTAGCAACTTTGTTCACATGAGCAGCAAATTTAATTCCCCCCCCCGCTATATATTATAGAAGAAAGTGCCAGTGCAGTCTGTAGTCAAACGTCACCTACTGTCAAATATGAAATATAAATCTATCAGTAGCAAGACTTGAACTGACCTCTGGAGGAGCACAAAGTCTGTGGAGAACTAGCTTCCTTGACAAATGCCTGTTTACAAGCACAGATTTCTACAAACATCTGACCAAAAGATTTCTCTATGAAACCAAATGGATACTATAGCTGACTGTGTCTACAAATAAATTGGCATAATTCATGGAACAGCAGAATGACTCACCGGTGCAATTATCACACATTCACATCCTGAGATGAAAGTGCATGCTATACCTTTACTTGCTGTTCAGTGCCTCTGATGATTTGAGAGTTTCCTGTTCCTCTGGGCTATCTTATACCTGATTTGCCTGAGAATATCTTGAAACCATGTTATACCAATGCTGTCTTGCTGAAACTACGCTGCAAAGCAGCAACAATGGATTCATGGCTGGTGCAATATCCAGCAACTTTGTCAAATGCTGTATTCTCCACCTCCCTGAAACCTGTAGTTATGAAACTTTGCAGATTTTCCTTTTGCCGTATAGTCCTGATATTTCTATTTAAGTATTCTGTTCCTTACAGTGCTTGCATAGTCTAAGGGTACTGTGAGTATAGCTGTATGAGCAAAGCTGAATTTTTTTAATCACAAATTTTTTTTAGACGTCTCATCCTGAGTTTTATAAAATATTTTTTCTAGTTCTTCAGGCAAAAAAAATAGCAACATTGGACATGCCCCTCAGTGTCCTTGATAGCCACTGCAGCACCAATCAGTGATATTGACATGTACCAAATAGCATTTCCTGTCATAGTTGTTTACACTTTCAATAGAAAATATGGCCAAGTCATTTGCAGTAATGGGACATAGCAGATTTGAAAATGTTCATGCCCATGATGAGTTTCATCATTTTCATACGGATTGGAAATGTACGGTTAGGAAGAGATTGTCCCTGAGCTCTGTCTCGCCTCTCTCCCTCTCTCACCCCGCATCTCCATTTGCTGCGTGTGTTCATACAGTATATGTGTGCTTAACTCTAGACGCCTGTGCTGTCACTCAGAAAGATCTTCCTGGAGCTGACACTGATCTGGGCATAGGCCTGCTTTGCTAATGCAATGTGAAAGAGCAATGAAGCTCTCATCTGTCAGCCCTATATGTGAATTTAAATTAAACCTCATTTAGCTAGGTGCTCCCCTTTGATTTACTGGCAAATACCTCTCACTGTTTGAGGCTTGTTAAATTTCTAGCAAACACTTCACTGACCAGCTGTTCCTATTAAGTCCTAAGTGTGCCACAGAGCAGGGTCAATTCTGCTTCACTTTTGATAGCTCTTACATGTTGTCCCTGTGGAGTTTTTCACAGGCAGGGTATTATATTCATCACACTGGGAGATGTCTGGTTAAAATGAATAAAATATTCTTGGTCCTCAGCCTCTGTTCCCTCCAGTTCTCACATTTGTATGCTATGAGTGAATAAAACCTCTAATAAGCTTCCTGTCAAGAGATGAGGTGGTATCATTTTTTAATTTAAGCATTTCTTTTTATTATTGAATGCTGTTTACTATGAACCAGTCAGTCATTTTTCAGATGAGTGCAAAATAAACTTTTCAGAGCTGCTGCAAAGTTGCAAGTATTAGTTAGACATCAGAGCTTGCTTCCATTTTCTTCATATCTCATGGAGAAGGGTGAGGATTCTGCATTCAGAAGAGGCTATTTTTAACATCCAGGGAAATATTTCATGCACACAGTAAAAATTCTAGAGATTTGAGTTCTCCTGATTCATTATGGTACAGTAATCAGATTTTACATTTTTTTTTTAATGGAGATATCCCATCTCCTAGAACTGGAAGGGACCTTGAAAGGTCATCGAGTCCAGCCCCTGCCTTCACTAGCAGGACCAAGTACTGATTTTGCCCCAGATCCCCAAGTAGCCCCCTCAAGGATTGAACTCACAACCCTGGGTTTAGCAGGCCAATGCTCAAACCACTGAGCTATCCCTCCCCCGAGGGATAGTGCCTCCATTCTGAGTGATCCCAAAGTAGTGCACAAACAATAGACAAACTTCAAACATACACCACTGAAATGCAGCTCCCTCTGGAGCGGAGTATAGGAAGAAATTAGTGCTCATGGCACAGCAGTAGAAGAAGGAAAAATTTTGGCCAAGGGCATCAAGGCAACCCCCTACTTTTATAAAATATGCCATGAGAGCTATAATGTCCATGAACAGTAGAACGAACCTTGTTTTTTAAAGTTCTAATCTGAAACACCAACATGTGGTAAACTGCATGGAACTTAATCTAGCTAGCTTCCAGGATCAAGAGCTAAGTTGACCCTGCCAGGACCTGAGAGAGTTGTAAGTATTCCATACTTGAGGCTTAAGACCATTATTATATTTTATTAATGTCTCACTTTGCTTTATTATTTATTCATGTGGCATTTATAGTTATGTGTGGTGCTTTACTGATCAGCAAAGGCACAGTTTCTACCCTGGGGAGCCTGGGCAATCTAAGGCCCCAATTCTGCAAAGATTTACACCAATATTTCATAGGACTTTTCACAAGCACAAAGTTAAGGATACGGGTAAGCCTTTACATGGTCAGGGCCTGGGTGAAATTACACTTCCTGTGATGGAGAGAGAACCCTCAGGCAAGTGGGTGGCAATTGGTCTGAAAATTATATAGTGTAAGGCCCTGAGGTTCCCTGTTCACACATTAAACATTGTGTTAGTTCCTAAATGAATTTTTTTACCAGTGTTTTCTTATGCTGGTTTGGGAGTGGAGCATCATCACTCTATTCCCACTGGCTGTGTGTCTGATGCATGTAGATCTAAATTTTCAGTCACATGGGATTTAGTCAATTGGGACCCATTAACACAGAACTAGAATTGGGGACTATGTCACTTTTCCTCTTACCTGTTGATTGAAAAATTAGCATGGGTATGTTCTCAGGGGTCTGTCAGAAATCTATATTAAAAATTATATTACCAGACATTAATAATTATGGAATATTTCTAGACGAAAAGATTTAATAGCATCATTTGAAAATTCTGTGTGTGCCAGTGAAGACATCACACTTTATTCCCAGTCCTGTCAGTTCTACTTAGAGTTCGTCTGCTGCCATCAGACTCTTTGTAGCACTGGACTCGTCGTCCTCTTTTTAATGCTAGGCAAGTTGCAAATTGGCTTAGAAAATGTAAAAGCTCTCCTAATCTACAGGCACCGTCTCTCTCCCTTTTAGCTTTAGAACAGCTGAAGGCATCCATTACAATAGTTAGGAAATGAATACATGAATGTAAGAAATACAGTTTGTTCTCAGATCTCTCGACTACCAAAACTCAAGTAATTACAGACTTTAGCCCAAAGAGATCAGTGAAATGACCTACACCTCTGAAAGCGTAATTCTGAGCTTATAACATCTGCCACCGAGATAGAGGGGAAACTTACTTTCCCACCTGTAAGTGGATTGAAAGGTACTTGCGAGATTAAAGATGGCGTTATCTTTATTTGTTACCAAGCTCTCACTACCAACAAGGAAAGGCCACTGACCTGAAGAAGAGCTTTGCGTAGCTTGAAAGCTTGTCTCTCTCACCATCAGAAGTTGGTCCAATAAAAGACATTACCTCACCCACCTTGTCTCGCTAAGGAAAAGTTAGGGCAGTTATCTGATGAGCTGCTTTTTTCTATAAGTAAAGGAAATGGCCCCTCAGACTCTTGTCAAGATGGCTGGAAATTCTTGACAATGTTATTTTTATACACGGAGTGCCTTATATCAGTAAGCTTGGCCATGTGTCTCACTGCACCACATGGAAGAAAGGAGGATGCTGTCTCTCAGTCATATGTTGGAAGAGACGCTAGAGGGGGAGGGCACTTGTTCAGATTCAGCCACCAAACTGAAAGGAGGGTTGGGGGCGCTTTTCCTGCCTCTGTTGGAGTCAGCCCCTCTCCGCATCCTGTTATATCATCCCTGCCAGATATGACTCATCCCTGGGGCTCATAAAAATACTTCTGAGTAGCTTTATTATTTTCTTTTGCCTTTGAAATGGACTGAGAGAGGTGGTAGGAATTTTCAAAAGATATCCCTAGGGGAAATTATTCCTTAGCACTGCCTCAAGCTCTTTAAACCCTCACTCATTTTGAGTGCTATAAACAGAGCACTGTACTACAGTATCAATCCACTTGGTGTATTTTTCAGGAGCAAAATTTAAACATTGTCAACATAAGTTGTTGCATCTTTCATTTGTCATGATTACGAACAAATATTTTTGTCTAAATAGGAAAGGAAAACAAATTAATAGATTCCTTAGTCCCTTCCACCCACCTCTCTGCAAATACATGTGGGCTTGGGTCGTGGGCATTATCACAAGTTTAAGGGAGGGGGGATTTTTGGGTGGCCCTTGTTAAAACACAGGCAGCACATCACTTGCTGTGGAACACAGGGGAAGAACGTTGGTATCTGCTGAAAATAGCAGCATCCTTAAGATTCTGTCACGTTATTCTAAGGGGAATTTTCTGGCAAACCTTAACGGCTTTCTCTATAAATCAAGGTTCTGAACTTCAATATCTTAGATCTGAATATTGGGAATTTTATATCACGTTAAGCATCATCTATTGGTATTTTGGCTGTAGCATATTTAATAATTCACAGGAAGATTAACATTTAATTAACATAATACTGGAAATTACAGTTTTGATAAATTCTCACTGACTTCTCTTGCATTAGACACAGAGGAAATAATCTTGAGGGCTGTCATTTAAAAAAAAAAAAGTGTAACGGTGGGGAAAAGGGGTAAGTAATGACCCTTGCAAAAATGTGTGACAGTATTTTTACAGTGATGGTCCATACAACTATTTTACAATAGCAATACTGTGATGTTTGGGAAGTTACTGTACAATACCCTAAGTCTCCTTTGTGTAAGACTAATTGTAGTAGACCGAGCTAGCTGCTGATGCTGCACTCCAGGCCTCTGTGAAATACCTACCCTACTGGGATTGTTCATAGCATGTTGTGATCATCATCATGAGGTTGCCACCTGGCTAGTTTTCAACAGGGGGTGTGTGTGTGTGTGTGTGTGTGTGTGTGTGTGTTTTGGGGTGTTAGTTTCCTTTTGCATAAAAGCCAGTGCAAGCTAAGCAGAAACCAGGCTGTTTTGACTTCGACTTCTGCTTCTATGAGATAGAGGTGAGCAATTTGTCATTTTGACATTTTCAATTAAAAAGAAACATTTTACCATTCCTGAAATCAAAATGTTTCATTTCAGTTTGTTAAACTGATTCAAAATGCTTCATTTCGAACATTAAACTGCATTTTCCCACGGTGGCAGATTGCCTCATGGGAGCTGTAGATCAGGAGCTCTCCCGTATATGCCAGGGTCCCTGACTGGACTGCATCTCCTATAGTGCACCATGCAGAGCTTGGTCAAAGGGAAATCCACATTACATGTCACAGAATGAATGCAGCGTTCCGAGGAGGTCTGAACTACAACTCCTGTTAGGCAATGTGCAGACAGGGAAATACAGTTTAAGGTTTTACTGATTCAGAATGAAATATTTTGGTCAGTTCAATGAAATAAAATATTCTGATTTAGGTCCAGCTTACCTGAAACAAAATATGTCATTGTAATTTTCCCAATGGAAAATGGAATTTGACTGGAAAAATGGCAAGTTTCAATTATGCAGAAATGGCATTTTTCAACAGAAAAATTCCCAGTGAGCTCTAGTCTCCATTTTTGCTGATGACCATTCTATGTTGTAGCAGGTCCTGGTCATGTAGAGAGCTGAGGCTATCCCTGTGTCTGCTCGGGCTCAGCCCACACCAGTTGGATGTGACACCATTGCCTAGCTAGCCATGGATAGAAGAAAGCAACATAAAATATTAACAAAAAACATTCTGGATTATCTGTAAGCACCAAAGGCTTCTGACAGAGCAGCTAACTGACTTTATGGTGAGAAAAATCAATTATGAATTAGGCATTTGTCATTGCAAAAAAGGGGTAAAGTCATAATTTTGCTTTAAATTTTTTTCAGTGTAGGCTCCACCCCCTTTGCAAGGTGGCAGTGCCCCAAGAGAAGAGACACATGTTTTGGGCCCCCAGTGGGGTAGAAACACAGAGTCCTGCACTGTTGACTTCCCCAAGTAGCTGAACAGAAGGGGGAGGTCATGATCCCATCATCCTGGTGAGCCTGTTCCCTCAACCAGTGAGAGGAGGGGACATGACAGCAGTCACCAGCAGCTAATGAGATGGCAGGAGACAGCCAGACAGCACAGGAAATAGTCTGACCACATGAAGATCCCTGGATGCCTGGGAAGGTTATAATTAGCCCTGTTCTTCTCCGCGTGGCAGAGACCAGCCAGGGAGTCGAGGAGAGAAAAGGTCTGCCTACAGCTGGCCAGTGCAGCACTTGGCCCTGCACCTGGCCTGACTGCATCACTTCCAGGCTTAGGAACCTGGAACCTGTCTTTCCCCTCATCCTGTTTAAAAGCCTCAGGAGGGGACAATCCTTTCCTCCTACAACCTGCCTGCCAGCAACAGCAGGAAACGGCCTGTCTCGCCTGACTGTATCCTGCTTGCCCTGCAGCTAGCGTACGTTGGATTCCAGACTCCCAATTTATCAAGATCCCTCAGCATTTTAGCTCTATCCTCCAAAGTATTGGCAACCGCCTCCCCCCAGCTTTGTGTCATCTGCAAACTTGATCAGTATGAGCTCTATACCTACATTCAGGTAATTAATAAAGATGTTAAACAACACAGGACCCAGAACAGATCCCTGTGGAACCCCACTTGAGACCTCCCTCCAGTCCAACATTATTCCAGTAATAGTCTTTGTTTACAGTTGTTTAACCAATTATGTATCCACTTAATGGTAGTTCCACAAGTCCACATTTCTCCAGCTTGCTTATCAGAATCTCATGTGCAACTATGTCAAAAGCTTTGCTGAAGTCCAGGAATATTATATCCACTGCATTCCCCCATCCACCAAATCAGTTACCCTGTCAAAGAACGAAACCAAGCTGGTTTGGCATGATTTGTTATGGGTAAATCCATGCTGGCTGCTATTGAATACCCAGTCATCCTCCAGGTATTTACACATTGAATGTTTTATGCATTGCTTTAGTAGCTTCCCAGGTATAGAAGTCAGGCTGACTGGTTTATAGTTCCCCAGCTCCTTCTTTTTTGCCTTGTTAAAGATGGGCACTACGTTAGCCCTTCTCCAGTCTCCCAGGACCTCTCCTGTCATCTATGAGTTTGTAAATATTGTTACCAGTGGCTCTGAAATTTCCTCAGCTAATTCCTTCAGTACCCTCAGGTGAATAGCATCCAGCATCGCTGATTTGAATGAATTCAAATTGGTTAAAAGATCTCTGACATGTTCTTTACTTATATTGATCTACATCCCTTCCCCACTTCTCTAGTCATCCAGTCACATGTTATTTTTTGTGAGACGACTGAAGCAAAGTAGGCATTGAGCAGCTCTGCTTTCCTATCATCTTCTGTTATCAGCTCATCTTCTCCACTGAGCAGCCAACTCACACCGTCCTTGATCTTTCTTTTTTGTCTGACATGTTTGAAGTACCCCTTCTTGTTGTCTCTAACATTTCTTGCCAGTTGTAACTCATTCTTTGCCTTGGCTTTCCTGATTTTGTCCCTACACACTCATGCTATCCCATATATACTTCCTTGGTGACATGCCCCTCCTTCCATTTCCTGTATGTATCCCTTTTGGGTTTTAGATGACTAAAAAATGCCTTGTGCAGCCATATTAGCCTCCTGTGGCACTTCTTGTCTTTCCTCCGTGTTGGAATACCTCAGTGTTGAGTCTTTAGTATTGCATCTTTTAGGAACTGCCAGCCCCCTTTGACTCCTTTTCTTCCTAATTGGACTTTCCATGGGACCTTGCCTACTAGTTCTCTGAGCGATTGAAATCTGCCTTTCTGAAATCCAGTGTCCTTGTTTTGCTGTTCTCATGTCCTTCTTTCCATAGGATCTTGAATTCTATCAGTTTATGATCACTTCCTCCCAAGTTCCCGACCACCTTCACATTCACAACTAATTCATCCCTGTTGATTAAACCAGATCCAAAATGGATGAGCCCCTAGTTCTTACACCTACAGCTGCAGTCACTCCTGTGCCTGCCTTGTTACTAGCCTTGCTCCTACCGTGATCCAGTCCACCCCCCTGCTTACTTCCTGACACTTGGTTGTGACTCCAGGTTTCTGGCTCTGACTCCCAGTTCTATTCCTGGCTGCCGACTCCTCCTCCAACAACTAGGCCTGACCACCCACACCAACATTTGTGACAGGTGCTATTGACTTTATATGTTGCCTACTCTCTATCTCTATCAGCCATGCATTTGGAATGTAAATAAGCTCATCAGACACATGTTCCATTTTATGAGAGCAGAACTGCATAAAAGAGTGTAGCAGAATATGAATAACCCATTTTGGCATATCCCAAGCTTTGGAGCTGATTTATATGAGAGTCAGAAATAGGCACTGTGTGAAAAGGGCTCACTTACCAACATGGAAGGAGGAAGTAGGAGATTATTGTGATGGGTTCAATCACAGAGACCCCCTTGGGACTATCACCTGATGTGCTGAGACTACCTCTGAGCCTGTTTTCTCTGCCAGTTTGGGCCTCCAGAACCCTGCCTTTCTGAGCCACGTATGCCAGTCTGCTCCAACACAGACCCAGGGTCTGAAGCACGCACCCCAAAGCTGCAGGCTTAACTGAAAACAGCTTAGTAAGTGCTCCTGTCTCCAGCACCCAGACACCCAACTCCCAATGGGATCCAAACCCCAAATAAATCCATTTTACTCTGTATAAAGCTTATACAGGGTAAACTTATAAATTGTCTGCCCTCTATAACACTGATAGAGAGATATGCACAGCTGTTTGCTCCCCCAGGTATTACCTACTTACTCTGGGTTAATTAATAAGCAAAAAAAAAAAAAAAAAAAAAATGGGGGGGAGGGATAGCTCAGTGGTTTGAGCATTGGCCTGCTAAACCCAGGGTTGTGATTCAATCCTTGAGGGGGCCACTTAGGGATCTGGGGCAAAATCAGTACTTGGTCCTGCTAGTGAAGGCAGGGAGCTGGACTCAATGACCTTTCAGGGTCCCTTCCAGCTCTATGAGATAGGTATATCTCCATATATTATATTTATTATATTAAAAGTGATTTTATTAAGTATAAAAAATAGGATTTAAGTGGTTCCAAGTAATAACAGACAGAACAAATTCAGGTACCAAGCAAAATAAAACAAAACACGCAAGTCTAAGCCTACTACATTAAGAAACTGATTACAGATAAAATCTCACCCTCAGAGATGTTCCAATTAGCTTCTTTCACAGACTGGACTCCTTCCTAGTCTGGGCCCAATCCTTTCCCCGGTACAATTCTTGTTGGCTCCAGCTTAGGTGATAACTAGGGGATTTCTCATGACTGGAACCTCCTTTGTTCTGTTCCACGCTCCTATACAGCTTTGGCACAAGGCGGGAATCTTTTGTCTCTCTGGGTCCCCACCCCCCCCTTCTAAATGGAAAATCACCAGGTTTTAGATGGATTCCAGTACCAGATGATGTGGTCACATGTCCTGTGGGACCCCCAAGCCTTCATTCTTCCTGGCCTGACTCACAGGAAGGCTTGCAAGTAAACAGAGCCATTTACAACCAATTTGTCCTAGTTGATGGGAGCCATCAAGATTCCAAACCACCGTTGATGGCCCACACTTTCATAATTACAATAGGACCTCAGAGTTATATTTCATATTTCTAGATACAAGAATCATACATTTATACAAATGGAATGACCACACTCAGTAGATTATAAGCTTTGTAATGATACCTTACAAGAGACCTTTTGCATGAAGCATATTCCAGTTATATTATATTCACACTCATTAGCATATTTTCATAAAATCATATGGAGTGCAACATCACAACTATGTTATGCTGATTTAAGAAAAATTTTGCTCCCTGAAACAGAGACACATGACACATAGCAAGTTGTCATGCTGGGGCCTAGTTTGTGTGGGAGCTATTTGGGTTTAAACCAGCACTCTGTCCATTGATCCTTGTCGTTCACTTGTTACAGCACATGTGCCTTCAAAAGAAACTAAAAATGGCCAGTGTGTCTTTGAAAAGGTGATAAATTAAAAAGAGAAGCTAAAAACCCCAGCATTTGAAAAAGTCAGATAGAGTTTTAATTTTGTTTCTAGTGTGGGGATGGGGGAAATCTATTTCAAACTCTGAGTTTGAAAGAAGGTATCTCTGAACTCTGCATCCTTACACAGAGAGCTGAAAATCATTAGACTCCTTAGCAACGTCAGCACATGAGCCACAGATGGGGCTGAGCCACAAAGGGTCAAGTCTAGATCTGAAATCTCCCAAATAACTGGGATTTTGGTTCAGCTCCCTGCTAATAGAAACCTGCAATTTATGGCTCAGTGTCCAAGATAGGCCAGAAGGCAGACTAAGGTTCAGGTATCCGGAGACAGGGTCAGGTTACCAGGAGGTCAGAATCTGAGACAGGCCAGAGGTCGAACAGAGAGGCAGGCAGGAAGGGAGTTACCAGGGAATCAGGATCAACCGCCAGGTTGCAGACAGCAATTGAAGAACAAAGCCAAGAACAAACCAGGATCGGAAGCTGGAGTCTAGGGTCTATTGTGAGTAGGGTCTGGAGTACAGACAGGTAGGCAGTCTGCATTGTTGCTTAGACATCTTCCTGGTTTAAGTACTGGTACCAGCCAATCAGTGGGCTGCAAAGGGCCGCCATTCAGGTCCTGCTAGGCAGTACTTCCTGCCAAGCACAGATTCACAGGGTCCTCCCACAGGAGCCAACCCTAAGCCCCCAGAGGCAATGTGGCAGCAGCACAGAACCCTCCTGGGCCCAAATGCTAGCCCTACAGGTTCTTACACCACAGATGTTATGCTTTTTAAGACTAAAATTGAAGTTGTTAGAGAGATTCTTCTGCAAAATCTGGATTCCTTGCTTAACTGTCACATTGCCCCTCAAGGGTTTAATTAGGAAACCAGAACTCCCACAGCCAGGTGGATTCTGGGGGAACATCTAAGCAACTGTGTGCTTGTAAGAGCTGTGGCATTGGTTCTGGGGTCCAGGCAGCAGGAATGCAGGGTCCCACTGCCTAAGAAGAGCATCAGTCACAAGTAATACATCTGGGAGTGTGCCTGAATGACCCAGAGTTAGGAACAATGATCAGCCATTACCCAGATCCAAGGGGCTTAGAAGCACATAGGATCTAGCATTTGGATCCAATCATAACACTGTGGTGTCTTTCCTGAGATTATGGTTATAGAATTCTATAGCAGAAAGAATTCTCAATTAATTCCATAGGTTGGTTTTAAAATCTTACAGCAGGGATATTGTTCTCTATTAAACTCTATATTCTTTTTGAGTATTCCTTATAGAAACACATTGCTAGGAAGAGCTATCTCCTAAATGTGAGAAGTGTGAAATGTGTGTTTTAAAACCAACCTATAAGAATTAATTGAGAATTCTTTCTGCTATGGAATTCTATAGATGGTTTAAATTTCTCTAAACAGGTTACTCATTCTCTGTTAAATTCTTAGTATAGGACTTTCCCATAAGAGTTGGATGCTAATGTGATAAAAACTTAATTATTACTGAGAGTCATGTTTGTGTGTCCTGATCCACCTCACTGTGGCTCTTTCACTCCCTTGAATTAGCCATGGCACTCATTTCCAGTAACTTGCTAAACTGGTCCCTGACCCCTTGCTTCGATGCTAGTGTAATGGCAGTTTTATCACAATTTTATCAAAGCTCTAAATATTTGATGTTTTTTCTTAAAGTTCCAGCTACTGGAAACAGGAGAGTTGCATGAGAACTGTTTTTTTAAGTGAGTTTCTAGTCCTCACAGTTGCAGAGAAAAGCTTGAAAATGTGACCTGAGTGTATTCTAAAGGCTCAGAAATCAGAAAGCCAAAAAGAAGAACCCAGCATCTATTTTTTTTAAATGTCATGATCGGCTTAAAATCTCATGATTTTGGGGTCTGACATGATTTTTGAATGCTTGAGGTTCTCAGTATCATGATGGGCTCTATAGAAAGTGCTTAAAAGGATGGATGTCTGTTTAGATAGAAATTCAGTCCTGAGCCCATAAGCTGTTTCCTCCGTAGGTATGGTGTATGCTGGCAAGGTACACTAAATGGTTGGCTTGACAGAGAATGTGACAGACAACATAGTTTCTTATGTGCTCCTAAGGGAATACAAACAGGAGCTCTATATTCCCTCTGTTTAACTTACTCCCTGGTGGCTATCAGAGTTTAGATTCAAACTACACGTTTGTAGGAGTTGCTTCTGGCAGGGAAGAAGTTAATTTGTTTGTTATTTTTGTTGTTTTTTTAAAAGCTCTGATGTGAATTATCCATTTTTGGCAAGTGAATGGGAACAGATACATGTACTCAGTATTTTCTGTCACACACACTATTATTAGTAAGAAACACATTTCCTTTTGGGGGTGAACATTAGGGACAAAAATAAGGCTGTTCAGATTACCTTTATTAACTCTGCTAAAGCAATTGTGCTGGCATTTAGACGAACTGTCAAATGCATTTGCACAGCAGCAAATGGGATACATTCAAAGTTCTTTTCACGTTAAGAAGAAAATAGGGGCTTTTAAGCACTGGAAATGTAATATCCAATCTTTGGTAATGATTTTTAACATTTTTAGAAAGAAAACAAATATTCCATTCAACCATTTTAGTGCAAAAGGAGGAAAATAGCTCTATATTAGCCACAATAACCCTGAAAGCTCTGGGTAGCATTTGGTGCCCATTTACTATCCACGTGCAGACAATGTACCTTCAGTGACGCATCATTTGGCTACGGCTTGGGTTGTATGTTCAATATGTACTGTATGCCTTAATCATTGGAATGAATTTGTTTTACTGCATAAGCCAGTGAAGGCACACAGACAAGGCATATTTTAGTAGAATGGTGTTCTTCCG
Source organism: Malaclemys terrapin pileata (assembly GCF_027887155.1). NCBI lineage: Eukaryota > Metazoa > Chordata > Testudines > Emydidae > Malaclemys > Malaclemys terrapin. The sequence continues at coordinate 141,009,356 of NC_071507.1, forward strand.
ATCCTCATGCGGGATATATAATCTTTTTGAAGAATGGGCACATTTTGCTTGTATCCCAACCCCAGTTCATTTGAGTTCTCAAACACCCTAAAATGTTTTGGTTATTAAGAAACAGTGATTATACCTGGCGGGAAGCCTGAAGCCAAGTGGGATGCTGGGTATGTTTATTTGTATAGTAGTACCCAGAATGGTCTTGCTCTATTTTATTTCATAGCAATGCTAGTGTCCTCAGAACATGCTCTGTGGTTGGAGTGTGCTTGTGTGTATGTGAAATCGATGAGCCACTCAGATTTTGGAGTAAGTAGCTGCAGCGACTTTTTCTTCAGTGGAATTGTAGCCGCTCACATCAACTCTGAATTTGCCTCTCTTTCTACTGGCTCATTGCAAACAGGAATTGTGGGCAGCTTTCCCCATTGTAGCCTCCATCCCCATTTCAGTTTCATTTATAACCGTGAACTCTCTTGCCTTAATTAAAGAAAGTCTCAAGGAACCTTTGGCAGAGGATTGGTGAGTACCTCCAGGAAGGTTTCCTAGAGATCTCTCTGAAGGATTCCCATGAAATCTTGGTGTGTATTAACATACTGTTCCGCCTCACTGTGTAGCTGCACAGGGGAATGTGAAGCAGACACAAACACAGCTAGTCTTGTACATTTCTGTCCCTTCACCCACTTCTAGCATATAACAAAGCAAAGGACAGTTCTACCTCATATAGCTGAGCAGCATCAACTCAAAAAGATCACTTACCAGAGCTCCCCTTTCCTGCAACATGTGCACCATAGACAGACTGCTGGACTGGCTCGAACCCTCTTGTGTCGAGAAGAGGTCCTGGCTCACCACGGTACCAGACGACCCTGTTGCCTGTCCTATCTTGTCTTCCAATTCGACCTCCTTGTCCACAACTTCGTCCTCAAGGTTGAGTCTGCTGTCCACTGTCTCCAGCCCCACCGAAGTATCCACAGGACTCTTGGTGGTGGAGGTGGGGTCACCATTGATGATGGTGTCCAGCTTCTTATAAAGCAAGAGGTCTTCAGAGCAGCACCAGAATGACAGTTTGACTCCCTTACCTTCTGGTATGCTGCCTCAGCTCCTTTATCTTCACACGGCACTACTGCGTGCCCTGTTCATAGCCCTTGCCCAACATGCCATGAGAAATCTGACCGTATGTATCAAAGTTCCTATGGCTGAAGCGGAGCTGGGACTTCACAGCCTCCTCTCCCCACTGTGCCAGCAGATCCAACAACTCAGGTGTGCTCCAAGCGGGAGAGCATTTGCTGCATGGAGCCACCATGGTCAGCTGGGAAGATGCACTGTGAGCTATCCATACCAAGCAAACAGGAAGTGGAATTTCAAAAATTCCCAGACACTGAATTTGGTAGGGCCCTACTTATAAGCTTTTGGGGGCAGGTACCGCCGTCTTGTTCTATGTTCCTACAGCATCATAGAATCATAGAAGATTAGGGTTGGAAGAGACCTCAGGAGGTCATCTAGTCCAACCCCCTGCTCAAAGCAGGACCAACACCAACTAAATCATCCCAGCCAGGGCTTTGTCAAGCCAGGCCTTAAAAACCTTTAAGGATGGAGATTCCACCACCTCCCTAAGTAACCCATTCCAGTGCTTCACCGCCCTCCTAGTGACATAGTGTTTCCTAATATCCAACCTAGACTTCCCCCACTGCAACTTGAGACCATTGCTTCTTGTCCTGTCATCTGCCACCACTGAGAACAGCCGAGCTCCATCCTCTTTGGAACCCCCCTTCAGGTAGTTGAAGGCTGCTATCAAATCCCTCTCAGTCTTCTCTTGTGCAGACTAAATAACCCCAGTTCCCTCAGCCTCTCCTCGTAAGTCATGTGTCCCAGCCCCCTAATAATTTTCATTGCCCTCCGCTGGACTCTCTCCAATTTGTCCGCATCCCTTCTGTAGAGGGGGACCAAAACTGGATGCAATATGCCAGATGTGGCTTCGCCAGTGCAAGTAGAGGGGAATAATCACTTCCCTCGATCTGCTGGCAATGCTCCTATAATACAGCCCAATATTCCGTTGGCCTTCTCGGCAACAAGGGCACACTACTGACTTATATCCAGCTTCTCGTCCACTGTAATCCCCAGGTTCTTTTTTGCAGAACTGCTGCTTAGCCAGTCGGTCCCAAGCCTGTAGCGGTGCCTGGGATTCTTCCTTCCTAAGTGCAGGACTCTGCACTTGTCCCTGTTGAACCTCATCAGATTTCTTTTGGCCCAATCCTCCAATTTGTTTAGGTCACTCTGGACCCTATCCCTACCCTCCAGCGTATCTACCTCTCCCCCCGGCTTAGTGTTATCTGTGAACTTGCTGAGAGTGCAATTAATCCCATCATCCAGATCATTAATAAAGATGTTGAACAAAACCAGCCCCAGAACCAACCCCTGGGTCACTCTGCTGGATACCGACTGCCAACTAGACATCGAGCCGTTGATCACTACCCGTTGAGCCCGACAATATAGCCAGCTTTCTGTCCACCTTATAGTCCGGTACAATGGAGTCCTTCTCCATGACTAGGGCTCCTTGGTGCTACTCTAGTGAGTATAAATAATAATACATTAGTTAGCAGTTTGAGCTCAAATTCAGTGAAATAGGCTTTGCCTGTTGCTAGTTTCCTTTTCGGTTGCTGAGGCCTTTATCTGAAGGAAGGGGAAAAGGAGCTGTGTATAACAAAGTGCAAATGAGGGTACAAATGGGAAGGGGAGTGCCTGTGAATTGGAGAGTGTGAGGACTTTAATGCTACGTCTACACTGCCCCACAGTTCAGACTGTGGGACTGAAAACAGCAGTGTGCACCAGAGGGCTGCACTGTAACTCCCCCGTGTGGATGCTGTGGATGCGAACTAACAGATTTGTTACCACGCAGCACGTTAGTCTGCTCTGCTGGTCTCATCCCTGTACTCCAAACTGCAAAGCAGTATAGACAAGCCTTAAGTTGCAACCATGGTATTCAGCCATTAGAGGTCTCTGGGCTATATTGAAAGTTCCAGAAAGGGCGTGGTTTCTGGTAACAGAATGCTAAAGGAAACAGGGACTTGAAATGAACAGAGACAAGAATGGAGCTGAAACTGCTGCAGAAAACCTGTTCGTTTTGTTTGCAGTTTGTTGCTGCTTTCTCTAGGAAATGTGTGCTCTATAAAGAAGTTCAGTGGATCCAATATTATGACAGAGGGAACATCTGAAAGCAATTGTGAGCTCAAAATATTGTCAGTGTTTTTTGTAATTTAATATTTTCATGTACTGGTCTGTACTGGGTTGCTCAGTCGTGGATTGGGACACAAAGTCAGATTGGCAACTGCAGTGGGCATTTAAATTACTCGTATCAAAATTTTATTTGCATGTACAATTAAGCACCTAAAAGCATACTTCAAAAATAAATTCTTTAAAGAACTTGGCCTAAATTTGCAAAGTAAAAAAAAAAAAAAATGAGCATAGCATTTGTAGATTTTGTAGGATGCTGGATTAATTATGAAGTGAGATGTGGCTATACCGAGGGACTTGGAGCCTCTTATCATGTCTTTGTCAATAGTAACATTTTGACATGCAACTGACAGCACGTGTCAAGAATGCTAAAGGAAACAGGGACTTGAAATGAACTTCAGCCGGCATCTCTATAAATGCAGCACGCTCATCCTTGCAGACCCCAGAGTGTGCCTAATAATACAACAAAAGGCCTATGGACCCACAGGAAACTACAAGTCAGTTAATTTGGTATCACTTATGGGAAAAAGGCTGAAAGCTATAGAGGGATTTGTTAAGGGAAACACTTGGCTAAATCAGTGGGTCAGGGAGATTTCAGGGAAGCCAGTTCTTGCTTAACTGCCGCTGTAGAAGAGGTGGCTGCACAGGGTATTTTAGCCAGAGAGCTCTAGAGCATTTTTTTGGTGCCATGCAAAATGGTGTGCTGGAAAAATTTGTATAGTGGGGGTGGTGAGAGCCATTGAACAAAACTGTAAACCCTGTATATGATGGAAACCACTTCAAGTCAGGGGTGGTGGCAGCACCTCTGGGTGCTGCAATGTGTTTTTAAAAAGCGCGGAGTGGGGGGGGGGAGACTAAGACCCATATCCATTTTCTGCATGAAGAAATATTTATAATATATTTAATTCCTGCTCTGTAGTGAGCGATCAGTAAAACGGGCTCCTTTTCCTCATATTAAACTACTGCAGCACCCCCAGTGTGCTGATGTGCTGAAGCATACAGTTTCTGTAGTGAATGAAGATTAGAATAGTATTAGACTAAAAAAAATCTAACTGAGAATAATATCTGATAAAGTACCACAAGGACTGAACTGATTACGAAAGAGAGAGAGGCCCAGTCAGTAGGCACAGAACTCAACATGCCTGTCTGTCTAGCTAGGTATTTATGGCCCTCATCCCTGCAGCACCGGAGCTGACCAAGCAGGCAGGTTTCAGAGTAGCAGCCGTGTTAGTCTGTATCCGCAAAAAGAACAGGAGTACTTGTGGCACCTTAGAGACTAACAAATTTATTAGAGCATAAGCTTTCGTGGACTGCATCCGAACAAGCAGGCAGGTATTTTCCAGAACAAATCATGCAGAAGAAGATATTTTATGTGTCCTCAGTTGATGCTGAAGAGGACAGATCTGCGAGGAGAGATGAAACGGCTTTACAGCATTCCGCCAGCCTAGACGCTTTGCAGTGGAAGTGATCAGAAGCAGTGATTGATGAAGACAGAATCCTAGGTCTGTGCTCTAGCAGGCCCCACACATGTCAGAGAAATGGAAGTGGCGATGGGAATGAGGTAAATCCTTTCTCCAAAGAAATACACAAACAGCTTTGACTTTGATCACTCCAGGCCACATGTAGCCATAATCTATCTCCAAGTGAAGCTCTGCCACAGCACTAGGCCTAGCACATTGGACACATCTCTTCACTAAATGAGGGAGAACCTAGGGCGGCAGGATTTGGGGGGCGGCATTTTGCTGCCCTCGGCGGAAATTCTGCAGTGGGGCATCCTTCCACTCCAGGTCTTCGGCGGAAATTCGGCGGAAATTCGGATCCTTCACTCGCTCTGGGACCTGCCGCCGAAGTGTCTCGAAGACGCGGAGTGGAAGGACCCCCGCTGCCGAATGCTCAGAGGAGGAGCGCTGCCGCCTAGGCAGGGCCAGCTCCAGGCACCAGCCTGGCAAGCAGGTGCTTGGGGCGGCCGCTCCGGAGAGGGGCGGCACGTCCAGCTATTCGGTGGCAATTTGGCGGATGGTCTCTCACTCCCGCTCGGAGCGAAGGACCTCCCGCCGAATTGCCGCCGCAGATCGCGATCACAGCTTTTTTTTTTTTTTGGGGCGGCCAAAACCCAGGAGCTGGCCCTGCGCCTAGGGCGGCAAAAACCCTGGCGCCGCTCCTGGGGAGAACACACACAGTGCCCCAACATCTTTGCAGTATCTTGGGTAGCTAGAAACTGCAAAACAGCAAGGAGTAGAGCCTGAGTCAGTGATGACCTCATGTGAAACTCTTCAGTCCAAGAGGGACCCCTGGATAGGCGGAGTAATCAAAATATTCAGAGGAAGCACTGAAAATAGAAACCTCCAGGAACCACTTCCTAAGAAGACTGAGTCATTGCCAAGACCTGCAGATCAGATTGTACAGTCAAGAACTCTGGAGCGGTCCATCACTAAATGATGTCAGGGACAGATGAGCGCACATGAGACCAGCACATAAATGGGATTGATCTACAGCTGCCAAGAGGGCCAGCTGACCACACCATGTTTACAGAGCTTAGAGAGCTGTGCCAGTGTTATAAAAGGAAAAGTTGGAGCCAGACTGAGGAGCAGACAAGCAATCCCAGGGGATGTCAGAGCTATCCGGTGAAGCAAAGGGCAGTGGCCATGATATAGCAGGAAGCATCCAGTTATAAAAGCTGTTATGAGAAATCAAAGCATGTGTTTCCAATGAACCAGCCAGGAACCAAGGACCCAGGGGGACAGCACCAGATCCAGAATGCTGGGACCCTTAGGTTGTAAAAAAACTAAAGAACCATTTAGAAAAATAATAAACTTTCATTGCTTTACTGGTTTTTTTTCAAGTTTCATTTTAGAGGAGGGAGCAAACTAGGGGGGGATTGGTTGTTCAGTTTAATAAATGCTCATCTAAAGAGAGAGCTTCCAAGGGAAAATGTAAAGGGGAGCTGACACACTTGATTTTTGTTATGAAAATACATGCATATTTTAATGTGGTAAAATACATGTCTGAAGAATTTTTACTATTTCGCTGTGCAAACAGAACAAAAGGAAAATTACTGGGGAACCTAAGAAACAGCTTTGCTTCTCCCTGTGTGTGTGGAGTGTGTGTGTGGGGGGGAAGGATGTTTTTCTACATTTTCAAATATATTGATTTCAATTACAACACAGAATACAAAGTGTACAATGCTCACTTTATATTATTTTTATTACAAATATTTGCAGTGTAAAAAAGAAAAACAAAAGAAATAGTATTTTTCAATTCACCTCATACAAGTACTGTAGTTCAATCTCTTTATCATGAAAGTGCAGCTTACAAATGTAGAATTTTTTTACATAGCTGCAATGCGATTAAAACTGTGATTAATCGCGACTGTTTTTTAAATCTCACAATTAATTGCGATTTTTAAAATTGTTTGATATCCCCATCTAAACCGACCCTGTGCCCTATTAGAATTAAACTGATAGGTGACTCCAGGTAAAGTGATAAGGTGTTCATTTTGTCTCTTTAGAGGAGCTAATGAACCTTATTATTCCTCTGAATGGTCCAGGAAAGGGCTGGACAGAGCATGCGGTTTTGGGAGAATTCAGGACTGTGGGATGTTGGAGTCATTTTGCCAGGTTTAAACTGGTTAAAAGACAGGGAACAAAGGGTAGGAAAAAATGATACATTTTCAGAATGGAGAGGGGTAACTAGTGGTGTTCCCCAAGGGTCAGTCGTAGGACCAATCCTATTCAATTTATTCATATGTAACTCTTCTGCCCATCTGAGTTGGCAGCAACATGGGCCGGGTTCAGTATCCAGAGGTTCCATTTCAATAACACAATGCAAAACCGGCTCGAGTCCCCACCCAGTGACCTGGGACAATTACATACCACTCCCCGGGCGCCTCAAAGAGGCAATACTTCCCCTCTCGCAAGCACGGAGTCTGAGTGTAGCAAAATCCTTTTAATAATGGAGGGAAACAATGCGGCATTATGTTGGGGAAACACCACAAACAGGATTCATAACACAAATCATGAGTAAAAGACCCACCCCCAAGTAAGTTTGACAGTGTCCTTTTCCCCTCAGGGTCTTAAGTCCAGCAACCCAAAAGATCACACAAAAGTCCAACACCCCAAAAGTCTCTTGAGTTCAGCAAGCCAAAGATCACCCAAAAGTCTCTGTCCCTGGTCAGCGCAGCCCCAGAGTTCCAAAGTTTATCTGCAGAGTTTTATACCCCCCTCCCCAGCCTGGGGGGGGGGAGAAGGGGGCAAGCAGGGTGTTAAGGGGCACCTTACGTGATCTGAGACCGACTGTCTCGCCTCTCCGTGGAGTTCTGCTGCAACCATCACCACGAGCCACTCCACTCCACCAGGCATCCCGTGGTCCGCTCCAACCATCCCACAAACTGCTCCGCTTTGCCAGCCATCTAGCAATATATCTTCAGGCTCCCCCACTAGTTAACACTCAGTGATCTCAGCTCTTAGTAATTTTAGCTCTTTAGTGATTTCAATTTGTAGTAGGGGAGCCTCAGTGCTGGTGCACCATTGGCCCAAAATGAATTCAGCACAGCAGCCAGTAACTAGACTCTTAATGGAATCAAGATTAGTTCTGCTATTCAACAGTGGAGAGAGGAGGAGATGCAATTTGTGTTTCAGGCCCTCAAAAAGGGGCTCATACCATCAAGTACAAATACCTATCCCCAGCCTCTCTCTAGTCACTGGGTTTTGAAACCCCTGTCCCTTATCTAGCGAGTGCTACTTAGTTGATAGTGAGACCTTCTGTCATAAAACAGTTTCATTGTCCTGGAGTCACATAATCAGGGTAACAACACTTTATTCCTCCTGCCCCAATAACAGAGAAACTGGGGATCCCACAGCAGCCAAAGTGACCATTTTGGGATGCTGTGGGCTCATGCTAGCCAGGGTGGGTGTGCCTATGCAAACAAGACCAGCCCCTGAAGTTCTTTTCCACAACTTGCCACAATTCACCACCAGATGTCAGGGTAGAGCTCATGCTGACTCTGCTTACACATAAATGATCCAGAGAAAAGGGTAAACAGTGAGGTGGCAAAGTTTGCAGACAATATTAAACTGCTCAAGATAGTTAAGACCAAAGCAGACTGTGAAGAACTTCAAAAAGATCTCACAAAACTAAGTGATTGGGCAACAAAATGGCAAATGAAATTTAATGTGGATAAATGTAAAGTAATGCACATTGGAAAAAATAATCCCAACTATACATACAATATGATGGGGGCTAATTTAGCTACAACTAATCAGGAAAGAGATCTTGAGTCATCGTGGATAGTTCTCTAAAGACTTCCACGCAGTGTACAGCGGCAGTCAAAAAAACAAACAGGATGTTAGGAATCATTTAAAAAGGGATAGAGAATAAGATGGAGAATATCTTATTGCCCGTATATAAATTCATGGTACTCTCACATCTTGAATACTGTGTACAGATATGGTCTCCTCATCTCAAAAAAGATATAGTGGCACTAGAAAAGGTTCAGCGAAGGGCAACTAAAATGATTAGGGGTTTGGAACAGGTCTTATGAGGAGAGATTAAAGAGGCTAGCACTTTTCAGCTTGGAAAAGAAGAGACTAAGGGGGGATATGATAGAGGTATATAAAATCATGAGTGGTGTGGAGAAAGTGTATATAAGGAAAAGTTATTTACTTGTTCCCATAATATAAGAACTAGGGGCCACCAAATGAAATTAATGGGCAACAGGTTTAAAACAAATAAAAGGAAGTTCTTCTTCACACAGCACACAATCAACCTGTGGAACTCCTTGCCTGAGGAGGTTGTGAAGGCTAGGACTATAACAGCATTTAAAAGAGAACTAGATAAATTCATGGAGGTTAAGTCCATTAATGGCTATTAGCCAGGATGGGTAAGGAATGGTGTCCCGAGCCTGTTTGTCAGAGGGTGGAGATGGATGGCAGGAGAGAGATCACTTGGTCATTACCTGTTAGGGTCACTCCCTCTGGGGCACCTGGCATTGGCCACTGTCGGTAGACAGGATACTGGGCTGTACGGACCTTTGGTCTGACCCAGTATGGCCATTCTGATGTTCTTAAATTAGGTGTAACCAAAAAGCTGCTGATACCAGTGCGTGGCTCGGGTGTAACAACCAAGCTGCTGGAATCAGAGTTGCTGGTTCAGAGCTGCTTATCACACAGACACTTGATGCATGCTTGTGTGCTGGCTGGGAGCATCCAGACAAGGAAGTTACAGCAGCAGAGCATTTAAAGGCACCCAGGGTTACAGGGCAAGCAGTGCCACAACCCCTCACTGGCCTGGATTGCACCCCAGAATGTGACACTGTCCCACTCCTCTTTCTGATATTGGAGGTGCTTAGGGTGACCAGACAGCAAGTGTGAAAAATTAGGACAGGGGTGGGGGTGCGGGGTAATAGGAGCCTATATAAGACAAAGACCCAAAAATTGGAAATGTTCCTATAAAATCGGGACATCTGGTCACCCTAGAGGTGTTAATCCAACCTATGTCTAAAGTCTGTGCATTTTCCGCAGCAGGTCGTCTCTGAACCTTTTCCTTTTTCCACACTTGTTCAGGGTCCCCTCAGTCTAGCAGAGATAGAAGGTGTTGCTAAGGCAATGAAAGAACATGTTGTTTTTTGTCCATGGAAAGAAATAATCTCTCCTTTTACATTCTGCATGATGGCAAGGCCACAGGTTGATATTTTTATCTTCTTGGGTATGCCTTTATTTCATCCCCACACATTAATCTGTTCAGAAGCTGCTGCTAGGCAGCCCTCAAAGAAACTATATTAAATATTTCAGATTTAACTCATTTAAAATATGTTTTGGGCCTGCTTGGGGTCTGAGTTATGGCCATCAGAACAGGGGCCTGTTACAGTATTGGTTAATGCTATTTCAGTCTGGGGAAGCCTTGGAGAATATTAATCTGCTTGTGTTCCATGATTAGAGGAGGGAGCAACTTTTCCACACCTGGGTAGAAAACCATCTATCTAAGGTGATATTTTGTCACCTGCTGACTGAGCAGCCTATTAATGGATGGAGAAGGCTGATTATCTTTGAAAACTCATGGCAATCGGGGGAGGTCCTGGACGACTGGAAAAAGACAAATATAGTGCCCATTTTTAAAAAAGGGAAGAAGGAGAATCCAGGGAACTACGGACCGGTCAGCCTCATCTCATTTCCTGGAAAAATCATAAAGCAGATCCTCAAAGAATCCATTTTGAAGAACTCAGAGAAGAAGAAGGTGATCAGGAACAGTCAACATGGATTCACCAAGGGCAAGTCATGACTGACCAACCTGATTACCTTCCATCATGAGATAACTGGCTCTGAGGATATGGGGTAAGCAGTGGACATGATATACCTTAACACAGTATTCTTGCCAGCAAGTTAAAAAAATATGAGTTGGATGAATGGACTATAAGGTGGATAGAAAGCTGGCTAGATCATCGGGCTCAACGAGTAGTGATCAACGGCTCGATGTCTAGTTGGCAGCTGGTATCAAGCAGAGTGCCCCAGGGGTCGGTCCTAGGACCAGTTTTGTTCAACATCTTCATTAATGATCTGGATGATGCGATGGATTGCATCCTCAGCAAGTTTGTGGATGACACTAAGCGGGTCGAGGGGGGTGGGAGAGGAGGTAAATATGCTGGAGGGTAGGGATAGGGTCCAGAGTGACCTAAACAAATTGGAGGATTGGGCCAAAAGAAATCTGATGAGGTTCAACAAGGACAAGTGCAGAGTCCTGCACTTAGGAAGGAAGAATCCCAGGCACCGCTACAGGCTTGGGACTGACTGGCTAAGCGGCAGTTCTGCAAAAAAGCACCTGGGGATTACAGTGAACGAGAAGCTGTATATAAGTCAACTGTGTGCCCTTGTTGCCAAGAAGGCCAATGGCATATTGGGCTGCATTAGTAGGAGCATTGCCAGCAGACTGAGGGAAGTGATTGTTTCCCTCTATTCGGCACTGGTGAGGCCACGTCTGGAGCATTGTGTCCAGTTTTGGACCCGCCCCTACAGAAAGGATATGGACAAATTGGAGAGAGTCCAGCGGAGGGCAATGAAAATGATTAGGCGGCTGGGGCACATGACTTATGAGGAGAGGCTGAGGGAACTGGGCTTATTTAGTCTGCAGAAGAGTAGAATGCGGGGGGATTTGATAGCAACCTTCAACTACCTGAAGTGGGGTTCCAAAGAGAATGGAGCTCGACTGTTCTCAGTGGTGACAGATGACAGAACAAGGAGCAATGATCTCAAGTTGCATTGGGGGAGGTTTAGGTTGGATATTAGAAAAAACTATGTCACTAGGAGGGTGGTGAAGCACTGGAATGGGTTACCTAGGTAGGTGGTGGAATCTCCTTCCTTAGAGGTTTTTAAGGCCCGGTTTGACAAAGCCCTGGCTGGGATGATTTAGTTGGTGTTGGTCCTGCTTTGAGCAGGGGGTTGGACTAGATAACTTCCTGAGGTCTCTTCCAACCCTAATCTTCTATGGTTCTATGATGAGCTTCAAGGGCAGCCCTGGGAAGTTTGCCCTGCCCAGGAATTTCACCAACTGTCTTGAGTTTTTCCTGAACAAAACATTTTCAAGCACCATCAGCTGGGAGTGGAAAAAAATTCAGGTGAACATTAACAATGCTTAACCAGAAGATAAGCTTGCAAACAGACCTGCCTTCTCCCTTTGTATCCAGACAGTGTGCAGTGAATGGAGAGCACCAGAAGACCAAGTACCACTGTCCTCAGTAATCACTTCAGACCCAGTCAGACTAAATCATTAGTTGCAGGTTTAAACATTTTTCTCCTTCACTTGTAATCCATGTTGAATCATCCATGGCGTTGGGGGAGGTGCAGGGAAATGGTATGGCTTCTGCCCTCAGCTGAAGGTAAGGCTATCCCAGAGGACAGTGGTTCTCAACTAGGGGTATGTAGAGGTTTTCCAGGGGGTACATCAACTCATCTAGCTATTTGCCTAGTTTTACAACAGGCTACATAGAAAGCACTAGCGAAGTCAGTACAAACTAAAATTTCATATAGACGATGACTTGTTTATACTGCTCTACGTACTATACTATGTAAGTACAATATTTATATTGCAATTGATTTATTTTATAATTATATGATACAAATGAGACTGTAAGCAATTTTTCAGTAATAGTGTGCTGTGATACTTTTGTGGTTTTATGTCTGATTTTGTAAGCAAGTCGTTTTTAAGTGAGACTTGGAGTAAGCCAGACAAATCAGACTCCTGAAAGGGGTACAGTAGTCTGGATAGGTTGAGAGCCACTGCCAAAGCACATCATATCCTCCAAAACAAAAACTGCCTTTGTCAGAACCACTTATGCTGAATTTCCCCCCATCATAATAAAGGTGAAGGTGGCTTCTTACTTGGCTGTGGCTCTCATTTTGACTCTGCAGCCACTTCCTCTCTGGGACATTCCCCAAGCACACACCCAAACCAATTATCAGAATGTGCCCCTACCACATCCCCCAGCCCAGCTGGCCAAGTGGTCTGCTCCGGGGTCTGTTTCTGCTCCTCCTGCCACTGAGGAATCCTCTAGTGCCATCGCCTCCCCTCCCCAGTTATCCACAATGGTTTTTTTTTTAAGACACAGGCCCAATGGGATTGGTAAAACAGTTTAATTCCCTATCTTCTTAGAGCTGGCCCTTGAGGAAGAAAAACCCTTCGATGCCTTAATGACCTAGCTCAGATACCACCTTTCACCTACCCCCTGGGCTGGCTATCGGAAGTTTCAGTCAGGCCTGTTGGTAAACCCCAACAGCAGTTTATTTTTCTTCTGTCATAAGCTATAAATTGTGGACAGCATTGCAGACCCTCTATGGGGTGATTTATGGGACTATTTTATGTGACATATTTAGAATGGCTATTAAAAACAAATGTCATACCTATAAAGAGGACAAAGGACCTCCTGTAAAGGACTGTTATCAGAATAAGTAGCAAAGATTAGTAAATGTTGGCATATTGAGGTACACATTTGGAAATAGCTGATTTGTTGGGAAGATCATTTATTCCCTGGGGGGAATACTTAAGGGTCACATAAGCACAATTAAGTAACTTCAAAATAAGTAAAACAAACAAACAAACAAGTGTAGCTCAGAATGAAGGATCTATCCAAGACAGGATGGTATTAGAAGTCTCACATTCTACATGAGCATGAATGGTGGAACACAGACACCTTGGCTCCTGAAGGGAATTTTTTTAGTTCCAGTTATAAGGGGCTCCTCATACTCTCCCTTTGGTGATGCTATTGAAAGCAGATTTAAATATATATATGGATCAGTTATCTGAGAGGCAGCAATTAGAGAGAAACCAACAGAACTCGATTCAGAAGGGCTTGAATGACTTAAATAACAAATACCTGGATCAAAGATGGCAAGCCCAGCACAGTACAGGTAAATATAGCACGATGTTGGAACAAAACACTAGCAAAGGGATAACCAGTTATAGCCCATTGTCTCTCACATCACATTGGCCACAGTTATTTAAAGTTGTTATAAAAATATCCATAATGCATCTAGCCCAAGGTACAGCTGCAGTGGGAAAGACAGATTGGCTGCTGAGCAGTATTGCTAGAGAAATACACTATAAATCAAAGCAGATTGTACTTTAGTTTCATAAGACTATTGTTTCCAACTGCTCCTGTCAAAAAAGATACAGGATCTGTATAATCTTTCTGTATAATGTAATTGGACAGTCCAAGTGATGTGTTACACTACACTGGTAATTTACCGCCAGTTTGGTCAAGGACAGTCAAATTACTTAATTACACATAACAGTTACTCTGTAAAGACTTAGGAAAACAAATAAACGTAACTAATCCCTTTTTTTATTTGTTCTTTGCAAACAAAAGCCTACGGATTTGAAAGAAAGCAGCACAATTAACATAATTAGAGATGAGTGTCACTCAAACCTTGAACAAGCCCCACGGATATGGAGAATTTTTAATATCTAATTAAGTCACTCTTAGAGAGTGACTTTTCAGGGGCAGTGCCATCAAAAGCAGCATCAGCCCATATTCATCGTCTGCTGTTGTGATGTTACCCTCGTGCGGCTAAGTAGTGCCTTCTGAATGAGGGCTTCTTGGAGTTCATTGTATTTGTAAGTCAGTCAAGTATTGGGATACATATCTGGATGGATCAAATACCAGCTATGGGCAGTAGACTGACCTGTAGCTATGGCCTGGCTTTTATGTACCATGTACACACATGTTAAAGTTAATGTGCATTTAGAAGGAATGAGCCAAACTTACACCTGTGGAGTCTGAGGGCCTGTATTTATTCACAGAACAGGTTCAGAACAGACAGTGGCAGCACAAGCTTTCCTCACATTGCCTTAACCCTGAGCTGGGTGGATCATCTCTAGGATAGTGAAGGTAGTTCAGTTTCAATAGCCCCCTTCACTCACTGGTATGTCTGCTGAAAGTGCCAACGCTGAGTGTTTTGTATGATGCAGACACCTGTCCCACACAGGGCCGGCTCCAGGCACCAGCTTCTCAAGCAGGTGCTTGGGGCGGCCGCTCCGGAGAGGGGCGGCACGTCCAGGTATTCGGCGGCAATTCGGCGGACAGTCCCTCACTCCGCCTGGGAGTGAAGGACCTCCCGCCAAATTGCCGCCGCAGATCGCGATCGCGGCTTTTGTTGTTGTTGTTATTATTTTGGCTGCTTGGGGCGGCCAAAACCCTTGAGGCCCTGGTCCCACAGGAACTAGATTGAGAACACCAAATTCATTTCATATAGATACTGAATAGTCAACACTTTCACTCACTACTGCTATGGGAGTTTCTCTGTGTGAGAACAGGATAGGAATACGAAGAAGAGAGATTAGCTTTAGTTTCTCAGGAGATGCCTCACCAACTTTCATCCTTTAGGTGACTGCATTGTTCTAAGGTGAGTCTTTTCCCTTTTTTTAAAAAATACTAACCACAACAGAAAAGTGGGGGAGCTAGATGTATGTTATTTTTTGCATTCAAGCAACAAGAGCTTTTATTGAATGACTACATTATTTGTATTTAAAGGTTATGCAATTTGTAGCATAAAACCAAGCCTGCTGTTCTCTCTAGCCTGAAGCTTGTTCTGAGTGGTCACTTACAAAATGGAGGATGATCTTTGGTCTATGCTCACACCCCACATCCTTACATAGCAGTGGCAGCTAGTCCACACAAGGCCTTCACTCCAGGAATAACATCTTATGGGTTGTGGGGGAGACCTTGGATGCTTTTTACCATCTGAATGTTCATGTGCCACCACCTTCAAGCTGAAAAAACTGTGCAGTCCCCAAACTGCTATTGGAGAAGGAGAGATAAAGGAGCATACCCATCAGTGCTTGTCATTGTGTGTGATGATGAGTAGAGCTAGTTGGGAATTTTTTTTCCAGAATGTGGTGGCATTTTTTTGTTTTGGTCAGAAAATGCCAATTTGTAAAAACCAAAATATTAGTAGAAATGTACCAATTTTGACAAAGCTTCTCTTGGGAAAGGTTTCTCAGTTCCAGAATGGAATTTCTGGTCAGAGAGGAAGAGTGACACTCCAGAATAGGCAATAGCCTGGGAGCGAGCACACCTAGCTGGGATGTAGAAGACCCACCTTCACCTTCCTGCCTAGGAAGGCTAGGGACTTGAACCTGGGTCAATGATGGCCTTAACCACCAAGCTATTGCCTGTTCTGAGGTGGATCTTTCTCAATCTTTCCTGTTGGAACTGTTCCACATTGCCACTATAAATATTTATTGGATCTTGGACTTTACCCTGGCTAGTCGGGGGTCTTTTTCTTGCTTCAAAAGGTCTGTTTTATCTTGATGTGGAATGGGAACACTTTTAAAATCTCTAAAAGCGTCACAGGATGGGAAAACTGTTTGCTGCCGAATTTTAATGGTGGGTATAGGTAATTCCTTCTTTAAAAGACACACTTCTATATACACTTTAAAAAACAGGGTGGAAATCAGCAAGGGACTGACTCTCAATGCACAGCAATTAGGTACACTGAGAATTCGAGATGCTAAAAGAGAAGACTAAGAGTAATCATGAAAAAATCAAAAACAGGAAGAAACCCCTCAGAAAAAAAGAATCAAAGGAGAGATTATCATAAATTCTGACAAAAACAGATAAAAGACCTAGGGGGAAAAAGGCACCCTGATTCTATTAGCCAAGTATTAACACTACTGGCTAAAGCGACCTATGAAAAGGAAGGATTACCAGTTACAATAAAGGGGACTAGATATCGCAGCACTAATCAGCACTACTCTGTACTGCCAGGAGAATGGAAAATAATATTTTTAATAGCAAGCATTAAAGCTGGAGGTTCACTGGCAAACCACGCTGAAGCCGCTTTTGACAGGTGACAAATATCTCAGGTAAAAAGGGCTCATTCAGTTTAGGAAGTATCTGCCTTAATGGCAATTTCCATTGTGTTATCCATCAGCTAATGTTTCTTGCGGTGTGCCTGGTTGAGCTGCAGCATGACAGAAGGGGCAATGTTAAGGGCTTTGGGATCAGGTCTTCCAAGTAATGCTTTGAATCGCAATTTTCCAGTCAATGTTTTTTAGCTATATAATGGAAGAAACATATTCAGTGCACGACCTCAGGGAACCTGAGAAAAATGTACTCATTTTCCAGGTTGCTTAGTAGCATAGCATCCTTCACCTTGTGCTGCTTGGAAGACAGAAGGGGAGTCTGCATGTTACACTAACGTGCATGTGAAAAGGAGGAAGTTGTATAGTGTAATTCAGTGGAGTGATGAACCAAACACAGGATCCTTGTAAGTAAAGATGAGTTTGAGTCAACTTCTCAGACCCAAACCCTGAAATCTGGGGAAATTATGGTCTGGAGCTTAGTGTTATGGCTCAGGCCTAACTCAGTAGTCCAGAACCCCCAGCTCCCAATGCTGTGAAAGTTTGGATTTAGTTAAGATGGGCAGTTTCTAGTTAGAGCAGAGTTGGTGTTACAACTCTTTTATTTCTATTTTATCTGATTTAATGCAATTAGATTGTAAATGGTTGGGGACAGGGACTGTCTCTTCATCTGTGTTTGTGTAATAACCAGCACAAGCAGTGCCCTGATTCTCTTGGGGCCTTTGTGTGCTACCATAATATAAACAATTAATAATAATCTAGAGCGATCCCAGAGCACGCTGCAAATGCAATTAACGCACAAACTCTATGTAGGAATCACTTTGCCCACCACTGAAAGGCAGCCATTTGGAGAATGAAACACTGTGCATAGTAACACTACCTCTCAGTAGGGATAGGAAGGGAAGAGAAATACCATACCCAGTTGGGAATGCAAGGGTGCATAGGCAGGCAGAACTTAATAACCTACTTTATATTTTGTGCAGAGGATGTACTTTGAACCTTTTGAAATCAGAAGCAAGCAAGATCAGAAGAGAAATCCAAGATGTTTACTCGGAAGACTCCTTTCCATGTCTGCTTTATGAACAACTCTGAGGTGGGGAATTCTTTCATTTGAGCATGCTGCATAATGAGTGATTTCTTTTGTTCAGTAGCTGGATTTGTGGTCAGAAGCTCCATCTCACAATGTATGTTTTGGTTTGCAGCAGGAAAAAATGTATTCCTGTTTGAATAGATTTGTCCTGTTTAACAAATATTAATTTGAGCAGAGTCCATTATATTCACGAAGTCTTATCGCTGAATTCAACAGAAGAGACTAGTAAGGCTTCTGAGAAGCATTGTCGAGAGCCCTTCAGTTCACAAGAACACTGTTACCAAGAGATTAAATGAATTAAAAATTGATGAATGTTCTATAAGAGGTGACTTGCAGTCAAGGATATTTAAGCAGATAAAAGAGTGGAGGGAGGAAAAGGTTGGTTTCTAATGTGTTTTTATAATGATTTGGGGATGGCAGGGAAGAAAAGGAGGAAAGAAGAGGGGGAAGGGGGCAACGTTCTCTTGGGTTCTAAGTGCTGTTATAAAAGCAAAAGGGAGAAAGATTAATGTACTCATATGCGAGGGATGTTCTTTGCCCAAACAGTGTAAGAGGAACCTTGTCAGAGGTTGGGGCTTCTCCTCAGCTTCCAATCACCTATGCTCAGTCTCCTTTAAGAGGTTTATTTTCTTAAAACAGGGAAGTAAACAAACAAAGTGAGTCTTTTAACTCACTCCTTTGTCTCAGACTTTGGGATCTCTGGTGCTCCTGATCCTGGTAGTTTCCCAGATTTAGTCAGCT
Source organism: Malaclemys terrapin pileata (assembly GCF_027887155.1). NCBI lineage: Eukaryota > Metazoa > Chordata > Testudines > Emydidae > Malaclemys > Malaclemys terrapin. The sequence goes on from NC_071507.1 coordinate 141,027,750, forward strand.
CTGCTCTCTTCTCTTCCCTTCCCGGGACTGTTTCCTTGGGCAGCTGGTCCCTTGCTCCATGGACCCACCACTGGAGTTAGCTCCTCTCCACTATGGCTTCCTTTCCCCAGGCACAGCCTGTCTCAATCTCTCTCTCTCTCTCTCTCCACCTCATTTCCTGCCCTTTATAGACCCAGGTGTAGCGCAGGCCCCTTTAACTGGGTGGATTGGGCTTACCTGCTCTGAGACAGGGGAGCTGGGCCCAGCTCTACTCACAGTACCCTGTGACAAACCTAAAGAAATCAGAGAATTTTACAGATGACATAAGCTTCATTAGAGACTAAGGCTGATGCCGAGGAGTAGGCCTTGATGAGCCCTACAGAAGAAAGCTCAGTGTGGCCATTCACCCCAACTTGTTGTTAGCAGCACACACCACCAGTGCAGCGCTGCGACTGCTGTGGCTCCACCATGGGGAATTGACCTGTAAGTCACTGTGGGTGTATAAAAGATTCAGCAAGAGGAAGAATGACGAAAGAGGGTAAAAGGCCTGAGGCTATGATGAGACTAACCATATAAAGACTGTATTCCATCTATTAAATATTTTGTTTACCAAGTGCAGCTTGGTGCTTGCTTGGTCTGGGCAAGTTACAAAATCAGTCATTTTCTGCCGTATGCTTACAGTGTGTTCTATAATGAAATAGGACAATACACCTTAATATATAGTGCAGTCTTGCAGTTAGCTGGGGCCCAACATAGCAGGAAGGCTGTGAGTTGCTGAGGATATGTTGGAATCCCCATCAGCCCAGGTATCTCAGCAGAGGCTTGGCATGATTGTACTTAATGGTTCCACCCATCTCCTGGTTGCTGTTGCTCAGGGCAGGGGCAGCGAGTGTGGTGCACTGGCCATTGCATGTCTCCACATTCACTGCTGATGCTGGAAGTGGGCAAAAGGGGGATTGGGCCATGAGTACTGGAGTGTATGCTCCCATGCTGTTCCTTGTCTGTCTTGTGTTTACAAGGCCTACCCTCTGAATGTAACATTAAAGTTTGGTTTAAATCCTGTAAATGGAGGCCAGGATTTTCTAGTGATTTGGGTCCATTGATTTTGAGTACCCAATCTGAGACACCCTTAAACAGCCGGATTTTCAGATGGTTGCTGCTCAGAACTTCCTGAAAATCAGGCCCTTTAAAGTGTCTCAAGTTGAGCACTCAAAATCACTAGTGATTTCTGAGACCCTGGGCCCTTAGTCCTGATCTGTAACTCACCTCATCGGATGCTGTATCTGGTAGAAGATATGATGTCAGTCACTGTTCTCACACTAGACCAGTGTGAACCAGTCAGTTTAAGTTCCACCAATATCATGTGTGAAAACTCATGGTTTTGCCTAAACATTTCTGCCTTTATCCAGAGTGAAATGCTACCATTTTCTTCTGTTGAACACAGCATTTCATCCTGAAATGGCAAATGACTTCCCTCCCCTTGTCCAGGGTGGATGTAATTTCCTGTCCTCAGCCCTGCTTGTGAAACTCTGTTTCGTAGAGCTTTACACAAAGCCTTCTCTAATCACTCAGAACCAATGGAGTGGAGACTGAATTTCCATGCTTTTGTTTTATGAATTACATTGAATATGGGCTCCAGATGCAAACTTTCCCAAGTGCGCTCGCGCTCTCTCTCTCTCTCTCTGTGTGTGTGTTGTTTGATTATGAGGTTTTAGGTTTAGGCCCATCTCAAGTTTAAACAGGCTTAGTCTGACTTTAGTAGTTGTGCTGCTCAGGGCTGATTTAAAAAAAAGACATTGAGTAGCTTAGAATAATATATAAAATTAGATTCTGCCCCATAGGTGTGACTGTATATAGCAGGGGTGGCCAAGCTGAGCCTGAGAAGGAGCCAGAATTTACCAATGTACATTGGCAAAGAGCCACAGTAATACGTCAGCAGCCCCCCATCCGCTCCCCACCCGGCTCCCAGCACCTCCCGCCCACTGATCAGCGCCTCCCCCTCCCTCCCCGCACCTCCTGATTGTCTATTTCATGGCATGCAGGAGGCTCTGGAGGGGGTGGGGGAGGAGCGAGGGCATGACAGGCTCAGGGGAGGGGGCGGGAAGGAGTGGAATGGAGACGGGCTGTGGCAGAGCCAGGCGTTGAGCAGTGAGCAATCCCCCCGCCCCCCTGACACATTGGAAAGTTGGCGCCTATAGCTCCAGCCCCGGAGTCGGTGCCTATACAAGGAGCTGCATATTAACTTCTGAAGAGCTGCGTGTGGCTTCCGAGCCACAGCTTGGCCACCCCTGGTGTATAGCAATGAATTAAAATCAGGTGACTCAATGACAACTGACAGCACAAGTTGTATCAAAGGTAGATCTCTATTGTTTTATCAGAATAATTTAATTTCCCCAGAATTGGATCTTTTAGAAAATATGATGTTCTGAAAAGTATTCATTATACCTGTACATTCACTATTTTAAAATATTCATATCTTAGTTGTGTTAAAAATATTTTCACACAAATATCAAAATGTAATTGTCCATGTGAAAAAACAAAACTTGTGAAATTTATTCTTAGGAGTGTTTTGATATTTTTCTCTCCAGAATTAGTCTCTTTCCTTTGCATAAGAAGAAAAGAGGTTCCAAGTAAATTAATATGATTGCCTCCTTAAAAGGCAGACCCCAGAGGGGTTGACTCTCCCATTGAAGTAAGTTCCCATGTATTTTTAGTGAGAGATTGATAAAAGAATAAACCTGCAGTTTTGCATGTGTACTTTACAATAACATGTGCTCTGGGCTAAGTATATGTTATGTTATTCCATCATGTTAGCATCCCCTGGGAATAGTTGCTCATTACAGTGTCAGCTGCCCTTTGCTAAAGCCCCACCAAGGCCACACTGTGAGCTGATGAATAAAGGCGAGCGTTAACCCTTGACCCTGTTTTTCCCAGTGCTGGATGTTGGTGAATCTGCACTTAATGGAGGGGCTGGGGGGACGGACAGTTCCTAGCTGCTCCTTGGTTGAGTGAAGTGAAATGATGATGCATGAGTATGTTTCCTAGCGTGATGCTTAGGAAAGGAAGAATATACCATGGCCCTTGATTATCCCATTGGCTCTGCACCTCTCTGTCAGGATACCAATGTTTGTGGTGGATTCTCTATTATTTGCCATTTAAATCAAGATTAGATGTGTTTCATATGCTCCAGGAATTATTTTGCGGAACTTCTGTGGCCTGTGCTATTCAGGAGGTCAGACTAGATGCTCACAATGGTCTCTTCTGGCCTTGGAATCTGTTATTTTTTAACCTTGCTTGGGCCTGGTACCCATGGGTCTTGTAGACATTTGATGTATTCTGAACATTTGGTGCCTTTATTAAAGGATGTATGCGGGCCTTCATCATTTAGAGCTAGATCTTGGCCCTATTGAAGTCAATGGGAGTTTGCCATTAACTTCAGCGGAGCCAGTGTGTTTGCCTTAATGCCATGTAGCATTTGTTGGGAATTGTAATGCTACTGCCTGTCAGGAAGACCACTGGCCTAAAGGGACATTTGGGACACCCACCTAGACCACCATAGATTGGGGTCTTCCAGAGGCAGGGTAGGTGCAATATCCCCAGGCTTTGTGGTGTTTCTCGCTTGGCTGGAGTGTGTTGACTTACTGCATGAAGACCAGGGCTGGCCCACAACATTTTGGCACCTGAGGTGGGGAGCTCAAATGATGCCCCCATACCCCCCCTCACTTGGGCCAAAACTTTGAAAGGTCTCAATTCTGCCTTCTTCCTGTTCTATTCCTCTCATGGTACTGCTCTGCTACCTACCCCAATAAAGGAGAACTAACAACTTAAAATGCCTTGTTCAAAAATTTTAAGTAACACTTAACTTTCAAACGCCTGAACAGCAAACGTAACTTTTCTTGTCTGCATAGTAAACACTGGCATTTTTATCAGTTTGAATAATCAAAGTGGTGCTTTCCACGCCTTCTTGGTTCCAAAGATTTGATCTGCTCCCTAAAGGTCCACAGTCTGGGCCAACTCATGCTCTATTGAGATGGTTGCAAGGCCAACCAGCCTCTCCTGTGTCATGGTGGAGCATAGATGTGTTTTTATTAACTTCAGCTTGGAAAAGCTGCGTTCTTCACTGGCAACTGTTACAGGAAGCGTTAGAAGTATGCGCAGAGCAACAAAAGCATTTGGAAAGAGGGTGGTCATCTTATTTGTGCACATATATTCCAGAACAGCCTTTGGAGTTGATCCTGCTGAAATGTATCTTGTAAGGGCTTTCAATTCATCCCCTAAATCACTCGCATCAATATCGCGCATGCCCTCATGTGTCAACACTGTCCCTAGTGCCCTGCATTGCTGGTGTAGGTCTTCTTCAGGTACAGTGAGGCGTTTTGGAATATCATACAACATCCCAAATATAGTGCTGTGTTCCTTGAGCTGCATGAAATGTTCTTCAACTGACTATATTGCACAGTCTAGCACCTGGTTAAAGAATTCAACTTTGAATTGTTGTTTGGGGTTATCCCATGCCTCGTAATCAAAATGTCGTCTTCTTCAGTGACTCTTGTATTCTTGAATGGGTGGGAAAATAGCTTCAGTGTGAAGTTCTTCTGACAACTTCTTGCACTCTTCAGAACGTTTTGAAATCCCTCATCTGACCAGTAAGACTGTAGGTATGACTTTGCTTTGTCCAGTTGTTCCATTGCTTCAGATATATAAGGGTCAATACCTTGGAGTCTCTTGCTTACAACATTTATTTCAAACAGTATGTCATGCCACAACACTAAGCCACACAGAAATTTGAAGCTATGTATGTTTCTGGTGATTCCATGTCCCTCTGCCACTGTTCTCCCACGAACAGTTCCTGACATAGCATTATTCTCCATAATGGCAACTATGGCATCATCTATCTTCCCAGTTTGGTGTTTGATAGGCTTTATTGCCTCCACTCAACTTTCCCATCATGTGGCACTCAGTGGTTTCAGTGTCAGAGAGGATGTTCTCAGATGTTGCTTCAAAATTTGCCATCGATCGGTTGATGCAGAGAAAAATACATAGATGCTTTGAATTACATTAAAAAATTCAGCAGCTTCACTAGAAGCTGATGCTGCATCACTGACCACCAAGTTCAATGAATGAGAACTGCATGGGACAAAAGAAACTTCAAGGTTTAACTCTCGGATCTGTGTCTGCACTCCTCTGTTCTTTCCTCTCATGTTGGCACCATTATCGTAGCCCTGACCTCTCATGTCAGCTATCTCAATTCCTGTATCTTCCAGCTTTTTTAGAAGCACATTTGTCATACCAGTTCCTGTAGTATCATCAATGTCAATAAATTCTAGAAAATGCTCTCTGACAGTCACCATTGCAGGGACATTTTCACTAGGTTCTGTTGTTACAAAACGCACCATTAAAGTCATTTGTTCCGTATGGCTGATGTCAGGTGTGCAGTCCAAAATAACAGAGTAATATCTTGCTGACTTCAGATCTGCCACAATCTTTTGTTTGACTTTTGTTGCCAGTAACTGTATGATCTCATTTTGAATTGTTTTTCCAAGGCAGTCGTGTGTGTACATTTCTTGGGTGGTGACTCTTCTTAGATGCTCCTGGAGTACAGCATCAAACTCAGCCATCAGCTCCACAATTTTAAGGAAGTTTCCATTGTTTGGCACATACAGCTGATCTGAAGTGCCACGCAGTGCTAGGTTTTGGGAAGCAAGCATTCTCACAATGGCAATAAGCCTTTTCAGAACATTTTGCCAGTAAAGAGACTTTGATGCAATCTTCTCATGATGCTGATCATCTATGGTGGCCTTTAACCTTAGTCTCATCTCAAGCTCTTTCCACCTCTGGAATGCTCTCTGGTGATTTGCTGCCTTCTTATGGCATGCCAGATTTATAGCCAGATTTTTCCAGTCCTTTGTTCCTGTAGAACCCAATGTGGCTGGAGCATTAGACTGGAAGAGTCTGCAACAAAAACAGTATGCAGCATTCTGGGTTTTTGAGTACATAAGTCATGGCCTCTCCACTTTGTCACCACTGGGGATTTCACACCAGTAATGTGTTGGATGGAAACTTCTATTTTCATTGTCTTTGGGGAACATGAAGTTTTTCACTTGCTGTGCCCCATGCAGTACAAGGAAGTCCCTCAGACTACTGCTCAAGTGGGTCCACAGTCCTGGATCATCTAGACTTAAGGAACTAAACTCAGCAGTAGCTGTTTCTTGCGCCTCCACCACACTCTTCTCTGATCTACACTTTTCTTCAGGAATGTGCATAGTTACATCCATTTGAGATGGAGATATGGATGCTGCAGTAGCTGCCAAGTCACCTGCACTCTGACAAACTGGAAGATCAGGCATCTCCCCACCACTCACATCCTCACTGGGGCCGGAAGGCTCAACGTGAACATTTGTCTCTATGTATCTCAGGACAGCTCCTTCCTGCTTGGATAGAAAAGCTTCCTTTGCTTTCTTTCTTTTTCTGAATGCTGCCCCAGAGGGTAGTTTTCTTCTTTCACTCATGACTGCTGGTCTGTGCCAGCTATAGTGGCTCTCAATACTCAATAGAAGGGGACAAATAAGCAAACTGGTAGCAGTGCCTGAGTGAGGGAAGATATCAGTGTCTTAAGGCCCTAATTGGCTCCTACTACTTCAGTTGACTGCCTGTTCTCCTCAAGTGAGTTCAGGGAAGCAGCAGGAAACAGGAAGCTCCCTGAGAAGCTGGTGTTAATCAGTCCAGGCTCCTGGAGGTGCTAGAGAGGTATATAAGAGGCTCCTAGTCCTCTCTCTCCCTGCAGCTCCTGCTGCTTTCTGTTGTTCCCTCTCACCTTTTCTCCTGCCTGCCTGTTATGTCTCTTGTGCCCTCCTCCAGCACAGCACTCCACCATCTCTGTGCATCTAGAGCAGAGAGAATACATATGCACCAGCAGCAGACACAATTTTCTACACTCTGGGTCCTAGTGGCGCCCTCCCCGCCCCCCATAGTCTGGCACCTGAGGCAGCCGCCTCAGTTTGCCTCTTGGTAAGGCCAGCCTTGATGAAGACTGCCTATAGTAACTAATGCACCGCTCTTAGTTCCTGAACTGCGTTACCTACAGTGGTGCTGGGCATTAGAGTGCTGTGATCTTCTAGAGAAGTTAAACTGCTCTGTTCCCTTTGTCCAGTCAGTTCTATAATCAAATCAGTAAACTGTGGAATAAGAGAGAATTGAGGTCTGGGAGATTCTTTTTGTGAGAGTATGTTAGGATTGATCTCAGGTGGTGATAAAGAGCCCTTAGAAATATAGTTCACATCTGCGTGTCTCAGAGCAAAGGTTAAAGATCGTGCTGCCTAGATCAAGCCCTTGAGTTTGCAGTGAATTGTGGAGGCTTTCTGCACATCCTAGGAACATAAAAAACAAATAACCCACCCCCACCAAACCCAGAATGAAACATTACAAGTTTTGGGCTCCATGAACCCTACGTGAAATTTCAAGGTCACCATCAGACTTTGGGCCTAGGTCCTGTGGTGATGAGAACTTTAGAAATGTCTGTTACCTAGTGAGATTGTGTAGGCTAGTCTACACTAGCAAATTAGGCTCTGTCTACATCTAAACCATTACAGCAGCACAGCTGCAGCTGCATCACTGTAGCATTTCATTGTAACCACTCATTACCGTGGCGGGAGGAGTTCTCCCATCACTGTAGTTAATCTATCTCCCCAAGAGGTGTGGTAGCTTGGTTGACCGAAGAAGACCTAGCACTGTCTACACCAAGCTTTAGGTTGGTTTAGCTATGTCACTCGGGTGTGGATTTTTAACATCCCTGAATGATGTAAGTGAGTTGACTTAACTTTTGAGTATAGACCTGGCCTGAGATTGACCCAGCTACATCACTTCGGGGGCATGGAAAAAAACTCCACCCCTGAGTGGCATAGTTAAACCTAAGTCCCCATGTAGACAGTGCTAAGTCAGTGCAAGAATTCTTCCATTAACCTAGCTAATGCCTCATGGGGAGATGGATTACCTCTGCCGATGGGAGAATGCCTCCCATTGTTGTAAGGAGTGTTCACACTGAAGTGCAACAGTGGTGCAGCTGTGCTGCTGTAGCATTTCAAGCTTGGCAAGCCCATAGTGTCCTCTCCTGAGCTTTCCACATAGCAATGCTCTAACCTTCGACTCTGTAAAATTTATTTAAACTGATTTACTGCATTTGCTCTCTGTCTGTTTCTGATTTTGAAAAGAATGAATAGCTGGAATAAAGTGCTGGTTCCCTCTAAATCTCACACCTTTTGCAAATACGTCGATGAGAGTCCATGAGAACACCAAGCTCATGAACAACGAGCCCAGCAATGGACAAGCATGTGTAATAGATCATCTATCTGGGAAAACGACTGCGGTGCTCTCTGGAACTCTGTGGAGATGGACGCTACTGAGACTAACCCCATAATTTGCCTGCCTCGTCACATGAGGCTCATTGTCAGATTATTTCAAGGTCTGACCCAGGGGCTCTACCATAAACCCTTCACATTTAGGTCAGGTACTTAGAGACATCACTGACTCCTTCCTGCTGGTCTCTCTGCACAGACATAGGTGACAGGAACATTCATTTGCTCCTGATGTGAGTTCTTCAAAATGTTGTCATGTGTTGCAGAGATCAAAACAAAGGCCATGAGGGGAGGCCAGCAATTCAGAAACCAGGGAAGTGAGAAATGCCAGGCAGGAAACGGAAGTACAATGACCTTCCTACAATGATGCATTTGAAACCGCAATGTTTCAGAGTAATCCCAGAGAGCGAGGAAGCATAAAATGACAAGAAAGAATAGGGCTAAACAGAACTAAAATGACCTTCTTACAGAGACTGCAGCTAAAACTTTGACAAATCTGACCTGATTTATAGCTACTTCAGTAAGGCACTGTCCTGAGGAGTGAATGATTCCCCCCCTAATAGCTATGCCAAGATATACTGCCTGTGTAGCATTGAGTGGTAAATACTTGTTAAACACAAGGACATGATCATACTTTCTCAGCAAAGCTGCAGTTTTTAAAATCACTGTTGTGTTTTGATCTGCTCATTATGGCCACAGAAATCTAAACCCGGATGAGCCAAGGGTGACTTGTTTTCTCCAGATTCCTGCATCCTATAACTCTGTGCCCCTTGCTGGGTTCATCCTGTTGAATACTGGCGAGTAATGAATGAGCAGCTTGTCCCACTGCAGGGACATGGTGAGCATTTGTTTTAAAAGCTCTGGGAGCAAACTAGATCGAAGTGCTCTTTCTCCCCACCTCAAGTCTGCCAGGCCCTTGAGTGGGAGTGCGTCATCACCACTTTTCTAGCTATGCATGAACAAAGGTAAACAAACTTGCTTCTCTCTCCCAGCTTCATTCAAGCCAAACAAACTGTGCACGCAGCTGGACATTGGGTTCAATATTCTCCTTTTTTTTCCGTGTGCTAGAAATCTTGACAGAAAAATACATGGTGATAACCTAACCATGTCTGTGTCCCCCAGATCAATAGGAGAATCACAGTCTAGTTATACTAATCTTGCCAGAGCCCCGGAACCTAAGAAGTTCAAAAGAAGAATGCATTGTTTGCTGCTGTCAATCATCCACAGTGCTGCTGATATGCCCTACTTCCTGCTCAGCAGCATCACTACCCATTTCACTAGCTAATGAGAAAGCGTCACTAGTGGTCTTGATAATAACGTGGTTGTAGAATCCCCATACTGAGCTCTCCGAGTGGGGGATTTTCATTAGGGACAGGGAGAAGAGATTTGCCAAGATCTGTTGTTTTTGGTTGCTGTTTGACAACCTCAAAGATCTGAATTTTGGAACGAAAATAACTCGATCAAGGGAACCGAGAGCCAGAGATATGTGTACTTACAGCTCAGCTGCTGTTTTACTGAAGTTCCTAGCAAAGTAGAGCTGTAGGTAGATGAAACGCAATGCTTTACATGCAGGTCTCCGCTATATTTCCTGTCTCTACTGGGATACCTTAGTGTTTCCCAGCTTTTTCTGGCAAATGTTCCAGCGGGAGCCCTAGGCAGAGCTAAAAGTATGAAGTGAAGTAAGGCTGTGTACCAAAGTAGGCCTTGTCAGAATAGTAACACTAGGTATCAGCTAACCAAGTAAGCACATTCTGGACCTGGTACAGGAACACTGAGTTCTCAAGTAACTATGTAAACAAATTCCTAGGAAGATGCTACAGGAACACACAGACCTCTTGTAAAGATAAGGATGGGATGGTGGGATAATGGATGAGGATGTTTTGTTCAGACTACAAGGTACAAGGGTGGTAACACCATATGGAGTGTAACACATAACTTTGTATCAATTAATAAAAGGAGAAGTCATAGGAAGGGCAGCTTTGTTCGAGCCTAGGGGACAATAGTATGTTGAGTGAGCCACTACTTTGTCATGGGCATACATGTGTTAGTGTCCCTGTGACCCATTGGACAGAGTGTTAGTACCGTGCTTTGCTGACAATAAACCTGGCAGAGCGCCTTCGCCACCAAACTGGGCCTGTGGTCTTTCTTTATGAGCAACATGGAGGTCTGCTGAATCAGTATGGTGCAAGCTACGCTGGTGCAGCTAACTCCAGGGCTCCAGAAACAGCAGCATGAGCAACACTACTAGCAATTGGTTTACCAAAAACACACCTTGGTTGTGCCCAGCAGCACCCACCTCTTTCCATTCCACTCTGCACACACTCACCAGCAGTAGAGCTGGACTGCTCTAACCCCCTCCCCCGTGGGTCTCTGTTTTTGCTAAAATGTTTAACTTTTCCTTACTACTGATATCATTTCAGAAACAGCTTGGCCTAGCAATGCAAAATTGATTTTGGTGGCTTCTCCCTCAAGGAGCAGGTAGTGGCATTCCTTGAGTCCCACAGTGGTTAAACAAGAGAGCAAGTCACAGGGTTCAAAGATAGACAAGAACAGAATGTGTGACATTTGTGATTCCCCGTGTCAAGCTTACTTCCCTTTCAGTCATCCAAGACTAGGGAGATTTGAGATTAGAACACACTCATATGCATATTAATGATATATATTGTAGCAGGGCGACACCCCTGCTACAGTTAAGGTGAAGACCAGCTTTCTGTTTAAAGCTTGACTCTTCTAAATGCTCTAAAAGCTACATGTTTCTCAGATTGCCTTGAAATTTGGTATGCCTCATGATGGCATTGGGTTCTGTTAGTGAACCAAATTTGGGACCATTTGACTGAATGGTTCCTGAGATACAGCACCTGGAAAAATGCAGCTTTTCTTAAAATTGACGGGTTCTTGCAACCTTTTTTTGCTCACAGAGAGAGATCATATGAGGGCTCAGATTATTGCACTAGAGTGTCCAGTGCTCAAAAGTTACCCCAGCAGAGTGCATGGCATCCACCAGTCCTTTCAGGGAAATCAAATGAAAACATGTTAAAAAGCATTTGCTATTCCAATTAGGTGAGCTCAAGCCCCGTGCATCTCTTTGCATGCCTAATTGATTCTACTGAGCATGGGGGGACAAAGGAGTTAACAGAAAATTTAGCCTTCATAGTTCCACAGCAGCTGGATAGCTCAAGGAGATGAGCAGTGGTCTTTTGACTCCAGCCAGAATCAGTCTGAGTTGCACTTTGGGTAGAAGAAGTTATATGGCATATTGCTAAAATCTGACTCTGTCTGTGGTTTTTATTTTGGGGGAATGTAATAGAAGTATTTTTGCAACCCCCGCTACCCCTCCCAAAATTAGATATATGAATCATAGAATCGTAGGACTGGAAGGGAACTCAAGAGGTGATCTAGTCCAGTCATCTAGTCCAGTCCCCTGCCCTCATGGCAGAACTAAGTATTCTACCACTGTTCTCAGTGGTAACAGATGACAGAACAAGGAGCAATGGTCTCAAGTTGCAGTGGGGGAGGTCTGGGCTGGATATTAGGAAACACTATTTCACTAGGAGAGTGGTGAAGCACTGGAACGGGTTACCTAGGGAGGTGGTGGAATCTCCTTCCTTAGAGGTTTTTAAGGTCAGGCTTGACAAAGCCCTGGCTGGGATGATTTAGTTGGGGATTGGTTCTGCTTTGAGCGGGGGTTGGACTAGATGACCTTCTGAGGTCCCTTCAAACCCTGATATTCTATGATTATCTAGACCATTCCTGACAGGTGTTTGTCTAACCCTCTCTTAAAAATCTCCAATGATGGAGATTCCACAACCTCCCTAGGCAATTTATTGCAGTGCTTAACCACCCTGACAGGAATTTTTTCCTGATGTCCAACCTAAACCTCCCTTGCTGCAATGTAAGCCCATTGCTTCTTGACCTATCCTCAGCAGTTAAGAATAACAATTTTTCTCCCTTGTCCTTGTAACAACCTTTTATGTACTTGAAAACTGTTATCATGTCCCCTCTCAGTCTTCAGACTGCACTCGTATCCCACCTCACCACTGTTAGAGCAACAGGTCAACTATTTGCCTATAAGCCCAGCTGTTATATCAGGAGCAATGGCTGCTTCTTCAAACACCCGCTGCAGCCCTCTGTGCAGCAAGATTATGCGATAAGACAAGGCGGCCAAACCACCAGCCTAGGTGAGACAGACAGGCACTGCTATTTCAGTCTAACATATGCCTCAGAGTGGAGTGCCGGGGGGAGGGAAGGGAGGTGCTAAGGAAAGAAGTGATAAGTTCAAGTAAAATGTTAAACCGCATCTTGTTATGTATCCATTCCCTTGCCTCTCTCTCAATCTGCATACAAGGCCTTTTGAAATGTTCCTTCCGCATACATGTATAAGGTATCCATGCTAAGTTGTTTGTTGCTAGGTATAAAAAGGCTGCTCTGTACTTGTAAGGGGCTCTCTCTCTGGCATTAGCCGAGGAGAGCACCCACTCAGCTGACTGGTCAATAAAAACTTAAAGCCGTCTTCTAGACTCCCGTGCCTCCTTGGGGTAATTGGGCAGCTCCAGGGGGAAATGAGCCCATTTGGCTAACACCACTGACAAAACCCCAGTGTACTATACTGACATGTCAGCCCCTAATTCTTCCCTTCTGTGCGTGTGCCAGGATCCGCAGCTGAGGATCTGAGCCTCTTTCTCTGCACCCCATCTGAACTGGGCTCTGGGGGTGTCCCTGCCCTCTGGGAGAGTCTGACCCCCACTCCCGGTCCCCTTGTGTGTGTACCAGGTTTGGGGGGGCAGCCAATCTAGGGGTGCTTTTACCCCTTCCCTGCCTCCCCAATGGGAGCCATGTTCTGGGTGGAGGGGGTTGCCTTACTGGGGGGATTGAGTTCCCCCCCCGCCTCAGTGAGCCATCCACTGACATGAATGGAGCAGTTTTTACCTCTCAGAGCTATTGTTTCAGGCTGTATTCATCCCCATAGTGTATTCTTTTTCAGCTGAGAACATCTACTTGAGATGAATCAGCCACTCAACACCTCTCTGAGCCTGCAGCTTTGAAGTTATAAACCCATGCTGGGCAGAAATCTGAACATCAATTGTAAACTTTTGGGAGACATCTGCTTCTGTCACAGTTTTTGGGTTGGTTTTTTTTTTCTCCTTTTAAGAGAAATTCTGAGTCCAGCCGAATATTCAGGAGGTGCTGAAACTATTTTTGAAAAGAAAATAAATTATGGATGTGAATGCCCACTGGGAGCTGAAGGGTGCTTGGGGGGTGCAAGAGTAAGTGGTAATAGGGGAAGAGTGATTTGGATTTTAGTGAGGGAGGGCAGTATTCTGGGGAGCAGGATAAATGGGAATGAGTGGTAGGGAAGGGAAGAGGAGTTGGCAGAGTCAGGTACGGGGGAGGGGTTAGTTGGAGGGGAGAAAATGTGAGGGATTGGAGAACATGGGGAGCAGAGAAAGCTGGGGGCTTGGGTGTGTCAGGGCTGCCAGCCTGAATTCTCCCCTTACATAAATTCCAGGATCTGGGAGCCCCTGCTCCTCTTGGGGTGTCTGAGCAGCTCTCCCTGCCCCTACACATAATCTGGGATCAGAGGGCGGGGGGGGGGGGAAATGAAGGTAACAAATTAAAATTTTCTGAAATCTAGAAAATGAATAGTTAAGATACACATCTCCCCGGTAAGGGGTGGGGGGACTGGTCAGAGTGTGTGGGAGTAGGGCCTGGTTTGGAGGAAGGGCAGGCTGGGTGGCCCTGAGGCATGGCTGGAAAAGCCTGGCTGAAGCAGGAGCAGGAGTCCCAGCTGAGGGTGGGTAGTGGGAGTGAGGAGCCCAGCTCAGTGCAGCTCAGGCCTCATAAGCAAGGAAGAGTGTGGCCCTGCAGTCCGCTGTTAGCTGTGATATATATACACAGCAGCAAAGGGAAGGAAACAGCATGGAGCAACTTTTTACATGTTAATGGTTTCTACAATGTGAACTAATGGCTTAAGGGATGGGAAGGGGAGAGGGAACTGGAAATGTTGGTGCGGGTGCTACATATGGCATGTGGTACAGAAAGAGAGAGCCCACCAGTCTTCTTTCACACCTGAAAGTTACTGTAACAGCCATGTAATTAAACTATCTTAGTTTTGGGACATAGACCATGTCTGAGATTTCTCTCACCGGCCCTGTTAGCAACTACACATGGCAAACATTTCAAAGCAGAAGCATTATCCAAATTCCACTATAACAAAATGTACAGGAGAGGGGAGAAGAACTTGAGGAATCACATAGGAACCATAAAGTTCTTTGAAAGCTATTGATGAAAAGCATTATATAAAAGCTAGGACTTTTGATTATTACCTAGACACAGTAACATATGAACTGCAAAACTCGGTGAGAACGACAATTGTCTAAATGGCCACTAACTCCTACCAATAAACACTTCTCTTTCTGTTTCAAAAACTAGGAAATTAAAAGGCCAAAAAGTCATTAATGCAGAGTTAAGGTTGTCTGGTGGGTAGCTCATTCCCTTCCAGAATGTAGAGTTCAGCAAACTCAGACATCTGAAAATGAGGAAGGACGGAGTTAAGGTAAATGCTCATAGAGCCTTAATTTTACTCTCTCTTGAGAGATGCCGCAATATGCTCCTAACACATACGCTCCCACTTTGCCTTTTTACTGTAATGGACAGTGCTACCTGCACCGGATCTAGGCTCAACATTGAGCCTACAGGCTCAACATTGAGCCTACTCCCCCAACAGAATACACGCTTGTAAAAATGTAACTAGTTTATAACCTTTTACAACCTCTTCATACTTCGACATAGGTTACCATCTAAACCTGTACTTTCCACTCCCCATCATTAAATCCACAGAATGCACTCATATCCCACCTCACCACTGACAAGAGCCCAGTGCACTACTACTGATGCAACCTACACAATTCTGTATTGAAATGATACCGACTGGAAACTCCAGGTACACATGCACCACTTTCCTTGGATCACTGTGACACTCGCGTCAAGGAGCCCAGAACCGTAAGCCAGTGTGTTACCCATCTGCCTCAACAAGAGAGAGCTTTGCTGAAGCTTAAGCTGTGGGTTAGCTCCTTTCCACACCGGTCTGTCTCCTCGAGACTCTGCCAGTCTAAACCTTGCCTTGCAGGTAACATTCAGTGAACCCCAGTTCCCGTGTTCCCCAGAGACGTTTCTCTGTAGTGTTTAGTCCCTCTCACGGGACACACAGAAATGATTAAGTCTGCTGTCTCCAAAGAGGCAGTACACACACGCTAGCTGGTAAACCCAGCTGAGGACACATTTTACCTTAATACACAGCACTGAGATGGTCCATAGTAAAACTACAAATAAGTTTATTACGAAAGAACCTAGATTTAAGTGCTACTAAGCAAGAGAAAAAGAGATGGGTGTGGTTACAAACAAAACAAAAATAACACGCTTTCTAGTGTCTAAAACTTAACTTTGGCAAAATACAATCTTTGCCTAAGCAGATTTCTCACCTATGTCAAGCTATCAGCATCTCTGGCCCCTGAGGTAGGAAGAACCACCATTCACAGAATCAGTGTGTGTTAACCCCTTTGTGCGCTAAGCGGTGGATAACTAAGGGGTTGTCTCCCCTTTTTTTAATAGTCCAGTAAACCTTTGAATTGCATTCCTTTGAAATGTATACACCAGACAGAGTCCTTCTCCCCCACTGGTATGCAGAAGCCATGCTGGTCAATTTGCTTTTTCGACTGGCTTAATCACTTTGTTTGCCTTAGATGTGAATATACTTTCATTGTCCTTTGCTTGTAGTCTAGCCATGCAGGTAGGTAAATCCACATTTCTTTGTCTAGGGCAGGCTTATTTATCAACTGCCTCCAAAACGTATTTTAAAAACATATCTCCAGCATACATACATACTCTTTATACACAGCCTATACATACGTCACACAATGATATTCATGCCCACTGTGTCACCAGTTTTTACAGGATACCTTACAAGACACTGTTTGGCTAAATATTCTGACGAGTGGATTGGGTGCACCCTTTGCCAGTTGGCATAAAGCAGCTCTTAGGGTCACAATCACGCAATGGGGGGGCCTTTGACCCAGATTTCTTCATATCACAATCACAGCTCTAGGATGCTCTTCAAACTAAGCCCCAGATCTTCATATATCACAATCACAGCTCTTCCAATGTATTCCTCCTCCATTCAATACAGCTACACCTAACACAGTGAATGCAGCTGGAGTGCATGCAGATAATTCCCAGTGACTATTGCCAGCTCCAAAGGAGAAGAGCTAAGGTTGTGTGGGCATTTATGTCAACTCTGTATTTCCTGGTTTTCAGACGTCTGGATTTTGCTGAATTCGATGTTCTGGAAGTGCACAAGCTATCACTGGGCAACCTTAATGCTGCATTAACACAGTTTTGGGTCATTTAATTAATAAACAGAGTACATCTAATTCTAATTAACAAGGGAAAATAATGTTTTCTGTTAGAATGCACAGATGTAGCCAGATTCTTCTTTCTTTTTGAACATTCATCAGCTCTGTATGCTTTTCCTCACATCATCTATCAGGGGCATATTAACCAAGGGACCCAGGAATCTTGGGCCGGGGGATTTGGAGGCAGCCAGGCAGGGAGTCGGGGGCCCCTGAGAAGTTGCTGCTCAGCTGACATGCAGTTTGTATCTATGACAGCCTAGAGGAGACACTGCAGCTTTGTGCCAGCTGTGCATGATAGAGCCGTGGCATTGGGAGCTCGTATGAGAGGTTGGAAAAAAGCTGCTAAACTGTGAAAATAAATGGTTACAATACAGGAATAAAGGGTTATGGGTGTGGTGTTTGGATGGAGAAGGGCCCCCATAATGTTAGGGCTCATGGGGTTAATACAGCCCTGTGGGCTTGTTGACAATTAACATTTCTACTTGCAGCAGTTTAGTTTTATAACAGGGAGGGAGGGGTGGTATAAGTGGAATCAGGAAATCTTCCAACCCCACTGCCTACCAGTGCCTACCAGTGCCATTGCCTTTAACTAGAATCACTGAGGGAAAATGACTGAGAGAGCGAGCTAAGACCTCGGGGGATTTCCCTCCGGTGCTCCTCTCTTTCAACAGTGCTTTCAAACAGATGTTACTTTCCAGCTGGGTTTGAAAGAGAAGTCCTGGTGTTTGAGGATGTTGAGAAGATTAAGGGATTAAGCAGAAAAGGCTCCATTGCAAGAATTTATCTTCCAGCTGGTGCTCAGCTGAGGTAGAAAATTCTTCAAGATAGAAAGATATAGATAAGCTGAGGATACAGATATATTTGGCTCCTCTGATACACGTATTGTTAATACTGTTGTATTTTAACTCAAGAGAAAATTAGAATAAGGTAATGCCAGATGCTGTCACTCTCTGTTAAAAGGAAGTCAGTAGAAACAGGTGAACCCCGCAAACTATTTTTTCAGGCTGTTCAAACTCACAAACTTCCCCCCCCCTAATATTGAGCTATGTTTTTCTCAGAAGTGGTATAATTAATATATAGATATAGATGGAGTGGGAGGACTGTGAGTTTTCCCTCCCTTTTGTTGGTTTAAGTCATAACTTTGAAGTCATTTTACACATAAAGACATGCAGCTCCCTCTAATCTTCATGTGCTTTCCTCTGGCTTAATTAGAACACACAAGTGAATAGTTTAGTGATCCAAAGCCTATTCTTTTGGGTTTTGGCTCAGGCTCTTAGCAACTGAGAGCCTCTCTCTTGTGCAGGATGTTTGGGAAAGGGGTGGGGAGTTGAGGTCTAGGGTTGGGTATATTGGAGGAAGTATCGTGTAGCTGGAGTAGGGTGACCAGATGTACCGATATTAGGGGCTTTGTCTTATACAGGCAGCTATGGTTTTAAAAGATTGGTGCATGTGCTTTTAAGTTGGTTTGAATTTATTTTATTTCTTGAAAACTGAAATAAATACATAAATAAATAAGTATGTGTAAAATTTTTAATCCAGTGAAGGGGCAGCCTGCGCTTTTGTTAAGGGATGGAAGAACACCCGAAACTAGGATGACACAAGAGTGTGCTCCTTATGCTCCCTATTTGTTTTTTATAGAGTTTTTTCTCCTTCTTTCTCTTCCCTTTTCAGTTTCTCCATATTTCTTTTTCCCTCTATCCTTGCTCTGTCGCTGCATTTTCACCCTATTTTTCCTTTGGATTTCTCTCACTCCCTCTTTTCCCGCTTTTTTCACATTCTTTCCTAAACAGAATGCAAACCCAGTAACATGCCAGTAAACTCTGACAGGAGCCTTCCAAGTTCAAAAAGTTTCAAAACTAAGCAAAATGAGTTCTCTGTCTCTAGATGCCAGCACTCGGAGGGAGGGATTAGAAAGGAAATGGTGGTTTCTGTTGAATTACAGGAGCAGAACTCAACAAAGAGAGGGGAAAAACCAGTTTCCTGTAAATCACTCATCTTTTATGTCATTACCTGTTATTTCACAATAGAAAAACTTATCAACTCATTTCTGTTTTCCTAGTAGCCAGAGCAAAGTACTTACAGATCTAAGATACATATGTGTCTGTCTGTGTAAAATAACTTGGATGGCATGACTTAAACCAACAAAAGGAAGTTTTTCCACTTACTCTTCATAAATATTCATTGATATGAAAATGTATCAGACTTACCATTCTGAAGACATTGAAGTTTGCTATAATTAATATCCATGGAATAGGTATGGTATGGGCAGTGGCAGTACAGATTTCCCCACAATGACCGGTCAGACATAGAGACAACATCTCTAACAGTGAGAAGTTATTTTTCCCTCCAAGACCATTCAATCCTTCAATCCCTATTAACTAGGGCTGCCAAGTAATGAACTACTGTCATTTGTGCTGGTGTTTCTGATACAGACAACTGGCCACTGGGAGAAGGATGGTGATCACCAGCTTGTTACAAATAAGTCACTAACCAGCCATCAGGCAACGACAACTTCCAGTCACAGTTGGTTTAGCCTGTCTTATAACCACTGGTCAAGAGGTAACAAGCTCTTTACATTATCTCTTTACCAATCATCTGAACCAATTAATAGAATCATAGAATATCGGGGTTGGAAGGGACCTCAAGAGGTCATCTAGTCCAACCCCCTGCTCAAAGCAGGACCAATTCCCAACTAAATCATCCCAGCCAGAGCTTTGTCAAGCCGGGCCTTAAAAACCTCCAAGGAAGGAGACTCCACCACCTCCCTAGGTAACGCATTCCAGTGCTTCACCACCCTCCTAGTGAAATAGTGTTTCCTAATATCCAACCTGGACCTCCCCCACTGCAACTTGAGACCATTGCTCCTTGTTCTGTCATCTGCCACCACTGAGAACAGCTGAGCTCCATCCTCTTTGGAACTCCCCTTCAGGTAGTTGAAGTCTGCTATCAAATCCCCCCTCATTCTTCTCTTCTGGAGACTAAACAATCCCAGTTCCCTCAGCCTCTCCTCATAAGTCATGTGCTCCAGACCCCTAATCATTTTTGTTGCCCTCCACTGGACTCTTTCCAATTTTTCCACATCCTTCTTGTAGTGTGAGGCCCAAAACTGGACACAGTATTCCAGATGAAGCCTCACCAATGTCGAATAAAGGGGAACGATCACGTTCCTCGATCTGCTGGCAATGCCCCTACTTATACAGCCCAAAATGCCGTTAGCCTCGTTGGCAACAAGAGCACACTGTTGACTCATATCCAGCTTCTCGTCCATTGTGACCCCTAGGTCCTTTTCTGCAGAACTGCTACCTAGCCATTTGGTCCCTAGTCTGTAGCAGTGCATGGGATTCTTCCGTCCTAAGTGCAGGACTCTGCACTTGTCCTTGTTGAACCTCATCAGGTTTTTTTTTAATCCTCTTCTCACTCTATCCTTAAAACAGTTTGCAAAGATCTTGATGTTGTAACAAATCTTTGGCCAACTACAGCTTCACAGTTGACACTAGGCTTCACACTGTAGTTAGTCAGAACTTGACAACAGCAGCAGAGATGGAGCTCAGATTTGCCTGCTCCAAACCACACATTCCTGTCACTTGAACTAGAGGAGAATCAACACTTGCTATTAGTAATAAAGGACACACAAGTGACCAGTTCTGATTTTTTTTTCCAGACTGCGAGGTCATGCTAACAAACTCCATTTATTTAGCACTCAGTATACTCTCATTTCTCAAACATCAGTCCTTACCACGGTGATTTGTAGACTGCACTAGGTTTGCTAGCATGGGAGCTCAGTGCACACTGTGCATGTTCTCCTTTTGTATGGTCTTTCAGGAGTCACCAGTAAGAAAACAAATATCTTTTCACATTTTGGAATGGAAGTTTAGATAAAGTTTGTGACTTGCTATAATAAAAGTTCTCGTTAAGATTTTCCTTATTGATCTCGTAGCATGTGTTGGTGATGGTGCTGAGTCAGACCCAGAAGAGCTTTGGCTGCTTTGGCTTTTATGTCACCTTTTATGTTGTGTGAAAAATGTTTCCTGCATAGGAAGAGACAACCTGGGGATACAGTGAATTTTCTTTGCAAAAGCTCTAGCATCTGCTATGCTATACCTCAGACCTCTCCGGAGAAAGTTCCACTCCTATCACTGTGTCACAAACTGTGTGAAGGAGAGAACTCAAGAGCCATTTGGTGTCAGTTGGCAGTGCTGGGGAAAGCTTTAGAGCGGCTGAGCCATGTTGATGAGAAAGCTTACGTGCCTGAGACTTGGTATTCTAAACATTACTCCTGGGGAAATTCTGCGCCCACCGCGCAATGCAGAATTTTGCAGAAATTAATGTTAGGCATGCAGAATTTCCCTTTTCCCCCAAGAAATGGGCTGCAGAGATTTTGGTCACCATTAGGGGCCGCTGGACCCAACACAGCCCAGCTCACAAATAGAAGACACGGCTAGGGGGGAGGTGGAGAGAACTGGAGGGTTCCCAGCAACCGGAGTTCCCAGCATGCTAAAGGAAGAAAGCGGCGGTGCACAGGAAATTCTGTGCAAGCCTGGGACCCAGCATAAGGCTGTTTCTCCCTCTGGATCCCTGGGCTCCAGAAGGGTAGGGTCTGTGAGTGCCTGGGCTGTGGTGGGAGCCCACAGCAGGGCTCTGGGGTGTGTGTGTGTGTGTGTGTGTAAGTGTCTGGGCCTGCAGGGGGGCCTCAGCTGGCCTCTGGAGGGGGAGAGGGGATGAGTGGTTGTGATTAATTGTGCTGTTAATAATAGAATGCCATTTATTTCAATTTTTTTTTTAGGTATTTTCTACATTTTCAAATATATTGATTTCAATTACAACACAGAATACAAAGTGTACAGTGCTCACTTTATATTTATTTTTATTACAAATATTTGCACTGTAAACACCAAAAGAAATAGTATTTTTCAATTCACCTAATACAAGTACTGTAGTATAATCTGTTTATCATGAAAGTTGAACTTACAAATGTAGAATTATGAACAAAAACAAACTGCATTCAAAAATAAAACAATGTAAAACTTTAGAGCCTACAAGTCCACTCAGTCCTACTTCCTGTTCAGCCAATAGCTCAGACAAACAAGTTTGTTTACATTTGCAGGAGATAATGTTGCCAGCTTCTTGTTTACAATATCACCTGAAAGTGAGAGAGGCATTCACATGGCACTGTTGTAGCTGATACCGCAAGATATTTATGTGCCAGATGCGGTAAAGATTCATATGTCCCTTCATGATTCGATTACCATTCCAGGGCACATGTGTCCATGCTGATGACAGGTTCTTCTCGATAACGATCCAGATTAGTGCAGACCAACACATGTTCATTTTCATCATCTGAGGCAGACGCCACCAGCAGAAGGTTGATTTTCCTTTTTGGTGGTTCGGGTTCTGTACTTTCCGTATCAGAGTGATTCTCTTTTAAGACTTCTGAAAGCATGCTTCACACCTCATCCCGCTCTGATTTTGGAAAGCACTTCAAATTTTTAAATCTTGGGTCGAGTGCTGTAGCTATCATTAGAAATCTCACATTGGTTCCTTCTCTGCATTTTGTCAAATCTGGAGCGAAAGTGTTCCTAAAACGAACAACATGTGCTGGGTCATCATCCGAGACTGCTATAACGTGAAGTATATGGCAGCATGTGGGTAAAACAGAGCAGGAGATATACAAATCTCCCCCTGAGGCGTTCAATCAAAAATTTAATCAATTCATTATTTATTTAACGGGCATTATCAGCATAGAAGCATGTCTTCTGGAAGGGTGGCCAAAGCATGAAGGGGCATATGAATTTTTAGAATATCTGGCATGTAAATACCTTGCAATGCTGCTACAAAAGTGCCATGTGAATGCCTGTTCTCACTTTCAGGTGACATTGTAAATAAGAAGCAGGCAGCAGTATCTCCCATAAATGCAAACAAACTTTGTCTGAACAAGAAGTAGGACTGAATGGACTTGTAGGCGCTAAAGTTTTACATTGTTTTGTTTTTGAGTGTAGTTATGTAACAAAAAAATTCTACACTTTTAAGTTTCACTTACACGACAAAGAGATTGCACTACTACAGTACTAGTATGAGGTAAATTGAAAAATACTATTTCTTTTATTTATCATTTTACAGTGCAAATATTTGTAATAAAAATTATAATATAAACTGAGTATTATACACTTTGTATTCTGTGTTGTAATTAAAATCAACATATTTGAAAATGTGGAAAAACATCCACAAATATTTAATAATTTCAATTGGTATTCTATTGCTTAACAGTACGATTAAAACTGCGATTAATCACAATTAATTTTTTAAATCGCAATTAATTTTTTTGTTAATCACATTAGTTGACTGTGATTAATTGACAGCCCTACTTTTTAGTGAAAATTGAAACAAAATAGGTATTAAACACCTTAGCCTTTTTGACGTAATCTATCATTCGCTCTCTTTCCCTGCTCAGTAGCAGATTTATGCTTTCCTTCATCATTCTCTTGATACTAATGTATTTATAGAACCTCTTCTTATTGACTTTTATATCCTTTGCCGGGTGTAATTCATTTTGTGCCATAGCCTTTCTGATTTTGTCCTTATATGCTTGCGTCCAAGGATAACATTAGTCCGTTTGGCTACAGTGTCTCATTGGGACCTCATGGTCAGCTGTTTATCCACCCTATATCCCCAAATCTTTTTCAGTCACTGCTTTCCAGGATAGATTGCCCCATCCTGTAGGTAAGGCCTACATTCTTAGTTCCTGCATGTATACATTTACATTTAGCAGTATTAAAATGTATACTGTTTGCTTGCGCCCTGCTTACCAAGTGATCCATATCACTCTGTTTCAGTGTGTCATGCCCTCTTCATTATTTACTGCTCCCCATTTTTTGTGTCATCTGCAAACTTTATCAGTGTTGATTTTATGTTTTCTTTCTTCTTTCAATATGTTAAATAGTGCCAAAAACCAATCCATGCCTGCCCCCACTATTATTAATTCATTTTACTGCCCTCCTTTAGTTCTTTATTGAGTCCTATATCAGCCACTCCATTATCTTGTCTGGATCCATGGCAGACTGACAGGCCTATAATTACCTGGGTCATCCACTTTCCCCTTTTTAAATATTGACACAATGTTTGCTTTCTTCCAGTCTTCTGAAACCTCCGCAGTGTTCCAAGACTTACAGAAAATCCACATTAATGGTCCAGTGCAATCCTTAGCCAGTTCTTTTAAAACTCTTGGATGCAAGTTATCTGGATTTGCTGATTTAAAAATGTCTAACTTTAATAGCTGCTGTTTAACATCCTCTGATATACTAGCTCTTGTTGGGGCTTTTCAGTGCTAATAACATTTCTGGTGTTCAAGGAGGGAAGATGTGCTATTAGGCACTAAGGGTATGTCTACACTGCAGCTGGGAGTGAGCCTCCTAGCTCAGGTAGACACACAAGTGCTAGTGGGACTGAAGCTAGCATTCTAAAAATAGCAGTGTGCACATTCCCTTAGTGCCTAGAGGTATCATTAGAACTGATCAAAAAATGTTAAGTATTTTTGGTGGAAAATATCAAAAGAGCAAAACTTTTACTTTGTTATGGAAATGTTCTGATTTTATGATGAAAAATCTGGAAATTTTTGAAAGAAATTAAATTAAATTTTTTCACAACAATTTTCATTTTAGAAAAACAACTATTTTCCATTGGAAATAATTTTCAATGAAAAATTTTGACTAGCTCTTGCTATTATCTGTATAGCACTTACCTTTGCTGAAGCCATTTGGGCTTATGTGTGCTCCTTGCCCGAGTCCACAGCACAACTCATGAACTGCCTCCTACGCTATCCATACAAAGGAAATCACCTTACAGCGGTAGCCCACTTGTAATAGTAGGTACTTGTAGTTGTACTGTTTGGCCTCTAGATGTCTCTGTTCTGGCATGGAGTTCCTGAAAAGGTGTGGTCACTTGTCACAAACATGGAAGCCCACTTGTTTTGTTTGTAGCTATTATCCCTAATAAATGCCTGTTGTTTAAGGCTTGTAGCTCCATATATTATGACAATACACACACACAGAAGCAAAAAAATTGACAGCTAAAGTGTCCTGTGCTAACAGAACAGCAGGGATAGTCTGAGGTATGTGTGTTACAGAATTATCAAAGGAGCCAATCAGGAAAAGTATAATGGATGTTTGGTTCCTGTAAACATAGAAACTATAATAAACTTGTTTGTTCAGCCTGTACTGGCTGATGAATATGCAGCAAAGGTCGCTGTGGCTTCTGGTGAATAAAATTAGATCAGGATTTTATTCCAGCACCAAGCTCACGTTTGCTCCTGTACCAAGCTCACGTGCACATAATACAATGTACTTTGTGCATCCAACTGAGAACTAAACCTAGTTGGGAGGGACACTTAGTTTACTTACTTTATGCATTAGGATCACATAGTAGGGTGACCATATGTCCCATTTTGGCCAGGACAGTCCCTTTTTAGGCCCCATCCTGGCTGTCCCAACCTTATTTGACAAAACTGATCATCAGTTGTCAAGAGCAAACTTGGCAAATGCCCAGCTTTGTCAAAAAAGTGGGGTGGGACCCCTAGCAGGGCGTGTGGAGGGGGGAACCTCAGGCTGACCCTGTGCTGGTGGGAGGCAGGGAAGGCTTGGCTTGGGCCACCTTGCGGGGAGGTGAGGGGGGCACCTCAGGCCAGCTCAGGAGTGTTCCATTTTTCCTTTGGGAAAATATGGTCACCCTAATCACAGAGAGAAAAAGCTGTGATCACGTTGGTGTTCCAAAATTGCTGCATGTTCCATAATACATTGGCATTAATAGGCCACATCCTTAGCTGCTATAAATCAATCCAGCTCTATTAACTTCAACCGAGCTATGCTGATTTGCACTAGTTGCAGATCTGGCCCAGAATATTTTCTGATTTGTAAAGAGTCAAAGAAATTGATTGTTGCTGGAAGCCATCTTTGAAAAAGTTTAACTTGACATAAGAAATCTATTTTTAGATATGAAAAGTGCCCAGAAATGCTTCCCCCCCTGAAGTCTTAAACGATGTTTCAAATAATTATTTTAACATCGGCAGAGAGGCTGGAACGTACAAAGCCCCTTTGCACAAACTAGCACAAGCCCCTACATAGCTGGTGTGATTATTCCATTAACATATCTCTATGGTTACTCCGCAGAAGCCTTGAAGTGTAAATGCATTTTTCTCTTTAAGTACCAAGATGTTCCTAATGGGAAACCTTGGCTCCTGGGGTAGTGGCAGGATGGTGATCGCTGCTGTCTGTACACTCCTCTTTTTCCATGCTGTTTTTTCCAATGCTGGATATCTCTGAGCTTTAACACAAATGGTGATGTCTTCCTGAATGGGTAGCTCCTCTGGGAGATCAAGCCCCTAATCTGTTTGAAGGAACTTTCTTCTTTAGGCTAACGTACAACAGAGCCTTGGAGTTCATTTCTAGGGGTTGTGGTTTTATTCCGATTGTGACTAGCACTATACCCAGGGGCATTCCAAGGATATGTAGAGTGGAGATCCCATCCCTTCATAATTTCCTCCAGCAGCCTGCCAGGTAAAGCAAGTTCAATATCCTGTGAAGCAGAGAATATTTATAGATCTAGTGCATTAGCTTGATAGATAACGGTGTCAGGCTACACAAAAGTGGTTACACATCAGTTGCTTGGTCTTTCTTTAACTCACAGCCTAGCAAAGTCAGTGTGATTTAGTTTTGTTTTCTTGTTTTGCAATTTATGTTGCTGGTTCTGATGACTTGAGGCTGGGGACAATGGCTAAGGAAGGATTTGGGGCAGGAACCATCTTTTTTGTCCTTTGTTTGCATTGAACCTAGCACAATGGGGATCTGGTTATGACTTGGGCTCCTAAGTGCTACGGTAATATAAATAAATAATAATAACAATAGGATCTTGCCAGAACCAGCCATATTCAAAGCTGTGGAATGCTGCAAAGTTTTTGTTCAGCAGAGGCCCAGGAGCCTATCTAGGGAGAAGGTTGAGGTCAGCCTCTTCTCTGCAGCTGGCCAAGGAAGCTCATGGCCCAGTGGCTCATTCCCAGAAGAGATGATGGCTGGAGTGGCTTGGGGGATAGATTACGATTCTGCGGGTATGGGTCTTATGGAATTTTGAGGTCTCCAAATACAGTCTGCCCACTCCTAGTAAGAGTGACCTGTTTGCTCTCTCAGATTGTGATGGCTATACTGGTAATTATAAACTGATAATGGACAGGTAGAGGGATTGCCGATACTCATTCTAAATGGCATTATTGTTATTATTGTATTTATTATTTGTTTTTTCACAGTGCCTAGGATTCCCACTCATGGATCAGGACCCCATTGTGCTAAGCACTTTAGAAACACAGAACAAAAAAATAATCCTTGTCCCAAAGAGTTTGAATCTACGCCATTATGTATTGGACATAGGTGCTCTATTTAGCTGTGCCTCTGTACTGCAGTTATCCTTGTTCTCCCTCCTTGTCCCCGCCTATTGTTCATCACACTGACTTAGTGTATCTTTTTAAAATTAGACTGTAAACTAGTGAGGGCATATTTGTACAGTGCCTAGGACAATGGGGTCCTGATTTTGATTGGCGCTTCTGGGTATTGCTGCAACATAAATACTGATGATAATGGAAAAGCTAAGGTAGCTGTGATGGTTTTGTGCATTGCAAATGGTCATGAGGGTCCTGTAGTGCTTTTCTGCATAATGAGCCAAATTCTGAATTTCATACTCAGGCAAAGTTCCTGTTGAAATCAGCAGGAATTTTGCTCCAGTGTTGACTGAGAAAGCCCCTCAGGATGTGGTACATTATTCCTATCTAGTGGTCACATGCACCACAATACGTCTTGTGGCACAGGCACAATGTATGTTGTCAGAAGGCTTTATGGATGTGTGTCACAGATACATTTATCTGTTATTTGGTGATGTTCAATCTTATTTTTTCCTTTTTAAAGCTAAATGTTTGTTTGAATTCAGGACTCCGGAAAGCTGCTGGATTGTCAGCCTTGCATCCCGAAGTCCTCCATACAAAGAAATGGACTGTGACAGTGCAAGCTTTCCTCAGTGTCCCACTATTGTCTTATTCCTGAACTGGAGGGATCATTCTAGGGAATAATTCAGTTTCCCTCCTGCTGGTTAATTCCTTGTTCTAGCTGCTGCCTCTGGCCAGTTAGTGCCAATTTTTGTTATGTGGACACTCCTTCACTGGGAACATGAAATGTACTTCAGACACACTGTGTCTATATACATATAGCTATCAAAATCTGCTCATGGCTGAACTAGAACCAGCAACACAGAGGTGAAAGGCTCTCTAGCCCTTTAGCTACCCCCTAAACCATTCACTCTCTGTTCAGTATTTTTCTTAAGAGGCATTGACTGTGTAACAGCTCCAAGGGTACTGGTTTACTCTATATAAGAAAAGCATAATATGTAAAACTAGGTAAGGGTCACAGGCCTAAGACACAGGGCATAGATTCATAATTCCCACTGACAACGGTATAGACAGGGTATTACATGTAGTGTCGGTCATTTTTGTGAAATTGTGTATTATTCACAGTGACCCAAACCCCAAGGTCATTACTCGGGCAAAACTTTCACTGACTTCAGTGGGAGTTTTGACTGTGTCAGACTTCTAGGGGTTTTGACAGCTAACATCATCTAGGCACCAGAAGACATGGTGGTATATCTATAGGTCTTGGAAAGGTCCAAAAATAAAGAGCATAACCGTTCTCCTCCTCCTGACTCCAGGGCTAGAAGCAAATTGTGGTCTCACTTCATAAGCTTTTCTTGAAGGCCCCCATGGTATGTAAAATGCTTCTGTTGCCAGGAAGCCATTGATGTGTTTATGGGAGGGAAGGAATAATAAAGGGAAGAGAATGAAGCACAGTGGGCAGGTTCCCAGAAAAATGCCAAAGAATGGTAGATGTCAGTGGGAAACTACAATAATGTGGCGGCAGATATAGGGAAATAGCAATGTATGAGTCTAGACAAATCAATTCGTGCTGCAATTTGCCATCCTATAACTGCATGAAAATGAAGGTGAACTGAAAAGCTTTTAAAATAAATGAATGAATAATACCCTTTAGGGCCTATCTCATTGAAGGGATATTGTGCATGTAGTTGAGGTCCAAAAATTAGTTAGTTATTTTTTTTTTTTAGTCTTGCAAAGCCTGGTACTCACTGAAAATGCTTTAATGTTGTTGTTTTTTGTATGTGTAAATATTTCTTTGCAGTGTTTTGCAGCTGAAGCTCTGTAGCATTGTGCTAGTGCATGGGAAAGTGAAAGTGACTATAAATAAATCTCTGTCACTGACTGCAGTACAGACACTGGACAAACAACCTAAATGGTGAAAAGTAAGTTAGATTCTAAACTTAATTCACTTTTAACTGTATAAATTGATTGTAAAACGTTAGAGCCTACAAGTCCACTCAGTCCTACTTCTTGGTCAGCCAATCACTCAGACAAACAAGGTTGGTTACAATTTGCAGGAGATAATGCTGCCTGCTTCTTGCTTGTTTACAATGTCACCTGAAAGTGAGAACAGGCATTCGCATGGCACTGTTGTAGCCGGCATTGCAAGATATTTAGATGCCAAATGCACTAAAGATTCATATATTCCTTCATGCTTCAACCACCATTCCAGAGAACATGCTTCCAGGCTGATGATGGGTTCTGCTTGATAACTATCCAAAGCACAGCAGACTGATGCATGTTCATTTTCAACATCTGAGGCAGATGCCACCAGTAGAAGGTTGATTTTCCATTTTGGTGGTTTGGGTTCTGCAGTTTCCGCATCAGAGTGTTGCTCTTTTAAGACTTCTAAAAGCATGTTCCACACCCATTGGGTCGAGTACTGGAGCTATTTTTACAAATCTCACATTGGTACTTTGCGTTTTGTCAAATCTGCTGTGAAAGTGTTCTTAAAACGAACATGTGCTGGGTTATCATCCGAGACTGCTATAACATGAAATATATGCAGAATGCGGGTAAAACAGAGCAGGAGACATACAATTTTCCCCCCAAGGAGTACAGTCACAAATTTAATTGACACATTATTTTTTTAATGAGCATCATCAGCATGGAAGCATGTCCTCTGGAATGGTGGCCAAAGCATGGAAGGGGCATACTAATGTTTAGCATATTTGGCACGTAAATACCTTGCAACGCTGGCTACAAAAGTGCCATGTGAACGCCTGTTCTCAGTTTCAGGTGACATTGTAAATAAGAAGCAAGCAGCAGTATCTCCCATAAATGTAAACAAACTTGTTTGTGTTAGCGATTGGCAGAATAAGAAGCAGGACTGAGTGGACTTGTATCCTCTGAAGTTTTACACTGTTTTATTTTTGAGTGCAGTTATGTAACCAAAAAAAAAATCTGCATTTGTAACTTATACTTTCACGATAAAGAGATTGCACTTCAGTACTTGTATGAGGTGAATTGAAAAATACTATTTCTTTTGTTTATCATTTTTACAGTGCATATATTTGTAATAAAAAATAATAATATAAAGTGAGCACTGTGCACTTTGTATTCTGTGTTGTAATTGAAATCAATATTTAAAATGTAGAAAAACATCCAAAAATATTTAATGAATTTCAATTGGTATTCTATTGTTATAAGTGCGATTAATCGCGATTACGTTTTTTAATCGCAATTAAGTTTTTTGAGTTAATCACTTGAGTTAACTGCAATCAATTGACAGATATATATGAAATCAACTCTGGTCTCTCTTAAATAAAGTCGTTGTGTATATGCTTCAAATTTAAGTCTCAAGCTACAAAATTTGGATCTGGACCTTACCCCACAAAGTTTAGCAGTGTTCAGATACAGGGTTTTGATTTATCCCATTATATTTAGGAACTATTTACAACATTTCAATCCAGACATGTGACATCCAGAACTTTATGATGTGTGGATCTAGGATTTTGGTTTATGCCCATCTTTACTTAATGTACTTATTTGTAATTTCAAATGGATATTTTTATATTTTTGGTTGTTTTTAATTTATAAAGACTTGCTAGAGTTGATTTGATGTTGTGAAAGTGAAATGAATTATATTAAAAAAATAGAATGAATTAAAGAATGCTGTATGTACCTTTAAGTAAAAATGAGAAATGCTACAAGCCAGGGGGGCAGGAAAGCAGACATTAACTGCTTAACTTGCCACTTAAGGGCAATTGGTGAAGCATTAGTCTTAGATCGATAAGAGTTAACAAGGAAGCAGGATATGCATATTATGCTCCATGCATATTTTACAATTTTGCTCTCTCTGTCCCTTTGTTTAGTTCGCACCCTTTTATCTGTATAAATAAGACTGTTTGAATCTTGCATGGAGGCTCACATTATCTGAATGTATTAGCAGAGCGCTGTGCTAATAAAACAGAGTGGTCTGACAAACTATAAGTCCTGAGTCTAACTTTGACAATTTGGAGGTTCCACCGAGATGGCAACCGTCTTCACTGGGGCTGTGTGATTCCTGACCGTTTTTGTAGGTAGCCGGCACCTGGGCATTTGACCCAAGCGGTCCTCCTCCTGAACGGAAGGGTGCACGACCACAGTGAGGTCTACGCCATCGAACCTGTTGGTTCCCACTCTGTTCTGGTAGGGATCCCGGGATCTGACATCAGGAATCTGGTCAGGTAATTATTTCTGTGTTTTGTCCGGACTGAGGACTGTTCTGTCTCTGTGTCTATCCGTCCTCCTGTGGAGTGTTTGAGTCTGGGTGCCATCTCCGTCCGGGGATTGGCCGACCAAGGGGTTCCTGTCCCCGCGGTCTGAGTGAGTGAAATCTGCACAATCGCAGCTGCACCGCACCTTGGGTAAAACCCTTGGTGTGAAAGCAAGGGCGATTGAGTCAGTAGCCTGTGGGCTCCTTTTGTGTGTTGCACTGGGCATCGCTCTGACGAACCCGAATTTCCTTCTTGTGTGATTGGTGTGTGTAAAGTCCTCCTGTATTGGTAACCAGACGTCTAAGTCGGGACAGTTCCCTAAAGGAACGCCGGCTCAGTTTTAGGAAGGGTCCGGACTCCTGTAAATTTCTGGAAAAATGGTCTAGGCTAACTCAGGGAGATCCCAAAACTCAGTGGCCACTGTTAAAACCTTGGAACAAGGACCGAATGGACATCTTAAGAAAACAAACTCGGTCAGCCTAAAACTAAATTGGCTAAAGGAGAGGTTAATTGTTTCATGCAGTGGTGGGAAGAGGCAAATCGTAGGTGGACAAAATCAAAACTCACCTCTCTCAAATATTCAAATAATAAATTAAAAGCTTTATTAAAAGCCTCCTCTCCCACCACCAGACTGAGCGCTCCCCTTCACCCTGTTCTCTGACAAAAAAAACCAACAACCCCGGATCGATCCCAACTCCCTTCATACTCCCCTCTCATTGTAAAAAGGATAAAATGCCCCTTGTTCTGTTCCCCTTCGTTGTCTGCCTCAGAAACTGATTCTTTAGTGTTCCATTACCAATTCAGCAAGGAGGGTGGGCTCCTCAACTAGCCCCCACCCTTCCTGGGCCCTTTCCTTAAGCATTTCTTTCAAAATTGTGAAATGACCATAATATCACTCACAAAAATGGTTCATTGGAAAAAGCAGGATCGGGCCCAGACAAGCAGGCAAGCAACAGATAAAGAAACTAAAAAAAAAACAGGTTGGAAGCCCTAAGAACATAGTGTCAGGAGTAAGTGCAAGTATGAACCCCTAGAACAATACTTAAAATGGTGAAATCTGAGTTGATAAAGGTGTCATTTTGGGAAATAAACAAGTGATTTAAGGAAAGAGAGTGAAAAGTTAACTCTACAGAGACTGGAGAGAATTAAACAGTTAAACTTTGTGAAAATGTTAAAAGGGATCTTGTTAAAAGAATTCTTGGTTTCTTTGCAGCCATTCTAAAGGAAAAATGGGCCCTTTTCCAGAGGAATGTCTGTAAATAATCCAGGTAAAGAGACTATCTAATTAAAATCATTTGACTACGGACAATTGAGTCAAATTTGCTAAAAGAACATCGGGGGGGTTCTATTGGAACTTAACTGCCCCAAATGTATAAAGGTAATGTAATCTATGTACAGCTATGTAAAAACAAAGCAGTGTAAGAGGGATGTTAAGGGAGAGAAAATGTGTATATATCTGTCTGTCTGTGGGAATATGTGAGGTTTGTAAAACTCCTGTTTTGTAAGTTTAAGATAAATTGGTTTTGTTTTGTTTTTAATAATGCCACTAAAAATCCATTTGACTCTTTAATTCAAAGCTGCAAAACTGACAGACCTTTTTGCCAGACACAGGTAATCAGTGTTGGTTGACTTTGAGATTTGGTATTTAACCCTTAAGGGGTAACTTGATTCTTTACAAAATTTAAATGTTTTCAAATAAAGACCAAGTCATGACTGCAGCAGGACAGTCAAAATCAGAAAAATAGGGAGAGATTCTGGATTCTGTTTGTTTGTTTTTGTAACAAAATAGCAAATAAAAGCTCTAGGAAAAGAATAAAATCAGTGGCCCTCTGAAGCAACAGCAGGGGTGAGGTGCACAAAACAAAAAGAAGAAATGTTAGAAACACTGAGTCTTAAAATGGCTCTGTGTAATCAGACTGTCACTTTGATAAGGGTAAATAAAACTCTGTAAAAACAAAAGAAACAGTTACACTTATGTAAAAATTAATATGGCTAATGTTTTAAAAGTTAAAGTATAGAAGGAATGTGCAGACATGTGCAGTGTATATTATAAAGGGGGTAAAAGAAATGCAAACGAAACATGCTACTTAATTAAAATCCTATTAGGGCTCCAAAGGAGCCACAATAGACTGTGTTTTCTTTTTCAGATCTATGTGTGTTTTGGAAGCAAGAGTTAAAAGTAATCAAAACTCTGGTAAAAGTTAATTGTGTTCCTTTTAAGACAGAGTCTCTGAGCTCTGCTAATGGTTTTGAATCCAAAAGCCAAGCCTGTGTGGATGCAAATTATCTAACTGGTAAAGGAAGTGAGAGAACTGCCAGCACAAAGAAGTTGCAGATAAAGAACATACCTGGTCAGCAAACAAATTGTCTAAATAAAAGGCACGGTATAACAAGATACCTTTAATTAAAATAAATTTAATGTTACTACGTACCCCTGTAACAATGTATAGTGTGTATGATTTTTGAAGAAAAAAAATCCTTTATGGTAATAATGCTTTTCAGCTGTTACCTGTGAACAAACTTAAAGCTTAATACAGCAGGAAAGACATTGTAACCTTGGTCTGCTGTAAAGGAAAAACTAAGGTACACCACCTCATGGATTTAATGACTAAACAGTGGGATAATTTCCCCATAACTCTTAAAAAATAGAAGCCATTAAAACCTGGCCTGCCTATAGAACAAAAACACAGGAAAAGATGGAGGTAATTCCTCTTGTTTTGCCTGCAATCAGCAAGGGTATTTGTAAAAGAAAGGAATATTTTAAGCAATAATAAATGCCACCCCAAAAGGGGTAGAAAAAATATTATTTTTGTCTTTCAGAAAAAGCTAATATCAGCTACAGGACAACCTAATAAAAAACAAATAAAAGTGGGTATGCTTATCCATGCCTGTTGCTCCAAAGTCCTGTAGTAAAGACATCTCACTAGAATCCTGTATGTGGAATAAAATAAATAATAAAACCAAAGTACTGTATAATGGGCTATGTGTATGTGTTAATTCTTGGGGGGAAAAGTGTTTTAAAAAAATAAAAGTGTTAGCAACCTTCCAATAAACAAATGTAAATGTAATGTAAGTACTGTGTTTACAAAAAATAAAAAGGTAATATAGTTCCTAAAACAAACAAAAGGGCAATGTGGAAAACCAAACCATTCATATTATACATGCAAATGGCAACATGTTAAAAATTGCCACTGCAGAAAGACATAACAGCTTACCATTGGTATAATGTATTTTCTGAATGGTCTCCCACAACTACTGGCGTACTAATGTTACTAACCCTAATTGGTTTTAATTTTAAATTGTATGTGTTTAATTGTAACGTTTAAAATGTGCTGTTGGATAAAACAAATGTATGCAAAGCTAGACCCACAGGCCCAAATCACCTCCCAGTATTTTCTATTACATGGACTAAATAAGAAGTAACATTGGCGATTAATAATCTTAGTGTCAAAAGGGGGATATGTAGGAGCAGGATCTTATAATGTCTCATAGGAATTAATGTATGATTTGATTTCATCCCTGTCAGCCACCCTTTTTGAATAGCAGAAAGGAATGACAGACCAGAACAATCCTTATGACTGATTATGGTCACCCTTTTGTTTTAAAATAAGTTATAATGTCTACTATAGTTTCCTATATGTATTACAAAGTAGGCCTCTAGTTAAATATACATTTCTTTGTTTTAAGGTTTAGTAAGTAAGAAACAGGATTCTCTATTGTGTCTATGTTAAGTAGATTAGAGGAACATTGAAGGCCTGGGTCTCAATGTAAATTGTCTTGGTTATTGATTGTAAAATTTAGCAAGGTTTAATTTGCAATGCCTTTTTTGCTCCATATAAAATACTACTGTTTGTATTCTCAATCTGTGTGAATAAGGAATGTATGCATCAGGAAAAGATAAGGTGTGAAGGCCATTGTTATAGCCAGAGTCAAGGAAGAAGAAGTAAAGAGACTTAAAGGACATCAAAAAATCATCAGGTACTGCTTACTATCCAGATGGCTGTTAAACTGTCTGGCATCACAGCGTGCATACATGCTTCGCAGTGTAAGAAGGCACCCCCCAGCAAACCAATCACCTCAGGACCACGCAGAGTCAATTTTGACTCCAGAAGAAGACATAGAGGAACAGCCTGCAATACCTTACCATCTACGCTCTCGTAAGGGTTGCCAGAAGCAGACAAGGACCTAAAGCAAGGCCCAAAAAGAAGCAGTAGTGAGCCTAGCGCCTGCTGCCTGGTGGATGTAAAACCGTGACTGCGGTTCCCTCAGTTGAGGTTGTCAGAACCGGAAGGGCCTTGCCTCCAACATGAGCCTCTGGTGGTGCCTGTTCCTCAGCTGCTGGTGTCTTAAGGTCTGGGGAGTCCACAATGACAATTCTTTTATCCAGCAGCAAGTGTGAATAGCTCAGACCCTTAATATTTCTAATTGCTGGATCTGCAGCCACATCCCAGCCCACTCTCAAACTGGTGTTCCTATCCTGGCAATCCCACTCAATTCCCCAGACCTCACTGGAGGACCTCGTCCGTTTAACAGAACATGGAACAATAATGACACTTGGGAAGCAGTGGGAATAAATGTATCTAAATAGATAAGTGTGGTGGAGGGAAAAGGTCATTGGTGTTGGGTGTGTAATGGGACAGGGCTGGATCTGGGAAAAAGTCATTGCCTTCAGCATATTGTGACCAATGGTGTATGGGATTATTCAAACAAACTAAAGAGTGGTGGGCCGGGTATGGGGATATGAATTTTTTTCTCAACCTGGAATCAAACAGAAAAATCAAGCTCATGTTCCCCTTACAGTAACCTTAGTGAAAACAATACAATCTTTCAATGCCATGCAAATAACACCACTCCTCGTAAGGAGAATTACCCTGTGCCCTTCGGAGGACATTACTCCTCCTTTGTAGGCACCTATGTGACAAATGGGTGCAACTGACCCTTCCCAGCCTTAATAGGCCATCATTGGGTTTGTGGAACCAAAGCTTATACTGTGTTACCAGCTAACTGGTCAGGTATCTGTTATCCCGCCCGACTCTTCCCACAATTCTGAGTGCTAGGGTCCTTCCCACGAGAACGCCTCCGTAATTTCAGGTGAAGAAGAAGGGACTTATCAGATGCCCAATGGTATGTAAATAACATAAGCCCCTTGATCTGGGAAGAGGCCATTGGCGGTTCCCTTATCCCAC
This sequence comes from Malaclemys terrapin pileata, assembly GCF_027887155.1. Lineage (NCBI taxonomy): Eukaryota > Metazoa > Chordata > Testudines > Emydidae > Malaclemys > Malaclemys terrapin. Next base: position 141,064,329 of record NC_071507.1, read on the forward strand.
TTGGGGGAGTAATACACCATGCAAAAAGGCTCCAGAGGTTACAAGCAGTAGTTGAAATAATGGCAAATGAAACCGGAGAGAGTTTAAAAGCCCTGGCCAAAGAAACAGGGGCGATCCGACAGATGGCCCTCCAAAACCGTCAGGCATTGGACATAGTGCTGGCAGCCAAAGAAGAAACCTGTGCTCTCATTGAAAAGAATGTTGTGTGTTCATACCTGACAACACCAATGAGGTAATAGATCGTGCTAGTTACTTAGAACAAATTGCATATCTTCCCCATAAAGAGCCAAGTTCTTTATGGAAGTGGCTAAGTAACCTATTCAATTTCTCTGGCACAGGAAACTGGTTGTTTCAGGAAGCCCTGACTATCCTGTTTGAAATCCTAATAATTTTTGTATGTTTTCAGTTAATCTCCTGTTGTATCCAGAATTGTGTAAGGTATGCCACCCAGGTGACTACCCCAAAACAGAGTGCTAATATGATGATGTTAAATATCACTGATGAACGAAGAGATAAAGAACTATTAATATGTGAAACCCAGTAATTGTTGGTCTTCGCATAAGCTTGACCAAAAGGAGGGATTGTGAAAGTGAAATGAATTATATTAAAAAAATAGAATGAATTAAAGAATGCTGTATGTACCTTTAAGTAAAAATGAGAAATGCTGCAAGCCAGGGCGGCAGGAAAGCAGACATTAACTGCTTAACTTGCCACTTAAGGGCAATTGGTGAAGCATTAGTCTTAGATCGATAAGAGTTAACAAGGAAGCAGGATATGCATATTATGCTCCATGCATATTTTACAATTTTGCTCTCTCTGTCCCTTTGTTTAGTTCGCACCCTTTTATCTGTATAAATAAGACTGTTTAAATCTTGCATGGAGGCTCACATTATCTGAATGTATTAGCAGAGCGCTGTGCTAATAAAACAGAGTGGTCTGACAAACTATAAGTCCTGAGTCTAACTTTGACAATGTCAAAGACCAAAATCAGGGTATAGAGCTGTACTCCTTATGCTTCATTCAGAGTCAGGGATGTCAGTCTGTGTAACAAGGGAAACCCAGATCTCTGAGTATAGATCTATAGAGGTTAGTTTCTGTATCTCTGGCATGTCTAATTCTGATCATTTATGATGCACCAAGTGCTGTAGTATTTGGGCATCTGGAACTGATTTTCTATTATTTTGATTTCTAATGTATCTAATTAAAACATTTAGTTCTGTGTGTGGAATCATGTTAATGATCTCGGGCTTTCAGTAGCTTTTTTGAAAACATATGAATTCACCTTTAAGCAGGTAAAGCTGGACTGTATGACCACAGACAGTTGAGTTTAGCAAGATTTATTCCAGAAACATACATTTTTTAGGTTGTTGAGTAACACAAGGAAAGAACCGGTAGGGGTTCTCCAACTTTTTTTGCTGGGACCCCTTTGAAAATATCTCAGGCTGCGATGACACATGCCACCTTTATTTCTGCACTGTTGCTGGTGGTGGCACTGCCTTTGGAGCAGGATGCCCAACCAGCACCCACCACTCTTGCAACCCCCCCTACAATAGTCTTGCGACTCCCTTTTTTTGTCGGGACCCCCAGTTTGAGAAACACTGGATATTTAGATAAGTTAGATGTATTCAAGTCAGCACAGCCTGATGAAATTCATCCTATGGTAATTAAGGAACTAGCTGAAGCAATCTTGGAACTGTCAGCAATTATCTTAAAGGGTTCATGGAGGATGGACGAGATCTCCAAGGACTGGAGAAGGGCAAACATAGGGCTGGTCTACATGGGGTTTTTAAAGTGGATCAAACCGAGTTAATTGAGTTTGAAAATGGTTATATACATATGGCACAGTCCATCACTGCTCACTAAAGCTGCATTTGCTGTGAACTCTGGAGTCCTCTTGCCAAGTGGACTAGGTTTGCTGCAAATTGCATTAACGTGGTCTGTTGTTCATGTGGACGCAATTGCTGCACACCACTTTTTCCCATGCTCTCAACAGCTATACCACAGTGCTTTGCAGATCGACCTGTCCATTCATGTGTGTGCCTGCCTCTGCTCCGGTTTCAAGTTTCCAGGATTTCCTCTCCCCACTTTAAAAGCTGGTGTGGAGCCAGAATTTGCCCATTTGCTCCTGGATCAAGATCCGAGTGTGTGAGCATTCTTGCAATACAAGCGAGATAGAACTCCAGAAGCCCCACAGCCTGCAGCTGCCAGGAGCCATGTTGAGATCCTGGATCTCATTGACATGTGGGGAGAAGGTTTGGTGCAGGAAGTTCTTGTGGTTAGACACAGGAATAGGGACCTTTTTGTGGACATTGTCAAGCAGGTATCCGAGAGAGGGCATGACCAGGATACTGACCAGTGCTGGGTAAAGAGCAAGTAGCTCAGGAGTAAGTACATTGCAAGGAGGGACAAAAGGAGACAGTCTGGCAGGGGACAGGTGACCTGTCCATGTTATGATGAAATGGATAGACACCTACACAATTATAACACAACCTGTCCCGAACACATGTGGACCCTGCTAGCCTTCCTCTCCCTCACACCAAGGACGACTGGCTAGACCCATTGGAGGATGAGCAGGAGAGGAGCTGCCCCCTGAGAGCCAGGACATTTTTGGGACCCAGGATCCTGATGTTGGTCAGCTAGAAAGCCAGCCACAGTCATGCCCTGCTGCAAAGTACCGCAGTTCATGCCCTTCATTGTCCAACCCTGGGTCCCAAGCCAGAAACCCAGGCTGGGACCAAAGAGGCAGATCCCCTGGAGGCAACTTCAGCATGTAAGTAACAATCTTTCCCATTTATCGTTTATTATTATTATGCTATACTGTTGTTCTGGCTTCTATTCCAAGTGCCTCACAGCCACAGCCATTTTAGACTGATGTGAGCTAGAAGCCCTTCCCTCCTTCTCTCTGTCAGCCCATGTTTCCTGTTCCCCCCCCCCCATCCTCTGCCCCATACATATTTCCAAAATGGTGGCTGCTCCATCTGGGCGATTTTGTCTCATGGTAAAGCCATAACTATCAACAGTTTCCAGGACTGTGGCACAGAGGGCACTTGCACATCTGCTTATGTTCCTTTCCTCTTCCCTCATCTGTCCTGCTTGGTGAACGCTGCCCCCTACAATCCTGATTAACAGCCCAAATTGGTGGGTGGCAGGATGGTGCAGCCATGGCCTCTATCCTACCCCCCACTACCCCCCATGGCACAGTTAATCATTTGTGCAAAATGTAACAGTTTATTGAGACAGTGGCTACAGGAAAAGAAGTCTGACTGGTGTTCATAGTTTACTTGAGATATAGCTGGGCATTGTACCAAGCACTCAAACAGTCCTGTTCCCTGCTGTGGTTTAAATGCCTTGTAAGACACATTGCAGGACTCTGTCTGTTTTTCTCTTCACATTCTCCATGTCCACAGGGGAGATAAAGCAGAACTTAAAACTGAGGAATTTTGCTCAATTTTGTTTCACACATTATAGGGACTAGCCTACCCCACCCTCCAGTATAGTTTGCAAGCCCCTTCTCTGGTCAGGGGCGGGAGGGACCATCCTGGCAAATAACTTCACAGCATAAGTAAAAGTTAGTTTGTTTGTTGCTTAGTTAGTAGATTGTTTTGGTAAATGTATTTTCAAATAAAAAAGTATTGTTATTTATCCATGGGTTCCATTAAAACTTTCTTAGTGTTGGTTCACAATAAAAAACATTTAAAATTTGTTTTGGCCATTATGACTCATCACTGCATATAGCACATGCAATCCTTTAAAGAAAGCTAAAATAATTCATATCGTTTTACAAAAGTACATAGACCACGTCCAACTTCCACCACCCATAAGCAATACTGCTCTGCTCTCAGTCTACCTCAACCTCTCCCTCCAGGAATCAGCAGCTAGTTAGACAGCTACATATGTTCAAGCATGAGATTCAAAACATGAACAATAGGATTGCTGACAATATTCCCCTGGATAATAGCATTCTCCGTGGGATGCCTTGCTGACTGCTTGAACCACTGAACAAGTCTCTACACCTCAGCCTCCCATCCATCATTAAGGCTTTCCCTTGGGTCTCACAATTATTGTGCAGTGCACAGCGGGAAGCTATAATGGTTGGGACATTTTTCTGCTGTTTTCAAGTGATTCCATATGCAGCGCCATCTGCCTGTCAGGCGGCCAAATGCACACTTGACCACCATTCCGCAGCTACTGAGGTGATAGTTCAAATATTCCTTCCTTCCAGGGGTTAACACCACTATGTTGTATGGCGGACACTTGGCAAAATTACCGTACTTAGTGACGCACACTGGGAGGTGGTTATGTCATTCAGTCATTCCACTTTTTGAAAAATTACCAACGACTTGTACTAGTACTAATGTGGACACGAGAACGAATGGATATAAACTGGCCGTGGGGAAGTTCAGGCTTGAAATTAGACGAAGGTTTCTGACCGTCAGAGGGGTGAAATATTGGAACGGCCTTCCGAGGGAAACGGTGGGGGCGACGGACCTGTCTGGTTTTAAGATTAAGTTGGATAAGTTTATGGAGGGAATGGTTTAATGGTAAAACATAGTAGCCAAGGAAGACCAAGCAATGGTACATGAATAGCATAATGGCCAACAAGGGTCAGGCTAGAGACTCTTGCCTATATGCTCGGGGTATTACTGATCGCCATATTTGGGGTCGGGAAGGAATTTTCCTCCAGGGTAGATTGGCTGAGCCTCTGGAGGTTTTTCGCCTTCCTCCGCAGCATGGGGCAGGGATCACTAGCAGGAGGGTCTCAGCCGATTGAAGTCACTAAAACACAGGATTGGGGACCTCAACGGCAGAGTCCAGGGAAGGGTCTTGCGGCCTGCATCATGCAGGGGGTCAGACCAGATGATCATAATGGTCCCTTCTGACCTTAAAGTCTATGAGTCTATGAGACTTCAACATTTTTACCACGGACATGTTGCTGACCCCTGCTTCCTTTTGTTCAAGCAGCCTGTGTATGGCTTTGTTAACCAAGGCATCACAGGATAATCAGGGTCTCCCAGAATATCTGGACCAATCTCCACACCGTTAATATCCTTTCTTCATTAGTTTATGTTGAACTGAGTTCTGAAAGATCCTGTCAGTGAAGTCTCTTCCAGACACCCCTGCATGGTGGTCAACCACTTCTCTGAGTGTCACAGAGAAATACCTCTTTCTGTTTATAAATTCTGTACCCTAGCAGGGGACAAATGATAGAATATACCCCCGTCTTCACACCTCACACATTATTGTAATTTTTGTACAAGGCATGTCTTGTAAGATATAATTTGAACACTCATAATTTGCTGGTCTCTATCATCCCGATAAAATATGTTTGAAACATTGTATGTAAAGTTATAAGATTTCCCTGGATGATGATATTAATGCATATTCCAAACCCCACAGCCTTGTCCAAACTGAGATTGGCAAACAGGTCTGCCCTAAATGAAGGAATGTGTGCTCTGCTTAATTTGCATTTAAGCAGTAAACAGAGCCATCAAGCAGGAAAGGAAACAAAGAGAGCCCAAACAGATGAGAAAAAGCCAGTAGGGAACATTCTTCCACATAGACCCTTTGTCTCCTAGTGCCCAACTGGAAATGTCTTTCAAGATAGGGACTTAAACTATAAAAAGGAGAGACAAACATCCCAGGGGACCCCTTTCTCTCCCCTTCTTATTGCATTCATTGCACCCGAACAGGAAAAGGAAGCAAGCACTGGACTCTGGGGGAGGGGTCCTGACCTACAGGCTTTGGTTAGTAAGACTGCTGGAAGCACGTGGTGAGAAACTTTGCTTTAATCTGATATAGTTTAAGTTAGGCATTCGTAAATGTCTTATCTTTATTTTTCTTGTAACCATTTCTAACTTTTATGCCTCATTACTTGTACTTGTCATCAGCTGTTCGGTTGTGTGCATGTTCTACCATGTGCAGTCCCAGCTGTGCGCAGACAACTGCCACAGCAGACGTTGAGTGAACCACCCAATAAATCCACAGACTTTTCTCATAGTGAAGGCACTTGGTCAGGTTTATTGCCAACAAAGCAGGGTGCTAATGCCCCAGCTCAATGGTTACAGCTACACTAATACATGTATGATCGTGACAATGGACCGGCTCAGTTAGTGGCGGGACTTTCCACTATCCCCTAGACGAGACAAAGACACTCCCTCTTGAGCATTATCCATCTTTATAACTCAGCTAGACAGTATCTTATCCATGGCATCGCAGACCTGTATGTCTGTGGCCCCAACAGTTGATCTCCCAATGCTGAGCTGGTTGACTACTGACTGGTAACATTCTTAGGGAGCCAGCTTCCAGATGGCAATGGCTACCTGCTTCTCTATGGCTATGGGGCACTGCATGTTGGTACACTGTCATTTAAGCTTTGGAGTCAGTTCTGCACATATGTCCAGAAAGGTAGCCCTTCTCTCAGGACTGCTGGTCATCCGGATCTGCAGAATGATCCTCTCCCATCATTCCATGCTTGCTTGTTGGGCGCAGAAATGATGTTGCACACTGTGTGGCTGATCCAGGAACCAGTCCTCTAGCTCCAACAGCTCGGTGTCGTTGTCATGCTGCAACAACTTCGCAGTGTTCTCCTGCTGCTGGAGATCTGCTGATGCTGCTATTAAATATTCTCCTGCACCCACCTCATCTCAGTGGCACAGTGGGTGAAGTCCAATGCCAAATGCATCCAGGTTTCAATACTGTAATACTGCCCGAGCAGCCTCTGCATAGTCATGCTTGCCACCATAGTGAAACGGTGCATTTCTGGGTCCACACTGGCAGACAGCAATTTGAAACTGGCACTAGCCCACCCAGAAAGGAATCGTGGGGCAGAGGCAGCGGAAATTTTTTTTTTCTAAATAGAAACCCACCTGGCTTCTACTTTGCATCCCACAATTGACAACAAAAACAATCCCATGATCTGCGCTGCTTAGCCGTGAAGAAAGAAACAGGGGAAACCCTCAGTTTACAGCGAACTGCCACTGTGTTCACACAATGTGAATTGAAAACAGAACAGATGTCCCATGGGCACACTATTGGTGTGACTTGTGTACCGCAAGTTACCAGACATGCATCAAAAAGCATTGCATTAAATCCCCAGTGCAAACATACTCATACTCCCTATCTTTGAAAAGTGGAACAAAGAGGACCCAGGGAATTATAGACCAGTCAGCCTAACTTCAATACCTGGAGAGATAGTGGGACAAACAATCCGTTTGTAAGCATCTAGAGGATAATGGGATTATAAGTAACAGTGAGTATGAATTCGTTAAGAATACATTATGCCAAACCAACCTAATTTCCTTCTTTGATGGGGTCAATGGTCTAGTGTGGAGGGGGGGAGCAGTAGACGTGATATATCTTGATTTTAATAAGGCTTTTGACACAGTCTGACATGACATTCTCAGAAGCAAACTAGGGAAATGTGGTCTAGCTGAAATTACTATAAGGTAGATGAATAACTGGTTGAAAGACTGTACTCAAAGAGTAGTTATTAATGCTTTGCTGACACCAACTCTGGGAAGGGTTGTGAGCACTTTGGAGGACAGGATTTTAGAGTTCAAAATGACCTTGACAAATAGTTCTGAAATCATCAAGATGAAAGAAGATGCTTGTCAGTAAAGACAAGCAAAGTACTTCAGGTAGGAAGGAAAAATCAAATGCACAACTACAAAATGGCTAGATGCTAGATATTGCTGAAAAGGATCTGAGGGTTATACTGGATAACAAATTGAACATAAGCCAACAATGGTATGCAGTTGTGGAAAAGGCTAATATTACGGTGTGTATGAACAGGAGTGTCCTATGTAAAACATGATAGTTAATTGTCCCACTCTACTCGGCATTGGTGAGACCTCAGCTGGAGTGATGTGTCCAATTCTAGGTGCCACACTTTTGGAAAGATGTGGCCAAATTGGAGTGAGTCCAGAGGAGAGCAACAAAAATGATAAAAAAAAAATTAGAAAACCTGAGCTATGAGGAAAGGTTAAAAAAACTGGGCATGTTTAGTCTTGAGAAAAGAAGACTGAGAGGAGACCTGATAAGTTTTCAGTTATGCTAAGGCCTGTTGTAAAGATGATTGTGATCAGCTGTTTTCCACATCCACTGAAGGTGAAAGAAGTAATGGGCTTAATCTTCAACAAGGCAGATTAGGTTAGATATTAAGAAAAACTTTCTAACTACACCTCTACCCCTATATAACGCGACCCGATATAACACGAACTCGGATATAACGCGGTAAAGCAGTGCTCCGGGAGGGGGGGGGGCTGCGCATTCTGGTGGATCAAAGCAAGTTCGATGTAACGCGGTTTCACCTATAACGCGGTAAGATTTTTTGGTTTTACCTATAATGCGGTAAGATTTTTTGGCTCCCGAGGACAGCGTTATATCGGGGTAGAGGTGTATAAGGATAATTAAAAACTGGAATAAGCTTCCAAGGAAGGTTATGGAATCCCCATCATTGGAGGTTTTTAAGAACAGGTTAGAAAAATATCTGTCAGGGATGTCTTGATTTACTTGGTCCTGCCTCAACATGGGGCTGGACTAGTTGATCTCTCAAGGTCCCTTCCAACCTTACATTTCTGAGTCTATGGGCAGGTCTTCACTACCCACCAGATCGGCAGGTAGAGATCGATCCCCGAATGTGCTCCCCATCGACTCCGGAACTCCAGTTCACAAGAGGCGGAAGCAAAGTCGACGGGGAAGCGGCAGCGGTTGACTCGCCACCGTCTTCACGGCCAGGTAAGTCGACCTAAGATACGCCGACTTCAGCTACTCTATTCACGTAGCTGAAGTCGGCGTATCTTAGGTCAGACCCCCCCCCCCAGTGTAGACCAGGGCTATGTTTCTCCAATGTTATGCTTCAGGATGAAAATGACAAGCTATGTTTGTCTTTGAGGTAAAACAGGCTATTGCAGGGTGGAAGAATGCAGAAAAATGCACGGTGCGCAAAGGAATGTAGGGACTTGCAGTACATATGACATTTAGAAATATATTGGGATGAAACTATTAAAACAAGTGTTCAGGAAGGAAAGAGGTTGGAGAAAGGGCACAGTATTTTATTAAGTACACAAGCATTCAACTCAGGTTGATTGTCTGAAACACCTGGCTTGAAGGTTCCCAAACTGTGATGCCTGTAACCATTGGTCCTCCACAGAGAGCTAGGTGATGACATAGAGCTGGCTCTCCTCTTTGGTGTCAGTAGCTATACTGCATCAAAAGATGCTACAACTACATTCAACTTTCCTAACATTATTTTTCTATCTAAGCCATTGCTGAAGTTGCCACACATATGTTCTATTATGATGGGTAGGAGAAGAGGTGGCCTATATGAGCATGAGTATAAGGAGAGAAAAAGATCAACATGATCCTCTCAAGTTATGGTCTGCTTGAAGAAAAAATGAGGGAACCTCTGATCTAGTTCTTACTGGATCTAGTTCAGCTCCTTAGTACAGGTATTAGCATAACCAATCCTGTGCTAGCATTACCGCCATCTTCTTAGAATAGGTGTGACGTGTCATTCTATATTCTTTATGAAAATATACTTATGATCTGAATATGACATAACTGAGATATACTTTATGCAAGATGGCTCATGTGAGATATCATTGGAAAGGTTATGATTTATTGAATGTAATTATCCAATCTGTATGCCTGTATCATTTTTGTATCTGAAGTTAGGAATATTGCCTATGTATTTGTATTTCAACTGTGCTACTTTGGGTGATGCCCACTGCTAACACTTCAGGGACTGTGAAAAGCTTGGCCTTCCTGTGGACGCTCCATACTGCCACTGACTCATGGACGTAGTGATCCTACAGAGTCAGGTGGTCTTGTCACCCGATACTAAACATTACCTGGGGCATTTTTGTAACTTTCCACTGTAAGGGAAGGGGGGGGTCAAGTTTGGGAAACAAAGGATTCCTGCCTTAAATCCTATTTAAGAGTGGGGAGGAAGGCAAACAGGACTCCTCCTCTAAATGGTCTGTCTGCCCAAGAAGAAAGACTGCAAAAGGAAAGGCAAGGGGGGAGTCCAGACTGAGACGGGAATATAACTGGAGCTCTGAACCACAGAAACTTGCAAACTGCCTGCAACAATATCTAGGGTGAGAAATACTATTTGTAACCAATTTCCTTAGTGAAACTAGCTTAGTTTGCATGTTTGATTTCATTTGCTTAGTAATCTGCTGTGTTCTGTTTGTTACCCCTTTTACCACTTAAATTCTGCCTTTTATAGTTAATAAAATTTGTTTTGTTTATTATTAATCCCAGTTTCTGTAATTTCTAATGGGGGGGGAGGAGTAAGAAGTGTGCACACCTCTCTCCACATTGAGGAAGGGGGCCCATGCTGGCAGAACAGGTAGACTCAGTGGTATCTCTGCACATCAGGTGGCTTCCCAGGGGGTCCAACCCATCACAATAGGCTATTGTCTCCAGTAGTAATTGGGACTTTTGGGTTCCTTGATCTGCTGCTGGATCTCATGACAGGCCAGATCATCATTAGTGGCAATGCATTCTCAGGAACAGTCTGTAACTCCAAACCCAGCACACGTGCCTCCCAAACGTTTTCAGATGTGCTATAGGATGTTGCAGTCTATGAAAACCAATTTCCTGTGGGTCACCAAAATGTATTCACTGCAGTGAGGAATTGAGTGGCACCTTTTTGGGTAACAGGAACTCTTGTGTACAAATAAATGTAAACTGAAACAGGTTTGACCCACTTTATCTCCTTTCTTATGCTGCATCTACTAAATCATGCCAGTGAAGATGGATTATACTTTCACTCATGAGATAAACCTGTAAACTAATTCTTGTCTGCAGCAATTGTGTAGTATAGATCTTGTGTCCTCTGAAAGATGAATAATTACAGTCCCCGAGGACATACTCTCTCAAGAATGCAGTCATCATGGATTCTGCAAAGTGGGTGATCTGTGTGGTCAATGATGATAAAACAAAGAGCTCTTTTCCCCCAACATGCATGAAAGTGAAATCGCAAGAACAGCCCCCATTAGATTAGTGATGAAGCCCCCAATTCCTGGATGAGTGTGTGTTTCCTTTTCTTTGATTAAATAGATACTGTATGACGAGAGCTCCCTAAATACAATCAAGCCAAACAGTGGCATAAACCAGTGGCACACACTTTGATTTTAAATGTGCTTGCCTTGTCCCATATTGTATGCAAAGGCCTTTCCCTTCATTAAACAGGTTGATCAGATTTTCTTTGCCTCTCTTCATATATAGCAATCTGTCTCCATCGAAACCTTGGTGAATCAGATAGCAAAACCCTAATGAGCTATGCATCATAAATCTGTAACATATATCATCGATGAGTTCATCCCTCTGCATGCGGCATACAACTATATTTAGAATTTCAGGCATACTTGTTATCCTGATGGTACATGAACGAGGAGAAGAAGAAAATGCAAGAATTCTCTTTTTGAATGTAACTCCCAGAGTTTCTTCATGGGCTGTCACACTTTGGGGTGCAATCAAATTCAGGGGGTTGTCACCACTTGCCCTGCAACCCCGGGTGCCTTATAGTGCTTTGTTGCTGTAGCTCCTAGCTTGAGACTCTCATAGCCAGCCTACATGTCAGACCCTGAAAGTCTGTGTGATAAACATCCCTGTTCTGCCATGCTGATCCCGGTAGCCTATCTAGAGCCCCAATCTGGCTTCCACCAGCCTTTGTTATAAATATCAATGTGACCCCAACACACTCCCAGTCCCAAATTTCCCCAAAGCTGTGAGCCTTGCAATGTGCAGCCCGCTCCTGGATCACTCAGAGAAATAATAAGCGTGGTTGCTTCTTTAAAGAGACAAAAGCACATTATAGTTTATTGACTGAACTGGGGTTCACCCTTCCCTTCAAACACAGCACCAAGTTGGTTTATAGTAAAAACAAAACATATATTAATAATAGGACATAAGTTAAGTGATGCCAAATAAAGGAAATAAAAGTAGAGATGGTTACAAGCTAATAAAAGTAAAAACATGCATCTAAAAGTCTAAAATTTAATCTAGCAAGGTACAGGCTTTGTTCAAGATGGTTTCTCTCACCAACCTCCCTTCTTCCCAGCCATGGCTGACTTTTCCTCAGGCAGGACCTTCCACTGAAGTACAAGAAGTTAGTTTCCCTGGTATTCCCAGATGAAAGATCTTTACCTAAGTGGGTTTCTCACCTATATTCAGTTCCCAGAGACTTCAACCCCCGTCTTGGTTGAAGGATCCATCTTTCTTAGTTAGCAAGAGCTCCAGCTTCTTGTCTGTCTAGTGATGGATGCCAAAGATGGCTTCTGTCTTTGTTTATATCTTCCACAATTCAATGACCTTGTTTCAAGAGGCAACATGGCATCGTGCTGTTCTTCCCTTCCTGTTGGCTTTCCATCCACTTGCTGATTTCTATGTAAATGGGGTTTCCATTGTTTTTAGTCACTCATTGCTTAATTTCATTGGAGACAGGTTGATAGCTGCCTTCTCTCCTGTCTGCAAGGGAACCCGTTTCTCCATGTTTGGCCACAGACTTTAAAGCTTAATATAATTAAATATCCATATTTCCTTAGATAATGTTAATACATGCATTTCATAATAATTAATCACTAGTGAGTGTCATTAGCTTTCAGAAAAGACCTTACTTCATACACTTTTATAATACTATATACAATCAGTTGATTCGTTTGCTTATTGCTTGAGGTTCAAGCCCTACTTTATAGACCAGTAAACCTTTGCAATGTATTATTTGAAAAGAAAAACCCAGACCAAATGTGTCTCTCCTACTGGGGCATGGACAGCATGCTGTCTCCTCCCCCACTTGTTAGCTTGAAGGCTTTATTTACCTGATATGTAAATAGACCTTCATTGTCTCTCCCTGATGCCTGGGCTGGTTAGAGAAGCAAACACATTCCTTTCTCTAGGGCAGACCTGTTTACCTGCTCCCCCTGACATGCCTGGTTTAAACACACTCAAGTCATAATTCTAGCATCTATCCATAACTCATAGTAGACACTGTGTATATATGGCACACCAGAATGATCATTGAGTTATTAATTTTCCAGTTACATACTACATGATAACTTTTAAGTAAATATGACACCAGTGTGTGAGGTGTAGTGAGTATGTCAGGGCTGACACGCGTTGTTGACACAGAGTAGTGAACCACAAATTGGCCTCTGTCACAGATACATCAAGGCCCCCAGAAGCTTTTAGGAGCAAATGTTTTGAGTGTATAGTCTGAGGAATAGGCGAGGAACTTTATATTTTGTTTTTAAATGGAATCTGAGCTTTTTCTGTCAGCTGTGATTATAAAGGGAATGAACCTTCCAGTTCATTTGTGAATATGCTGTAAAAGGTACCTTTTTGATAGCCGGGTGTTTCTTGTTCCCAAGCACTTTTCCTATGTGATGGGTGTGCTGATCTCACTAAGCTTTTCTCTTGATCTCAGTCCAGTTCTACAAAATCTAAGCAATTATTAAAACTGGCAGAATTTATGCCTTGCCTTTAAGGACAGACTGGACATGGAGACTCAACTGCCTGCCTTCCCATAGATGTGGTGCTTCCAGAACAGGCATAAGGCTGGCTGGTAGTGCAGCTACTACTGCCACTGTCTGGCCTGTATCTCTTTGGTGGAGAAATAGTGGGCTTCATAGTTACCAACCCATCACCTTTTACAAACCCCAAATTCACTTTAAAAAGAAACACTTCCCAAGATTTACTAAACCATGCCTACCATGTTACTCAGACTGCCCTTTCCAGAGAGCAAGGGCCATTGGCTGTGAATATATGGAAACCTGCGTGTGAATTCCTACAGCAGAGGCAGGAATTCTTTGAGGATGACTCATAATTTAGGCTCTACCTCTCATTCTCCAGGTAAGGAAGGAGCAAAGGTGATATCCACATGTCATCACTTACTTCATTAAGTGGATGCACAACAGTTTTCACAAGCGCAGGCAGGGGTGTCTGTCATGCTCAGGCTTACATGGTATATTTCAGTGCCACTGTTGTGTGCTTTCAGTCATGCCTCAACTTTAAAGGGGTTTCTATGAAGAAAGGTTTGAAACAGTATGGCATCCTCTGGACTCTAAGAAGACAAAAGATGATCAGCATTTATAAAGATTAGAGTGCAGCCACAATGGGAATGCTATTTTTGTTACTGCCTGTACCACTACTACTTCTAGCCTTGTCATTCTCATTTATTGTTACAAAAGCAGGCACTAAAGCCTTTAAACATGGACCTCATTTTACAACACCTAATCTCTGTAGAATGACAGTGATTATGCAGGGATGGATGGTGAAACAACAGCATGCGGCAAAGGGCTGAGCACTTAAGCCTCATCAGCCTTTATGTAGTGTCTCTGTGACCAGTTCCAGGGCAAAGAGTATTGATTGTAGAGGCAAACATAAAAAAACACAGAGCTTGTTAACTTCCTCCAGAAACCATGAGCCACTTTCTGACCTGGTGAAGTTTTGCCCACATATACCAGGTGGGAATCTTGCCCAGTCTGTATAATATGATGTAATATTAAATAACAGTTTGCATATGATTAATAAACTGTATTAAGTGCACCACTCCCATACTCTAGGTGCATGTACAAACATGTTTTTTTAAATCCATAAAGTGTCATATTGGGCGAGTATTAATAATAAAACTCAGCATTCTCCCAACTCATCCCAGCAAAAGGACAAGGGATAAAATTTTCAAACGTGCCTAAATGATTTAGGAGCCCGAATCCCATTTTCAAAAGTAACTTAGGTCTTGTCTACACTTGAAATGCTACAGTGGCACAGCTGCACCAATGTAGCACTTCAGTGTAGATGCTAGCTACACCAATGGGAGGGGTTCTCCACCTGCCTAGGTAATCTACCTCCCTGAGCTAGCTCAGCGAAAGAATTCTGTCAGCATAGAGCTTTCTACACTGGGGACATAGACTGGCTTAACATCATCGCTCAGGGATTTTTCACACTCCTGGCTGATGTAGTTAAACTGACATAGGGCACATCTACACTGGCAAAGTTACAGCACCGGCAGTTACATCACCGTTCAGAGAGCGCTAAAGGGAAACCGCTTTTGTGTGTTCACACTGACAGCTGCCTGCGCAATAGAGTGTTCACACTTGCGGCACTTGCAGCGGTATTCGGAGAGGTGCACTCTGGGCAGCTATCCCATAGAGCACCTCTTTCTTTTCTGCCGCTAAGACTTATGGGAAGGCAGAGGGGGTCGCGGGACATCCTGGGTCCTGTCCCAATGACCCATGATGCATTGCTTCGCATCCCAGCAATCCCTGTGCTTCCGTCTGCATTTGGCGCCATCTTTCAATGGTTGTGTACTGCGCACCCTGCCTCTTCGGGCTGCAGAATGAATCCTGCACTGTTGACCAGTATGATGCTTGCTCTCACTAACACGTCACAAGTGCCAGTGGAGTTATTCCTTAAACTACAAAGTCAAGAGGAATGTGACAATGATCTCACCACGCATAGTAGCTACAACACGAGATTGCTTGTGGCATTCACAGTGGAACTCTGCTTTTGGGCTCAGAAAATAAGCACTGAATGGTGGAATCACATCGTCATGCACATCTGGGATGAGGAGCAGTGGCTGCAGAACTTTCGGACAAGGAAAGCCACATTCATGGGACTGTGTGATGAGCTCACCCCAGCCCAGCCGCAGGGCTGGGGTGATGAGCTCACCCCAGCCCTGCGGCACAAGGACACGAGAATGAGAGCTGCCCTGTCATTGGAGAAGTGCATGGCGATTGCACTGTGGAAGTTGGCTAATCTAGACTGCTACTGATCGGTCGCTAACCAGTTTGGGGGGAAAGTCACCATTGGACTTGTGTTGATGGAAGTGTGCAGGGCCATTAATCACATCCTGCTCCAAAAGACTGTGACTCTGCTCAACGTGTGTGACATTGTGGATGGCTTTGCACAACTGGGCTTCCCTAACTGCGGAGGGGCGATAGATGACACACACATTCCAATTCTGGCACCAGACCACCTAGCCACCGAGTACATTAATCGCAAGGGGTATTTCTCAATGGTTTTCCTGGCATTTGTGGATCACTGTGGGCGTTTCACAGACATTAACGCAGGCTGGTCCAGAAAGGTGCATGATGCATGCATATTTTGGAACACTGGCCTGTTCAGGAAGCTGCAAGCTGGGACTTTCTTCACGGACCAGAAGATCACCATAGGGGAAGTCGAAATGCCCATTGTGATCCTGGGAGACCTGCCTACCCCTTAATGCTGTGGCTTATGAAGCCATACATGGGACAACTTGACAGCAGCAAGGAGCAGTTCAACAACAGGCTGAGCAAGGGCAGAATGACTGTTGAGTGTGCTTTTGGCCATTTAAAAGCCCGCTGGTGATGCCTCTATTGGAAGCTGGCCGATGACAATATTCTCATGATTATAGCTGAATGCTGTACACTCCATAATATTTGTGAAGGGAAGGGTGAAAACTTCACTCAAGGCTGGACTGCAGAGGCTCAGTGCCTGGAGGCTGAGTTTGAACAGCTAGAGACCAGGGTTATTAGAGGGGCACAGTGTGGGGCCATAAGGATCAGGGATGCTTTGAGGCAGCAATTTGAAGCTGAAAGCCACTAATATTTGTTGCTATGCTCAGGAGTGCAGTGCTTGTAATGCTAGGAGGTGATTGGTGCATATGATGCAATAAGGGGGTTTAACATAATTGCATGTTGCTTTGCAGTGCTCTTTTTGCTTTCAATTAATAGAATAAAGATTGCTTTCAGACCAACACAATTCTTTTATTTAAAGACAACAACCGGAGGAGAGAGTCAAATGAAAAGATACATCAGCAGGGATGGGGGAAGGGAAGGTCCCAGGAGGAGTAGGGGTCCTGAGACGGCTAAAGATTTGTGTATGTCCAGGGATCATATCCAGCGTTCTCCTTTGGAATACAATGCAGTGGGTACTGTACTTGAGCAGGGCTAAACTGCAGAGGGATGGGTGTTGAGTGCAGTGAGTAGTGGGAGTCCACAGTGCTGGACTGTGAGGAGGGAGGAGTGGAATGCAAGGGTAGAGTCTGGAGCCAAAAGGTTGATAAAAGTGTGTTGGAGGTATCTGGGGGGCACATAGGAAAGAGTTTTGTGACAGCGCCTGTGTTACAGGTTTTACCCCCACTCTGAACTTTAAGGTACAGATGTGGGGACCTGCATGAGAACCCCTAAGCTTAATTACCAGCTTAGATCAGTATGCTGCCACCACTCAAATAATTTAAAACAACCGTTTGAGTCATTTGGGAACTTTGTCTTCCTCCCCAAAATATCTCCCTCCCAAGTACTATAACCCCTCCCTGGGTAGCCTTGAGAGACTTCTTCACCAATTTCCTGGTGAACACCAATCCAAACCCCTTGGATCTTAAAACAAGGAAAAATCAATCAGGTTCTTAAAAGAAGACTTTTAATCAAAGAAAAGGGGTAAAAGAAATACCTCTGAGAGATTAGCATGCAAGCTACTCTCACAGACAACAGATTCAAAACACAGAGGATGTTCCCCTGGGCAAAAACCTTAGTTACACAAAAGAAAACCCAATTTGATTATCCCTCTAATGCAAAAAGACAAGTCACAAAAGAAAATAAACATAAGCTAATGTATTTCTTCTCTAATACCCTGATAGGAGGCTGATTCCTGGATCTTTTCTCTCTGGCACAAAACTTAATGAACTGACTGAACAAAGGACTCTTCCCTCCTTCCTGGTTGAAACATTTTGTCCCCACATTGGTTCCTCTGGTCAGGTGTCAGCTAGGCTATGTGAACTTCTTAACCCTTTACAGGTAAAAGAGGCATTAACCCTTAAGGGGAGGGCAGGTGCGGAGCTGCTCGGTTTGAAGAGCTAGTATTGCCTGGAGCGTGTCCACTTGGCTCTCCATAATGTTTAAGAGCTGCTCCGTGGCTTCATTCTGGCATGCCGTGTTCTCCTTTCAGTCCCTCTTCTCGCTGTCCCGCCACTCCTTCAATTCCTGTTTCTTGGTAGCAGAGTGCATCATAACCTCATGCAGAAAGTCCTCCTTAGTTCTTCTTGGTCGCTTTCTAATTCTGTGCAGCTGTTCCGCCACCGATAATAAAGAGGGAGGCTGGGCTCCCAAGGTCATCTCTGTGAAGTTTAAATGCAACATTTTACAGAAGCAGTATTGTTTGCAACACAGACAACACTGATTCAGTGTTTTAAAACACAGCCAGTACTCACACACCTGTCACTAACTGGCTGACCCCAGGCAAGCACACATGGGGACAGATAGCTCAGTGGTTTGAGCATTAGCCTGCTAAACCCAGGGTTGTGAGTTCAATCCTTGAGGGGGCTATTTAGGGATCTGGGGCAAAAATCTGTCTGCGGATTGGTCCTGCTTTGAGGAGGTTGGACTAGATGGCCTCCTGAGATCCCTTCCAACCCTGATATTCTATGACCCACAAGACCACCAAAATGCCATAGGGTAAATCACTCTTACTGGGCATGTGGCTCTTGGGGAGAGTCAGCACAGGGAGTGGGGGGAGGTGATAATCATTCCTGTCCCCACACTTTCAATAGGAGGTGATCATTATGGAACATATCTCACTGCTGAGGGTGAACAGGGAATCAAGGGAGGGTCTTCTCCAAGCCTGCGGCTTCCACCCTGGCCCCTATGCAGCTTGCCTGTGTGCAGCAATGGTGTCCTCTCCCTCTCCCCCCATGACGGCACAGTGGTGTGTGAAAGTTACTATTAATGGGGCAAGAAACAAAACAGCTCTGCCGAAGAACCTGCGGCAGCGGATTGCCCAGTATCTCCGTGAGAGTTTCCTGAAGATCTCTGAGGGAGATTCCCGTGAAGTGAGGGAGTCAATCAACAGCCTGTTCTGCCACTAAGACTAGGCATGTGGTGGGAGACAAGCCTGCTTTCTGCAACCCTCCTGCCCCCAACAACTCGCTTCAGCAATTCCCAAAATCAGATCCACTTACCAGGGGGCTCCTCTCCTGTTTGTGCTTTGCCAAGCTCCGACTGCTATGACTGGCTTGCCTCCTCCGGGGTAGAAAAGAGCTTCTGGCTGCATGCAACTCTGGCCTCTGAGTCATCCTCGGCCTCTGAGTCCCCCTACACATCCTCATCAAAGATTTCCTCCTTCTGGCTGGGTCCTCTCTCGACTGACATGTGAGCCAACAAAGTATCCACAGGGCCCTTCACAGTGGAGGTGGGGTCGCTGCCGAGTATCACATCCAGCTCTTTGTAGAACTGGTAGCTCGTGGGCGCAGCACCGGAGCAGTGGTTTGCCTCCCGTGTCTTGTGGTAGCCATTCCGCAGCTACCGCACTTTTCCCCTACACTGCAATGTGTCCCGATGTCCCGGTCATGGCCCCTTTCTATTATGCATTGTGAAATCTGTCTGTAGGTATCATAATTCCTATGGCTGGAGCGCAGCTGGGACTGCACAGCCTCCTCTTCCCAAATGCCGATGAGGTACAGCAGCTCGGCATTGCTCCAAGCAGGGGATCGCCTGGTGCGTGGAGCAGGCATGGCCACCTGGAGAGATGTACTGAGACCACTGCAGACATCACCGAGCAAACAGGAAGGGGACTTTCCAATTTCCAAAGGAATTTACAGGGTGGGGATGACCATTGGTCACCTGAGGGCAGGGCAGTAGAGTTCAAACTGGTGACCAGAGAGGTGGGAACAGGTATTGTGGGATACCTTCTGGAGGCCAAGCGCAGTGCTGTCATTGCCGCGGTGTCTACACTGGCACCACAGCACTGTAGCCACGGCGCAGAAAGTAGGGTTACCATACGTCCGGATTTTCCCAGACATGTTCGGCTTTTTGGGCCTCAAATCCCCATCTGGGGGGAAATCCCAAAAAGTCGAACATGTCCGGGAAAATAGGGACATGTGGGGCTGGGGGTGCTGGGCCGGGGGCCGGCGGTGCTGGGAAGGGGGCCGGGGCCGGCGGTGCTGGGCCGGGGCCGGGCCGGCGGTGCTGGGCCGGGGGCTGGGGCCGGGCCGGGCCGGCGGTGCTGGGCCGGGGGCCGGGGCCGGGCCGGGCCGGCGGTGCTGGGCCAGGGCTGGGCCGGGGGCTGGCGGTGCTGGGCCGGGGTCCGGGGCCGGGCCGGGGGTGCTGGGCCGGGGGCCGGGCTGGGCCGGGGGTGCTGGGCCGGGGGCCGGGCTGGTGGTGCTGGGCTGGGGGCTGGCGGTGCTGGGCCGGGGCCGGGCCGGGGGTGCTCGGCCGGGGGCTGGCCCGGGGCCGGCACCCCAGGGCCCGAGCCGAGCCAGGCTGGAGACGCCGGGGCCGGAGAGAGCTGCTCGGTTGTGGGGGCCAGACTGGGCTACGTCTCCTCCTCCCCCTCCCAGCTTATCTGCTGCCTGCTTCAGGCTTCCCGCGAATCAAATGTTCGCGGGAAGCAGGGGAAGGGGCGGGGTTGGGGCGGGGACTTTGGGGAAGGGGTGGAGTTGCGGTGGGGTGGGGCGTGGGCGGGGCTGGGGGCAGGGCCGGGGCCCCGTGGAGTGTCCTCTTTTTGGACACTCAAAATATGGTAACCCTAGCAGAAAGCCCTATGCCTCTCGTTGGGGAAGTTTTTTTAAAATGCTAGAACTGAGCAGTTTCTGTGCACTAAGTGGCTTGGCAGGGTGTACACCTCGGGAGTTGCAGCGTAGAAAGCTGCTTTACTGCCCAGAACCTTGCCAGTGTAGACAGGGCCTTAATTTTCTAGTATAGACCAGGCTTTAGGCTAGTGGTGGGCAACCTGCGGCTCACGGCCCATCAGGGTAATCCACTGGCGGGCTGTGAGACAGTTTGTTTACATTGACAGTCGGCAGGCGTGGCCAGCCGCAGGTCCAAGTGGCCGTGGTTTGCCGTTCCCAGCCAGTGGGAGCTGCTGGAAGGGGTAGCCAGCACGTCCCTGTGGCCTGCGCCGCTTCTCGCAGCTCCCATTGGCCGGTAACGGTGAACCACAGCCACTGGTACCTGCAGCTGGCCATGCCTGCCGACGGTCAATGTCAGCAAAATGTCTCGCTGCCCACCAGTGGATTACCCTGAGGGGCTGCAGTTGCCCACCACTGCCTTAGGCACTTAGGAGCACAAGGCTCATTGAAAGTCAATGGGACTTATGCTCCTAAGTGCCCAAGCTGTCAGAAGTGTGTACTATCTCTTTAAGAGCAGAATACATGCTACAGAGAACCAGTTGTAAACAGTCTACAGTCAGCTCCACAAGCTACACAACTAGAAGCACTTGGCTCTCCTCTGTCTTCTATAACTCTGTTTTAGTTCTAATAAAGCCTTACTTCTAAGAGTCCAGCCCGTGTCTCTTTCTTATGAATCCACAAGACAACACGCATGTCACTTTTGAAAATGGTGACTATGTCACTTAGGTGCTTTTGAAAATTTTAACCTAAGAAGGCTTCCATGCACAAAGTTAGACTGGGCATACATGGTAAGCACGCAAAAGTCAGGAGTTCCCATCACTCTGCCCCATGACATATGTGGCAGTGAGCTGTGAGAAGGACTGATTTTTTAGCTTGCTGGCAGTTCTGAAAAAAATCAAAGAAATCAAATTCATTTCGGGTCATCCCCACCCTGATTTTTTTTCTGAATTTTTGGCAAATCAGAACATCAGAAAATGTTTCATTTCAGGTTGAACTAATCATTTTGTTCACTTGTAACAAAAAATTTCATGGAAACAAACTCCTCTAGTGCAAAGAGATGCAGTTTCCCCTCAGTGGCCTGGTGTGCACACTTGTGTGAGCCCATGTGCGTGACTCACTCACACCTCTATCCCATATGCATGCCCAGCTGCAGTTTCATCCATACAGGTGTTGGCAGCCTAAGGACTTGCCAGTATTACAGGGTAGAAGGACTGAGAGCCAAGCTGAGTGACCACAGCCTATTGTGCTGATCACTATTGTCTAATTATTTTCTCGTATTCCAGTGTCAGTCTGTCTGTATACACCTGTTGTCTCTTGTCTTACACTTGGATTGTAAGCTCTTTGGGGCAGGGACCAACTTTTCATTATGTTTGTACGGTGCCTAGCACAATGGGGTCCTGGTCCATGCCTGGGACTCGTAGGTGCTACGTAATACAAATAATAACAATTAATAATGCTCAGGTTTTGGTGTGTCTAACCTATTTTATCAATCTTACTATGTAAAGGAGAGTCCTGCCGTATGGATTCTTATCTGCACTAGGTGATGAACTATGGTAGAAAAATCTAGTTAGAAAAATTAGGTTAGTCACAGAGGTTCTCAAACTGTGGGTGGGGACCTCAAAGTGGGTTGTGACCCTGTTTTAATGGGGTCACCAGGGCTGGCGTTGGATTTGCTGGATCCCAATGCTGAAGCTGAAGCCAAAGCCCCACCGCCTGGGGCTGAATCCAAAGCCCAAGGGCTTCAACTCTAGTCGACGGGGTTCAGGCTTCAGCTTCAGCCCTGGGTGGCAGGGCTTGGGTTATAGGCCCCCTGCCTGGGGCTGATGCCCTTGGGTTTGGGCCTCCCCACCTGGGGCAGTGGGACTCGTGCGGGCTCAGGCTTCGGTCCCCTGGTCCTGGGCTCATGTAGTAATTTTTGTTGTCAGAAGGGGGTTACGGTGCTATGAAGTTTGAGAACTGATGATATAGTTTGAAGCAGATGAATTCAGGAGCCCTTTGTGCTGTGCTGCAGCATTTGAAGTCACCAAAGCTGAATGATTCCCCAGAAAGGTTTCCCGCAGGTATTTCTGCCCTACTGTTTAGAGGGGACTGCTCTGAATATCACCAATTTTGATACTGCTAAATGTCTCATTTCTGTTCCCAGAGTGTGTCTGTGGTTGAACCCCTCCCCTCCCTGCAGAAAGTATCTTTTTTTCTCTGAAAGGAAAACCCCAGAATTCATGGGGATTTAGGGGGATTGATGCAGGAGTTTCCTGAGCAGTGGAATGCTGGACTCCAAAGCTGTCCTGTCAAAAGGGAGACTGACCTGTGAAAGTAAGAGAGGATCCTGCAGGTTCCCTTTGTAGAGTAGATTTAGTAGATTGCTCTGAACTCTTGTACTGTGCCCCTGGCCAGTCAGGGAGAAGGGAAATGCTAGTACAATCTGTAATATTTAAAGAAATGTCAGAAGTGTCATACAGTGACAAGTTAATGTACTGGCTTGTGGGTATGTTCATTACTCTTGTCTACTAGAAGAAATATACACGAGGTCTGCTCAAGTGTTTATCAGTACTTTCCACTGAGCCCATGTTGAGATGTATCGTTTGTAGGTAAAAAGCACAAGCGCTTTTCCTGATTCTGCATGTTTATGGTTAGCCTATGCACAGCTACACCAATTATTTTACCACCTGATGTCATTCAGTTATAGAGCTCTCCCATGTTTCTGAACATCCAGAGTAGAGAACAGATTTTCTTTTGACTTTTGCTTGATACTGGAAAGTCCACTAGGGGAAGAGGTTATGGTGGTAAAGATGGCAGGGTAGCTGAGGGAAGAAGTGATTCATAGTATCTTTTCAGCAGCCAAGATTCTATGGTGCCTGCAGTGGAAACTTCAAGGGAAATACCTGGAACCCTGGAAGGTAAATACATGCCCCCATCCCCAGAGTGCACTGGACATTTTGCATTTCCCTGTGCCAGCTGGGGTGAGTTTGGTAAGGAGGTTAACAATCTGTAGCACGAAGAATCCTGTATCTGAGTTATTACAGAGAATGGAGTAAAAAGTCTTGCTACGAGCTGGGGAAAAACCAAAGGAGAATGTCATTACCAGATGCAATGTGGCAAACACTTCACAACTAATGAGAGGAATGTTCCCTGGGGGAGAGGAGAGTACTGTCCAAAGCACGATTTAGTTTGCCTAAGACGGATCAGCTGCTTCAGTGTGTGTGTGTGTGTATAAAAGGGACATAGTAAGAGAATAAAAAATTAATAGCAACTGTATTGTTAGTGACTTCACAAGAACAAATGGATATAACCTGCCCCATGAACAAATTAAGGTTGGAAATGAGAAGAAGGTTTCTAATACAGGGATGAGGTTCTGGAACAGCCTCCTAATAGGAGTTGTGGGGGGAAATGACTTAATTAGTTTTATGAGAGAGCTGTTCAATTTGTGAGTACAATTATATAATGGGTTTGTTTGTGATGGTAGGGGGCAGGGCCCAGTGGTGGTCCCTTCTGGCCCTGAACTCTGAGTCTAGAGAAGCATCCACAAGATCATTTATTATGGCAAGATAAGGAGGGGTATGTATTGCACTAAGTGTTTGTATAACAAAAAGGTATTTCTGTAAAGCAGGCTGTGTAGAAAAAATGAGAGATTAGGGGGTTTTACATTTCCATATTCAGAGAGATTTTAAGCCACTGCTCATTAATTTTTGTGCTTAGATCTTTCACAGTTAACTATTCACCTGTGTTTGGCCATCCTATGTTGTGGTATGCACTGATTACTTGGTTGTTGGTCCTGTAGGAAGAGATGGACTCAATCCTCAGCTGTACCAAGATTATGCTCAGCACATGCGAGCAGTGGGGTGGCAAAGGGTGGCCATACACCACCTTCCCAACCTGGAGCTGGCTAAGGGTTGAATTGGTTCCTGGTCCTTCTGTTGCTCCAAGTTGCAGTGCTTCTGCACCCTCTTCCCCGCAGTCATGACACTCCTGAGGATGGATGGAGTACAGTGTATCTGGTTTTTTACCCTCCGGCCGTCGGAATGGTCCCGATGGTGGTGTGGTTAGGAGAGGCTGGCATGGAGAGGGCTATTCTAGCCCAGAGTGGGGGCAGCAGGCCCCAGCCCCCCTGTCCCTCTCGCGTCCCACATGGGAACGAACGGGGCTGGGCTGCCGATGCCTCCTCCCCAGGGCCGCCGTGGGATAGCACCAGCTGGGCAGCCAGCCCAGACACTACTGGCCAGGGGCTGGGCGCAGCGTGCGTGCTGCTGGGTCCCCGCAACAGGCCCAGGCTCGGGGGGGTTCAGGCCCGGGCACCAGAGCCATAGCCGCCGAGCTTGGCCATCGGCCACTTCCTCCCCCCGCAGCAGTGGGAGCTGCAGCAATGGCTACTCCCGAGTCCCACTACCCAGGGGGGGAGAACAGCCGCCGCCTGGCCCCGCGGGCCGCCCCCCTACTCTCCCTACCGCCCGACTGAGTCCTGCCTGCGCTCGGGGCCAGGCCGGACTCTCACTGACCCCGGCCCCGTGCTCCCCCTGCGTCTCTGGGGCCTCCCTCCAGCACCTGTGGAGGGAGGAGGAATGGTGAGCCTGGGGAAGAGGTGGGGATTCGGGGAGGGAGCCAATGGGGGGACAAGGGGGCGGAGGGGGGGTGGTCGCGAGCACTTCCAGGCTCCGGAGCATTTCCTTGTTTGTCCAGTGTCCTGACTGCACATCGGTCAGGACGCGGGACAAACAAGGAAATATCGGGACAGTCCCGATAAAATTGGAACGACTGGTCACCCTAATTTGGACCCAGGTGAGTTCTGTGAAGTGGGCCACCAGCTGTAAGTGGAGTAGTCCGTTTCCCTTCTCTATATCACTCATCATTTCATATACCTTTGTCATACACCCTCATTTCTCCCACTTGAACAACAAATCTTTTCAACTGCTATGGCCCCAATTACCATAGTACCTGAGCTCCTCACGGTTATGAATGGCCTCACAGCACCCCGGTGATGTAGGGAAGCACTGTTCTCTTCATTTCATTGGTGAAGAATTGAGGCACAACGAGACTTGCTCAGGGTCACCCAGGCGGTCTTGGACAGAGCAGGGAGTCAAAGCTGGGTCTCCCAGGTCTCAGGAGAGTGCCCCAAACAGGATCCTATGGCCCATGTGAGCTAGCAATTGGGATAGTTACGGTGTGGCTTTATTGGAATGTATGCTGTAGGCATGTATTGGTTTAGTTTAATAGCTTGGCTGTTAGGAAACTTGTAGGAAGGCAACACCATGACTCCAGGCAAGCAACTTCCTGGTATACACAGTGGAAGTCACTAAGAGACAACAATGCCTGAGCTATTAGCTTGGATGACGCTACTTGCAGGTTCCAGCCAGTTACAAGATTTGTTTTGATAAGGCTGTGAACCAAAAGATCTAAAGCACACTACACAGTTTAAAAAAAAATCGCTCTCTAAAGAGATGGTGGAGGAGGCAGTTGTCAGAGGGCTGTTTCCAGGGAAAGACCAACATAGAGACAGACTGCTGGAGGGATGGAAGAAGCAAAACCTGCCTGGCCCATTACCATAGGGCTTAAGGTAAGACAGGCACGCATGTAGCGCTTTTATAGTTTGTTCTCTTTTTGTCTTATGCTTTGTGCCTATGGTTAAGAGTAAATGAGAATCTGCTCTGAGAAGACTTTCTAGTCACCAGTATGAGCCACTAGTCACAAACTTCTGAAAGAAATGCTTGCAGACACCAAACCCAGTTGGGCCTTCTGGGTAAGCATGGTTAAACTACAGGTTGAACCAGAGCCCAGGTCCCTGTCTGAAAGTGAGAGAATTACAGGATTCTACCTTGAGAGAGGTGAAGATGACTCAGGGGTCTAGTACCTAGAGGGTACTTAAGGGAGTGCACTCAGAGAGCAGAGAGGGGTCAAAAGTGCTGCTAGGCCTGTAACCGTGACATAGCTTACTTCTCAATCTCTCTTCAGATGATAGTTTTTGCATTCTTCTCATTTTTTTAGTTGTTTCTCCCCAGGCCCTGTCTATTTTTTTGCTATAACTTTTGAGAGCTGAGTTGACCTGAACTGAACACAGTATTCCTAATAAGAGTGCACGATCCATTTATATAACAGAACATGTAATATTATCAGTATGATTTTCTATCCCACTGCCTTTACAATCTAACATTTGGATTGCTTTTTTGACACAACTGCACATGCAGGAGAGATTTTTCACGGAGATGTCTGGGTCTTTTCCTGTGTGCTTATAGGTAATTTAGAATCCAGCAACTTGTATGAGTAGTTCAAATTATTTCTTTCAGTAGGCATTACCTTGCTCTTGTCATCTATCATCTGCCATCTTGCTGCCCATTCACTTAGCTTTTGTCAAAGGAAACACTAGAGCAGGGGCTGAACGGTTCTCGAGTACAAATTGTAAAGGAAGCAGCCATGTCTCACGGTAATGCTGGAAACCCTGTTGTAGGACAGTGACCACTTACTTTGTTTCCCCTTCTTCAGGGCTCTTGAAGATCTCTCAGTCACAGGTAATTCAACAATCCCCACAAGGGGTCCCATTTATTTAGTCCTCTGGGTACAGACTGGCCCTCCAAGCCCAATTCAGTGTCCCTCTGCCAGTAGACCAAAATAACAAAACCAAACACACATTTCAAAGTGTTTATCCCAGTTTCAGCTGGGCACAGCCTCTCCGTCCTAAGGGTCTGTCTGTCTGTCTGCTTCCAAGTAGCTGCTGCCTGGAGTTTTCCTTCTCAGTAGGCTTTCTCAGCTGGTGCCTTCCTCCGCTGACACAGGGTCCTGCAGGAGTTTTATTACTACTCCCTGCAGTGTCTACAGGCATAGCCGCAGTTTCCAAAGACTCCCCAGCTTACTGCCAGGCATGAGAACAGCAAAACAAGGACACTGGACTTCAGAAAGGTGGATTTCAACTGACTCGGAGAAATAGTAGGCCAGGTCCTATTGAAATACCAATTAGGACAAAAAGGAGTTGACGGGGGCTGGCAGTTCCTAAAAGATGTAATACTAGAGACTCAGCATCAAGCTATTCTGATGCAGAGGGAAGATAAGAAGAGCCACAGGAGGCCAATGTGGTTGCACAAGGGTTTTTTTAGCTATCTAAAAACCGAAAGGGATACATACAGGAAATGGAAGGAGGGGCATGTCACCAAGGAAGTATACATGGGAATAACACGTGTGTAAGGACAAAATCAGGAAAGTCAAGGCAAAGAATGAGTTACAGCTGGCAAGGAATGTTAGAGATGAGAAGAAGGGGTTCTTCAAACATGTCAGACAAAAAAGAAAGATCAAGGACGGTGTGAGTTGGTTGCTAGTGGACAAGGTGAGCTGGTAAAGAAAGGTGATAGGAAAGCAGAGCTGCTCAATGCCTACTTTGCTTCAGTCATCTCACACCTTTCCCTGCAGCTTCCTGCTGACTTTTATATTGCAATCACCTGAATCCTCTCGCGAGGCTTATATCTAGTCCTCAGGGCTGGCATAACCCCAGGTTCTCTGGCACATGGCAAGCCACCCTGTTATACCTGGCAAGATGGCAACTCTAGGCATTAAGAAGGCAGGCGGTACTGTTGTCACTGGACAGTGATGTGGTCATGTTAACACCATTAAGTCTTTGAACCTGTATAGTCCATCTAAATTAATACAACAGTACTGCTCCAAAAATGCATGTGAAATTAATTTTATTTTTCAATTTTGAGGGGCTCAGCTCACCATCTGTCTCTGTGTTTATACTGTGCTCATTCATTACAAGCCTGGGGTAGGCTAAGACAAGGGCATTACACAAGAGAGTGCTGAGATTTCAAGCCTAGCCTTCCTTGTTAATGAAGACAAATGGAGTTTCTTGGAATTCTAGTCCATGGACATTTGTTTCTAGCCCTGGAAGTTCTCTGGACTGTTGTGTCTCTGAATGGATAAGCCAACACTGGAGTAGCTGAAACTGGCTATTAGAGCCCTTCATTTCATCCAGTGGCTGGACTTACTGTGCCAATATCATGGACGTTACAGTGGCTGAAGCTCATACAGATGCTCTTGTGGGGCTGTAGGCAGGAAGATTCTCTTCCTAAGATGAGAGTGGTGCAAAATTTCTTTAATTTAGGGCTGGTTCCAGTTCCCATTAGAGTAAGTTGGGAGTCTGATTAGGCTCCTAGTCATCGCCCCTCTCTTCATTTCTTCCATTGTCACCACACTGACATTGTTTGTCATCCTGACAGCACTTCTGTGAATGTTGCCAAGGCTTTGGGTAGAGGTGCTGGTAAGCTCCAGAGGCAGTGGGTGCTGGTACTAAATTGACTGTGATGGTGCCTAACTAATTGCCATATTTGGGGTTGGGAAGGAATTTCCCCCTGGGTCAGGCTAGCCCGACGAGTTTCAAAGTCCAAATCAGTTAGCCTGCCAAGGGGCCTCAGGGAGAAGCTGGTGAGGATATTTCTAATGAACACACTGATCCTGAATCCAACTATAAAGCCACGCTAAATAAAGAAGGAAATGAGAAGACTTTTTATTTCCCCTTCTGCATTCCCTCATCCCTTTCCAAAATCCCTCTTCTGGGATCTGTCTTTGCCTTCTCTCTTCTCCTAGCTCCTTTTTCAAGGCCCTGTGAGTCCTACACTCTTCCTTCCAGTGGTGTCAGTAGAAAGCAGAATGTATTCATCTCTATCTATAATCAAAGCTATTGGCATAGCTGCTGATTTCAGCGATGACTCATCTGCAGCTTCACAGTGTAATATCTAACTTTTACTGCTCATGGTATAACAATAACTTCATGGGGCTATTTAATGCTCAGCTGAGCTAACAATAAGGATATAAAATTGTCAAGAAAAATTACATACACTGACATTTATTATTGGAAATTTGGGCATATGTTTATACATAGGTATGTATGCATATAGGCACACACTCAGATATATGATGGTGATACCCATCTGGTCAATGGCAGGACCATGTTCTTTTGACCTCTTCATCAAAATTTGTCTCCCAAAGGGACTTAGGATACATCTACACTATAGAGACTATGTTGTCACAGCTATGCCAACATAGCCCTGTTGTTTAGACACAGCCTACACCAACAGAAGGGGTGTTTCTGTCGGTGTATCAACACCCTCTCCCCAAATGATATTAGCTATGTCATCGGATGCACTCTTCCATCCACATAGCTGTGTCTACACTGGAAGTTATGTTGGCATAGCTACACTGTGGGGGTTTTTCACCCCCTGACTGATGTAGCTATGTGGATATAATTTTCAAGTGTAGACTAAGCCTTATTCCAACATTACATCCTCTGAACAGCTTCAAAAGAGCTTCCATTTTGAAAAACCTATGTGCTATTAAAATATTTTTTCACTTATGTTCAAATGTAGAATCTCCCTCCCCCCCTACCAATATTACCCTGCCACAAGACCCAGGGTATGCGATGTTCAATCATGGATCAGGGTCATCTCTAGAATCCAATAACTAATGCTTCTTCAGGTTAGAGATGAGAACTTTATACTATTGGAAAGGGGAGATTCACAGCTTTCCAGTGAGATACCCAGGGTTTGCTTCTAGCTCTGAATTCTCTCAAGACACTGGACTTTGAAGTCATGACATTTTTATGTGTGGAAAAGTTATTTTTGGCCATCTTTCAAATGGTTTTAGATACCTGGGTTTAATCTTTCTCCCCGTCTAAGCCCTGCACAGATGGACTTCTAGTAACGAAGGCATCTGGTTTTACAAGTGGAGGGAAATAAAAAAAATGGTCCCAACACATTTTTTTAAAACTCTCTAAAATATTACTAAAATAATTTCTTTTAAAATATGTAGTATATAGTCCGAGTTAATAGCCTGTCCCTTTACTTTAGGCATACGCTTAAGTACCACTGACTTCAATGCTTAAAGTTAAGCAGGTGCTTATGTGCTTTGCTGAATAGGGATCGACTTAGGCACCTGCTTAAATGCTTTGCTGAATTGTGCCTGTACAGCATACATAATGGTGTGATATAAAGGTTTCATATGTACTCATTCAGGTGCACTCATGCTGGTAAAACTTTATACACATTACACGATGTCCTCGTGCTATCTGTCTTTGTCTATACCATAGCATCTAGCACCATAGATAATATACTGCAAAAATATATATATATATGTTTATATTCCAGTCCTATAGTAGTTGAAAATAAATTCACTTGATAAGTGCTGTTATTTTCCAGATTTGTGGTCTAAATATATTTGTACCCACAGAGTCTATGAATCCCTTCTCTATGCAGTCAGAGCAGTACAGTACACTAACCCACGAGCTCACCATTCAGGACCCAGCATGCTTGTCAAAAATATTACACTTCTGAAGTGCCTGCTCTTTCTTCGTCTCAAAAACAAAAACATTTCAATTGTCAAACGTGTTCTTTGTCGAGGGCATCACACACATGCATGTCTGCCTCTTGAAACTCAACCATGCCTCTAGCAGTCAATCTGACAACACAGGCAATGAAACTCCAGCCTAGAAAGATTTCCTGGTAACTCTCTGCCCTCCCAGTGGTGGAATATCTTTTTTAGCTGCAGATTTTCCACATTGGAATTAGTTAAAAATTATGAAAAGGACATTCGCGTAGAGCTAGGTTGTGGTTTTCCAATCAGCCCTGTGTGAAGAGTGGTTCAGGAGCAGCACAAGGGAATTGGGGATTGTGAGAATTGTGGTCAGAAAGTCAATGTGTTCCCTTTCCCTCCTTGCACTGTGTGTAAAAATCTGTTACTGGCCTTTACCAGCAGCAGAGTACAACCCCACCTCCACCCTGAGTAAGGGAGCTCTGCCCACTCCTTGCCTACCTGCTTGAGTGTGGGCAGTAATGAGTGCACAAGTGCCTGCTGATCATACAGAATCAAGGTCGAGGGAGACTGCATAGGGATGCAGAGACAGGATTCCCACTACCTTTTAAGCCCCTATATGACTGCACAGCCTAGCCCATAATCTGGCCCTTAAAAACACTGCAGAATGAGCACTATATGAAATGGGTGGTAGTGACCTACTACTTTTATTCTCACACTGAATTAAGGATAAAATCCTAAATGTTGCTTGTGAATTATGTGATTTCTTCTGTAACTCGTGGACCAGAAGCTAAAACTGTCATATCATCTCCACCTGCTGTATACATTCCTAGGAATATAGGAACTGCCATACAGCAGACCATGATTCAGAGGAAGGTGCAAGAAACTCTGTAATGGAAAAGCTTGGGATAAACTGTCCCTTTGGAAACTTTCTTCCTAAGACCAGGCAGTTAATGATTGGCTTCTGCCCTGAAGCCTGAGAGCTTTTATCAGCAGCTGTCAGAGTTGAGGCTGGACTGTTGGCTGCAGCATTATGGGTGTTGTCGACCAAGGTGTGGGCAGTCAGGCTTAGTGATGAAAGCGAGATTTCGGTCTACTAGTTAGAGCTGGGTCCAGGGTGGGCGAAGTCCAGGAAATGAGCAGAGGGGCAGAAGCCAAATGACAGAGCTGGTAGGGGGTGAACCAGAGTTGTGAGCCAGAGGTGGAGCCAGGGATCAGTACTGGAGAGACAGAAACCAAATGCCAGAACCAGGGGGTCAACCAGACAGTTGTAAGCCACAGGCAGAGCTGGGCGGTCAAAGCCAGAAGTCTGAAGCCAGAGGGGAGTGGGGACTGGAGCAAGCAGGAGAAGGGACGGGAACTAGAGTCAGCAAGCTGAGGGCATGGGATGCGTTGAGCAGCTGTTGATCTGCTGTGGGGGCCAGACTTTTAAACAGGACTGCTAAATCAGCAGCCACTCAGGGGCTGGGCCATTCGGTTAGTTCTAAGGCTGTACAGCAGGGTTTTTGGTTGCCTAGCAATACAGTTAAGTCCCTGACAGCACTCCCTGCTTTCAGAGTGGCCTCCCAGAAGACCTTGGGCCAGGTTTCTTGGGGTAGACCTGGTGGAAGGTCTAGGGCATGGATGTGTTCCTCAGGTTCCCATGAACACCAACTGAGAGGGATATGGCCTAGAGGAATCGTATATTGTAGTCTTCTCCAGATTTGGCATGAATCCAAAATCTGCTGGTCACAGGTGGACCATAGATTTGGGTGGACAGACAAACATTATCTCCTGCCTTGAGGTTTGGGGTTAGCTGATGGTGTCAGTCGATGTGGCATTTGTATGCTGTCTGAGCATCTTCTAATCAGTGCCTGAGTTCCTGGTATACTTGGTCGATGTGTATGGTGAGGTCAGCAACGGTGGGCATGGATGGATAGAGAGTGATTTTGAGGTGTTACTGAGGGTAGAACCCATAATTGGCAAAGATAGGGTCTGCTGGATCGTGGTATACATGGAGTTGTAGGCAAATTCTGCCTGGGAAATGAGGGCCAACTAATCATCCTGCTCATAATTTATGAAACAGCATAGGTACTGCCTCAGGATCTCTGTCTGACCATTGGTAAGCAGTCAAGGAGCAAGGTTCAATTCCCAAGAGGCACAGAAATTTCTGCCAAAAGTGGGAAACAAACTGGGACACCTGGTCATACACTGTGCTTGTAGGTAATCCATGAAGGTGAAAGATGTTGTCTTTGAACAGATGGGCAGTTTCCTGGGTGGTGGGGAGACCACAAAACAGTATAAAATGTGCCATCTTTGACAGGCGTTCCACTACCACAAGAACTGTGGTGTACCGTTGGGCAGGTGATAGATTCATGATGAAGTCCATCACCATGATGACCCAAGGCTGAGGTGGGGTGGGCAAGGGATGAAGGAGGCTAAGTGGTTTCATGGGAAAGGGGGGTTAGTCTGGGCACAGAGGTCACAGGACCGGACATAAGTTGCTTCTGAAGCGCCGAGGGCCAGCCATGAGAAACTCCGCAACACAAGAGCCTGAGTCTTGAAACCATTGAAGTGACCCACCAGAGGAGCATTGTGCCAGATTCGTAGGACTTGCAGTCAGGGTTGACCATCAGGTATGAAGATGAGCCCCTTCTGATACAGAATTCCTTCATGAATGGTGAAAGTTGAGGCAGTCTGAGCATTTGCATTGTCTAGAGCTTGGTGGATCTTCACTGCAAAGGGATCACTGGGGAGCAGGTCATGGACAGTGGTTTCAGGATCTTGCATGGTGTCTCTTGGTTAAGTTTGCAATACTCCCCTTTTGGCATCTGTCTTCCCATTCCTGGTTGCCGGGCAGTTGGTCACCACAAAGTCAAATTGTGTGAAGAAGTGGGATCAGTGGGCCTGTCACTGATTTAGGTACCGAGCCATCTTCAGGAATTCCAGAATTTTGTGGTCAGTGAGGACTTGAATTAGGAATCTGGTACCCTCCAGGAGAGGATGCTTTGGTGGCCAGTAGCTCTTTATTAAGGATGTCATAGTTTTGCTCCTCTGGGGTGAACTTGCATGGGTAAAAAGTGAAAGGGTAAAGCTGACCATCGGAGGCTGCCATTTGGGAGAGGACTGCTCCCAATAAACTGTTCAGGAAGGACAGGCAGGGCAGAAAAGGTGGGGGAGTTGCGTTGTATGTAAGAGAGGAGTATGACTGCTCAGAGCTCCGGTATGATACTGCAGAAAAACCTGAGAGTCTCTGGATAAAGTTGAGAAGTGTGAGCAACAAGGGTGATGTCGTGGTTGGAGTCTGCTATAGACCACCAGACCAGGGGGACGAGGTGGACGAGGCTTTCTTCTGGCAACTAGCAGAAGTTGCTAGATCACAGGCCCTGGTTCTCATGGGAGACTTTAATCACCCTGATATCTGCTGGGAGAGCAATACAGCGGTGCACAGGCAATCCAGGAAATTTTTGGAAAGTGTAGGGGACAATTTCCTGGTGCAAGTGCTGGAGGAACCAACTAGGGGCAAAGCTTTTCTTGACCTGCTGCTCACAAACAGGGAAGAACTAGTAGGGGAAGCAAAAGTGGATGGGAACCTGGGAGGCAGTGACCATGAGATGGTCGAGTTCAGGATCCTGACACAAGGAAGAAAGGAGAGCAGCAGAATACGGACCCTGGACTTCAGAAAAGCAGACTTTGACTCCCTCAGGGAACAGATGGGCAGGATCCCCTGGGAGAATAACATGAAGGGCAAAGGGGTCCAGGAGAGCTGGCTGTATTTTAAAGAATCCTTATTGAGGTTGCAGGAACAAACCATCCCGATGTGTAGAAAGAATAGTAAATATGGCAGGCGACCAGCTTGGCTAAACAGTGTAATCCTTGCTGATCTTAAATGCAAAAAAGAGGCTTATAAGGAGTGGAAGATTGGACAAATGACCAGGGAGGAGTATAAAAATATTGCTCAGGCATGCAGGAGTGAAATCAGGAAGGCCAAATCACACTTGGAGTTGCAGTTAGCAAGAGATGTTAAGAGTAACAAGAAGGGTTTCTTCAGGTATGTTAGCAACAAGAAGAAAATCAAGGAAAGTGTGGGCCCCTTACTGAATGAGGGAGGCAACCTAGTGACCGAGGATGTGGAAAAAGCTAATGTACTCAATGATTTTTTTGCCTCTGTCTTCACGCACAAGGTCAGCTCCCAGATTGCTGCACTGGGCAGTACAGCATGGGGAGAAGGTGGCCAACCCTCTGTGGAGAAAGAAGTGGTTCGGGACTATTTAGAAAAACTGGACGTGCACAAGTCCATGGGGCCGGATGCGCTGCATCCGAGGGTGCTAAAGGAGTTGGCGGGTGAGATTGCAGAGCCATTAGCCATTATTTTTGAAAACTCATGGCGATCGGGGGAGGTCCCAGATGACTGGAAAAAGGCTAATGTAGTGCCCATCTTTAAAAAAGGGAAGAAGGAGGATCCGGGGAACTACAGGCCAGTCAGCCTCACCTCAGTCCCTGGAAAAATCATGGAGCAGGTCCTCAAGGAATCAATTATGAAACATTTAGAGGAGAGGAAAGTGATCAGGAACAGTCAGCATGGATTCACGAAGGGGAAGTCGTGCCTGACTAACCTAATTGCCTTCTATGATGAGATAACTGGCTCTGTGGATGAGGGGAAAGCAGTGGATGTGTTATTTCTTGACTTTAGCAAAGCTTTTGATACTGTCTCCCACAGTATTCTTGCCACCAAGTTAAAGAAGTATGGGCTGGATGAATGGACTGTAAGGTGGATAGAAAGCTGGCTAGATCGTCGGGCTCAACGGGTAGTGATCAATGGCTCCATGTCTAGTTGGCAGCCGGTTTCAAGTGGAGTGCCCCAAGGGTCGGTCCTGGGGCCGGTTTTGTTTAATATCTTTATTAATGATCTGGAGGATGGTGTGGACTGCACTCTCAGCAAGTTTGCAGATGACACGAAACTAGGAGGCGTGGTAGATACACTAGAGGGTAGGGATCGGATACAGAGGGACCTAGACAAATTAGAGGATTGGGCAGAAAAAAACCTGATGAGGTTCAACAAGGACAAGTGCAGAGTCCTGCACTTAGGACGGAAGAATCCCATGCACTGCTACAGACTAGGGACCGAATGGCTAGGTAGCAGTTCTGCTGAAAAGGACCTAGGGGTCACAGTGGACGAGAAGCTGGATATGAGTCAACAGTGTGCTCTTGTTGCCAAGAAGGCTAACGGCATTTTGGGCTGTATAAGTAGGGGCATTGCCAGCAGATCGAGGAACGTGATCGTTCCCCTTTATTCGACATTGGTGAGGCCTCATCTGGAATACTGTGTCCAGTTTTGGTCCCCACACTACAAGAAGGATGTGGAAAAATTGGAAAGAGTCCAGCGGAGGGCAACAAAAATGATTAGGGGTCTGGAGCACATGACTTATGAGGAGAGGCTGAGGGAACTGGGATTGTTTAGTCTCCAGAAGAGAAGAGTGAGGGGGGATTTGATAGCAGCCTTCAACTACCTGAAGGGGGGTTCCAAAGAGGATGGAGCTCGGCTGTTCTCAGTGGTGGCAGATGACAGAACAAGGAGCAATGGTCTCAAGTTGCAGTGGGGGAGGTCCAGGTTGGATATCAGGAAAAACTATTTCACTAGGAGGGTGGTGAAACACTGGAATGCGTTACCTAGGGAGGTGGTGGAGTCTCCTTCCTTGGAGGTTTTTAAGGCCCGGCTTGACAAAGCCCTGGCTGGGATGATTTAGTTGGGAATTGGTCCTGCTTTGAGCAGGGGGTTGGACTAGATGACCTCTTGAGGTCCCTTCCAACTCTGATATTCTATGATTCTATGATTCTATGAATATGAAGTTTGAGGCATCCACTTCTGCCCTAAATGGCGAGCCCAGGTTGGAGTGAACCAAAATGGGGCCTGTGATGAATTTCTGTGTTAGGCACTCAAAAGCTGCTTGTGCCTTTGGGGACCAAGAAAAATGGGCTCCCTTGCACAGAAGGGCTGTGACTGGGGTGACCATCCCTGATAAACCCTTAATGAATCATCTACAGAAATTGGCAAAGCTCAAAAAGCATTGGAATCCCTGGGTGTCCCAGGATACCACCCAGCTGATAATGGTTGTCCCCTTGTGTGGGTCCATGGCCAGCCCTTCAGGAGAGATGCTGTAGCTGAGAACCGCTACTGTATCCTGGTCAAACTGGCATGTTTCTGGTTTGGCATACAGGTGGCATTGGTGAAGCCTTTCTACGACCCTCTGTATGTGCTGGTCATGCTTTACTTGCTCATCGGAAAAAATAACAATGTCATAGAGATAAATCATAATGAACTGATCCAGCATGTCCTAGAAATATCATCGATAGAGTGCTTGAAGGTCACAGGAGCATTACGTAGCCCGAACGGCATGACTACATAATCAAAATGTCCATACTGGGTGCAAAGGCATTTTTCCATTCATCTCCTTCTCACATCTGGAGGTTATAGGCCCCACAGAGGTTTAACTTTGTAAAAATTTGGGTAGAGTGTAATCGGTGTAGGAGTTCGTGAAAGAGGGGAAGTGGGTAACAGTTCTGAACCATCATCTTATTGAGGGTCCAGTAGTTAAAACAGGGCCTCAGGGAGCCATCCTTCTTTTTAACAAAGATTGGGGCTGCTGCTGGAGAGGTGGACTACTGGATAAACTCTCTCTGCAGATTTTCCTGCACATAGCCACAAAGACCTGGAGCTCTGGTTTGGAAAGGGTGTATGTATGGCCGAAGGAACTTTTGATACCTGGCTGAAGGTCAATTGGGCAATTGTATTTGCAATGTGGGGACGGGGTGTCCACATTTCCTTTGTCAAATACATCTGCAAAGTTATGGTACTTGCGAGGTATTTTGGCAGTGGCAGGTAAGACAGTTGGGGGTGTGCCCAACTCCCATGGGCCCATTCCTTCAAAGCAGGGATTCCCCAAATTATGACATATGTGGCAGAAGATACCAGTTCTCTCTTGGGAAGCCACAATCATTGGCAGCACAGGGAGCAAAAGTGTACTGTCCTTTTTGGCCAATGGATACAGGGGTCATGGGCAGTGAGTCAGGGTGTTCCCAGGATGACTGGAAAGTGGAAAGCCTGAATCAACATGAACTGAAGAGTGTCCAGTGCCCCTGAAGGGTAAGGACCCCTAAGGGGGTGGCCTGGTGATTCACCGGCCCCGAAGCCAGAAGTGGTGCATCATGGTTTCCCTCAGATCCAGGGAATTCTTACACATGGCAGAGATCCTATGGGCGTTAGCCACATCCTGGTCCGTGAAGTTACCTAAGGCCCTCGGGTTGACCAGAGCCTCCAGGTGAACTACTGGGCTTATTCGAAGTAGGAGCTGCAATGGCAGGTGGAGATGCATCAAGGGTGGATTTGTGGTTTCTGTGTTCCTGACAGAGACACATGGAGGTCAAGAGTGTCTGGAGGGGGGAAAGCATCGGCCCAACCTGGACCCCCTTACTGGGGCTGGGGCTTAGCATTTCCTGACCCCGAAGCTTGTCTGACCTTTGCAGGGCATCTCAAGGTGAAGTGTCCACTGCCCCACAATACAGACACAGGCCCGAAGTTCAGCATCAGTTGTTCTCAGCCTCTGACAGGCATGGCTGGGCCTGGTCGACATTCATGGGTTCCAGGTCCTGGAGCAGGGTGCGCTGTTGAGGGGTGGGAGGCTAGGGTGTTGTCAGGGCTCAAGGGGCTGTTGGGCCACATTCTCCACTGTGTCTACAAGCTCTGTATGGCTCTGACCAGCTCCGCCAGGGAAGTGTTGGCCTGAGTGTGGTCCATGCTGGGGAGATGGGCCCCTAGCCTTTGTAGTTGCTCAAACTGTTGCTGACAAAGGCATGGGTGGCCAGGTCTAGTGGTGAAAGAGAGTTCGGCCTACTGGGTAGAGCTGGGTCCAGGATGGGCAGAATCCAGGAAATGAGCTGAAGGTGAGTACCAGCGGGGGAGAAGCCAAATGCCAGAACTGGGCCCAGGGATAGGGGTTGGTAAACCTGTGTCATAAGCCAGAGGCAGAGCTGGGGGATGTGGGCTCCGGGAGGGAGTCTGGGTATGGGAGGGGACTCTGGGCTGGGACATGGTTGGCCATGCCTATGGTATTCCACTATAGCATCTTTTAGGGAATACTAGTTATGGCACAAGCTGCAAACTTTGACAGATTGTCCTGTCTGGCATCAACAAGGAGAGTGTGTCGCAGGCTGGAAAACAGTGGCCATAGCAGTGTTCCAGACTGTCCCATCCCCTGACCTGGCACCAGGTTGTGGGGTTGGATTCTGCCCTCTCACTCTCTGCCTAGTTCTCAGCATGAAGCCTGATTGCTCAGGTGTATAAAAAAAAGCTATTTTAAGATATGAGTTGCGTGCCATGCAAATGAAAGTACTTGTCAAATAAATCAAAGGCATTTATTCATACTATGTTGAAAAATACTTCACAGACCTCACCACACTCTAACATTACCTTGCCATTCATCATCTCTAGGTGTATTGACAAAAAGCAATCAAATTAACAGATCCCGTGTTTAAGAATAAGCCAAAACTTAACAGTCATAATGTATGCAAATATTTTGAAAATTGACACATTTTTCAAACATTACATGTAGGATTTTTTAACATAAGATTTTTTTCTAAAATATGAATCATATTGACAATTATTTAGACCCAGAATTTAGGTCTTTCACTAAAAAGCTTTTATGAAACCTAATTTCAGATCTTTGGGTTGTTTCTACATGCATGACCTTTCAGCGGGGGGTAGATCTGTCTATGTCTTTATATGGCCCCCATCACTGCATCTGAGCACCTCACAATCATGAATGAATTTTCTGCTTACAACACCCCTGTGAAATAGGGAGGGGAATGGGGACTTGAGGAACTAAGTGACTTGCCCAAGGTCACACAGGAAGTCTGTGGCTAAAACAGGAAATTAACCACCATTCTCTGAATCTCAATCCAGTGCTCTATTTGCTAGATCATCCTTCATACACTAGTGGACTTGCTTTCATGGCTCCCTGATCCTGGGATTGCCAAGCACTAATCTGGTTCTACAGTGCTGGTTAAAGCCTCAGTCGTGGATGTAGGCACTTCCCAACCACAACTCTTCAATCCCAGATATACCCTCTTCATCAGGGGCAAGAGGAAAGGGGAGAAATAGGCATAGCATTCTAACTCTAGGCCATCCACAAGTAGTATTCTCTGGAGAGCTGGCTTCGTTGGCTTTCTGGTCGCTTTGCTGTAGTGGGGTCAAGAATCTGGTTCTTAATATTTAGAGAAATTCTTTTTGATAACATTAAAAAAATACAGTGAAAATGGACTTTTGTTTATTAGTGTTATCAGATTATTTGTATTATGGTTGATTATTGTATTATGCTAGCACCCAGAGCACTTTCCACACATATAGGCAGGCACTGACCCTCCTCCTCGGAGCTTATCATTTGCAAAGAGACACCACATTCCTAAGGGTTGTGTCAAGGAATACAATATTGAATCAAGATTATAGAGGTGTGTGTGTGTGTGTGTGTGTGTGTGTGTGTGTGTGTGTGTGTGTGTGTGTGTGTGTGTACCATCCCCAACTGCCATTCAACTGAGCCATTTTTCTCATAATTTCTTGTAGGCATCATGGCAGACGTAAGTGTTGAGGACGGATTTGAAAGACAGGTTAGTGGCCATTCAGGAGGGTGGTGTGGAAGAAAGCATAAAAGTGGTTGTGTGAGAAGCTGAAAAATTGGAGGTCATGGCTGGCATAGCAGGTGGAGTGGAGCGGGGATTGGAGGAGATACTGAAATACTGTAACCCAAATATTTCAGTACTTTAATGCTGGTGTAGGGTGAACTGTACCAGAGACAAAATGAAACTGACTAGTCTAGTTTTATCATTCAGTTAAGTGAGGTGCAAAGAGTACACAAATCACCTAAATGGGGATTTTAAAATTTCTTTCAAAGTTAATGCATTATTAGTAACACAGGTAAGAAATTTGATATTCCATTATATCTTATACCATGCTCATCACCATAATATCTGAGCACCTTCCAGTAGTGCATTAAATGCCATAACTAACATCCGTCATGTCATAGGTGCCAAGTTTCTAATCTTCCAGGGGTGCTCCCCCGGCTCTGCCCACACCCTGCCCCCACTCCACCCCTTCCCCTAAGGCCCCACCCCCGCTCTGCTTCTTCCCACTCCCGCTCCACCCCCTCCCCCTCGCATGCTGTGCCCTCGCACCTCCCCCCCAGCACCTCCAAACACTGTGAAACAGCTGATCTGCGGCAGGCGGTAGGTGCTGGGAGGGAGGGGTCGCTGGCAGGCAGGAGGTGCTGGGGGGAGAGGGAGTTCTGATACGGGGGCTGCCGATGGGTGCTCAGAACCCACCATTTTTTCCCATGGATGCTCCAGCCCTGGAGCACCCATGGAGTAGGCACCTATGTGTCATGTTATCATCCTCTCCCTGGGGACAGAAGTGTATATAGTGGAGTGTTTTTGAGTTAGTAGTTTATATATATGTGTGTGTGTGTGTGTGTGTTTACATTAGAGAAGGCAAAGAAATGCACCTTGCACTTTGAGCAGAAGGAGGTGCGGTTTGGATTGGTTCTGAGTTCCTGGTGCAGTTCATTCCACAGTCTTGGACTGGCCCATGAGAAGGTTCTGTCATCTGCGCAGATGCACTTTACTCTTATTATAGAGTGTTCCATTGTGCCAGAGGAGCAAAGTTGTCAATCACAGTCCTCATCTCAGAGCTTCAGGCAGTGTTTTAGGTATCCTGGTCTCGGGCCATGGAGCATGTTGAAGATAAGGCCTGAGACTTTGAACTTCACTAGATATTTTATGGGAAGCCAGCTTAGAGAGTGGAGGACAGGTCTGATATACTCCTGATAGTCTGTGTTGCTGAGGAGACTTGCTGTAGCCTTCTGTACTAGTTAAAGTTTCATACCCACTGAAGGCTTCATGCTCAGGTGTATCATGTTGCTGCAGTCCAGAGGGTGGTGACAAAGTGTGGATTACTGAGGCCAAGTCATCTAGTCTCCTAGCTAGCTTGGTATGGTAGAAAGTGTGATGGCAGATATGTAAAAATATGTTTCGCATGACAGCAAAAGTTAAATGTCTTTGTAACAATATGTGCACCTGAAGCATAAAGTACAAACTCCTCAACTGCATTTCCTCTTTCCACGTGTAGTTGAATTGTATACTAGATGCAATGTGTATGTAAAGATAATATTTATACCAAATCTGTGGCCATAGCTATTACTTAAACACTTATGCTTAATAAAACATATAAATATGTGTTCTCATATTATTACTGTACACCAATACAAGTGACATCACTATTTTCACGGTAACTGATGAACTTCAAAGAGGGGAAACAGAGAGACTTTTTAAAAAAAAAAAGTCCCAAAGCAAATAAAATAAGACAAATGTGGCATAAACAAAACCTGCACATAGGGGTTGCTATAAAGATTTTATAGCCACTTATTTGGGGAGAACTGCAGCCCTCATCAGCTATTATACACCATAGGATAGAAGCATGCAGCAGTTCTGAAGGAATACCCAAACAAGTGGCAATAGAAACCTCATAGCACCTCACACCATCTCATATTCTCTGTCTGTGGTCCTGGTCTTGAGAGGTACTGAAGTTGACAGCAACTGCAGTGCTAGGCACTTCTCAGGATCTTGGCTGATATCCATGTGGTACAGTGGGACATCAGAAGATGATAAATAGCATAAAAGGCACTACTGAATTATAGTAATGGTCGCCTGGTTGATTAATTGAATAATAAGTACTTTTCAGATTTATTCTGAAGGCCTTTATTTTTTTTGGCAGACACTTTAATTTGCACAGTGAGCACTCTGTACCTTGAATTAGTTTGTATATACACATAGTAATTTGATTGATTACATGCTTTAAATAAGAAAGTGCATTACCTTGTGCTCCTGTAGTATTTGTTTCTTAAATATCAAACATCAAGGGACTGCAGTCCAAGAAGACAGTGGCATTGAAGACATTGATCTGAGCATAAGTATCTCCCAGAGCAGTGTCTTTCGATACAAAAACAATCGAATATGTCAAATGTCTGCTAAAATGTTAATGTTAATGGCCAAGGTCACCTTTAAAGGGATGCACCAGTGCAGCTCTGCACTGTGCCCCAGGCAGGCCTTATTAGCACCTGCTCTCACAGCGTCCTCACTACCTTTCTCTCAGCTCTGCACTGAAAATTATTCCAGAGGCAACTGCCTCTCCCATCTGATGCTAAACAGCTCTCTCCCTCCCAGCCAGCCGAGACTCAACTCTAATAAAAATCTTCATTAGTTGTCATCTAAATATCCAGGAGGCCTATGCCAAGCATTGCAGCTGACCCTGGGAAAACTAAAGCAGGTTCTAATTAGAGATGCACCCAGACCACAGCCTTGGGTTTGAACAAGCTTCGACTTAGGGGAGATCTGGATCTGAATGTCAGAGGTCAGGGCCATCTCTAGAACCAAGCCTTGTGTACTCGCTGGACTGAAATATTGCAGCAGGGTCCTTTGATTGAGCAGCGCTCTGTGACAGAATGTAGATTCGTAGGCAGCTTTATTTTAATTAAAGAATTGGGGGGGGGTTAAATTAATGACATACAGAATGAAAACACAATCAGTACAGTGGCCCCTGTTATTGTTTATTTAGAAGTTAAATTTGACATTTTAATGCTTTTTAAAATATTCTCATTTTTCAGTTTGTGTAGATTTTTGTACTGAAAACATACAACTGTATCATACAGATTGCCTGGGAGGAGCTGGGCGGGGGAATACAACTTGTGTTTTTGGCACCCGTGGAGCCGTGGGACTCAGTTTGGGATTCTGGAATCAACCTATTAGTTGGATTTTTCTGCCAAATTGATCACTAGTGAATAGTGACATTTATAGGTTCTCTGGTTTCAGAGTGAACACCACAATGTGGAGTATGGGGCTGTTCCCAACTCTCACAACTCAGGCTGGTCTTAGGATGAGAACACTGCATCAATTTACATTCATTTCAAGTGTTCAAGGCTATCTTCAGAACCAGGAGGGCTACAATATTATTTCTAACTGACAGCTTAGCTTTGGAGCACAATTCTGCAGCAAGGATTGGATTTCCCAGTGCATTCTGGGGCTGTGGGGTTGTGGAATACATGAGTATAAAAGGGAAATCCTAAATCCAAGCCAATTTCCCTGACCCACTGCCCTCAAACTTTGGGGAAAGTGGATTTGGTGCCTGATCCAAACTTTGCATCTCATATTGCTCCTAATATTGGCAGTGAGCGGAGCTCAGTTTTAAATCCAGGAT
The DNA here is from genome assembly GCF_027887155.1 of Malaclemys terrapin pileata. Lineage (NCBI taxonomy): Eukaryota > Metazoa > Chordata > Testudines > Emydidae > Malaclemys > Malaclemys terrapin. The sequence continues at coordinate 141,108,491 of NC_071507.1, forward strand.
TTAAACTGAGATGCTGTATTATCCTGTATCTGTTCTCCGATGATTTGAAGTGGCAGGATTTCCACAGCAGCTACATTATCTGTTGGGGAGGATTCCAGAGTTCCAAGCCTCCGCCAGCTCAGAGAGTGTGAGACACTAATGACAAGAACTGAACCTGGGTTTCTCACACAGCAGCATGGAGCATTACCAATGGTCCCAAACCAGCCGGCTCCTTTTAAGGTTTTTCACTTTTTATTGACATTCCTCTCAGTGAAGCTTCATCTGGGAGGCAGGTGTAAACATGAGAGTTATGGTCATTGAGCTCACTGGAGTTCTGATAGTCCATGGATACAATACAACTATTTCTGTTGCCAACTAATCATAACTTTGCAAGGGCAGACTACTGAGGCATGATCAGGATACTAAGCTACAGGAATAAGCCATGGCAGACATAACTCCTCTCTAGTGCATAATTTCTCTCCTTCTCCCTGCAATGAAAATGCTTCCACTTCTGCCTATTTCCCTTCCATCCTCCACTATACAGGAAGACAACCACCCAACATGCAGAAAGACAGCTCTGACTCCTCCACCCACCAAATGCGTTCACAGTAAGTGCTGATTCTGAGTGCCAGCAGGAAATCCTGGTGGGTGGTGCTGGGACTTGTGGCTTTTGGGTGATGATGGGGGTGGGATTTAGGGGATCAAATATTTTTGTACTGATTATTATTCCGGGACAAGGGCATAGAAACATTTACTCTCCTGAAAGCATTTTTACTAACCCTTTTCTGGAAAGACATGAAAGAATGAACCTTAAAGCATAGGTGTAATACGTTCTTTTTTCAATAGATTTGAAGGTGTTGAATATAATTACATAACACTTCAAAAGCTTCTCAAAACTTACAGCAAAGTTCATACCTGTTCTCCAGCTGGTTCCCTCTCCCAGCAGAAACTGAGCAGCCGTTTGAATTCCATGCTGACATCACACACAAATCCTCTTGGTTTCTTCCATTTTCCATAACAAAGAAAAGTGTCAATGACCCAATGGCCTTAAGTAGGCTTTATTATCTTTGACTTTTCTAAGTCTAATATTTTCTCCAAACGGGAAAGTTGTAGCTACTCATGCTCATAGAAACAAGGAAACCATATGTCAGCAGCAGCTTGGGACTCAAACAGCCTTTCAGAAGTTGCTGAGATAAGGAATCATGGCTGAGGTACAAATATTAGCGTTTCTTTCAGTTGTGTGAAATTCCTGCAAAGTTTTACATAATTAATCTTCAATAACAAAACATTTACAATACAGTTTAGTAATTGGGGTGACTCCCAGTTCATTCTGATTACCATCTTGCTTCACTTCCCATTGAATTCCAACTCAATTTTAAAAGCCATTTCTCTCAAAGTCCTTGCTTTATACCACCACAAAAAGGGAATGGCAAGCTTGCAGGTGATGAATAGTCCAATAGTTAGTGTGCTAGCTTATGAGACACCGATTTGATTCCCTGCTCTCCCATAGACTTCCAATATGACCTTGGGCAAATCAATTAGTTCCTCTGTGCCTCAGTTCCCCTTTTGTAAAATGGGGATAATAGCATTGTCCTACCTTAAAAGGGTGGTGTAAGGTTGAATGCATTCAAGATTGTGAGGCACTCAGGTACTGTAGTAATGGGGACCGCATAAATACCTTAAATATGTATACACTATTTGTTCTTGCTGTAACAGTTTTTGAGATAGTGAACACTAAATTCAGGGTGGAACTGAAGTCTATTAGGGGATGGGAGACATAAGCATACTGAGCATAATCAGAAAAAATATACATTTAAATATAGATTTTAATAGGATCTCATGAACTGCCAGGAATGGAATAAACTTGCTATACATCATTGGAAAGCTGGGATTTTCTGCTTCCATGGTGCAGATAGGGTTAGCTTCTGATTTTGGTAGTCCATGAGATAGCTCATTGTGAAACAGTCACTGTCCTAGCAGACCAGGGATTAAAACTGTCCATCACAGGATATGTGACAGCCTCTCTATGGATTTGGTAGCTTCCTCTCCTATCTTCCCATAGGCTTGTACATACAAAACGTTTCAGAAGAAAAAGTGAAAGGGATTAATGAAATGTCTGTTGGCCAAATCCTGCTTGCCTTACTTGCACCTGTAACCTTAAGAATTCAGTAGCACTGCTTGCATGAGTACTTGCCTGTCTTGGTACTTTATGGCCCCTATCATCTTGGTGTCTTTGCACAGTAAGGAGAGCAGGATTTCATCTTATAAGAACAAGCTCATTGGCATTGGGACAAGTATTGTATAATGCTCTTGGGAGCGGGTTTTATTGTTGTTGTCACTTGAGGCTTCAGTGTCTTAAGAAGATAAAAAAAAATCAAATGAGGGTCTAAATAAATAGAATTTCGGATCTTGCATAATATCGCTCAATGGCAACAGCAGGTGTTTGACAGTACTGCAAACTTCCTCAGAATGTGCTCCTGCCAGCATGGCTGTGATTCAGTGGAATGATTCAATGACTGCAGGCCGGTATCCTGCCAACCAGCCTTCCAGCAGAAAATTGCAAACACGGCCAGTCTATTAACATTTAAGATGTAGTGTGTTAGTAAGAGGCCTGCGTCTCCTTCAGGTAATGGGGGAAACAATCTCTTTTCTTCCAGAGAAATAATGGCAGAGTATTGTCTATCAATTGCAATGGTATCTCTGAGAAAAGATTCAGGATGCAATTTCTTTGCAGCTCACCCTTTCTACAGGGTGAAAAATGCCTTCTCCCAATCAGGAGCCTTGTTATAATGAGGCTAGGGCTACCCCTCAACTTTCTCTAATCCAAATGAGAGACAGTGTCTTCTGAACTGTGCAAAAATGTCAGACACATCATAAGTTTACCAAATGCTGTGGGGAAAAAACCTCTCTGCTATCATTAGGATCTGCTGCACAGGCACCATCTCTCTCAAAGAAAACTTTCAGCTTATATGCTGCAGCTGGACAGCTAAGGATCCCCTCCCTTTTCTGTGTGCACGCACACACACGTATAGGCAGCACCACATACACGCACACTGAAATTGCGGGAGGCTGCCTCACGGCTCAGGGACGCATGCTGTGGATACAGAACAGGATGATCTCAGTACAGTCATGATCCTTCAGCTGTGTAATCCATTAACCTGGGTTAGAACTATGTGAAATGAAATCTCCTTCAAGTAAACACCCAGTTAAGAATGAGACATGCCTGGAGCAAGTACAATTTTGTTTAACTCTCCTTTTGCTCCATTTTTCTTTTGTGTAGCTGAAGGAAAATTGAGACTGGAGCTGAGAAGCAATTCACGGTGCTGCTACTGTAATCTTTGTTACAACACAATGTGCACCTCCTTAACTGTCCACTCTTTTAAACCTTCTGTAATATGAATAATGAGCCACTGCACTTACAGAGACTTTGTTAAATACTTTGCCTTTATCACAGGTGCTGTGTAACCATCTAGGATCAAAACTGACTCCTTTAGAGTTGATTAAAGCAGGAGGGAATGGCTTAGTGGTCTAAGTACACATTTGTGATAATTAGACTCCCTGGGATGATGGGTTCACATCCTAGCAGGAGTAACTCATCCTTTTCAGATAGATAAAACAAGTTTACTGTATTTGGGTCTTTTGGAGAAGACTTTCAAAACCAAGGACCAAATTCATGGGAGTTTCACTCTCCTAATCTGGGGCTGAATTGTGCACTACGGTTCTGCCTCCTGTACATGGAACTTGAAGACCTCAAAGCATTTTACATACAAGTGGCTGCTTGCCCCAGTGCCCTGGGGTAAAACAGTCCCATCACTGTCACGCAGCATCTTGTGCTCCTGCCTGCCAATCTTCTCCCCAGATGTAGCTGCATTGGAGCGGTAAAGTGATTCCGGTGTGCGCAGGGTATAGCCTGTAAAGGCTTGCGGCTGAAAGGCGCTGTGTACATGTGTCATGTTGCTAACAATAACCATCAGCCCTTCATTTTTAATTGCTTTTTCAAAATTAATATTTTCTACCATGCTTTGATATGGCTGCAGTTTAGAGCTCACGCTGGACTGGTAGTGTGTCGGACTCACACTTGCAGCTGTGCCCTCATGCAGCCACATACTGGCATTGATGGTCTTTATCTGCCTCCCTAGGGAGCACTGCTGCTCTTCCATTAGGTTCTAGCTCTTGCAGTAACAGAGCAAACCACCAGGCTGATAGAAAGAGGCCCTATATGCAACATGCCTGGGAGCTGGATCACAGACCGCAAGGAATGGGGCTGACTGTTGGAAGGGCCTGTCCCCAGGATGCCACCTTGGCATATGGGCAGTTCAGGAGGAGGGTGGCTGGCTTCCAAAGCCCAGGACTGGGAGCCTTCCGTAGAGCACTCAGGAGGCAAGAGAGTAGAGTAAAGGAGACTTGGTTGGCAGGGATAGGCAGCTGAGGTAAGGAAAGCGAGCTGTGCGGCAGCTATCAGGGAGTGGGAGACAGGTTTCGGGGAGCCAGGCAGAGAGGGGGAGGTAATTGAGAGAGGGGGTGGGAAGAGGAAACAAAGAGGTGAGAAAATAAATATGGGGGAGAAAAAAAGACATGTAAAGTGTGGGGATAAAAGGAAAGCGAGGGTGAGGAGATAAAAAGGGAACAAAAATTCCACAGACAAGAAAAATCATTCTGACCCTGAAGGTTAGTAAATGTTACATTTATTCATGTATCTCCATTTTGGTTTTCCAGTTGAAAAAAGGGGGGAGCTGAATGGTGGAGGATGGCCTGTCTGCAGATCCTGGGGGAAGGGGCTCTGGGTTTGACCACATGATGGAGGGGGGAAGAGCAGAGACCATACCAGCGCATCTATTTTTTCAACCTGAGCACTATATACATAACTCTTCACCAATAAGCTAGCTTTCTTCTTGCACAGAAAATATTTGAAAAGGGGGAGGGGAATGGGGAAAGGCACAAGTGAATAGCAGTGGAGTATGGCTAGCTAATTGCAGCTCCATGTAATCCTTTCACAGTCGTTATCATTACTGTATATATTTCCAGCCCAATTCGTCTATTTTTTCCGGCCTCCTGTCTTTGCAGCTGCCTCTTCTTCTCCCTTTCCTGATGGCTGCAAATCTCTGCTTATCACCCATTTTCATACTGTGTTTCGTCTGCCTCTTTGTGTTCATCTCTGTACAGTTTCTTGGCTGTATATGTATGGCAGCGTCTTACTTCCCAGACATTGTGAGTGATTCTACTGTGTGAGCTGCTTCTTTTAGTGAGACAGTGCAACCTTTTGTCTTCTTTTCATTCCGGATGATGTAATTTCACACATGTTCAGACTCAGGACCTGCTTTTCAAACTAAGTGGCCAAAATGGATATTCTATTGTTTTATGAGGCAGTGAGATTAATATGATTATTTATTTATTATACACTTTTTTGTACAAATGGAGCCACTGCATGAATTTTTCATGGAAACTCTCTTGAAAACACCATCCCCCCCTCTTGGGAAGGATTTATGCTCTTTGGGGAATTTCCCCAAATTCTTGTGTTTTTTAATTGATGCCCATCATGTAAGACGTGCTCCTGATTTCATGAAAACACACAGACCTGTCAGTCTCTTTTCTCCCAAGAGAAACTCTCTCATTGTCCCTCTCTGCCCAGCTATAATCTCCACAAAGACAGACTTCAAACAGCTAAGCCTCCTCCCATTGTATCGGGTCTATAAGTAGCGCACCACTTTATGCTCACATTTAACAGGTTTCAAGCTTCAGTGATAAACTGGCAACATTTTCCTCATGACAGCTGTTTGACAGCTTTTGAAAATGGATAAAAAATGGAAAATTATCCTACAGAGGAAACATACCCTTCTCTTCATAACTCAAGCTGTGACATGGCATGAATGAAATAACACACTTATTACGTTCTAGGCACTGAATGTAAAATGCACTGCCTTCCACTAGATTTGATAATCTAGTACAATTTAGGGCCCTAATAAATTAAATTGTTCGGAAACTTGGTTCGCTGCCTAAAATCTGTGCAAGCCTGTGCTGTTTAATTATGTCTTTCTTTCTTCCAGTGTTTTATCTTCAGGACAAATAATTCAGCCTAATAAACCCTGTGATCTGTGGGGTTAATTGACACCCACAGTAATTCTCGACTCGTGAACAGCACCCATATTTGTATGCCTTTCATCAAGTTCTGCAGTCGCACTTAATTTCCCTTCTTTAGCCTTGACTTACCAATCAGCTTCATTGTGTTGCAAAAACGCCTGATCGTTTCAAACGTCAGTCCTATTCCTAAGCATACAAATGTCTAGGTTAAAGTGTTCTCTCTCTCTCTCTCTCTCTCTCTCTCTCTCTCAAGTGACTATAGTGCTAATCTCTATGAAATCATAGGGAAGCTGGGCCTGGAATGAAAAATAAAATATTTGACAAAAAATGGGATTGAACAATATCATGAAAAAAATCATTGAATAAATTATTTGCAGCCATATTTGTAGACAAGAAGCCCAGCTCTGTAGCTGGATGAATAGTTTGTTTTTAGTTATTAAATAATTGATTTGAAAAAATTCTGAACTTCATTGACTATATTAATTGAACAGTATTTGATCAGCTGTACTCCAATATTCTTTGTAAAGCTCTTTGTTGTATAGCTCTTTCTCTCTCTCTCTCTGCTCTAAGGCTAACACACTGTACATATTGGGCATCAATAAAACACCAGAATCACCCCTGTTATAACAGAAGCACCTGTTGTAACCTTCAGATGGTTTACCTCCCAGGACTAGTGTGCTAATGAGGGTGTGTTGTATTTTGGACAGATGCTGAAATGTTATGCTAGGCTGATAGCTGCATCTTGGCTCAAACACAACATTGCGATGACTCATACATTTTACTAATTTATAAGAGCAGTGTTCCTTGAAATCCTAATCTAAAGACCACAGTCCTGCTCTCTGAAAGAGAACATATCCTTGAAGTCAATAAAAGCAACAGGACTGTATACAGAATACAGAATCACCAGCTCATTACTTTTGTTCTTTCACAACTTGCAAGGTTTTTTTCCTTGTCTTTTACAGGAGGGATTTCAGGAATCCAAGAGTTAAGCAACACAAATCTGACTACAGGATATTTTGCAGAACAATAACAATCAGCAGCAAATAAAAAGGGGGTTGAACAATGAATATGTTAAGAAAGAGCAGTAAAAACTCCAGGGCTAGGTAATTATACACTAGAGTCTTACTCCAACCCAGACTAACCACAAACATAGTGTTCTTGAATTCAAAACTCAAGGTATATTCAGATTATAGTTTTGTTTGTAAAATGGCCCCTTAATGGGATGGAAGTCTGATGTGTACCGGCTGAAAACTCACTGGAGGAAACAAGAGGATGTTAAAGGTCATGTGGGCATCAGTGTATTTCCTTTTCCAGTTGAATTGGAAAGGTGGTTGCATGTAAATATTTAAAACTTCCTGGCCATTGAAATGTGAATATATTTTTAACTTCCCATTAACTAATCTATATAGGTATATGGGTGTGTGTTGGCTTTCCTAGACAAAGAAAAAAAAAAGATCAGATGTCCCTATGATATCTTAACCTATAGTGAAGGTCTTTTGTTGTTGAAAATTCCTGCTTTATCAGTTTCTCTTCTACCAGGTCCTTTACTTCACCATTTATATTGTAGCTGAGGCTACAGCTCTGCCTCTGAGCCCAAGAGCAGACCCTTAGACTGTATTAGCAAAGCCATGCTCAAAACTGATGTAGATCATCACCATCATTTCATGGATCGGAAGAGCTAAGGAATTATGACATTCCTACCAAAAATGGGGTTCAAGCTTGATTTTTGAATATGTGTTGTGGCACAGTTAACAAAAAAACCCCAAATCAGCAAAATGGATATGTAAAGCATTCTGCGTACTTTTAAAGCTACACTTTGGCTACCTCAGGCTGTGAAGCTGTTCGATCTCACAAGCTGAACAGAGTTGGGCTGAGTCAGAATTTAGATGGGATACATTGGAGGGAAAAGCCTTGGTGCTGCAGGAAGTACTGTTGTTTAGTCTCTTCCCTCTGAGTCAATAGTGACCCAGTTTGTTAGGAGCACTGCGTGCTGAAGGGTGGTAAATTTCAGATAAGACATATAACCAAAGTCCTGGTGACCCCTTATGGTCATTCACCACATGGACCATGAGACACAGCCTAGTTTTTCTTAGTAAATTTCTGAGGTAAATTGGGACCCTTGTCCCCCAGCACTAGTAGTGATTCCCTACTGTACAGTTCCTCCCTCCTCCTTCCTTCCTTCCTTCCTCTCTAGCCCTTTCTTCACCACCACTATTGACATCAAAAGGACATCACTCTTCCCACAATGTCCTGTCTGCTCTTCCACAGGCAACACAAGGGCCACCTTGCTCTCTTCTGGGAAATCCCTTCCTGTGAATACTGCTGCAGGTGCTTGCCAACCATCCCCTGCTGCTTCCTGAACTTGGGTGAGGGGCTGGCATTTGCAGGAGGCAGCTGTCCATTAAAGAAGCTAGCCAGGTCAAGAGGGATTGATCCCTGGCAAAGGAGAAGTGGAGCAAATCAGGGCTCAAAGCAACCTCAGGTGCCCTTACCCTCCTCTCAGCTGCCACAGAAGTTTCCTGCTCTTTGACAGTGCATCCCTTGTTAGTCTTGATTCAGTCCTGGAAATTATCCATGCTTTAGAGGACATCCCTTTAAGCACTGGCCAGTTTCCTAAGAGTTAAATATTCCCAGGCACATCTATAGGTTTAGGGCATTAGTCAAAGCATCCTGGCCATTGTTCTAACTTGAATAACTACGTTCTATGTATTCTTATCAGTTTCCACTGGATATGGCATTCATTGCTGTGAATTGTGGCTGTACACAGTTAAACAGTTGCAGCCTCTCACCACAGAGCTGGCTGAGTTGCAGTGATGGGCAAAGCTATTCTTGCATATCTGAAGTCTATGCAGTTAGTAAAGTTTGTAAAGAACTTTCATCTATGTCTATATGAAAGGCCCTCCCAACATAAGCCCTTGGGCATTGTCGTAAACACATTCAGTAGTTTAAAATCGGAGCCTGGAATGAAAGTGTTGTGAGCCTGACCATCTGTAGGAAATGTTGCAAAACCTTCCTCTTTGAGGAAGTCTTTCCACCCTAAGTGATGCTCACAATATGAAAAACCCCTTACACTCCCAACTTTCTAACCACTCCTTGCCCCCCTCAGCCAACAAATAAAATAATAATACAAAACATCAAAATGAAAAATAGATAGAAGCCCCTACCCCAACCATAGTTTTGTCCCCAAACAAGGACAAGTGCCAGAAACTCCATGAAATCCACTAGGGACACTCAGATACTACGGTGATGGGCAGCAGTATAAAATCCTAAGACAGACAATTCATGATGGGATGGAAGTTAATGCTAGCTTCTTGTGTTATATGTTTGTATGTGAAATCTGTTTCTATCACAGCTTTTAAAAGTAATGATGCTTTCCTGTTCCCTCAAATAACATAGCAGTCTGTCTGCCATCAGCATGCATATGTTGATTGAGACTGTCAAAGCCTCTAAGGGGTTTAGCCATCCATTTCGCAGTAAAGATGAATTGGAATCAGTCATCCAAATCCCCTGGGGGCAGGGGAGTTGAAAATCTTAATGGCTGTGCTCGATTTTCAGCGGTGCTGAGCATTTACAAGTCTCACTGAAATCAGACCTGTGAGTGCTCTGCTTCTCTGAAAATCAGACCTACCATATACGTGTACACACACACACACACACACCAGGGCCGGCTCCAGGCACCAGCAAAGGAAGCAGGTGCCTGGGGCGGCCAATAGAAAAGGGCGGCACTCCGTCCATTGTTGGGGCGGCATGTCTGGGTCTGTGGCGGCACTTTGGCGGCGGCAACTCAATTGCTCCACTTCAGTCTTCGGCGGCACTTTGGCGGCAGGTCAATCACTCCGCTTCAGACTTCGGTGGCAGGTCAATCGCTCCGGTTCAGTCTTCGGCGGCAATTCGGCGGCGGGTCCTTCACTTGCTCTCTTCATCTTCAGCAGCAGCTCAATCATTTTTTTTTCTTTTTTTCCTCTTCACCGCTTGAGGCGGCAAAAAAGCTGGAGCCAGCCCTGACACACACACACACATACATACATATATATATATGTTATTATTATTTGTTTCCAGTAGACCTCATAATGTGCTATGCACTGTACAAACATAAAAAAAGGCACAGTCCCTGCCTGGAAGAACTTAAACTAAAAATGCAAACAGAGCAAAGGAAACGGTTACAACATAAAAGTAAAGTGCTCAGGGGATGATTGGTCATGATCTGATCATTCAGAATGATCGTATTACTTTTAGCATATTTTTATTTTTATGTAAAGATAGAGCTGCCCTTGTTGTATCAGCTAGTTAAACTTCTGTAGACAAACAGATGTTGAGGCTTGTGTCATTAGTGGAGCAGGGGAGGTGGGCATGCGAAAAGAGAGCACAGTCGATAAGTATATGCGCATACATATGTACCTGTCTTTTTCTTTTCCTGATTTTTTATTGTTATTAAAAAGAAATCCACTCCAACAACCAGTAATAAGGTTTTCTTGTTCTGAATGACCCATGGTTTGGCGCTGCTTAAAATCATGAGAGCTGCATCCTTCTCTGAAAGCCTCCACTACTCCTGAGTGGCTATTTTCTGCTTTTATAAATGGAAACAGGTAAACTAGTTAGACAAATTTTAAGGGCGTGGGGATAAAATCTCTCTTAATAGGAAACAGTGCAGTGAAAGCAACCTTTTTAAGACACAGAGACAGGTCAAAATACAGTTTTCTCTGGGCTTTTTCTCATCTAATACTTTTCCTTCAATTTTTTTTTTAACTCCTTTTGTAGCATAATGCTGTACACTGAGAAACCACAGAATTATAGAGGTTAGAGATGGAAAAGACCTATTAGATCATCCACTCCATTTCTCTGCCAGTGTGGTATTGTTCTCTCTGGTACATTTTCTAGTGTTTTGCCCGGTCAAGTTTTAAAAATCATAAGTGATTGGGCTTCCTCCATTTCCCTTGGGAGACTGTCCTACAGCTAAACACCTCTTGAAGGTTTTTCCTGATATTCAGCCTACATTTTCACATTTGTAATATCGGTCCATTTGTCCTACTTGGTAGTTATACCTCCATGTATCACTCTAAATTATGCCTCTCCCTTCTTGGAATCTACACCTTTCAAGTATATACACACACTGTTGGCATGTACTGCCATGAGTTTTGTTATATATATTGAGCTTTTTAAAGCTTCCCTTATAAATCAGTCCCTCTAGATACCTAATCATTTTTGTTGCTCTTCTCAGAACTTTTTTCCAGTTTGTTCAAGCAGACCAGAACTGAATGTAATATTCCAGCTATGTTTGTACTGGAACTACATAGTGGGTAAACTTGTCTCTTCTGAGTCATGTCAAGGTGACCATATCCTAAAATTGCATTAGCGTTCTTAGTTATATTGTATTACACATCCATATAATTTGCAGTCCACTGTTACCACTAAGTCTCTTTCAGTAATTTCTACTAACAGTTTCTCATTAAGTACATGGGGCTTGGATTATTTTTCCTTAGGTATATTTGCATATTTCCAAGTGGAAACACATTTTGTTGTTTTTCTGACAATGTTACTAATCTCAGTAGGTCACTTTGTATTATTTCTGTATCCTGATTTATGGTTGCACCTCCTGCGTCATTCATGGGCTGCTTACAGGTCATTAGTGAAGACATTAAATCAAACTGGTCCTCACACCAAGACCACTGCCTGCAACCAACTCTGAATATTCTTGTTTGGTTGCCTAACCCTTCCCCATCCATATTTCTGGTTTAAATTTTCTTTTATCCTGAGATGTGGTGTAGGGGACATCATTTTGTTCTATAAAATGGTGTCCTCCATGCAGTGTGACCTCACACATGCGGTGCATGCAAGGTCCCACTGGGCGGAGGATATCATTTTGTTCCTCATGCACATTAAGGGGCCAGATGTAGAGGCAACATGGAAGGGCACACAGGGTCATGTGTCCATTTGCTCACACAGACTGAACACGTTCAGTAACATTTGCTGAAGCCACTGCTCTCACTCTGCCCCCCCCCCCCACTATCGGCAGGTACGGGTTATCTCTGGCCAGATGGAATTGTCTCCCAGACTGGACCCAACTGAACAACACAAAGCCAGTTGGGCATGCAATGCATACATAGATGGCACACCACTGGCATACAGGCTTCTATGGGAAGCAGTGTCTCCAGTCTGCTCAATGTCACTACCGGGCCGAGGGGAATTCATATTACCTAGTAGTTCTGATAGGCTGCCTCCGCTCCTGCTCCAGCTGACCCTTGCTCCTGCTTCCTCTCCAGCTTCACTTCAGCCTACTCCAACTCTAGCCTGTGCCCGTTTCCATGCTAGCCAAGCCCTGCTTCAGACTGCATCTGTTCCTGCCTCAGCTACCCCCTGAGGATTCTGAGACACATCAGATTGTTGTGGTTGTCCTTTGTGATGACGGTTTTATGTCTTGTGAGTACGGTTGTGGCTAAACAGACCGATGTGCAAGTGGCAGTCCTTTCTGCAGAAGGGGATAGGTGGCTCAGTGCAGAGGAAGGGATTACAGTCTGTGCCTGCTGAATCTGCCACTGTTTGACTCATCCTCTGTGCCTCAAGATCCATTGGACAGTTAATCTCAAACGAGATGACCCCATTATTGACTACTGCTTGCTAGGGGGATCTATCTGTTGCTGATGCCTCCTAGCTGTCAACATCAGTGTTGCACTATTTCACGTTATGCTTCAGTGTGTCCTGGAAGTGTTTCTTCTGGCTACCTCGTGAGTGGTTGCCCACTTTCAGTTTGCCATACAGCAACTGCTTTGGCATTCTCAAACATCAACATGTGACCAGCCCTGCATAACTGTGATGCGATAAGTATGACTTCAGTCCCCTACGTTCCAGAATCGCATTATTGGTAACTTTATCCTGTCATTTGATACAGAATATGGAATGCAGAAGTCGTAAACGGAACGTACCTAGAAGCTTAACGTGATGCCTGTAGCAGGTCCAGGTCTCACACTCATACACTCACAATTGCTTTGTAGACTTTTAACTTGGTTTGAAGCTTAATACCATGTCGCTGCCAGACTCTGCCTGATAGTCAGCCAAATGATGAACTAACTTTGTTGATATGACTTGTCAGCTCCTTGTCTATAGTAACATCACTCAGTGACATATTACCAAGCTAGCAGACATCTGAACAGCATTCAGCTGTATATTGCTGATGTTGACTTTTGCTTTCACGTAGGGTTTCCCTGACCTCTGTCTTTTTCAGATTGATTGTCAGCCCATCCTGTTCTGCAGACTCTGCAAATCTGTCCATAATCAATTGGATCTCTTCTAGAGTATTTGCCTCTAGACCACAGTCATCAGCAGCTCAGGAACAATTGCCTTGAAGACCTTCTTGGAAGATTACAGCCTGTTGAGATTAAATAATTAAGGGTAATTATTTGATTAATTTGGTTGTAAAACAAGGAAAAATCCTAATGTTAATTAGTTACATATCAATAGCTATCAACTAGAGCTGGTCAGAAAAGCTTCAGTGAAACCATTTTGCATTGGAGAATGCAGTGCCATTGAAGTCAAAATGCTTTGCAAGATCATGTTGATTTTTCCAAAATTTCATTTTGGATGTGGCCCCTCCCCTGAGCTGTGGCTTAAGCCTCCTCCCTTCTCTCTCTGGGGTGCTTGCTATCAACAATATTTGGAAAGGCTTCTCCCTTCTTCTCATGTGGGTTGGGACCTGAGTTCTTTTCTGGTGCCTGGTGCCTCCAGCCCTGGCATATCCTGACTGTGCCATATACACAGGGGTGCTTTCCATTGAGAAATTTAATATTAGTAGCTGACAAGGGGCATAATAATAATAATTAATATATGGAGATATACCCATCTCCTAGAACTGGAAGGGACCCTGAAAGGTCATAGAGACCAGCCCCCTGTCTTCACTAGCAGGACCAAGTACTGATTTTTGCCCCAAATCCCTAAGTGGCCCCCTCAAGGATTGAACTCACAACCCTGTGTTTAGCAGGCCAATGCTCAAACCACTGAGCTATCCCATAAAGCTCAGTATATAAGGAACAATAGAATAAATAACTCCCAGCAAAGGGATGACACACCTAAAATAACACTGTAACAAAGGGGGTGACTTTACAGGGAACAGGAAAATAGGCTCTGGGTAAGTGAAGGGTTAAGGTTAACTAATACATTTATAAATAATCTAGTTCTCCACTTCTTAACACTCAACAACCCTCCAACCCCCAACTCCCCAAGATATTTGGTAGGTTGAGGTTTCAAGTGGAGTGTCATAGCACTCTGGCATTGGCTGACTTAAATAAAAGTCTCTTTACTTTCTCTTCACCCACTATGAGGGAGGGTGTTCTCCTGACTCCAACCAGGCTTGCTGGTTCCCTGGTCTGGGATCCTCCTGGGGTTTTGGCTGGCTCTTGGTAGCCATTGCCAGATTGGGTCTCTCTCTGCTGAATGCTGGTCACTGCAGTGCTGGAATTGCCTGATCTATGCAGCTAGATCTTTCAGCTGTGCAAAACTCCTTTAGGGGGGAGTTTAGCAGGGACTCCCTGAACTGTGCTGTTTCTTTCTCAGCTTCCAAATGAAAATCTGAAAGTAAACTTGCTCTGCTTAAAGTTAGGCTGTCCCCTTGCTGGGGTGGGGTGGGGGTTCGAGTTCCTTTTGTTCCCATCCCTAAACATCCTAGGAAATGACGTTGGAGGGCTCTGGTAGCCATTATAGTTGTAGGGCCCCTTTCAAGTTCACTATGGAGTTCCAGGATCTGGCATACTCCACATGGGGGTTACACAGAGTTCTGACAATGTCAAAAAATCCCGTTTTGACATTTTCGAAATGAAGCATTTCAATTTGTGTTTTGAAATGGCTGTTTCAAATCTGTTTGAGCTCGTTTTGGATTTTATATTATCATGTAAAATAAAAAACAAAATTGAAACTAAACAGTTTTGTCAAAACAAAGTGTTTCCATCAACCCAGAATGATTTCCTTGTTGTGGAGAATTTAAAAATGTACAGGTTTAATTGCTGATTGGAACAAAGACAAATGCTGAAATCCTGAAATCCTTCATGAAATG
Source organism: Malaclemys terrapin pileata (assembly GCF_027887155.1). Taxonomy (NCBI): domain Eukaryota; kingdom Metazoa; phylum Chordata; order Testudines; family Emydidae; genus Malaclemys; species Malaclemys terrapin. The sequence goes on from NC_071507.1 coordinate 141,123,588, forward strand.
GAATTTCTGCCCTCTGCACTGCTCTAATATTATCAACACATTAATCTTCAATTTCTCTGCATCACAGAGGAATTCAGCATAACCCCTAAGGGACAGTCCCTGGAGTGTAGTAGCTATTTCACACTTGAGGTTAAACACCAGAAAATGACATTGAAGATTTTTCTGCCTGTATAGCAGAACAGCTGCAGTTCTGTGACCCTGATATTGGTAAAGACTGTGCAACTGTCCACACCAGTCCTATAATGACTCAGACATGTCTTTTTCAAGATGAGCTGTCAACTATTTGTCCTCGTAAGACCCTCATTAACAAATGCAGTAAGAGGCATAAGCAAAACTAGTTTGATGTTAGGAGGTTGCCTCGGACAACCTAATTCCCAGGGTAAAATCCACAGTCTCTTCTTGCAACGATGTTGCCATCAGGCTTATTTCTGTCTCTACCCCATCAGTCCATGTATCAGCTTCTAGGAATCAAAGACTTTCATTCCTGGCCCCAGAGAGCTTCCATGGAGGGGACTATTTGTAGAAGGCCTTGATGCTGGAAAGAAATCTAAAGCTTGATTGACGTTTGCAAAAGAGTGTTGAAAGGGTTTTCAAATGATATCCTGGCACATAACAAAATTAGAGAGTTTCCAATAAAAACTGACAATGGGACTTTAAATAACAAATCCTTTTAAAGCCCCTCCAAAGAGAGAGAAATTAACCACATGCAAACATGCAGTTTCCTTTTAAACAAAAGGCATGAGGAAAAGCTTTTCAAGTATCTTTATCCCCTCCTCTCTTCTCTCTTTCACTGTCTCTCTTTGTCTCTCTCATACATGCTCCCTTGTGTCACAAGGAAAGGCTCTTGGTCCCTTTATCTTTTTTATATTCTGTTTCATAGTGGGTTAAAGTTACAATAGACTAATTTGATCATTCTGGTTTAATAGTGACTTTTTTCAAACATTAATAAAAATATTAGTGCCATTAAAATCGTTTTATGCAATAGCAGTTTCTTTTCCCTGCATGGCAAGCGTGCCTACCCCAGACAGCTGGTTTCAGTGGGAACAATAAAGAAGTCATGATGCTGTTCGGCATATCCATCCTTTCCTTATAACCATGTAAAACAAGACCCTGAACTGCTGCAGGTGACTAGAACTGTCAGCCAGAGTCAGAACCTGATTTGTGTTGCATCTTATTTGTTACCCTGATTTACTAATTTCTCACATGGCCAGGCAGTATGGTCCAGAGGATAGAGCACTGGACTGAGATTCAGGAGACTACTGACCTGCTGTGTGACCTTTGGGCAAATCACTTCACCATTCTGTGCCTCTGTTTCCCTTCCCACGCTTTGCCTGTCTAGATTATCTCAACTCTTTGGGCCAACAAGTGTCTCTTACTATATGTTTTTACAACACCTATTACAATGAGGCCCTGACTTCTGCTATGGCCTTTAGACACCAGAGGAATACAAACAATATCAGGCTATTTTAAAACTATTCTCAAACCTTTAGACTTATTTTAAACCGATAAGACTGTTGCGGAAAATCTCAGGAAGGAACTTGCTCAGATCTGAATTGAGATGTCATGTGCATGCCGCAGCTCTCCTCAATCCCTGTTTGCATCTTGGATTCAACCCAACAATCCACATTCATATCCCTGATGTTTTACTATTAACAACTTGGTGCCTAGTTCTGATCTCACTTACACTGGCTTCAAACTCAACTGACTTCGGTGTCGCTATTTCAGATTTTTGCTGATGTGACTGAAAGCAGAATCAGACACTTTAGAATGTTCAGGGCCCTTAGTCATTCAGAGGCTCGCATCTTGTCTTCATCACTTTGGTAAAAGTGGCCCAGGCTGGAGAATGAGGCTACCTCCAAACAGTGGTTCCAGGTAATGAAGCTTTGAGTCATGGAGGATCATAGTGGGTATTAGGAATACATTTTTTAAAACATCTTGGCTGCTTTTGGGGCACCTTTGCAAAGTTTGTCTGCTGTCTCAAATCCACTCTGTTCTTTCTCTCACCCAGTGGGGCTGCCTCTGGATGGCAGAAATGGCCTGCTGAACCTGCCTTCCTGCTCCATAAGGAGCACAGCCACAGTGTGCTGCTCAATCACCATTAGCCCGGAGGAAAAAAACCCTCGGCCCTCACATAACTCAGGTCACTGCAAAGACACATGCCAACCTGCCAGCCACATTTGTTTTTCTGGCATAACATGCAGCATTGTATGCCTTGCAAATTAGCTATGAGCCATTTCCCGTTTTACTCATTCATCTTCTACGTCTGTTGCGTGGTCCAAGATAGATGCCAAGTACATCATTTTACTGTACTGTACTCGGATCGTGCTCTGAGTTTGTAGGGGATGAGACAGGGATTTTAATTGGATTAAAGATCAAGGATCAGTTTCTCACATCATTCTTGCCATATCATCCTGCTGCCTGGAGTTATTATATCTATAGACTGCTGCAGTTGAAATATACTGGGCAAAATGTATACGATTGAAGTCAATGAGGACACAGCAGGGATGGCTTTAGCCCAAGGAGTTATGCAAAACAGATTTATAACACTGCAAATTCATATTTTTCTTTTCTGTTTTGAGAAAAAAATTGATACAGCCAAGTTGCAAATTTAAACAAAAGAATGAGAAAATACAAATTTCAGGTTCTCATAGCAATGCGTGACAGCTACAGGTATGGCCCATTTTTTTTACTACAAAATATATTACTTTAATATGCATTGTGTCTAATCCTGCAGTTCTATGGTAGACAAAATGCCCAGTGAAGTCAGTGGGAATTTTTCTGACATAAGGACTACAGGCCTGGACCCATAATCAGAAACCAGCAACACTCAGAGAGTGGTGATAGGTAACTGCTCATCTTCCCCAAAGGGGTTCACCTACAAGGTCCCACAAGGATCTATAGTCTCTCTGCTTCTCATGAATATCTACGTGAGGCCACTGGGAGAGGTAGTGAGACATTATGGGCTTACCTGCCAATAGTATGCCAATGGTACTCAGCTGTATATCTCATTCCCAACTAATGCACCCACTACCACTATTAAAATGTCAGAATGTCTATAAGAAATTAACTCTTGGAAGTAGAGCAGCTGGCTTAAACTGAATTGTGGCAAGACTGAAGTGATGCTGGTCAGAAAGGGGAAATGCTTCAAAGACCTGGCCAAAACATTGTCTCAGTTTGTCTCTACCTACCACTGAAGTCCGCATTCATCAAAGTGGTGCAAACCTTGGACTCCTGTTTGACTCCTTACTAAGCTTGAATGATCAGGTAGCATCAGTTTCCAAAAATGCCTTGTTTCACCTCCAGCTTGTTTAGAAAATTTGTCCTTTTCTCCTGGACAATGAACTGACCAATGCTCTGGAGAAAGGGGTAAACAGTGAGGTGGCAAAGTTTGCAGATGATACTAAACTGCTCAAGATAGTTAAGACCAAAGGAGACTGTAAAGAACTTCAAAAAGATCTCACAAAACTAAGTGATTGGGCAACAAAATGGCAAATGAAATTTAATGTGGATAAATGTAAAGTGTAATGCACATTGGAAAAAATAACCCCAACTATACATACAATATGATGGGGGCTAATTTAGCTACAACGAGTCAGGAAAAAGATTTTGGAGTCATCATGGATAGTTCTCTGAAGATGTCCACGCAGTGTGCAGAGGAGGTCAAAAAAGCAAACAGGATGTTAGGAATCATTAAAAAGGGGATAGAGAATAAGACTGAGAATATATTATTGCCCTTATATAAATCGATGGTACGCCCACATCTTGAATACTGCATACAGATGTGGTCTCCTCATCTCAAAAAAGATATACTGGCACTAGAAAAGGTTTAGAAAAGGGCAACTAAAATGATTAGGGGTTTGGAACGGGTCCCATATGAGGAGATATTAAAGAGGCTAAGACTCTTCAGCTTGGAAAAGAGGAGACTAAGGGGGCATATGATAGAGGTATATAAAATCATGAGTGATGTGGAGAAAGTGGATAAGGAAAAGTTATTTACTTATTCCCATAATACAAGAACTAGGGGACACCAAATGAAATTAATAGGCAGCAGGCTTAAAACAAATAAAAGGAAGTTCTTCTTCACGCAGCGCACAATCAACTTGGTCTTTGAGAGAACCTTCCCACCATATGTGATGCTCACAATACAAACCCCCTCGGCTATTGTCAACTCCCTACCAATATCCTGCTAAACAAACAAACAAACATAAACAAAACCCTTCCTCAAGCAGAGTTTTGACCCCAAAAAGAAAGGGAGATGTGCCAGAATCTCCAGACAGTCCACTAGGGACTTTACTATTGCTACTGATTTTCCTTGCTACTGATTTTCAGACACTATGGTGATGAGTGGCAGTATAAAACCCTAAAACAGATAAATAGATATTCATAGATTCATAGATTCTAGGGCTGGAAGGGACCTCGAGAGGTCATCGAGTCCAGTCCCCTGCCCTCATGGCAGGACTAAATCCCTGATAGACGTTTATCTAATCTACTCTATTCACTGAGTGAATATTGCTATTGGAATCAAATGATTTGCATTTCCTGATGTGTTAAAATTTCTTGCTTCCTTAGTATTGTCTTAACCACAGACTTAGGCTTTTGCACTTAATATATTTTTAAGCATTATGTGTACTAGGCCACATCCTGGCCCATGCTCAATTCCCTTTGCACAGGTATGGCAATGCAAAAGGACCATTAACCTGTTGAGGGGGAATTACTGGCTAGCATAGACCCAGACTGTTCTTCTCCACCTCCTCCTGACCCTCTTCCACATAGGGGACATTCTGCGGAGCAGGGTATGGCCAGCACATTGGTGGACTTCAGTAGACAACATAATGCTCCCTTGGATGGGGGAGAACAGAGCTTGGCTGGACCAGAGATTGGGGCCTGTGTGTTTATGTATGCACACAGATGTATGTTTTATGTGCACTGGCATATAGACATGAAAAACAACTGTACTTAGACTCTTAACTACCACATTTCCTATTATATTAATCCTTGTTATTTACCACATCCACAAGCCTGGCATTTGAAAATGGTGTGATAATGAATGTCGTAGAGGGTTAGAGTATAATGGTGTGAAGATGGTGATTCATCACTGGAAAAACAGTTTTCCCGGATGATATATTGCCTAGATGTTACTGGATATATAAACAAGCAGTTATGTATTGTTCCAATTCTATAATCTAATATGATGAAGCTATGGGAGAGCAAAGACGCTAAACGTCTGTGGAGGAATTCAAATGTGATGCGTGAAGTCTAGAATAATAACGCAATAGCAGAGGACTCTAAAAATATAACGCTACCAGTCACAACTTTGTTTTACTGAAGTTTACTGACAGTTCAGTGGTATTAAACTGTGGATAATTGCTTGGCCAGCATTTTGATATGGACATGGAAACAATGAGACACAGTCTCTATAATAAGGCTAAATGTGGAGGTTGGAACTTTATTTATAGATTATTACCTAACTGGGGTAACCACTCCAATCTACCCAGCAGAGTCATTCCAGTGCAGTTCACAGTGGACACCATATAAACCTGAAGGTGGGTCTGAAGGCCATGCTCCCTCTACAACCTTAAGCCTGCGAAGGGGCTCTGACTGGAAGCTACAGTCCCAACAAACTCCGCTCCTTCATGCTGGAGATAGGGGAGAGAGGAGTTGAGGGGAGCCAGGTAGAGGTGTACCTATCTCACCATGCATTGCAGTGCCCAGGACTTAATATCCAGGCAGCCCAATGGGTTTACACAACCTCAGTCAGACCCTTTCTAACTGGCCAGCTTCGTCGGAACCTACTCATGTTGCAGCAATTTTAACAAACCCCAAATCCAAACCTCCTGGATGCAGAATGGAAGGTGAAAAAACCCACAGAGTGGTTTGGCATTTTGCTATATGGGAAAAATCCCCCCCAGGCCACAGAACTAGTGGCCAGCCTAGACCCCAGCATCACCAGAGAGCCAGCAGCTAGATTGAGAGGGAAGAGTGGGGTTGAAACAGGGACACCACAACAGCTCCCTCACCCAGACAGGAAGTTGGCTCAACTCCCCTCGTGCTTCACCACCACCAAACAGGAGCCAATCCCCCAGTCCAGCACCACCCCCACAGCAGCAGAGGGGGTAACAGATTCCCCAAACCAGGGCCTAGAAGCAGCATGTGACCCTCTCCACTCCCTGTAGCACGAGGAAGGTGGGAAGGGGGAAGAGCGAATAAACAGCCTCCAAATGTTGAAGGCAAGGGTGGGGGGAAGAAAGAGAGGGGGCAGGTAGCACACTGCTTCAGCTGTTCTCAGCTGAGATCTCTCTTCCCCACTGCCCCTTGTCTTCACTGTTCCTGGCCCCACCAAAACCCACCCTGGCTATCAGTGTGAGCATTTAAATCATATGGCCCCAATTCTGCTAACAGAAACACACACCTTGGGTTGCCGATGAATTCAGGCCAGAACCATACCCAACAAAGTGCAAATCCCAGCTAAAATGGTACATAGGTTTATTCTGATCATCTGCAGAGGGGTAGATTTTCCCTATCAAAAAGCAGAATCTGGCTCTATAGGACTTAAGTTTCTTACAGTTTCTACACTCCTCAGAATTACACAGCTAAGCTGCTGCGTGTTGGCAGGGTTTCGGATCATCACCATCAGAACTGGATAGCCTGCTGGCTAGCTGTCAGTAGCACCCTACAAGGTATGTGTTTATACTGGACACCCATTGGCCCTGGGTGTATTTGAAGGCATGAGGTGGCAGTTATGTGTACCTGGCATAACTGAACTTCTTGCAGAGCATTGTTGACTCAGTAAATATTCCATCCTTGTATCTGCAAAGGAAAGCAATACAAAAGTGTTTTTAAGAGGGGAGTATCATGGGTGTGGCCCTTTTAGGGCATCAGGGACCAGCCTACTTGTGACAGGCGAACAACCCAAATCAGACCTACCTGGAAGTTATTAAATCCCTAGGTGGCTTGTTGGCAGCTGTTCAGCTAGTGCGCCTGATAAGAGATACTAGGGCTCAGCTGAGGTAGTTTCTGGCAACAGGAGGCTCCTGAGGAGAGGAGCTATAGGAAAGGTCACCAGTGCAAGGGGCTTGTGAGGTGCAGGGAGGGACAGGGAGGTCCCAAACAGTGGTTGAAAGCTCAGTGTGCCAGGACTACGTGCTGCCTCAGAGATGAGCTGCCACTGACAAATCTCTGCAGACCCCTGGTTCTGGAGAAGGATTCTTCCCAGGCAGAAGCAAGTGGCCTGATTGTAGGGAAGGGACCTGAGCTGAGAGAGCCCTCATGGAGGGGAGTGGTGGAGCCAGGTGGGAATGGATAAACTAAGACTGATTCTGTCTCCCAGCTAAGATGAATGCTTGCTTGTATTTTAACTGGGTCTTGGGTTAATAAACTAGACCTCTTGGAAGGGGCATTGTTTCCTACATAAAGTCTTGGTGAACTTATTGATGACATGAGGGGAAACTGAAGCAGGAAACACCTATAGTGCTACACTTGGCCAGAAGGGGGTGCAATAGAGCAGGTACACTCTGTGACAATAAGTAATAGCACAAATAGCAGTTCTTTTAAATATATGCATAAGTACTCAATTCCTTACCTGTTTCAAAGTAGAAACTCTACAGATTGATCAGGGCCAGCTCCAGGTTTTCTGCCACCCCAAGCATCGGGGAAAGAAAAGAAAAGAAAAGAAAAGCAGCCGATCAGTGGCACTTCAGCGGCAGCTCAATTGTGCCACTCCATTCTTCGGCAGCAGTTCGGCGGTGGGTCATTTACTCCCTGTCTTTGCACTCGGTGGCACTCGGCGGTAGCTCAAAGAGGAAGAGAGGGACTGAGGGACCCGCTGCCGAATTCCCGTCGAAGACCCGGATGTGCCGCCCCAATAGCGGACGAAGTGCTCCCCTTTGTATTGGCCGCCCCAAGCACCTGCTTCCTTCGCTGGTGCCTGGAGCCGGCCCTGAGATTGATGGATCCAAAGGTTTGTTTATTGTCTCCCATGTAGAGAAGATATAGGGAAGAAGGAGGATCCGGGGAACTACAGGCTGGTCAGCCTCACCTCAGTCCCTGGAAAAATCATGGAGCAGGTCCTCAAGGAATCAATTATGAAACACTTAGAGGAGAGGAAAGTGATCAGGAACAGTCAGCATGGATTCACCGAGGGGAAGTCGTGCCTGACTAACCTAATTGCCTTCTATGATGAGATAACTGGCTCTATGGATGAGGGGAAATCAGTGGATGTGTTATTCCTTGACTTTAGCAAAGCTTTTGATACGGTCTCCCACAGTATTCTTGCTGCCAAGTTAAAGAAGTATGGGCTGGATGAATGGACTGTAAGGTGGATAGAAAGCTGGCTAGATCGTCGGGCTCAACAGGTAGTGATCAATGGCTCCATGTCTAGTTGGCAGCCGGTTTCAAGCGGAGTGCCCCAAGGGTTGGTCCTGGGGCCGGTTTTGTTTAATATCTTTATTAATGATCTGGAGGATGGTGTGGACTGCACTCTCAGCAAGTTTGCAGATGACACTAAACTAGGAGGCGTGGTAGATACACTAGAGGGTAGGGATCGGATACAGAGGGACCTAGACAAATTAGAGGATTGGGCCAAAAAAAACCTGATGAGGTTCAACAAGGACAAGTGCAGAGTCCTGCACTTAGGACGGAAGAATCCCATGCACTGCTACAGACTAGGGACCGAATGGCTAGGTAGCAGTTCTGCTGAAAAGGACCTAGGGGTCACAGTGGATGAGAAGCTGTATATGAGTCAACAGTGTGCTCTTGTTGCCAAGAAGGCTAACGACATTTTGGGCTGTATAAGTAGGGGCATTGCCAGCAGATCGAGGAACGTGATCGTTCCCCTTTATTCGACATTGGTGAGGCCTCACATGGAATACTGTGTCCAGTTTTGGGCCCCACACTACAAGAAGGATGTGGAAAAATTGGAAAGAGTCCAGCGGAGGGCAACAAAAATGATTAGGGGTCTGGAGCACATGACTTATGAGGAGAGGCTGAGGGAACTGGGATTGTTTAGTCCCCAGAAGAGAAGAATGAGGGGGGATTTGATAGCAGACTTCAACTACCTGAAGGGGGGTTCCAAAGAGAATGGAGCTCGGCTGTTCTCAGTGGTGGCAGATGACAGAACAAGGAGCAATGGTCTCAAGTTGCAGTGGGGGAGGTCCAGGTTGAATATTAGGAAACACTATTTCACTAGGAGGGTGGTGAAGCACTGGAATGCATTACCTAGGGAGGTGGTGGAGTCTCCTTCCTTGGAGGTTTTTAAAGCCCGGCTTGACAAAACCCTGGCTGGGATGATTTAGTTGGGAATTGGTCCTGCTTTGAGCAGGGGGTTGGACTAGATGACCTCTTGAGGTCCCTTCCAACCCTGATATTCTATGATTCTATGATTCATGAATAATGAATATAAATACATTTTTTTAATGCGGCTGTTTAATACAGATAGACCCTGTCATTCTCCCTGGCTCTAAGGAACTAACTAACACAGCTGACTCTCACCATACTGGGTCTCCCAAGGTCCTGGCCAAGACTGAGCGGCCTGTTATTGCTATTAGGAAAATGACTGTTGCAGCTCTTAGACTGCAGCCACTGAAATGTAAAAGCTCTCTACTGCTGCTTCCATTCCCTACTCCATGGAAATATGTGTTGCATCATTAGAGCTGGCGTCTGGAGTTTTAAAACTCCAATCTCAGCTCGATCAGCATTATTTTAAAGGAACTTACCCTTATGTATGATCTGATGTCCCGTCCTACTGGAATAAGAATGAAAGCAAGCGTGGGTTATTTAGAACTCTTGTGAATTTCAGTGACTGGTGGCTGATACAGCAAAGACCATGTTCCACACAGTACAGAAATATTCTTAGCTTCAAACTATTGGCAAACAGAGAATGACTACTAAATGTAAACCACATTTCTTAATAGAAAGATTCCATTGAGGCTATAAGTAGGCCTCATAATAGCAGGTGAAGATCAGAAAAGTCTCTTACTTATCACTTCAAATTGCAAGAGGTGGGCAAATGCCTTTTGTCTAACTTTAAAGACTCCATGTGACCATCATGGATTTGAAAGTGTGACTTGAAACTGAAGGTGATCAGGTTTCCAGTCCACTCCGGAGAGACAATGAAATAGGGAGAGGGAAAATTTGGAATGAAAAAGTAGTGAAACTGTAACACTCACTCAAAGGACTGACTCAAAGAGGTCTCTAAAGAAAGGTGGGTCTTAAAATATAAATTAATAATATAACTGAAACAGAAATCAAAACACTACCGCTTAGTGTTTCAGTATAAAAACCCAAAGCAATACAGAAGATTATCCAGACTGCAGTCTTTCTGGCACTGAAATTCAAAGCAGGTCAGTTGCTGTTCTGGAGTGGCTGCTGATAGATATGAGACTCATTCTGGGTGGTCACTAGTCAAAATGGAGAGAAGTTTACTCAGTAAACATGGCCTATAATAATAGGCTTAAGGAGGTAATTCTATTTAGCTTAACAGAGAGACAATTAAAGGGTGACTTGATCATGGTCTACAAGTATCTTTATGGGGAACAAAAATTTGATAATAGGCTCTTCAGTCTGGCAGACAACGGTATAACAAGATCCAATGGTTCGAAGTTGAAACTAGACAATTAGGATGGGAAATAAGGTAAGGTACACACTTTTAACAGTGAGAGTAGTTAACAATTGGAACCACTAGCCAATGGTTGTAGTGGATTCTCCATCCCTGAAAATTCAGACCCTGCACAAATGTGTGAAAACAGATTCCTCACAGAATCATGGTGTCACAGAATTCTCTGACAGTGACTTAATCTTACTCATGATGTCATACAAAAGTTTACACTTCTCACACAGTTTTGTCATTCCAATCTGAAGTGATCATTCATCACAATCAGACAAAGTTCCGTTTAGTAGTATTGTTTCCCTTCTTTGATCCAAGCGGTTAACTAAAATTCAGGGTCAAGTAGATTGTTTCCCTTGATATTGGAGTCAGGTATTTCCTTGATGCAATTCTGTTCTTTTGCAAAGAACATTCAAGTCCTGTTTCTCTAAACAGAGCAGGAATAAACAAGAGGAGACAGATTCCTTGCTTGTGATTCCAAGTCCATTTCCAGACAATATTTAGCACAAAAGCTTGCTCTCTAGGCTTTTCTCAGGGCTGTGTTTCCAGTGCTTGTTCTGGGTTTGTCCTTGGTTTCCTGCTGCTTCTCTCTTTACTTCTCTGGTATCTTGTCTGCTGTTCTCTCACACATAGATATCTCTGTCAAAAAGTACCTAGCAAAATCCCTCTGCCCACATGGCTCCATTTCTGTGATGTCTATAGAATCAAAGAAATGTAAGGCTGGAAGAAAGTCATCAAGTACAGCCCCTTGCACTGAGGCAGGACCAAGTAAACCCAGACCATCCGTGACAAGTGTTTGTCCAACCACTTCTTAAAAATCTCCAATGATAGAGATTTCACAATCTCCCTTGGAAGTCTATTTCAAAGTTTAACTACCCTTATAGTTAGAAAGTTTTTCCTAATATCCAACCTAAATCTCCCTTGCTGCAGATTAAACAAGTTACTTCTTGTCCTACCTTGAGTAAGCATGGAGAACAAATGATCACCCTCCTCTTTATAACAGCCTTAACATAATAGAAAATATATCGGGTCCCCTCTCAGTCTTCTTTTCTCAAGACTAGCCATGCTCATTTTTTTGTATTAACCTTTCCTCATAGGTATAGTTTTCTATACTTTTTATAATTTGTGTTCCTCTTCTTTGGACTGTCTCCAATTTGTCCACATCTTCCCTAAAGTGTAGCACCCAGAACTGGATATGGTACTCCACCTGAGACCTCACCAGTGCCAAGTAGAGCAGGAAAATTACCTCCATGTCTTACATATGATACTCCTGTTAATATACCCCAGAATATTAGCCTCTTTCATGTCTGCATCGCATTCAATGAGACCCTTTTCAGCCGTACTACCATCTAGTCAGTTATTCCTCATTTTGGAGTTGTGCATTTGATTTTTTTCCTTTCTAAGTGATGATCTTTGCATTTGTCTTTATTGAATTTTATCTTTTGAATCTTCAAAGTGCTTGCTGCTGGATATCCTCCATAAATGTTATAAAATAGTCTCCACTCCACCAACCAAGTCATTATTGAAAATATTGAATAGTACCAGACCCAGGACTGAACCTTGCAGGACCACACTAGATACACCCTCCCAGCTTGACTGTGTACCATTGATAACTACACTTTGAGTCTTTCAACCAGCTGTGCACCCACCTCATAGTAATTTCATCACATTCTCATAGTTTGCATATGAGAACATCATGTGGGACTGTGTCAAAAGCCTTGCTGATATCAAGATATGTCCCATCTACTTCTTCCCCACACTAGGCAAGTAACCCTGTCAAGGAAGGAAATTAGATTGGTTTGGAATGATTTGTTTTTGACAGATCCATACTGGCTATTCCTTATAATCCTATTATCCTCTAGGTGTTTACAGATTGCTTGTTTAATAATTTGTTCCAGTATCTTTCCAGGTATTGAAGTTAGGCTGACTGGTCTATTATTTCCAGGACCTTCCCCTCCCCCTCCCCTTTTTAATGAGAGGTACTATGATTGTCCTTCTCCAGTCCTCTGGGACTCATCTATCCTCCATCAGTTCTTGAAGATAATTGCTAACAGTTCTGAGATTGCTTCAGCTAACTTCTTAAGTACTCTAGGTTGAATTTCAACAGGCCCTGCTGACTTGAATGCATCAAGTTATCTAAATATTCTTTAACCTATTATTTCCCTATTTTGGTTTGTGTTCTTTCCCTTTTGTTATTAACACTAATTGTACTGAGTCTCTGGTCAGAATTAACCTATTTTTGTGAAGACTGATGCAAGATAGGCATTACACACCTCAGCCTGTTGATCAGCGATTAGCTCTCCTTCCCTGCTACATAGAGGACATACACTTTCCTTCATCTTTCTCTTGCTCTTAACGTATTTAAAGAACTGCTTCTTATTGCCTCACTAGGTGTAACTCATTTTTGTGCCTTAGGCTTTCAGATTTTGTCCCTCCATGCTTGTGCTGTTCTTTTGTACTCATCCTTACCAATTCATCCATGTTTGCATTTTTTGTAGGATTACTTTTTGATTGTCTGGTCACTAAATTGGTCCTGATGGAGCCACACTGGCCTCTTACCATTCTTCCTATCTTTCCATCACCTTGTGGTGAGCAGTGACATACGTGTTTGTGTTTTGCATGGAAGTTCCTATTGTCTCTGCTACCTAGCTCCATAAAGGAGATTAATGGCTTCTTACAACTATCTTAAATGAAGGGTGGCGGTTATGCCTTCCCACCCCAAGTTTAAATAAGGTTTTACACAACCCATAAGAGTATCCTTCTCTCTGATCCAAAATAATTGTTTTTCTTCAGAAAGCTTTTAGCATTCACTTGACTCATGAAGCATTCATAATATTTCTGAACAGTTAAAAAATTCAGTGGCGTGATAGGCCTTATAATCCCCTAAATGCTTGCCATTCACAACTGTAGTATATCATGTGCAAAACAAATGAGTTTCTCAGCTTATCCTGTGAATGAACCTTTTTTTAACGTCTATTTGTTAATTTTCTTCTGACATTCTCAAATTAAGTGCAATACGTTCCAGCCTTTCCAGAGTTTAACACCAACAGTCATTTAACAAATGCACTGTGATAAAAATGTGTAACTATAAACAATTTAAATAACATGACCTTTCATTTTCCACATGGATGGAGGTTATAAAGCATTCAGATGTAAGAAGATCAAAACTTTTGTAGATTCAGGTTTTTAAGAATAAATTCACAGGAGAACAACTTTTGGAGCAATGTAGGCCAACATGCAGCTTCAACCATGGAGTTCTGCAATATGGCCAACAGTCACCCTCATATTTAATACAAAGACATGGCCTCTTGAGACTGTTCTAGACCACATGGATCAACTGAGTACTGCATGCTGGGACTGTAGTCTCTGCAGAACTCTCATCCTTATTATATATGAAGGAGGCTGGGTCTTGCTGGTTTCTGTTCCCAATGTGACCTCCTCTTGGACAAAGTTTGGATGCCACAGATGTTCATTAAATATAAAAGGCAAAAAAACTCAGCACCTGAGATAACCGCATTTGTCAGTTACATTTACAGAGTGCTTGGCTCAGCTGAAGTAATGTCTGCCTGCTAGGCAAACTCAAAAGATCTTTTCTTCCCATCTTCTTTAAAAGGCCTGTATCATTAGGCATTGTTGTAGAACCGGATAGAAAAGATCACCATGGTCAGCCACTTTGACCGCCTGCATTTGCAGAAATCCTTATTAGAGATTCCCACCAATGTCTCCTCTAACCTGGTCATGAATATTTGCAGTTTTGGAATGTTTATTACTTCCCCTGGTGTTCCATATCACAGTCTAATTATTCTATTAACTTTTCCTGAATTTCTAGCCTCAGCTTTTAGTCATGTAACTTAAAGCCACTGTTTCTGAAGCTGTTGGTGGAATACAGGAAAGAGACAGAAATTTACATAAGAAAAACATTTTATAAGAGAATATGCCACCTTTGTGGGAAAAAAAGGTTGTAGGCCAATTCTGCCTTGCTTAGTTAAGCAAAATTCCCATTGACTTCCTGAAGCCGACGAGGTTCAGTTAAAATATTGCTACGATTGAGTGTTATATTAGCCTGATGTATTCAAGCTTTGTAAATGAATAGGGAAAATTGCCAGGCACCTATTATTATGAAAAGGAAAAGCCAAAGTATGGGAGAAATGTACTCCGTGGTTTGGGGTTTCATCAATCTACATTAGTAGCATGCAGGTCGAGCAGATGACTCAGTCCAGTGTCTGTGCCACTTAGTTTAATATTTGTTCTAAAAAAGAAGAAACATAGGATCATTATTATTTATTACCTCTATAAATGTCCAATCTTTTCTGAAGCCTGCTAAATGCTTGGCCTCAATATCTTATGGGCTAATTAGGTGTTATGTGAAGTGGTATTTCCTGGTATCAATTTAAAATTTACTGTCCTTCAACTCTTTTGTGAGATGAAATAGGCTTGCCAGGTTTACAGTTTTCTATGCTGTATGCTTTGATCATGTCCCCTCTTATGTGTCTCTTCTCTGAAGAGCATGGTCTCAGTCTTTTCAGTCTCTCTTCATATGCAAAGAGGCTGTTCCTGCAAGGTGCTGGGTGTCGTCTGTGAGGTGCTGAGTGCTCTCAGCACTAATTGAAGTCAATAGGTGTACATGCTGCAATTTATTTGGCAGGATTAGGCCCTCACTCGTCTGTCCACTAGAGGCCTGATCCAAAGCCCATTGAAATCAATGGAGAGCCTTCTGTTGACTTCAGTAGGTATTGGTTCAAGCCACAGATGCTCTCATTTTATTTTTGTTGAGGACGGGAAGAGCTGGCACAGAGCCCATTGTGCAGGATGTGTACACAGGACATCAAACAACACATCCTGCAATCTGTGATCTCTGACCTTTAGGGGATGGCTTCTAATCAGTTAAAATCTTGGTGCTAAATTTTCATAGTAAGAAAAAACCCAGGTACCAGATAACTTTGTAACTAAAAAAACATTTTTTTTAAAGATTCCTTTTAACAAGAGAGGCAATTCTTTTCCGACTGCTTGTTTTGAAGAAAGTATAAAATGTAGCTTAAAATGCTGTTATTGCTTGATCAAACAATGCACTTGGATCAGTTATGTTTGTTGAGAAGTTTTTGTAAGGCACAAAAAAGTATCCTTTTTTTATACTGTAATTCATCAACAGTTTGACATTACATTATGTCAACTAACTCCCACTGTTCCAGCAGTGAAATTTGCTTGCATAGATTGTACAGATGTAATGATGCTCTTTAATACAGCATATATGAGGCAAAACCAGCCAATTTTACCTTTTCACTGCTTAAAAGGGCAATTAAATCCACATTTATCTAATGCAATTTCATTCAAGTTCATAAACAAGAAGCACTTTTTAAAAATAAAACTGCTTTGTGCTTAATGAAAGCAGAATATACCATTGTATGTATCAGCAGAAATTATAGGGGAGAGGGAGGAAAAATGTGCGCACATAAGGCAGGAATTGCCTGAGAAGAGGCGCAATATCTCTGCTGCATGCTCTCCCCTGCCTCAGGTCTCATGGAGGCCTCAGCTTCCATTTGCAAGGTTAGGGCACTGTACCTTGGGGGTTGGTATGTGCTTGCCAGCAATGGGAAGTAGCAGGGTGGAAGAGCAGCCTTGGACCCAACAAATATCTGCATGGTAGCTAATGCTGTGATATTTCTCATTGCCAGGACTGCCACAATCCTTCTTTCCTTTACTGACTCTCTGCGGTGCTTCCAAGGGACACCAAGGGTTGTGAGGCACCTCGCTACCACCTGCCCTTAGCATGGGGAAGCTTTGTGTCTGCTGTGGGTTAGCTCCCCAACTCACCAGCCATGAGCAACACAAGCACTCCTCTCTAAGCCTCACAGGTCCCACTGTTACTCCATAGGCTAGCAACTGGCATACCCCCACCCTTGAGCCCTCTAAGCAACCCCCTGGAGTGTACAGCCCCTGGTCTGCTGGACATTCGTATCATTCCCTGAGTAGCTGCTTCCAAAGAAACAGCACACCCCAGCTTACCAGTTCCACCTCAGAGCACTGCCCCACTTAACACACAGCACTTCGATATCTGTTTATGGTGAAATCAAGTATAAGTTTATTTAACAAAGCACGGAGATTCAAATAATAGCAGCTAGAAGTATCAGAAACAGGTGGTTACATATCAAATACAATCAAAACAAGCATTCTACAGCCTAGACTGTGGTAAGAAGATACTCTCATGTCTAACAAAATATTGTTCATCCAAAACCCTGACGGAGCTTTATAGTCAGGCTGGCTGTGACCCGCTTTACATATTGGTATTGAGACAAACAGGCTGTCCCCTTGCCTTCCCAGTATGTCACTCTGCACTCCCAGGAATACCGGAACAATCCTTTATCTTTATTCATAAACAGGACACACACCTCCTGTTTGTTTATTCTTGTGGCTCAGTATGAAAAGGGGTACATTGTGAGGCATACAGTACACAAATGACCAGACAGAGAGATAGGTGTCTACTACCGTTAGCCAAAGGAATATTTCTGAGGTACATCACCTGCCTTAACTCCAAGACCTTAACATAATATTCAGTGTGGATACGTAACTTCTTAAAAACTATCTGTACATACATTTTGCAATGATTATCATGGCCAGTGGGGTTCCGGCTCTCAGTGGTGATCTTACCTGCCACCCTTTGGTGAGCTATTATGTATATATCAGACCAGGGGATCCTTGTAAAACCCTATGCATCCCCTGTGCCTGCTGCCTGTTGGCACCAAGAGGCCCTGGGTCACACTCTCCCTATATATCTGTTTAGGTTTTTATACGGTACCCATCATCCCTACAGTACTGAGCAGCACCATTTCCCATACTGCATATTGACTGATTGCAATAAACTTACTGTACTAATTGCTTACTATTGTCCCATCCCTTTTTGACTATAACTTTACTGATCATACTGTTTGCCCCACTCCCTCCAGGCTTTCTTTTAACCTCTCTCATTCCTTTCCTCCAGGCTTCTCCTTCCTACCCTTGCAAACTAGAGAGTGATGAATGCTCAGTCATATTGGCCTCTAGTGGCTGGCCTACAGCTAGGATAGAATGTCTCCTACTAGCATCCCTTAAAAGTGTTGTTCTTTAGTTCAAGTGGTAGAGTGTAGCTGCAGAACCAGGGTTCTAGCCTCAGCTTCCCAGCTGGATAAATCATGCATATAAGTATTTAAACTTAATTCATTACTGTGTCTGTGTTTATTGTCTCTGAATCCTGGATTTGTTACAGCTAATCGACCTCATCTGCTCTCTCTCCCATTAGCACACATATACCCTTCTTCATCTATCACTTCTCCTATGAGCTAGCCTACAAAAAAAGAAGGGGATTGAGAAAGAGGCAAGGAAAACACTTCACCATTAGTTCATCATCAACCACAAACAAAATCTAAAGATGTGTTTAAAAAACTGCTAAATACGGAACCATGATAATACAAGCAACATAGGAATTGCCTTAGTGGACCAGATAATCTAGTATGGTATCCTATCTCTGGTAGTTGCCAGTACCAGATGCTTCAGAGGAAGTATAAGAAATGTAATAAAGCCTGCAGTGGACAATTATTGAACAATCCACTCACTGGGGAAGTTTGTTCCTTAATCCCATCAGTTAGTGATTAACATATGCCCCAGAAGTCCCTTCTAATATGTATTTATCCTATCTAATGTAAATGTGGATATTCTCATTATTAATAGTGTTAGCCTGAGAGGTTAGCCTATATTTGGGGCCTTGTGGATTGTTTCCATCAGGAGGAGAAACTGATGATAGTCAGGTATTTCTTGAATGCAATTCTGTACAAAAAGTTCTACTTCCCTGAACACAAGAGGAATCAAACAATAAGAGACAGTTTCTTTGCTTATAATTTCAAGCCTATTTCCAGCCAGAACTCTGCCCCAAAAGCGCTCTCTCTCTCATTGTTTTTTCTCTCAAGGCCATGTGATGATTCACTTCACTTGTTGTCTCCTGGCTTTCTGTTTACTTTCTTGTTGGCTTTCTGTTCTGGCTGCTCCTGATGCAGCTCCAACAAATAATACCCAGTCTCTGGGTTTGCATTCAGACTCCAAGGGAAAACCCTCAGACCACATAACTCAGCTCCTGCTCCAGCCTTGCTATGCTGGTCCACGATTTGAGTGGTGTCTCCATTGTTTCAGCTGTATCCATTGTATTCACGAAACAAAGGAGCATTTAACTGCTCTGTCATTTAGCCCTAATAGAAGGCAACTATTACGCCCGTCGGGACGCAACAATCGATCCCCGAATCGATGCTCTTTCTCCACCAGCGGAAGTCGCAGAGGTCGATTTTGCTGCCGTCCCTACAGCGGGGTAAGTCGGCTGCGATACATCGAATTCAGCTACGCTATTCGCGTAGCTGAATTTGCATATCTTAAATCGACACCCCCCCCCCCCCCCCCCGTAGTGTAGATGTAGCCTTAGAAAGGAACCTCTTTTGGGCAAGGGAGCTGTCATTTGGTAAATGTCTGAAGTGCCATGTACTCACTCTTCTGGTGCCATATTAATAATTAATCATATCTGCTTTATGGACAAAAGCATTTGCTTGAGTTGTTCCCCTGAAATATCAGGATGCACGTAGGGAAGTCATGCAGCTAGAAGCAATAAGTACTATTATGATGACAGCTTCAGCCGTTGTAGTGCAAGCCTCTGACCTCCCATCTATTAGTTATAAGTTTTTTTTTATAGCACTCTCTCCACTGCTGGGGGCAAAATGAATTACTGAGCCATTAAGATGGACACTGGGCCCAGCAGTATCCAGTTTTACTGTAGTGGTAGTTACATAATCACATTTCCTTATATCAAAGGCTAAGCCAGGCAGTTAACAGCATGGATATTTTTCCTGAAGTAAGACAACTCATATTCTGTTTTCTTCACTTAGTGACTTTAAAGAATTCAAGCAAAAGCAGACGACAAAGACAGGTGAAAGAGGAAATAGGCAGGATATTGACTTTTAAAATAACTGCTGCCAATATGGTATTTAGGAAGCTGGGTAGATGGTCATGTTGCATCCCTTATCTATTTCATCATCTTCTAACCAGCTACTATTTTTCCATTCATTTCAGTTTGCCTCCCCATATACGATCTGTCAGCCTCTTCAGTGGATGGTCCACTGACAACATGAGCATAATAGGAGAGGATGGAATGGGCAGAATTATCCCAGAGGGCTCTATTGGAGAGCACAGTTAAAGATACTCCTGCCCTTTCTCTACTGGTGTGTATAAATTCACCCACCTCTACTCTGCAGATGAAGGATCAATGGTCAAAGTACTGTTCCCAGAATCTCAGTAATATAGGCTTTGGGTTAGGAGTGTTACTTCAGATCTTAAATCATTTTTACAGCATCAGGAAGAGAGTACATGAGTATCTTACAATTGTTAGAGCTGGAAGGGACAAGCAGCAGGGCTTGATCCTCCACACATTGAAAGCTAACAAAGTTTTGCCATTGATTTTAGTAAGAGCAGAATACATCCCGCATTTTCTAGTAATCTGATATTTACAATATTTCTAGACCTATTTCTGTAGTTCCTTGTCGAACCATGACTTGGACATGTCCAGTGATTTTGATGCCAACAACACTTTTCTAAATTGTCCCAATGAAATTTCCCATTAAAAATATTGCTTCTAATTTGGCTTGAACCAAGTCATTCTTGTTTCATATTAAATCTGTTATTTTTTATTGTTGCTAACTAGAGAAAACAACTTCTACCCCTCTTTGGAGTAACTTTTGTGCACATATATGCCAGAATCATATGTTTCCCCCATAGCTTTGGTTGTGGCAGGCTGTACAGATTTATGCTAGGTTTTCCAAAAGAGCCTAAGGGAGTTAGGCAGTGGCACCCAGCTCTAAATGACTGTGGTAGTTAGGTGCTTAAACTCCCTTAGGCTCTTTTGGAAATCACAGCCTTGATTCCTTAAATCTCTCTTCAAAGTCCTTTGCCTCAGGTGGTTTATCATCTTAGCTGTTCTCACTCCAACCTCTCTTTATGCTTTCTATAATGTAGTGGTTCCTGGATTTTGAGTCCTGATGCACCACATCGAAAACTCAAAAGTACTTGGCATACCACCTCTGTAATTTTAATCAGAGGAGTCACAATGGAGTCTTATTCTGACACTAGACTTCAAACCAACCCATGAACCATTGACTACAATGTATACTACCAGTGTTACACCTACCATAGTAGTGCCAAGAAATGTCTGCAGTTCTTCTGCTATGGGACTTTGTAAAGGGGAAATATTCTCTTCCTTTCCTTACATCCATTTGTGTTACAGCTTTTTCAATGTATCTGTACGCCAATCTCTCTAGGTGCTTTGACAATAGATTAAAAAAAAAGATACAAACGTAATAAAAAGTGACAAAACTCCCACCTGAACCAGAAAAGAAAGCAAATCCCTCCCTCCCTTTTCTGAAACAGCCTGAATAAATATCACTTTACCTTGAAGGTTAAACTCAGGCTTTTTTGGACCAAGGAGGGGAGTGAGCTTAGTCAAGCCTTTTCAACTTGGAACTCCCTGGCCTTATCTTTCCAATGTACTAATCTCAGACTGCTGGCTTGAGCATTTCAGCTGATCATAGTTATGGTATTTTCCATGTGATTCTCCTTTTTATACATCCCAGGACTACATTCGCCTTTTTAATTATGGCATTACATTAAACACTTATATTTAATTTTTCATCAATGATTATCCCAAGTTTTCCTCTTGTATTGCTGCTGTCCAGTCACTGGTTTCCCATTTTGTACTTATAATTGTGCCTTTGTGACTGATGCAGACTACATTGCATTTGTTACATTTAATTTCTCTTCTGACAGTTCTTCTGATTCATCCAGATCATTGCAATAGCCTCTACATTATTAGCTACTCCCCTCCAGGTTTTGTGTCATCTATGTCTTTAATCAATCTCCCACTCTTTCCTGCAGATTACTGATCGGTCCAAGTCTATTTATCAGGGAACATTGAGGGTACATGTTCCTAACCTCAGAGTTATTTATGAAATCCTTAAGAAGAAAACTACTCTACGCAATGTCTGAGAGCTATGAACCAGGTCAAATAGCATATAATATATTTAGCCAGTTGCAATATATTTAGCCAGTAATAATGAAAACCACGCTCAGAAAATATAGGCAGGAGGAGACAAATGCATTCCTTGATTGGGAAATTATTGACTGTTTAAAGCTAGGGAACACAGTGTATGTGGGGGAGAGGTTTCCCCAGCTTCCTCCTGGCCCTCCCACAAATACATCAATCCCTGACTTGAAAGCAAAGCAAAGCTTGGAAGGGGCATGGCTGGACTTTTCTTCCTTCCTTAAAGAAATCCAAGTCTTTAAATAAAACAAGAGCTGATATTGAGCTGATATAGGTGATTATGATTTAGCATCCCAAAGGTGGATGGCATTCCCTGAGGTAGGAGCATAGTCCAGACAGCCAGAGAATGCATTAATGATTCAGTGTGAATCCTGGACAGCTTCATTTAGCAGTGTTCCTATTCTGCTTCAGCTGTAATTTAAAGCCGTGCTTCATTGGCTGGACCTTCAACAAAGAGTTGCAGTGCAAATATCACCTGCCTTCCCCCTTTGGGGTAAATGCCTCTGGAGCAAAATGGGTTATCAATACTGTATTAGATTCTGTGACCTATAAAGGGGATGGTGAAAAACTGTAACAGTTTAACTATTGGTTGCACTGATGCACTATAAGAAGTAGCTGTGTTGTAAATGGGCAAATTGCTGCAAAGCCTGTTTTGGAGAAGTGTGAGAGTAATTGAGGGCACTGGTTCACTGTGTGGAATTTTGCTGAGTCAGAGTTATTTGTGCAGTATTTGTTTCTCATCTTTAAAATATATCAGTTGAAGCCTATTTGTTTGCAGAGCTATATGGCACCTATTGCTTGTACTGAAACCTACAAATATTGTGTGCCACACCCTCAGGTAAGGCTAATTCTTGTGCTGCACTGATTCTAATTGCACTGAAAGTGTTTATGCCTTGCACTGTTCTGAGCTCAGTTGTAGATATCGGTGGCACCTTGGGAATGATGGGTTAAATTTTGCCTTTACTTTCTTGAATTATGCTGGTTGGGAGTGAGGGACATAGTAGAGTAGTGTTGTTCAAATGGTGGGGCCTAGAGTTGACTTTCTGAACAGGGTAGGCTATCTCAGGATGTCTGGAGTTGGGGAACACCTAGTGGATTTTACCCAACTGGCATTCAAAAAAGGATTAGTCTACTTTGTGCTGAAGACCAAGACATCCATGCTGAAAAGCAGAGAATCTGGCCATGCTTCTAACTGGCAGATCACATCACCTTGGGGTCATGGGATGCTGAAGAAAGTGATAGCTGAGCCCCCCCGTCTAGTCCTCTCCTGAGTTCTAGGACATACTGTCCTTCTTTAGTGTTATTTATATTGTGATAGAACCTAGAAGCCTCAACCAGGTTGGGCCCTATTGTGCTATTTAGTTCTGGACAAATATATACTAAATGACAGCTACTGTCTCAAACAGCTTATGTAAGAACAATCATCTTGGTCATCACTAGGGACCTCCAGAATTAAGAGCATGCCAACTTACAGCTTGAGCTAAAGCGCTGGTTCAACAAAATGCACGAGTACATGCTTAACTGTAAGTACATGTTTAAGTCCCATCAAAGCCAACTGAGAGCAAATCAGGTCTGTGAAACTTTTCTTGTCCTCTTTTGGACAAGGAACATTATATTTGGCTACTTATGTGGTCTCCATGTTTAGAAATAGCCTTGTTCTTTCCTGACTGAGGGAGAGAAAAAGATATGACACAGACTGATTCCCTGTCTAGTAGACTTCACATTCAATTTTCTCTTTTCATATTCACATAATAACTGTGTGTGTTGGTCCCTACTTAGTTGTGAAGCTTGTGGCCAGGTGCCTGTCTGGCTCAGTTAAATGCCTGAATGGCAGGGCTCTAACCAAAGAACATGTTCCATTATCCCACGGAGAGAAAATACTATATCATGAATCTGTAAAGTGCATAGACTAAACCCCCGTATCTGCATTTCATATCATGCTGTCACTCACCATTCACCATGACCATTAACTATGTATATGTGCACCGTGTTATTTGCAAAGAGGCCATTCATGTCTCATTTAATTGAATTGTCTCAGAACCAGGGCTCTGTCAGGGAGGTTTGGGGAGCTGCTGTTTGAGCTAGCTAACAGGAGCGGCTAACAGGGTAGTTTTGGGAGGGAGTTTTCCAGGTGAAGGAGGAGCGATTATGTGACCCTTGGGGTAAGTTTGTCTATAGAGTGTGTGTTGTGCTTGCTGCTTGACTGAAATATACCATGTGGTCTGCTTGTTTGGGGGACTATGTGCTGAGCCTAGAAGCCTGCTAGACAAGGCTGAGAGCTTCTTAACGAGGCTTTGATCCCTTAGCCCTTTAGCACCCATCAACCCTTAACCAGGGGGTGGGGTACTCAGGAACACGAGGGTTTTAAAAAGCCCGCTCCTAAGCGACCAGAGGAGCTAGTGAACAGGAGCAGCTAATGGGAGTTTTGCAAGGGAGTTAGTAGGGGGAATGTGAGGGGGGTGGGGCTAGACATACTTAACATTCTTTAAACTTAAAGCCAAAAACACCCCCTGATAAAAACAAAATATCAACAAAGGAACAAGCTGCAGGAGTAAGAAGAGAATGCAGGCAGAAGTCCAGAAACAGAGTAGGGGATATCCAGTTTATTGCACACAATGCAGCATGTATGATTACCTGAGCTACGGGCAGGTGGCATATGTGTTCATTCAGTGCAAGCAACTCATGGGCGTCAGAGACCGTGTACAGGCTTAGGAGCTCAGAGTGGCTGAACTGGAGGAGCTAAGGGAGACAGAGAGGTACACAGATGAGATTTTCTGGGACACAGTAGAATGATCCCACCCCTGGTCCAACATCCTCTGTGCTGTTAAGGAGGATGAAAGTCTCAGGGAAGGAGAACATCCAACTGTAGCAGAGGGAAATGATCCCATAGTTGTGACCCTCCTTCCAGATGATATTGTGGTGTCCTCTCGCACGGAGGATACCTCTGTGGGGGAGGGAACTCCAGTTACTAGGAAGGGACAGATAATAGTTATGGGGGATTTGATCATTAGAAACATAGCTGGGTTTGCGATGACCAGGAGAACCGCATGGTGACTTGCCTGCCTGGTGCAAAGGTTGCGGATCTCTCGAGACATCTAGATAGAAACTTATGTGTAGTGCTGGAGAGGAGTTGGCGGTCGTGGTACATGTAGGTACCAATGACATAAGGAAGGATAGGAGAGATGTCTAGGAGGCCAAATTTAGGCTGCTAGGTAAGTGATTGAAGTCCAGGACCTCCATGGTAGCATTCTCTTCCAGTTCCATGTGCAGGTCCAGTTAGACAGGCAAAACTACAGGGTCTCAATGTGTGGATGAGACGATGGTGTAGGGAGGAGGGGTTTAGATTGATTAGGAACTGGGAAAATTTTGGGAAAGGGGGGGCCTATACAGGAAGGATGGGCACCACCTAAACCAAAATGGAACCAGATTTCTGGCACTTAAAATTTTAAAAGGTCATAGAGCAATTTTTAAACTAAGGGCTGGGGGAAAGCCGATAAGTGTGGAGGAGCACATGGTTCAGACAGAGACATCCCTTAGGGGAGGATCTATTAATGGAGATTTTCTATGTCCTAGTAAGAAGGAGAGGATGGAAGATGATAAAATAAGGGTAGGATCTGATGAGAAATAGTTAAATGAAAAAGAGTCCCATTCAATTACATCATGTAATGACAGACAGCTAAAAAGTGACAAGTTTTTAAAATGCTTATTTACAAATGATAGAAGACTAAATAATTGGATGGGTGATCCAGAGTGCCTCATATTGAATGAGGATATTGATATAATAGGCATCACAGAAGCTTGGTGGAATGAGGAAAATCAATGGCACACAGTATACCAGGGTATTATATACAAAATATATTGGAAGGACAGAACAGGTCATGCTGGTGGGGGAGTGGCACTATATGTGAAAGAAAGCATAGAATCAAATGAAGTAAAAATCTTAAATGAACCAAACGTACCATAGAATCTCTATGGATAGTAATAATAAGAATATAGCAGAAGGGATCTATTACCGACCACATGACCAGAATGGTGATAGTGACTGAAATGCAAGAGAGGCTATACAAATAAAAAACTCAATAATAATGGGGGATTTCAACTATCCCCATATTGACTGGGTACATGTCACCTCAGGATGGGATGCAGAGAGATAACGTTTTTTGACACCTTAAATGACTGCTTCTTGGAGCAGCTGGTATAGGAACACACAAAGGGAGAGGCAATTCTTGATTTAGTCCTAAGTGGAGCACAGGATCTGGTCCAAGAGGTGAATATAGCTGGACACTTGGTAATAATGACAATAATATAATTAAATTTAACCTCCCTGTGATTGGGAAAACACCCCAGTAGCCCAACACTGCAGCATTTAATTTCAGAAAGGGGGATTACACAAAAAATGAGGAAGTTATTTCAACAGAAATTAAAAGGTACAGTGCCAAAAGTGAAATCACTGCAAGCTGCGTGGAAACTTTTTAAACACACCATAATAGAGGCTCAATTTAAATGTATACCCCAAATTAAAAAACATAGTAAGAGAACCAAAAAAGTGCCACCATAGCTAAACAACAAAGTAAAAGAAGCAGCGAGAGACAAAAAGGCATCCTTTAAAAATTGGAAGTTAAATCCTACTGAGGAAAATAGAAAGGAGTATAAACTCTGGCAAATGAAGTATAAAATAATTAGGAAGGCCAAAAAAGAATTTTAAGAACAGCTAGCCAAAGACTCAAAAAGTAGTAGCAATTTTTTTTAAGTACATCAGAAGCAGGAAGCCTGCTAACCAACCATTGAGACCACTGAATGATTGAGATGTTAAAGGAGCACTCAAGGACGATAAGGCCATTGCAGAGAACTAAAATGAATTCTTTGCATCGGTCTTCATGGCTGAGGAGATGAGGGAGATTCCCAAATTGGAGCCATTCTTTTTAGGTGACAAATCTGAGGAACTGTTGCAGATTGAAGTGTCATTAGAGAAGGTTTTGGAACAAACTGATAAATTAAACAGTAATAAGTCACCAGGACCAGATGGTATTCACCCAAGAGTTTTGAAGGAACTCAAATGTGAAATTGCAGAACTACCAACTGCAGTTTGTAACCTATCATTTAAATCAGCCTCTGTACCAAATGACTGGAGGATAGCTAATGTGACGCCAATTTTTAAAAAGGGCTGCAGAGGTGATCCGGCAATTACAGGCCGGTAAGCCTGACTTCAGTACCACGCAAACTGAAACGATAGTAAAAATAAACTTGTCAGACACATAAATGAACATAATTTGTTGGGGAAGAGTCAACATGGTTTTAGTAAAGGGAAATCATGCCTCACCACTCTACTAGAATTCTTTGCTGGGGTCAAAAAGAATGTGGACAAGGGGGATTCAGTGGATATAGTGCACTTAGATTTTCAGAAAGCCTTTGACAAGGTTCCTCACTAAAGGCTCTTAAGCAAAGTAAGCTGTCATGGGATAAGAGGGAAATTCCTCTCATGGACTGGTAACTGGTTAAAAAATAGGAAAGAAAGGGTAGGAATAAATGGTCAGTTTCCAGAATGGGGAGAGGTAAATAGAGGTGTCCCCCAGGGGTTTGTACTGGGAACAGTCCTATTCAACATATTCATAAATGATCTGGAAAAAGTGAGGTGGCAAAATTTGCAGATGATACAAAACTACTCAAGATAGTTAAATTCCAAGCAGATTGCAAAGAGCTACAAAAGGATCTCACAAAACTGGGTGACTGGGCAACAAAATGGCAGATGAAATTCAGTGTTAATAAATGCAAAGTAATGCACACTGGAAAACATAATCCCAAGTACACATAAAATGATGGGGTCTAAATTAGCTGTTACCGCTCAAGATCTTGGAGTCATTGTGGATAGTTCTCTGAAAACATCCACTCAATGTGCAGTGGCAGTCAAAAAACAGAATGTTGGGAATCATTAAAAAACGGATAGATAATGAGACAGAAAATATCATATTGCCTCTATATAAATCCATGGTATGCCCACATATTGAATACTGCATGCAGATGTGGTCGCCCCATCTCAATAAAGATAAATTGGAATAGGAAAAGGTTCAGAAAAAGGCAACAAAAATGATTAATGGTATGGAATGGCTGCCATATGAGGAGAGATTAATAAGAGTGGGAGTTTTCATCTTGGAAGAGAGACAACTAAGGGGGAATATGATAGAGGTCTATAAAATCATGATTGGTGTGGAGAAATTAAATAAAGAAGTATTATTTACTCCTTCTCATAACACAAGAACTAGGGGCCACCAAATGAAATTAATGAGCAGCAGGTTTAAAACAAACAAAAGGAAGTATTTCTTCACACCACACACATTCAACCTGTGGAACTCCTTGACAGAGGATGTTGTGAAGGCCAAGACTATAGGTCCATCAATAGCTATTAGCCAGGATGGGCAAGGATGGTGTCCCTAGCCTCTGTTTGCCAGAAGCTGGGAATGGGCAACAGGGAATGGATCACTTGATGATTACTTGTTCTGTTCATTCCCTCTGAAGCACCTGGCATTGGCCACTGTCGGAAGACAGGATCCTGGGCTAGATTAACCTTTGGTCTGCCCTGGTATAGCTGTTCTTATGTTCTGTGTTTGACCATTTACCAGTCTTCCACTTCCTGTCACCTTTATAAAGTTCACGAGTGGATGTGTGTGCACGCACATATTGTAAAGGGACAGGACCTATTTTATTCTATAGTGCTCACTGTAGTATCTGAGAACCTTCCAGTAGTGCATTAACCAACAGGACTACGCATCAGTCACATGGTGTTTGTTCTCTTATCCTCTCCCCAGAGGGAGAAGCATGTGCAGGGGAGTGTCTTGTTGGGGTAGGGTGTTGTGTTTGTGCTTGATAAAAATACCTGTTGCTGTGTGTGTGATAGAGGCAGCAAGATCAAAGAAATGCTTTTTGCACTTGGATTGGAGAGTGGTGAGGTTTGTGGTGGCCCTTCGTTCCTGGGGGAGAACACGCCGCGCTTTTAGCCTCCTCATGAGAATGTTCTGCCTCCATTGCAGACAAGCTTCACTCTTGTTGAGAGTTCCACTGTGCCAGAGGGGCAAGTTATTGACCACTGTCTTCATCCCAGACCTTTGTATGATCTTTTTGGTATCCTGGCCCAAGCCATGAAGGGCTTTGAAGAAAAGGACTGAGACCTTGAACTTTGTTCAAAATTCTGGGGGAAGCCAGTGTAGAGAGTGGAGAACAGGTGTGATGTGCTCACAATAGCCTGTGTGGCTGAGGAGACGTGCTGCAGCATTTTGTACTAGTTGGAGTTTTGCCATTCCTGAAGGTTTCAGGCCCAAGGATATCTCGTTGCTATAGTCCAGCCAAGAGGTGACTGAGGCATTAATAACTGAGGCCACGTTTTCTTCTATCAGGATGGGATGGAGTCTCCTAGCCAACCAGAGATGGTAAAAAGCATTACTTGCGGCTGTTGCAATGTGAGAGCTCAGTGTCCTCAAGGAAACCAAGACTACTACTATGGACTAAATTGACCAATTCCAGATTTGAACTTTCAGCCATCAAAGACTACACTATGACAGCAAACACTTCAAAATACTTTCCTCCACCATCACCATACTTGTAGACTTTATCATAAGGGACCATTGTAATAATCTCCACTGCAGAGGGAGATCAGGTTGCTCTGGCATGATCTACTTTTCGTAAAACCATGTTGCACTTTATCCCGATTACCATTTACCTCTATGTCCTTAACTACTTTCTCTTTCAAAACATGTTCTTGAATACAATTGAGGTTAAACTAACAGGCCTGTAGTTTCCTGGATCACGTTTTTCTCTTTCTTAAAAATAGGATCTATATTAGCAATTCTCCAATCATAGGGTATGACCTCCTGAGTTTACAGATTCATTAAAAATCCTTTCTATTAAAAATCCTTGTCTTGCTTGGGCTCAGCTCAGCCAGCTGTTCTTCATCCGAGAGCTGATTTCAGCCAAGCACTGGGCTGCCTTGGTGTGAGTGGCATGGTTGTATCTGGGGAAGAACAGGTAGAGCTTAAAATACCTGATGAGGGAGCAATGCTGGGAGATGCAAGGTCTGGGCTGGACTAATTGTGAGGAGAGAGACAAGAGCAGAGTGTTATCAAAGAAATGCAGTGGAGGGAAAGGACCAAGGGAGAGAAAATGAGGAATGGAAGAGACTGGACCATTGTAAGAAAATAGGGAGTGGGGAGGAGGCAAAGAAAAGGATGAGGTTGTGTGGACAAAGAGAGAGAATAGTGGGAAAGAGGAGGAAAAAAAGATGGGAAAGATAGTGAAAGGGAAGAGAGAAAACAGTGAAGGCTAGATCCTCCCATGTGCTGGGGCTCCTTTGCACTGTCCCAGCAGCACAAATTTGCCCTACAAGCCACCTGGCAATTACTCCTGCATAGGAGAATCTGCAGATGCCATAGCATTGCTGTAGTGGTGTCTAAACCTCCCCACTCCTGGCCACTGGTTCAGGGGGCATGTCTAGGGTGTCCCTGTGCCCTGGTGATTCCTGGCAACCAGAACAGCCCTTTGAGGCCATGGGTAGCCAGTGTAAAATATAGAAGTGCTAGGTCTGCTTTAATTTACACTACAGCCTAGCCAAATGGCTGGTTGGCCCCAGGAATGAGGAAGCCTGTAATGGAGTTCACTCGCCATTGGGGCATGTACTTGCGATCACAACTGGGGACTAGCTCCATTCAGGCCCGACACCCCTCTTCTGATGATTGCTCACAATTCCCCTTCACTTTCCAGGGCTTGCTGTGCTCCTCTTCTTGTGACTCAGCTCACCAGCCAGGTCACTGTATAGTCCTCCCCTTCTGAGTTATCACTGGATCAGCTGTCTGCATGCCATTCCAGACAGTCTTCCAGTCCAAGACCAGGTCCTGTGCCACTTTCTCAGCAGCTGGTAGGGGAACTCAGGCTTGCCCACAACTCTGGGTTCCACTCCAGAATACCTACGTCTAGCAACTACAGTTTGCTTGTATCCAGCCCCTGTCGCTATTTCCCTGGGCTGCTTCCTATTTCCCTTCTCTATCATCTGCCCCACACCAGCCCAAACTCCCTCCTTCCAGAGAGTGACTGAGAACTACTTCACCTCTCTGACTTGTCAGATGCGATCGCCCAAAACAAACCTTTCTTCTCTTAGGGAGTCACTGCAGTCTACTTCTCCTGCAGCCCCCGTCTGTTCTCCGCTTTATCCCTTTATACAGACCCAGCCTGCTCCTTCCCATCATCTTCCTTTAGACTTCCATTATCCCTGGTGTGACGGGTTGGACCACAGAAACCCCCCTGGGAGCTGCCAATTGATGTGCCAAGACTACCCCTGTTCCTATTTTCCCTGCCAGCTCAGGACTCCAGCACCCTGTCTTGCTGAGCCAGACACTCCTGACTGCTCCAACACAGACCCAGGGTCTGAATTACTTGCCCCAAAGCTGCAGGTTTACCTGAAAACAGCTCACAAAAGTGTGCTTGTCTACAGCACTCAGATGCCCAACTCCCAATGGGGTCTAAACCCAAATAAATCCATTTTACCCTGTATAAAGCTTATACAGGGTAAACTCATAAATTGTTCGCCCTCTATAACACTGATAGAGAGCTATGCACAGTTGTTTGCTCCCCTAGGTATTAATACATACTCTGAGTTAATTACTAAGTAAAAAGTGATTTTATTAAATACAGAAAGTAGGATTTAAGTGGTTCCAAGCAGTAACAGACAGAACAAAGTAAGTCACCAAGCAAAATAAAATAAAATGTGCAAATCTATGTCTAATTAAACTGAATACAGATAATCTCACCCTCAGAGATGCTTCAGTAAGTTTTTTTTGCAGACTGGACACCTTCCAGGCCTGGGCACAATTCTTTCCCCTGGTACAGCTCTTGTTCCAGCTCAGGTGGTAGCTAGGGGATTCTTCATGATGGCTCCTCTCTCTCCTTGTTCTCTTCCACCCCTTTATATATTTTTTGCATAAGGTGGGAACCCTTTGTCCCTCTGGGTTTCCACCCCCCATCACTGGAAAAGCACCCAGGTTAAAGATGGATTCCAGGTCAGATGACATGATCACATGTCACTACAAGACTTCATTACCCACTTGCCAGCACACACATACACAGGAAGACTCACAGGTAAACACAGCCATCTGCAGACAATGGTCCTGATTAATGGGAGTCATCAAGATTCCAAACCACCATTAACACTTTGCAAAATTACAATAGGCCCTCAAAGTTATATTTCATATTTCTAGTTTTAGATACAAGAGTGGTACATTTATACAAAT
Source organism: Malaclemys terrapin pileata (assembly GCF_027887155.1). NCBI lineage: Eukaryota > Metazoa > Chordata > Testudines > Emydidae > Malaclemys > Malaclemys terrapin. The sequence continues at coordinate 141,155,560 of NC_071507.1, forward strand.
AGGATGATCACATTCAGTAGATTATAAGCTTTGTAATGATACCTTACAAGAGACCTTTTGCATGAAGCATATTCCAGTTACATTATATTCACTTATCATGTTTTTATAAAACCATATAGACTGCACAACGTCACACCTGGCTCTCCTTCAGGTGCAGTCTATAAGGTTAAATGCCCTAAGTTAACTTACTGTGCCTTGTATGGGGTGAACACCCAGTCACAGAGTCCCAAAGGGAACCTTTACACCTCCCTCTTCAGATATGCCAAGCCCTGTTCAGCTGCCGATGAGGATCTAGCTTTATAGGTACAAATAATGGAAGGATGATCTTTTGACTAGTGTACAGTTCTGGGCATCCTCATTCACTGTGTTACCTTTGGCAAGTCATTTCATCACTCTGTGCATCAGTTTTCCCATCTGTAACATAGAGGTAAAAACACTTGCCAACCTCACAGGTAGGCAGATGCATCTTAAGATCCTCAGATAGAAGGTGTTATAATACACAAGCAGAATCACAACAAGCTTGCTCACTTCATTCGTTCACGCTATGAAAAAATGTCACTCGGAGTTGCGTAGGATTTGGCATCTCTGCTACTCATCCTCACTGAAATACAGACATGAGGGTGGGGGGCAGAGTCCACCCGCAGTTACAACCCTGCAACTATGCTGATTTCATTCGGTTGCACAAGTGCAAATGAGGGCAATATTCAGCACAGGGAGTTCAACCATCAATAAAAGAGTAGAAGGAAAAGGAAGGAGGATAGGTTCACAGGACCGCTAATAAGCAGGACCTGGTCAGTGGATAATGAGTTGTCAGGATTATATGTGGCAGCAGTACTATTAAGTTTGAAGTGGAATTATTGAACTGGTTACGAGAAAGTTCTTGTATCTACATTCTGCCAGAGTCCAAATAACGAGCAGCAAGCAAGTTGAATGTCTGGCTAAGACAGGAGAACAGGGAAAAGACTATTATCTGTCAGGGAGAGACACAAATTGAAAAAAGGGAGTCATTAATAGGAGGAAATAAATCTGTGGAGAGAAATAATGACAAGAAAGTGAGAGATTTTTCCTTTATAATGGAAAGTTCTTGTTTTCGAATAGTATGGATCCCCAAAGGAAAGTGTGAAGACACTTGATTGTTATGGCATATGTGAGACATCATGTGTCATATCATCAGCAATTACAGTGCTACAAGTAACTTTGCTGCTCTAAACAGAGAGAGATTGAGAGAGAGCGAAAGAGAGAGAGAGTGATGAACTACTTTCATCAGCCCACATTAAATGCTGGGAATTAGCTTAGCTATAAACCATATTTCATGTTAGCTTACAGAGGAAAAACACTAGGAGATAGGATTTATGTTCTTTGTATAAATGAACTTCATAAGCTTGTCTTCACAGGGGAAAAAGAAAGCAGGTCTGAAAGTTCTACCCCAAAAAAGCACATTTCTAAGTGGAAAAAAAAACAACTTACATTATTGCTGATGATAAATTGAATTGATGCTCAATCAGTGTTGCAGAATGCTGGAGATTAAAAACACTGATAGCATCCACCTCCATGGTCCCAATTTTGCTGTTATCCTCAAATTACAATCCAAAACAGACTAGGGTTCTTTGATTCAATAACCTTCCTTAATGGAATTTCTCTCTTTTTTTTTTTTTTTTTTGGTCCACACATTTATTATTTCCACCCACTCCTTTTTGTGGGATGGCAGGCTCGCTGACTAAACATCCATGTTGTATTCTGTACAAGAATTTACTGATGGTGCATGACAGAAGGGACTTAAAGAAAATTATGCATTTCTCTGATATACCCTAGGGCACACAAATCAAAGTCTCTCCTGAACACTACATAGTAAAATGGAAAGTAGCTATACTTTATATGGAAATTAGATGCTCCTGGAATGTAATATAGCTAAGTATATATCAAAAACCAAAGAAAATGAACATAGAAACTGTATTTCTTTAGTGGTGATATAAACGTCTACTTTTCTTTATTTCTTACAAGTTGCCTTAATTCTTTCTCTTTCTTTGGATGATGAAATATGCCAGAAAGATTATAGTTTTTCTGATATATTACAATGGTCTGTGACTTTTTAAACCAATTTTTATTCTAGAAACTTGGCAACTTTTATCTGTACCTTTATGCCATTTCTAGGAGTTGATTCGGAATGGATCATCAGGCATTTGTAAATATGCTGTTATCATCTGTCCTATTGGGTTAGTTGGAAAAGGAAAAGCATAACTCAGGAAGGTCCCATAGTGCTACAGCTGGTATGGTACTATGCAGAAGAAAATGTCTTTTTTTATCTTCATCTTGATTACTTTCTTGGCTTTTTTTTTAATAACAAAAGGCAAGCTAAAATATGGCAATTTGACATCTTGAATTTAACACATGCTGTTTATACTCATAGTATTCGTATGTTTCTTTCCTGGATGTGTTTGCCATTAGCCGAAAAGCCTTTCCAGATGTTATTGTCTAGGACTGTGCAAATGGCAGCTGCCACATGCAGGTTTGCTGCAGCTGGGAGAAAGAATTGCAGATGTTGTAGGCTCTGTCATCTCCATCCAGGGTTTCTGCAGATTTTCTTACTCCATTTTTTTTAGCGATGTACAGCCGAGGCTGTAAGGATAGAGGTAAAATTTCTGTAAAACTGTAACAGGAAACATACAGAAGGGGGTGGATATGGTTCTAGGGTGAAACAAATGGAGAGGCACAGTAGCTTTAGAGATAATCTTGTTTTCTTTAGTCAAATTCCTTGTTCAGTATTAGAAGAAATCGGGGCTTTCTGTGATTCTTTACCATTGTTATGTGGCAGTGTGTCAGAAGCTGGCTCATCTTGAAGCAGCATAAAAATGAGAGGAAAAGCAAATGCCAAAGTGCAGCTTTCCATAAGACCCTCAGTTTTGATAAGCTCATTCACTTCATCCACTTCATTCTTCTCTAGAAGCGCTTCAGCAGACTCTAAACTGCAATGCAGCTTGACTGGGAGAGCAAAGTACAGGTCAATTCGTTAATGAATGCAGTAGGGAAGGAAGGTGAAAAAGGCAAGGAAGGTTAGACCAGTGATTAGGGTGCTAGCCCCTTCCCTCAAGCAAGCTGGGTTTAATTCCCAGAGGTTTCCTCTGTGACATTGGGCAAGTCAGTCCTTCAGTTCCCTATTTGTAAAATGGGGACAATAGCACTTCTCTACCTCATGGGGGTATTGTGAGGATAAATGCATTAATGATTGGGAGGTCCTCAGATACTATGGTAAGTGTGTGTGTGTGGGGGTGCATACAAGTGCCTAAAATACATAGGTTATTCTGAAGTGATTTGCTTTTGTGGAGGAAGAACATCAGACTATGATACAATGTGCCTTTTATTCCAAAAGCATAATAAACAAAGAGTTGTGCTTTCACCAAATGGAGGCCTGGAGAAATCATAGAAGCCTGTCTAAGGCTTGAATGAGCAGAATGCTGTGATGTTGGTATCCTTTCTGGACTGGCAAATTGGTGTCCTCAGGGTACTTATTATGAAAAAACTGGGCATATGTGTATCTCCATAGGCATACAGATGCATACAGAAGCAGTAAGGAGGGAGAGAGATTTTTCTCCACTGTGGAATGTATTATATTAGTCACATGGCAAAGGCCCATATTGCCATTAAAGATTCACAGGTAAGAAACTGATTCCATTGGGTGTCTCTTCTAGATTTTTCAGCAAATGTTATCTCCTGATTCATAGATTCTGAGAACAGAAAGGACCACTGTGCTCACCTAGCCTGACCTCCTGTATAACACAGGCCATAGGCATTCCCCAAAATAATTTCTGGAGCATATCTTTAGAAAAACATCCAATCTTGATTTTAAAATTGTCAGTGATGGAGAATCCACCATGAGCCTGGGGAAATTGTTCCAATGGTTAATCACTCTCACAATTAAAAATGTACGCCTTATTTACAGTCTGAATTTGTCTAGCTTCAACTGCCAGTCACTAGACTGTGTTATACCTTTCTCTGTTAGATTGAAGAGCCCATTATTAAATATTTGTTCCCTAGGTAGATACTTATAGACTGTAATCAAGTAGCCTCTTAGCATTCTCTTTGCTAAGATAGACTCAAAGAGCTCGCTCTATTTATCACTATGAGGCATGTCTTCTAGTCATTAAATCATTCTTGTAGCTCTTCTCTGAACCCTCTCCAATTTATCAGCCTCCTTCAAGATGTCCTAGGACCCCAGGAGGGGGATGTCACAGAGCTCAGGCTCCAGCCCAAGCCTGAAAGTCTGCACCACAATGAAACATCCCCTTAGCCCAAGCACCACGAGCCCAACTCAGCTGGCATGGGCCAGTGGTGGGTGTTTTAGTGCAGTATAGACATACCCACTGTGAATCCCTGCCCTTCTTTGCAGTTCCTCCTGAGGGGCAAGGATACCTAGTGATATTGCATAAATATATCCTGTGCACTGTTTGCATGCAGTGTCCTAATCCCAGTATTTTGGAAAAAATCCATTTAAATAAATTCAATTCTGCTGTCTACATTTCCTCTTCATTTCAGCGGCCTGGTGCTGCAGCAACCAACTATTAAGCAGGGCTTGGTTCTGACACTGACTGTGGCTTGGGCAAATCATTTAACCTTGTGGTGCCTCAGTTTACCCACCAGTGTGTCTATAATAATTCCCAACCCACAGAGGCCTTGACAGGACTAATTAATTGATTGTTGTAAAGAGCTTTCAGAATTTAGGATACATGCAAAGTATTATTATTTATTACTTCCCCTCAGGAAAGCTGTTGTGTAGCGGCGCTACCACAGAATGGCTGCTGCAATCATATTCCACCCCAGAGCTGACTGCATTTCTGTGATGGTTGATGTGATTCTACATATAATACTCTATAAACTCATTAGGATCCTTTGGATAAAAGGTACGATATAGCTGGAAGGAGGGGTTGTGATGTTATTCGTTCTGCTGGCCAGAAAATGTACCAGAATGCTGCTGTAAATGCTGCTTTGTGGACCTGTTAAAAGGTGCAAGGCTAGTGTAATGCAGCCAGCTGTTCCCCGAAGAATGAGTGAGAACGTGTCAGCTGCCTTAAAGCTCATGTAAGCCATGAGTAGGTGGACTGTGCTCCTATTTGGCCAACATTATAAAATTGTTCTTATTTATTGGAAAAGTAAGAGCTTAGGACTAGATTGTCACAGCCCTCACTCTGCTGCTCAGAATGCCAATCCCCCCACCCCACCCCCGCCTTGCTCCTCTGTTGGACTGCAACTCAGGCTATTTTGACACCCCTTCCAGTGAGCAAGTGGGTGAGGAGTGGGAGGAGCCTTGCTCTGCCCTATAGCTTGCCAGCTCAATCTTCTTCCATTGAGAGATGACTTGATTGCAGTGTATAAGCATAGTGGTGGAGAGAAAATACTGGATGTTAACAGGCTCCTTAACCTAGAGGAGAAAGGCAGAACAAGAACTAATGGCTGGAAACTGAAGCCAGACAAATCCAAATTAGAAATAAGGCATCATTTTTTTAAATAATGAGGGTTATTAACCATTGGGAAAAATTACCAAGAGAAGTGGTGGATGCTCTGTCTCTTGATGTCTTCAAATCAAGACTGGATGTTTTCTGTAAGGTATGCTTTAGCCAAACACTAGTTATTGAGCTCAATACACAGGTAGCTGGGTGGAATTTAATAGCCTGTGAGTTACAGGTGGTCAGAGTAGGTTATCTAATTGTCCCTTCTAGCCTTAAACTCTATGAATCTATGAAGAGCAGCTGGCCAGGTACACAAGGGTGAGTAATGACAGGTTTCAGAGTAGCAGCCGTGTTAGTCTGTATCCGCAAAAGGAAGAACAGGAGTACTTGTGGCACCTTAGAGACTAACAAATTTATTAGAGCATAAGCTTTCATGGGCTAGAACCCACTTCTTCGGATGCATAGAAGTGGGCTGTAGTCCACGAAAGCTTATGCTCTAATAAATTTGTTAGTCTCTAAGGTGCCACAAGTACTCCTGTTCTTCTTTTTAAGGGTGAGTAAGTTACTGCATGAAAAGTGGTGAAATCCAGGAGGGATTGTGACTTGGAGTCACAGTTAGTTGTCTGGTCTGCACCTGGGCTGGTGCAGCTATGCATGTCTCTTTTTTTTTTTTTCTTTTTGTGGTAATAATCATATAGCATTGTAAACGTACACAGTGCTTTATGCGCCTATAGTAAGGCACACTCCCTGTTCCAAGAGTTTATAATCTTAGATGGAAAAGACCGATGACAACAGATCAGGAAAGGAACAAAAGGAGGAGAAGAAAAGATTGAAGGAGAAATAGGAAGGAGAGAAAGAGGAAGACTGCTCCAAGAACAGAGAGTAGCATGATTCATAGATTCATAGATTCATAGATTCTAGGACTGGAAGGGACCTCGAGAGGTCATCGAGTCCAGTCCCCTGCCCGCATGGCAGGACCAAATACTGCCTAGACCATCCCTAGTAGACATTTATCTAACCTACCCTTAAATATCTCCAGAGACGGAGATTCCACAACCTCCCTAGGCAATTTGTTCCAGTGTTTAACCACCCTGACAGTTAGGAACTTTTTCCTAATGTCCAATCTAGACCTCCCTTGCTGCAGTTTAAACCCATTGTTTCTGGTTCTATCCTTAGAGGCTAAGGTGAACAAGTTCTCTCCCTCCTCCTTATGACACCCTTTTATATACCTGAAAACTGCTATCATGTCCCCTCTCAGTCTTCTCTTTTCCAAACTAAACAAACCCAATTCTTTCAGCCTTCCTTCATAGGTCATGTTCTCAAGACCTTTAATCATTCTTGTTGCTCTTCTTTGGACCCTTTCCAGTTTCTCCACATCTTTTTTAAAATGCGGCGCCCAGAACTGGACACAATACTCCAGCTGAGGCCTAACCAGAGCAGAGTAGAGCGGAAGAATGACTTCTCGTGTCTTGCTCACAACACACCTGTTAATGCATCCCAGAATCATGTTTGCTTTTTTTGCAACAGCATCACACTGTTGACTCATATTTAGCTTGTGGTCCACTATAACCCCTAGATCCCTTTCTGCCGTACTCCTTCCTAGACAGTCTTTTCCCATTCTGTATGTGTGAAATTGATTTTTCCTTCCTAAGTGGAGCACTTTGCATTTGTCTTTGTTAAACTTCATCCTGTTTAACTCAGACCATTTCTCCAATTTGTCCAGATCATTTTGAATTATGACCCTGTCCTCCAAAGTAGTTGCAATCCCTCCCAGTTTGGTATCATCCGCAAACTTAATAAGCGTACTTTCTATGCCAATATCTAAGTCGTTGATGAAGATATTGAACAGAGCCGGTCCCAAAACAGACCCCTGCGGTACCCCACTCGTTACGCCTTTCCAGCAGGATTGGGAACCATTAATAACAACTCTCTGAGTACGATTATCCAGCCAGTTATGCACCCACCTTATAGTAGCCCCATCTAATTTGTATTTGCCTAGTTTATCGATAAGAATATCATGCGAGACCGTATCAAATGCCTTACTAAAGTCTAGGTATACCACATCCACCGCTTCACCCTTATCCACAAGGCTCGTTATCCTATCAAAGAAAGCTATCAGATTGGTTTGACATGATTTGTTCTTCACAAATCCATGCTGGCTATTCCCTATCACCTTACCACCTTCCAAGTGTTGGCAGATGATTTCCTTAATTACTTGCTCCATTATCTTCCCTGGCACAGAAGTTAAACTAACTGGTCTGTAGTTACCTGGGTTGTTTTTAGTTCCCTTTTTATAGATGGGCACTATATTTGCCCTTTTCCAGTCTTCTGGAATCTCTCCCGTCTCCCATGACTTTCCAAAGATAATAGCTAGAGGCTCAGATACCTCCTCTATTAGCTCCTTGAGTATTCTAGGATGCATTTCATCAGGCCCGGGTGACTTGCAGGCATCTAACTTTTCTAAGTGATTTTTAACTTGTTCTTTTTTTATTTTATCCGCTAAACCTACCCCCTTCCCATTAGCATTCACTATGTTAGGCATTCCTTCAGACTTCTCGGTGAAGACCGAAACAAAGAAGTCATTAAGCATCTCTGCCATTTCCAAGTTTCCTGTTACTGTTTCTCCCTCTTCACTAAGCAGTGGGCCTACCCTGTCTTTGGTCTTCCTCTTGCTTCTAATGTATTGATAAAAAGTCTTCTTGTTTCCTTTTATTCCCGTAGCTAGTTTGAGCTCATTTTGTGCCTTTGCCTTTCTAATCTTGCCCCTGCATTCCTGTGTTGTTTGCCTATATTCATCCTTTGTAATCTGTCCTAGTTTCCATTTTTTATATGACTCCTTTTTATTTTTTAGATCGTGCAAGATCTCGTGGTTAAGCCAAGGTGGTCTTTTGCCACATTTTCTATCTTTCCTAACCAGCGGAATAGCTTGCTTTTGGGCCCTTAATAGTGTCCCTTTGAAAAACTGCCAACTCTCCTCAGTTGTTTTTCCCCTCAGTCTTGATTCCCATGGGACCTTACCTATCAGCTCTCTGAGCTTCCCAAAATCTGCCTTCCTGAAATCCATTGTCTCTATTTTGCTGTTCTCCCTTCTACCCTTCCTTAGAATTGCAAAGTCTATGATTTCATGATCACTTTCACCCAGGCTGCCTTCTACTTTCACATTCTCAACGAGTTCCTCCCTATTTGTTAAAATCAAGTCTAGAACAGCTTCCCCCCAGTAGCTTTTTCAACCTTCTGAAATAAAAAGTTGTCTCCAATGCAGTCCAAGAATTTGTTGGATAGTCTGTTCCCCGCTGTGTTATTTTCCCAACATATATCCGGATAGTTGAAGTCCCCCATCACCACCAAGTCTTGGGCTTTGGATGATTTTGTTAGTTGCTTGAAGAAAGCCTCATCCACCTCTTCCACCTGGTTAGGTGGCCTGTAGTAGACGCCTAGCATGACATCTCCCTTGTTTTTTGCCCCTTTAAGCCTAACCCAGAGACTCTCAACACTTCCGTCTCCTATGTCCATCTCTACCTCTGTCCAAGTGTGTACATTTTTAATATATAAGGCAACACCTCCTCCCTTTTTCCCCTGTCTATCCTTCCTGAGCAAGCTGTACCCATCCACACCAACATTCCAATCATGTGTATTATCCCACCAAGTTTCAGTGATGCCAACAATGTCATAGTTGTATTTATTTATTAGCACTTCCAGTTCTTCCTGCTTATTCCCCATACTTCTCGCATTTGTATATAGGCATCTAAAATACTGGTTTGATCTTTCCTCCCAGTTTTTTCCTGACTCTCCTTTCTCTCTGCCAATATAGCCCACACTCCCTCTTGTTTCCGACTCATTTCCCCGGTCTCCATGTTCCCCACTTACCTGTGGGCTTTGCTCACCTGTCCCCGTCGAACCTAGTTTAAAGCCCTCCTCACTAGGTTAGCCAGTCTGTGTCCGAATAGGGTCTTCCCTCTCCTCGAAAGGTGAACGCCATCTCTGCCTAGCAGTCCTTCCTCGAATAGCATCCCGTGGTCTAGGAAGCCAAAGCCCTCCTGGTGACACCATCTTCGCAGCCAGGCATTCACCTCCATGATGCATCTGTCTCTGCCCGGGCCCCTACCTTTAACAGGAAGAATTGAAGAGAATACCACCTGTGCTCCAAACTCCTTCACCCGTGCTCCCAGAGCCCTGTAGTCACTCTTGATCCGCTCAGTGTCACACCGCGCAGTATCATTTGTGCCCACATGGATGAGTAGCATGGGGTAGTAGTCAGAGGGCCGGATAATCCTCGACAATGCCTCCGTAACGTCTCGGATACGGGCCCCCGGCAGGCAGCATACCTCTCGAGATGAAATGTCAGGGCGACAGATGGGCGCCTCCGTCCCCCTCAGCAGAGAGTCTCCGACCACCACTACCCTACGTTTCCTATTCGCAGTGGTGGCAGCAGACTCTCCAGCCTTAGGGGTACGAGGCTTCTCCTCCTTTACTGTAGGGAGTGATTCCTTCTTTCCTGTATCAAGAAGAGCATAACGGTTACCTATAACCACGGCAGGAGGGTTCGGAGCAAGGGTGGAGCACTGCCTGCTGCCAGAAGTAACCAGCTGCCAGCGTCCACCCTGAGCCATCTCCTCCTCCACCAGTGGTGTATCAGCAGTCCTGTGTACTGGGACAGCTACCTCAGCTGTCTCCACATGGACACTGTCGAGGAATTGCTCGTGGATACGGATGCTCCTCAACCTAGCCACCTCCTCCTGTAGCTCTCTCACCTGCTGCCTGAGAGATTCCACCAGCAGGCACCTTTCACATTGGATGGTCCCCCCAGCCTGGATATCCGTAAGTGGAAATTGCAAGTTACAGTCTTTGCAAAACCACACCAGGATCTGGGTAGAGGCATCCATGCTTAGGCACTCTGTCTGGCTACAGGCACAGGTGGAGGAGACAGTAGCAGTGCTGGCACAGGTGTTGCGGGTCTTCCTAACCATCGTAAGCCTCCCTCTGTCAAACTCCCGTCTGCAGCCCCCTGTCAGCTGAAAGGGTTGTTTAAGCAAACAGTTAGAATGTAGTTGCTTTATAGGTATTAAGGGGAATCAAGAGAAAACAGATGGAACCGGCAAGGGACCCTCGCCCCCTTCCTGCTCCCCTTCCAAACTCCCTTGCGAAACTCCCTGTTAGCAGCCCCTGGTCGCAAAGCTCCCTGGTCGCTTGTGCGCTGCTTTATAAAGCCCTGGCCTGTATGAATGCCCCGCCCACTGATTAAGGCTCAGCCACTTACCAGAGGCTTCTAGCTTTCAAACCTTCCTTTGAAGCTCACAGCTTCCAACTGCCAGCCACAGCACACGGTCCTTCAAACAACCAAAACAAACAAACAGACTGACAAACACAAGCTCAGCACACAGCAAGTAACCCTCAAACACAAACAAACACACACTACAGACAGTCACTTACCCCAAAAGGTTGCTGTATTGCTCCTCCTTCACCTGGAGAACTCCCTTGCGAAACTCCCTGTTAGCAGCCCCTGGTCGCTTGTGCGCTGCTTTATAAAGCCCTGGCCTGTATGAATGCCCCGCCCACTGATTAAGGCTCAGCCACTTACCACTTACCATGATATAACATGATGTTGCGAAGGCCAAGATATAACAGGGTTAAAAAAAGAACGAGATAAGTTTATGGAGTATAGGTCCATCAATGGCTATATTAGCCAGGATGGGGAGGGATGGTGTCCCTAGTCTCTGTTTGCCAGAAGCTGGGAATGGGCAATAGGAGATGGATCACTTGATGATTACCTGTTCTGTTCATTCCCTCTGGGGCACCTGACATTGGCCACTGTTGGAAGACAGGATGCTGGACTAGATGGACCTTTGGTCTGACCCAGTATGGCCATTCTTATGTTCAATGAAGGCATGTGGGCACAGTTTGAGAGCAGGGAAAAAACGTAGTAGTAAATCAAGAATAAGGAGCAGGAAGAAATGGAATCAGAGATATAGGTGTGGGCTAGATTATATAGTGTCTTAAAAGTGAGGATAAGGCAATTAACTTTTAGTCTAGTGAATTATGAGATGGAAAACCTCTCCATAGCGTAGGGCTCAAATACTGCCTTTATAAGTATAAATTCAGCTTCCACTGAAAACTGTAGTATTGCATTCATGTATCTCTAGGGAAGAATTTGATCCTAAAAGTCTATACAGTCTGTTGACACTGACTGATAGCTTTTGTGTTCCGTGACAGACCCAGACCAGTGGGGTACAGGAGTCTGGTAGAGGGCAAATATACTGGTCACTGGATGAGTAGTTTTCTGTTCCTAGTGACCAGAGCAGGGGCTGCACTAGAGTAATCAGGAACCTGCTAGAACCAGTTAAGGAAGGCAGGCTAATTAGGACATCTGGAGCCAATTAAGAAGAAGCTGCTAGAATCAATTAAGGCAGGCTAATCAGGGCACCTGGGCTTTAAAAAAGGGATCTCAGGTCAGTTTGTGGTGTGAGGAGCTGGGAACAAGAGGTACAAGGAGCTGAGAGGGTGTGCTGCTGGAGGACTGGGGGGCACAAGCATTATCAGACACCAGGAGGAAGGTCCTGTGGTGAGAATACGAAGGTGTTTGGAGGAGGCCATGGGGAAGTAGCCCAGGGAGTTGTAGCTGTCATGCAGCTATTACAGGAGGCACTATAGACAGCTGCAGTCCACAGGGCCCTGGGCTGGAACCCCTCCAAACCTCCCAATTGACTTAGACTGTGGGTTCTTCCAGAGGAGAAGGTCTTTGGGCTGTTCCCCAACCCACATGGTGAATCTCTGCGGCAAGAAAATCCGCCAATAAGTGCAGGACCCACCAAGATAGAGGAGGAACTTTGTCACAGTTCATATTCTTGCAGAGCTATGACCAGAGTTCTACTAATACACCTTTCATTGTTCAAAAGACCTACTACCATGTTTAAAAAGAGAGCCTGGTGTTTGGTCCTATGACCCTCTTTGGCATGGGAATAAAGTATTCACCATGTCTAGGAGATCTCTGAAATATCTGTTTACTGTAGCTTACCACAATGTTCTACTTTCTCTTGCTGCTCTTCTTTGGATGGTACTACAGGACCCCAAGAACCAAGCCACAGAAGATAATTGTCTAGTTAGGATGACATCTGGTTCATTTGGCAAGGTTTTCTGGTTTTTTTTTTTTGTTTTTTTTTTTGCGGTGCATAAATGATATCATAATGCCATTGACATGTTTGGGACAGGTTTATCTCAAAGTCATCTGCTTCTGCAAAGGGAACTGTATGAACTCTTGATGACCCTGGGGACCTGCATTCATGAAAGAAAGTTCTGCAACCTATGTGTTGTTATGTTGATGGGATTTTAAGATAGAAGGGTCATTTTATAACTTTTGGCAAGAAATAAACATTTACAACTACACAGCTTGATTCTGATCATGCTTATGCTGGTTTTACACCTAACAGACACAATGCTAGTTATAGCAATATAAAAACTTAAGCACAGTGGGTGAAAAGTATTAATTCAAGGTATATCTACACTGGAGAAAATTCAGACATGTAATTCTCCATATCTATGCCCTGTCTACCTTGTAACTTCCTTTGCTTGTTGTCACGGGTGAAGTTCTACCAGTGGGAAATTATGGGTTCGCATATTCCTAGCGTGTAGACTAGTCCTTAGAATTTGATTTGGGAGCTGTGCTATATTCTGATTTGTAGCATAAATTTGAGAATGTCTTCTCCTCAGCTTCAGAACCCATATCTTACCTCAGGGTGTTTAATGTGCAGCCCCAGGACTTGACCCCGTTCACATGAGGGATTTATGTGGCCCATATGACACATTCAGATTCTGCAGAGGCAAAGCTGAGATGCCTAGAAGTAGATTTCCAGCCCCCATGGTTGTGAAGAAAACCTTTGAAATTTGAACCAGGTGTAAACTGATGCAACAATGTCATCTTGAGACAGGGAAGAACAAGAGAAACAGAGAAAGGAGCATGGAGAAGTAAGTGATACTAAGGGCAGCAACAACAGTGGTCCTAAATGTGAGAATATTTTCCAATGGATGATGCTGAATGTGACAATAAGCTACTGAAATAATGGTAATACTTAAAAGTTCCTTTACTATATAAAGGCCAGATTCTACCCTTAATCTTTGGGCAAACTTCCCATTGACATAAATAGGAGTTCTGCCATGGACTGGGGGAATTATACAACCCTAAATATATTCTCCCATCTATGGATCATAATTTTAAAAGGTCGGGATTTAGTGAAGACCTGTTGGGAGCTCTTGAGAAATTTTAACTATTTATGAAAAAGTGTTAAAACTATTTTGAAACATAAATTCTTCTTCAGCTTTTATCAGTGAAATAAGCCATATTATTATGACAAATACCAAAACCACAAATGTCTGCCCTTGTCCTGCCTAGAAATTGATCTAGAGCAGTGGTTTACAAACTGTGGGTCGCGACCCAGTCCTGCATTGTGGAATGTAAGGCACTGGATCGCGGCAGCTCTGGTCAGCACCACCGACTGGGCTGTTAAGTCCCATCAGCAGTGCTGCCTGGCTAAGGCAGGCTAGTCCCTATCTGTTCCAACACCACACTGTGCCCCGGAAGTGGTCAGCCGCAGGTCCGGCTCCTAGGTAGGTGGGTGGGGGGTTCCCAGCCAATGGGAGCTGGGGTGGGGGATGTGCCTGTGGGCAAGAGCTGCCGCGGAGCCGCTTACGTGCCTCTGCCGCGGAGCTGGACCTGCTGCTGGCTGCTTCCGGGACACAGTGCGGTCCATGGAGCCAGGACAAGCGGGAAGCTTGCCTCTGCACCTCGGCTGCACCGCTGACTGGGAGCCACAGAGGTAAGCCCGCACCCCAATCCTGCGCCCCAATCCCCTGCCACAGCCCTTAGCCAGCCCTCAAACCCGGAGCCCCTTCCTGCACTGCAAACCCCTCATCCCTGCCCCACCGCAGAGCCTGTACCCCCAGCCCAGAGCCCTGACCCTCTCCTGCACCCCGACCCTCTACCCCAGCCCTGAGTCTCACCCCAAATCCAGAGTCCTTTCCTGCACCCCAAACCCCTCATCCCCCAGCCCAGAGCTCTGACCCCCTCCTACACCCCAACCCCTGCCCCAGCCCTGAGCCCCTCCCACACCCTAAACCCCTCATCCCCAGCTCTGTTGGGTCACAGGCATCTACAATTTTCTTCAACTGGGTTACCAGAAAAAAAGTTTGAAAACCACTGATCTAGAGTCTCCTTTCTTTACATGTTTTCCCCTGCAGAGTATATATGTCTTGTGAATGTTCAGTTTTCTTTGTTTTGTATTTATAGAGGGAGCACATGCCTGATAATATTTCTCTGCACAACATCGCTAAAGGCTTTTGAAGGAAATAAAACAACCCAAGTCAGGATAGGCACAGTCCTTCCAGAAGTAGAGCCCAAGCAGTAGTTATTACAGCTGGATAAATAATGCAAAACGTTGTCAGCAAATGTTATATAAGGTGCTGATCTTACAAAGACTTATGCACAGGCTTAACTTTAAGTGCATGAATAGTCCCACTGTATTTAATGGAAGTAGCCCACATTGTTTAAAGTTAAGCATACGCATAAGTTATCTTTGCAGCATCAAGGCCTAAATTCGTAAATGAATTTGCTTCAGCCATGTTTACATTCCTTTTATGTTTGTTTTTCTATGAATATTTGAGTGATCAGTCTTTACTGATTTGAAAAAAAGTTTGTGGACAGTGGTTTTCAAAGTAACATGGACATGTAGGATACGTCCAGACTACCCGTCGGGTTGGCGGGTAGCAATTGATCTATCGGGCATCGATATATCGCGTCGCATCTAGACATAATATATCGATCCCCGAACGTGCTCCCGTCGACTCCGGAACTCCACCAGGGCGAGCGGTGGTAGCAGATTCGATGGGGGAGCCGCGGCTGTCGATCCTGCGCCGTGAGGATGGGAGGTAAGTCGAAATAAGATATTTCCGTAGCTGAAGTTGCGTATTTTACATCGACACCCCCCACCCAGTGTAGACCAGCCCGTAGTCATGAAAACCAAAATGTAAATTTGTATATGCAAGCATTCATACCAGAGGTTCTAGTGCAATGTTCCTGTCACGAATCAAGAACAATACTGTATGACTTATCTGGCCAATAACCACTAAGCAATGCAGCTTGAATTTTGAATATTTGCTTTCAATACAGAGGATTAAAGATTAGACAAGATATATGTTGAATACATATGAATAATAGATTCAAGGAAATCACAATCTTCTCATGGATATTCCATGGACAAAAACTAATTCCTTGAATGAATTATTCTCTTAGTGATAGTAATTATTAGAACTGAGTTAATAATTCAGAATCAGTTTATCTGAGGATTTTTGCCTCTTTTTCTGTTTGCAAAACTTTCAAATGTATTTGCTGTTGAAAATTACCTACAGATTTCTCAGTGTTTAATCCTGGTCTATAGATCATTCATAAACTGTTCATAATGAATTTTTATAAGTTGCCATTCACACTCTGATCCCTGCTCCTGCAAGCATCTCTGTATGTACCTTGAGTATGGTGGGCAGGCAATTAAGCCAATAGGTCTATTGTGAGTAAAGTTAAGAACACGCATGTGTTTATAGGGTCAGGACTTGAGTTAGTTACATAATTCACACAATATTATTTTTGATCACCGGTTGTACTTAACCGGTACAGCACAACCCGTAAAACTTACAATCAAATATATCACTTGAAGACTGTTTTAGCTCAAATATTCAAATAATTGTTTCAACATTTGCTTTTCAGAGTATATGCGGGGGTGGGGGGAGCTTGAACACTTGAATGGGGAGAGCAGGAATGAAAAGGCTGCAAGTAAAGCTGGTCAGAAAAATTGGGTTGTAACTTTTTTTTGTCTGAATTTGCTGATTCATTAAAATCAAAACATATTGTGAGATGGTTTGATTTGCATGAAATTTCTACCAGAAATCAGGCAGGGTTTCAAAACTACCTGGTTTCCTTCCAGCCCATCTGCCCAGCTCCTCAGTGGGTGCCTAGAAGTCCTGCGAGTCCTGACTCCCAGACTTGTGACTTCTGAGCTTCCTTAGAGTCAGGGTTCCCAGGGCTTCCAGGCTCTCTGGCTTTGGACAGCCCTCCAGGAGAATGGCTGTGGACCCAGGGCTCCTAACAGAGCTCTATGAAGAACAGTAATTTCGTTTCATGGAGAACTGCAAAGTTTTTGGTTTTCATTCCAAATTGAAGTGAAACCCAATGCTGAAATCTGGAAATCCTCTGTGAAAGGGAATTACTCTCCCTGCCCAGCTGTAGGTGCCTGCCTGGTCAAATAGAGATTGTTTACATATTCAAATTAATGTGGTGGTGGTGGTGGTGGTGGGGGAAATGTTCCACACCTGGTTCAGCTTTAGTAATCAGTGTCTGGATTTATGCAGCCAAACAGACAATATAAAGTTGTGCAATGTGTGGTTTTAGGGAAAAGGGGATTTTACAAAGATGGCAGGTTGCCATTTTGTACCCATTAGATTAGTCTGCTCCTTTCTCCACCACTTATTCACTCCTTCTGTCCAGTGAAATTACCATCTCTTGCTCACATCTCAGGGGTTGGAGTTAGACCAGCAGCAGACACTGTATAATAATGCTTTCATAAACACATAGTACTAGCTAGGCAGAGACTAGCACAGGCATCACACCATTGATCATCATCCTGTGAGTCAGGCATTTGCAAGCACCTTCTCCAGGCTGTCATCTTGCCGCTATGAAATTAAAATCTGAGTCAGACCCCAAATTAAACTTCTATTATTATCATCCCTAATTTAACTAAATCTAGCCATTTACCATTGTGTATTATGTGCATAAATCTGGAAATCTATCACTTTGGCATATTCCACTATTCTGCACCTTCAGCTACACATGCAGTCCCTCAGTGGTTTTTACGTTCTCTGCATAACATAATCTAACAGGATTCAAGCAATGAATCTTGTGCCTTCACTGATCCAATTTATTGCCAAATAGCTAAGCACCAGTTGTGACAGATGAGAAGCTGCTGTGTATTAATCTATGATTTTAAGAGGGCTAGAAGTTGGCGGTGCGGGGGAACGAAAATTACAGTAGGGTCATAGGAACAACAAGAGGGGGAGAAAAAGTGGGGGAATCTGCTCAAACTCTTATTTGTCTATACACAAATGCAAGGAGTACTGGAGGTTTTAGTACATAAGCTAAACTGTGACTTAACTGGCATCATTGAGACTTGGAGGGATGAATCTTATGATTGGGATATTGGTATAGAGGGGTATTGGTATAGCTAGTTCAGGAAGGACAGGCAGGGAAGAAAGGGAGGAAGTATTGCATTGTACATCAAGAATACATACACTTGTTTTGAGGTCCAGAAGGAGGTGAGGCAGACCAGTTGAAAGTTTCTGGGTGAAGATAAAAGAGGGGAAAAAACAGTGGTGATGGCAGGTTTACTATGGACCACCAGATCAGGAGGAGGAGATAGATGAGGCATTTCTAGAAAAAATAGGAGAAATACCCAAAACAGAAGACCTGTTAGTAATGGGGGATGTTAACTACCCAGACAACTGTTGGAAAAGTAATATGGCAAAACACACAATCTCCAGTATGTTCTTGAAATGTATTTGGAAAATGTCTTGTTTTAGAAGTTGGAGGAGGTGATCAGGGAGATTGGGGGAGTGTCTTAACAGGTGTGTCCCATGTAAGATATGGGAGATAACTGTCCTGCTCTACCCAGGACTGGTGAGGCCTCAGCTGGAGTACTATCCCCTGTTCTGGGCGCTGCACTTTAAAGAGATGTGGACAAATTGGAGAGAGTGATAAAAGGTTTCGAAAACCTGCCCTATGAGGAAAGGTTTAAAAAAACTGAGCATGTTTAGTCTTGAGAAATGATGACTGAGGGGAGACCTGATAACTGTCTTTCAATATGGTAAGAGCTGTTATAAAGAGGATGGTGATCAACTGTTCTCCATGTCCACTGAAGGTAGAGCAAGAAGTAATGGACCTAATCTGCAACAAGGGAGATTTCGATTAGATATTAGGAAGAACTCTCTCGTGACAATGATAGTTAAGCTCTGGAATAGGCTTCCAAAGGAGGTTATGGAATCTCCATCATTGTGGGTTTTTAAGAACAGGCTAGATCAACACCTGTCAGGGATGGTCTAGGTATTCTCCAGTCTGCTTCAGCGTGAGGGAGGCCTAGGTGACCCTTCAAGGTCCCTTCTAGCCCTACATTTTTATGATAAGCTGTTTTGTTGCTTTAATGCCTATTTTTGCTGAAAGGCTTTTGTTCTAAATAAATACTTTGCTTTAAGGAGGCTGTAGCTTGATGATGGATTTGTCTCTTGCAAGTTTAATGCAGTTCTCAGTTTATCTCTGGAATCTGAGGTAGTGCACTACAATAATTTCCTGGGAAGGCTTTTGTAGCTGCAAATTCAGGAGTTAGATGGCTAAATTCCATTATTTGCATCCACAAGTAATTGTGCACACAATTGTGGATGGAATGTTTTTGAAAATATGCCTTTTAAAGTTTTAGAATGTTACATTTCCACCACTTCTTTCCCTTCGCCTTCTTGTCCTGTACTGCCCTTCCACTCTCTTGCACCCAATTTAAACAATGAGATTAGTCCTTTATGTTCCATTATTATTATTATTTGTTAGCATTACAATAGTGCTGAGAGGCCATAACTAAGATCGGCACTATGTTGTGCTAAGTGCTGTACAAACATAGACTGGAAGACAGTCCCTGCCCGGAAGGGCTTACAGTCTCAATAGACAAAGCATGGGAGGGAAAAAGAGCTGAAGGGACTTACACAAATTCATAGAGCTGGTCAGCAGTCAAGTGAGGAACAGAACTAATGTCTCCCAACTCTTTGGGTACATCTATATCTGAGCTGGGAGGTGTGATTACCAGCTGATGTAGATGTACCCACACTAGCTAGAGCAGAGAGAGCATGCTAAAAATAGCTGTGTAACTGGGGTAGCACGGGTGGTGGCTCAGACTAGCTACGAGGGGCCCTCTGCGTACATACTGAGGTGGCTAGCCCAAGCCAACTGCTCATGGTACCCCAGCTATACTGCTATTTTTAGTATGCTAGCTCAAGCAGAGCTAGTGTGGGTATGTCTACACGAGCTGGAAATCACATCTTGCAGCTCAAATGTAGACATAGCCCTAATCTGATGTCTTGTCTTCTACAACATAAGACTTCCACTGTCCCAGAACTACTGCTCCTGATTCCCTTCCTTCTAACAGCCTCCTGTGTAGTCATACTGTGTACACTGTTCTCCTAAGACAATCAAGTTTGTACAATGGCTTTAATACAAAGCTCTATTGTCTCAAAAACCAGGAAGATGTTTTTTTGAGAAACAACTATGTCATGACTCTCATTCATAATATTGATGTCCCTGTTCATACCCTTTTCATGGTATCCTTTTTTACTATTTTAGCATCAATTCTACATTGTTGTATAGATGATCTCTATATCTGTTGAGAGAGAGGAATGAGTTGAATCATAGAAGCATACAGTTAGCTCTCTTTTCAAGTCATTAATTTTTATTCTTCATTGGTCATAATATATATATTTTTACATTTCAAATGGATTTTTAAATTATACTTTTAATGGTCAGCTTGTTAAATGTGGTTAAGGATCCTTCCTTGTTAAAGCTACTTCTGCTAAGTAACTATTTTTTATTGATGCTGTTAACATTAATTTTAAATGTAAATAGACTTTGATTAAAGATGCCAATTCTGAAGAAAAAATTAGTTGGTCAACTGTCTTGTTGTTATACAAATCATATTTCTGTCAAATGGCAGGAAATATAATTTGAACAAAGATTAATTACATAATCATTATACTGGAGAAATATATTGTTTAACATAATTTGTTAAATGGAGGAATTTAATATGCAATAGTAGATTTCCAAATTTATACAAATAACCAGATGGTGAGCAGATATTTTTAATTAAATAATGTTTGATAATTATAGCTGATTAATTTTAGGTTTGACTCAGATTGTATTTCCTGGAAATGTATTTTTAGTTTCCTTACAATGATGCGAATATTGAATTTGTTGCTGAGGTCTGGAATCCCGAAGAACTGTGATCAGCATTATGAAGTCTCGGTTCTGTTTCACTTGGTAAGACAATAGACACAGATAAGGACACCCCAGCACATGTTTGGTTGGTTTGGTTCTGTTATTGGTATCTCAGGGCATGTCTATACTGCATCTTTGAATTTAAAATGTGTTGTATTGGGCCTGCATCACTGAGTTTTCTCTATAGGAGCAGGAATAGCTTTCTACAACAGCCCCGAAGTATGCAGGGGTGTCATTTGCTATGGGGCAAGAGGGGCAATTGCCTCCCCATACTTTGATGTGCCTCCACCAAAGACTTTTCATAGGTTTGTCTGTATGCTCCATTTAGCCTTCCTCTCTCCCTCCCCTTCCCCCCATTTTATATACAATCATTAAAATAGACAATGTTCCTAATAAGAGTGATACCCTTCCAATTTCCTGTGTTACCTCCAATCTGGATTATATGGAGGAAGCTCTTTGAATTTATATACTGTGTATTTACTCTCACACTAGCTTCGAGCCCCAAACATTTTAACCTATAAGAATATTTGAGGACTAATGCCCAGCCATCTATACAAAATGATAAACGGCCCAATTCTATCAGCCTTCCTAAAGTTTAGAATACCTTATTACTAGGGCTGTCGCTCAATTAAAAAAAATAATCACACTGATAAACAAAATAGAATACCATTTATTTAAATATTTTTGGATGTTTTCTACATTTTCAAATATATTGATTTCAATTACAACACAGAATACAAAGTGTACAGTGCTCACTTTATATTTATTTTTGATTACAAATATTTGTGCTGTAAAAACAAGAGAGAGTATTTTTCAGTTCACCTAATATAAGTACTGCAGTGCAATCTCTTTATCATGAAAGTTGAATTTACAAATGTCAAATTATGTACAAAAAAACTGCATTCAAAAATAAAATAATATAAAACTTTAGCACCTATAAGTCCACTAAGTCTTTAGAGTCCACAAGTCCACATCAGAGTGTTGCTCTTTTAAGACTTCTGAAAGCATGTTCCACACCTCGTCCCTCTCAGATTTTGGAAAGCACTTCAGATTCTTAAACCTTGAGTTGAGAGCTGTAGCTATTTTTAGAAATCTCACATTGATAATTTCTTTGCATTTTGTCAAATGTGCAGTGACAGTGTTCGTAAATCAAACAACATGTGCTGGGTCATCATCTGAGACTGCTATAACATGAAATATTTGGCAGAATGCAGGTAAAACAGAGCAGGGGACATACAATTCTCCCCCAAGGAGTTCAGTCACAAATTTAATTAATGCACTATTTTTTTTTTTTTTAAGCGAACATCATCAGCATGGAAGCATGTCCTCCAGAATGGTGGCTGAAGCATGAAGGGGCATACGGATGTTTAGCATATCTGGCACATAAATACCTTACAACGCTGGCTACAAAAGTGCCATGCGAATGTCTGTTCTCACTTTCAGGTGACACTGTAAATAAGAAGCAGGCAGCGGTATCTCCCATCAATGTAAACAAACTTGTTTGTCTTAGCAATTGGCTGAACAAGAAGTAGGACTGAGTGGACTTGTAGGTTCCAAAGTTTTACATTGTTTTGTTCTTGAGTGCAATTATGTAACACAAATCTACATTTGTAAGTTACATTTTCACGATAGAGATTGCACTGCAGTACTTATATGAGGTGAATTGAAAAATACTATTTCTTCTCATTTTTACAGTGCAAATATTTGTAATGAAAAATAATGTAAAGTGAGCACTGTACACTTAGTATTCTGTGTTGTAATAGAAATCAATATATTTGAAAATATAGAAAAACATCCCAAAATATTTAATAAATTTCAATTGGTATTCTATTGTTTAACAGTGTGATTAATCACGATTTTTTTAAATTGCAGTTACTTTTTTTTTTAGTTAATAGTGTGAGTTAATTTCAATTAATCAACAGCCCTACTTATTACATTGTAGTCCCATTCTGATCAATGGGACTTCTCAGTCAGAGCCCAATTCTGTGAGGTGCTGATCCCTCTGGGCCCCACTTAAGCAAAGCACGTAATATGTGCTTATTCCCATTGTCTTCAGTGAGTTTTAGGCATGTGCTTGAAGTTAAGCACATGCCTAAGTGCTTTGTGGACAAGGCCACAGTGCCCTCCCCCTTGCAGGATCAAGTCTACATTACCATGATACTCAAAGGACCTAATCCAATGGGAGTCTTTCTTTGACTTCGGTGAGCTTTGGATCAGGCCCACTGTGCATAAGGGTGGTGGGATTAGGCCCAAAATGTTTAGGCAATTTTTTCATTTATTATTTTTGCAGCTTCAATGACATGAATGCCTACTTGAATGTTCTGATCTCCTGTTTTGGGCCATGTAGCTGAGGTAGGTGGGAGTTTGGTGAGACCTGAGGACACTCAGCATCTTGTAAGAGGCACTTCTCACTCTGCAGGATTGGGATCATGTTAGCATCTTTTGTAGAAGAACAAGTATGAGATATTTAATACTTATAGCCTACCTGAAGCACATCAAGAGACACTATCAGTCTGACTGCTTGTGGTGTTTGTTTCAGTTGCGTGTCCATTTATCTATTCCCTAGACACTGTAAATGTCTAGAAAAAATGGAATGAACAGGTTGAAATATTATAGCAGAACATCACAGTTCAAAGGCACTAATATTAATAAAGAGAACCTTTCAGAATCTGCCCATTCCAACTACTATGAGAACTGAAAATGGCCCAACATTTACGCTGTCTGGCAAATACGATTCTGGACAGAAAGAAGTGGCTTTGAAGGTTGGCAGTCCACTTTGGAGGCCATTATCAAACATAAAAGAATTCTTAAACCACCCTCCTGACTGCAGCTTTCTTAGAGATAGCTCTCAGCCTGTCATGTAGACAAAGTGCTGGTGGCCTGCATCATCCTTCTAAATGCCATTTTCCTTTATCTCGGCTTTAAGTCTGCAAAATCCTTCCTCCATTATGTGCCTGGTGCAAATCCTTGTCCTCTGCCTGCCTTTTTATGTTGAAAAGTGTTCTCCCTGAATTTCCACTATTTCTGCTATGTAATTCTGCACATTTCCTGCAGATTGATATTTTTTTTTTTCCTCTTTGTTAATCAGGAGTATAATTTGCCATCTTCTACCTGAGAATTGGGAGTATATATAATTTGAGCTGCTTCTTTGTGGAGTCTTCTGCGACTATTTAATTTCCACATATGGGTTGTGGTTTTTTTGTTGTCTCAGATCTGAATCTTTCTTAACAAAAGGATTGATTTTTGTGGTAGATAATAGCATCACTTACGGTATATTCTGGGCCTTGCAATGCTGGTGCTAGTGAGTCTGAAATTCACCTACAATGTGACAATTTTTGCAACATCTCTGCAAAAGACATAATGCTATAACTATCAACTCGACAATAAAATTGTCTGGTCTGAAATGGGAAACTGAGGACTTAACAATAATTTTTTTCACCATGAAAATGCTGGAAAATGAAATAAAACAATACTATTGTGTTATGAATACTATGTCTTCCATATACTTTTAAATGGAAAATGTAGATATGAAAATGAGGGGTATGTGGCATACTGTTCTTTCAGTCAGCTACAAATGCAAACCTGTTACAAACTGACATGCAGTACATTTAGCAGTAAATGACATTTAAAAAAAAATCCAAAAGTTTTCTAAAATACAGCAAACTTTTCAGATACACTAGCAAATGCGAGACTAGCAAAAAGAAATGCAGAGATTTATTTTTCCAATTTTAAAAAAGCATTTCAAGTAATTTTTCTCTTGTATGTATATCTGTGTATTACTATTTGTTATCTGTTAAAATATTGACCATACCTTAAGACACAAATGAAACATAGTTTCAGTCTGAAGATGCTTACGTCTGAATCCCCCTGAAGTCAGTCATCATCTATCTACAATCCTGTCTGTTCCTAGGACTTCCTGCAAGATCTCCATCACCTAGATAACTTGTTTTTGCTGCTCCTGGGGTGGCTGTTAACTAGAACTGTGCAGGAACCAGATTTTCCATCTTGCAAGAAATTCTGCAGTTTGACATTTTTTTTCTGCTCTGAAATGGAACAACAACAAACATTTCCCACAAAATATAATTCCAGAAAAAAATTGTTTCAGTTCAGTGGAAACAACTTTCTGATCAAATTATTGTATTTGTTCTGATTTTGCCTTTGTACATTTTAAAAAATGTACACAATTTCTAAACAAAAAGTTGCTTTGAAAGTAGAATCAAAACATTCCTGTAGTGGGGCAGCTGGAACAGGCCAGAGAGGCTCCGCAGAGCAAAGGAGAGGGCAGTCTCTTCCTGACTAGCAAGGGAGGAAGACTGGCTGCTGAGGTAAGGAGGTAGCATCTTGGACCAGAGCAGTCCTGGGCAGGCTCAGGGGAGCAGAGGAGAGCTCCAGCCCAGTTACCTGCCAGGCTGCGGCCCCTGCTAAAAAGGGTCGAGAAGGTGCACGAGGCCAAAGGGGAAGTGACCCAGGGAAGATAGCCAGACAAGAGGGGAGAGAAGGAGGGCAGAGAGAGGCTGCCGCTAGAGGGTCCCTGGGTCATGACCCAGAGTAAGGGGTGGGCCTGGGTCTCCCCCTTCCCCCCCCTTGTACTGCACCTGGCCACAGAGGAGTATGGCCGAGACAGACTGCAACTTGCCCCTAAGGTGAGGGGCTAGACTTTGGGGTTGTGGTTGGCCATTGAGGCAGGTGCAAGCTGAAGGACTGCCATTAACCCCCTGTCACTCCCCGGAAGGGGGTGAGAATGGAGTAGTGGGTGCTGGTGGAGGGCAGTGTCCTGAAGAGGACACCGCTGAGCGAGAAGCAAGGCGGTTCCCAAATCAGCAGAGAAGACAATGGGCGAGACACCACACCCAGAGGACACTCCACAGCTGACAAGAGCTAATTCCCAGAGCAACCAGCAAGAGGCACCAGCGGTGGTGCATCTAGACCCCGTTACAATTCCATTCTGAAAATATCAGAATGGAATATTTTGACCTTATCAAAATGCTTTTTTTATTTTTTTCATAGAAATTGACGCATATCTCCAGAATATTTTGCTTTTCACAAATTTGCATTTTCCAAAGGAAAAACATTCCATTAGAAAATTTCTGACCAGCTCTACTCTTAACAAAGGTTTTACTTATACTTGCATAAACAGACACAAATCCTGTCTCCACTAAAGTCAATCGGAGTTTTGCCATAGACTTCTGTATGTCACCCTATATACATATGCATCTGTATGGGTGCACATGCATGAGTGTACATCTTCTATCTATCCATCCATATATCTATTGTGTATATAGATTATTATGGTTGGAAGGTACCTCAGGAGGTCATCTAATCCAACCCCCTGCTTAAAGCAGGACCAATCCCCAGACAGATTTTTACCCATTTTCTAAATGGCCCCCTCAAGGATTGAGCTCACAACCCTGGGTTTAGCAGGCCCATGCTCAAATCACTGAGCTATCCCTCCACCCTATGATTCTCTATACTTATACCCAGGTAACTGTTTAATCTATATTTCTATGTGGACAGGAAAAATCAATTGTCTAACTGATGGGGATCCTGCTGGAAATCATAGGAACAGACAGTCTTAGGGGAGAGAGGGGGAAGGAGGTTAAGGTGTGTGTTTTGATATAGCTTGAGTTACTGAAAAAGCCAAATCCTAGGAAGGGTGGGGTCAGATTTGACCTTATATAGCATGCAGCGATTTCATATGGAGGAGGAAGGGAGTAGCACCTGTTCAGTCTCCAGTATGTTTTCTTCTAATCTTTGTTCACCTTTTGCATCCCAATCCAACTCCCATCCTTAGCTTCAATCTTACTAGAAACAATGGGAGAATATTGGGTGGACATTGTTAGTTAGTGCGAAAATCATAAGAAAATCCCTTTTCAAGAGCTCAAGAATGCGTTTTTAAAACCCCACCTTAAATCACAAGACTTGCAATAATGTCATGAATAGAGATGGTTAGGAATCTTCTGTTGCAATGACTTTCGATGGAAAATGCAGTTTCCACAAAATTGAAATTTTCCATAGGAAAATTGTTATTTTGCTGACACTTTTTGATATTGCATTGGGAAAATTGAAACAAAATATTTAATTTGGGGTTGGTTTGACCCAAATTGGAACATCAATTTGTTGAACTGAACTGAAACATTTAGTTTTGTGTCAGTACACCATTAAACGGTGTTTGCCTGAGGTGCTGTAGTGTCTGGAGAGAGTTGTAGTTCAGGTGCTTTATGCCCCTATTCCTTCCTATGTGTCAAGCTCCTTGGATGGACTACATCTCTGATGATGCACCACAATCTCCCCTCTGTCTGAACCCTGTGACTCTTCATGAGAGGTACTGCAGGCATCTAAGGGAGATGTTTAATGACTCAAAGCAAAATGTTTCTTTAAGGTTCAGCACACCACAATGAAACACTTTGACTTAGGAATGTTGAAACAAAATGTTTCAACACTTCCAAGATATAGTTTTTGAAACTTTTGTTCCATTTCAGGGTGAAAACAAATGTCAAAATATTGGAATATTCAGTGGAATGGAAATTCTGAATTTTGCTCAGCTATAATCATGAGAATTGTCAATGTAGTACTATTTAGACAGTCACTTACACACAATTTTCTTTTAATATTTGTGAAGTGGCCAACTTACCAAATTCTAAGCATATGGCCCTAATTTTATTTTTGTTAAATCAGCTAATATTTTAATGCAAAGTTCAGAATCATTAACTACTGGATCTGTTCCAGAAGTAAAAGGATTAACAAATATTAAATCATCTAATTTCAAGATTTATGACCAATCCTGCTTCATTAGGATTATTGCAATGGACTTAAACAGGAGTAGAATCAAGCCTTTACTGGCACATTTTTTTAACTAATCAGAAATTAAATCAAACTTTGAAATGTAACACTATTCTACTGGAATATTGAACATGAGCAATAATATGAAGAAAAGTGAGCTGTTGTTTTTTGTGCTATAAAGTCACATCCTTAGTGAACAAATTTCATAAAGTAAGCAAAGTGGTTAGAATGGAGGAGCGATGGGACTAAAAGCATCCAAAAATGAAGGAACATTAAAGGGAAAAATTTCAAATGCAGGTACAAATAGTACATCCACAACGTGCACATCTACCTATCGTGCTGGTCCAAACTATTCATGATGTACAAATAAAGCTATTGCATGCCTAACTATTTATGTGTATAGGTAAATACCTGATTTCTGAATAGGTTTGGTTGTTGCCTGTATTTCTGTAACAGCAACTGCTGATTCTGCTCCTGAAAATTTGGAGCTAAGATTCTGACATAAACACAGAGCAAAAAAAAAAAAAATTAAATCTTCCACATTGACTTTAACTCACCCAGCTGTGTCTGGGTATTGTGGCAGTTTACAGATCAGTATATGATGAATTGCACACGTTCAGAGAGTGGAAGTCTTAACTTTGAATTTCCCTGCTTTTGTGGGTTTAAATCAGACCTTCGACATTATTCTTTCAAAACAGTGAGATAGCGAGCTATTGTGATCCCTTTATCTGATGAAGTGTTTTTCTATTTTAAAAAATACTGCTCTGTATAAGCTACCTCTTGTACTATGAAATTAATATGCATTTTCAGATTTCTTAGGAATCCTAGGTTCTGTGCTTGCATAGTACCTGTTTATTTCTGGTTATTTCATACAATTGTATTTTTATCCAAACATTTATTAGAAAGCATCTGCACATGAAAATGGGATGATTTTTTAGAATTTAGAGGAGAGAATGGAAGAGGGCAAAGTATGGGCCAGATCAAATGAGAAACATTCACATAAAAAAGAATCTGACACATCAGAAAAGGGCAGACAAATAAACAGTGACAAGTTTTTAAAGTGCTTGTACACAAATGCTAGAAGTCTAAATAATAAGATGGGTGAACTAGAACGCCTCATGTTAAAGGAGGATATAATATAATAGACATCACAGAAACCTGGTGAAGTGAGGACAATCAATGGGACACAATCATTCCGGCATACAAAATATGGAAGGACAGAACAGGTCATGCTGGGGGAGTGGGAGGGGGAGAGTGGCACTATATGTGAAAGAAAATGTAGAATCAAATTAAGTAAAAATCTCTTAAATGAATCTACATGTTCCATAGACTCTCTATGGATAGTAATTTCATGCTCTAATAAGAATATAACAGTAAGAATCTATTATCGACCACCTGACCAGGACAGTGATAGTGACGATGAAATGCTAAGGGAGATTAGAGAGGCAATCAAAATACAGAACTCAATAATAGTGAGGGATTTCAACTATCCCCACATTGACTGGGTACATGTCACCTCAGGACGAAATGCAGAGACAAAATTTCACAATACTTTAAATGACTGCTTCTTAGAGCAGCTGGTACAGGAACCCACAAGGGGAGAGGCAATTCTCAATTTAGTCCTGAGTACAGTGCAGGATCTGGTCCAAGAGATAACTATAACAGGACCACTTGGAAATAGTGACCATAATATAATAATATTTAACATCCCTGTGGTGGGAAGAACACCTCAACAGCCCAACACTGTGACATTTAATTTCAGAAAGGGGAACTATGCAAAAATGAGGAGGTTAGTTAAACAGAAATTAAAAGGTACAGTGACTAGAGTGAAATCCCTGCATGGACACTTTTCAAAGACACCATAATAGAGGCCCAACTTAAATGTATACCCCAAATTAAAAAACACAGTAAAAGAACTTAAAAAGAGCCATCATGGCTTAACAACCATGTAAAAGAAGCAGTGAGAGATAAAAAGGCATCTTTTAAAAAGTGGAAGTCAGATCCTAGTGAGGTAAATAGAAAGGAGCATAAACACTGCCAAATTAAGTGAAAAAATGTAATAAGAAAAGCCAAAAAGGAGTTTGAAGAACAGCTAGCCAAAAACTCAAAAGATAATAACAGAATGTTTTTAAGTACATCAGAAGCAGGATGCCTGCTAAACAATCAGGGGGTCCCTTGGCCGATCGAGATACAAAAGGAGCACTTAAAGACGATAAAGTCATTGCGGAGAAACTAAATGAATTCTTTGCTTCAGTCTTCACGGCTGAGAATGTTAGGGAGATTCCCAAACCTGAGCCGTCCTTTGTAGGTGACAAAATGAGGAATTGTCACAGATTGAAGTGTCACTAGAGGCGGTTTTGGAATTAATTGATAAACTTAACAGTAACAAGTCAGCGAGACCAGATGGCATTCACCCAAGAGTTCTGAAAGAACTCAAATGTGAAATTGCAGAACTATTAACTATGGTTGGTAACCTGTCCTTTAAATCAGCTTCTGTACCCAATGACTGGAAGATAGCTAATATAACGCCAATATTTAAAAAGGGCTCTAGAAGTGATCCTGGCAATTACAAACCTGTAAGTCTAATGTCAGTACCGGGCAAATTAGTTGAAACAATAGTAAAGAATAAAATTGTCAGACACATAGAAGAACATAAATTGTTGGGCAAAAGTCAACATGGTTTCTGTAAAGGGAAATCATGACTTATTAATCTATCAGAATCCTTTGAAGGGGGTCAGCAAACATGTGGACAAGGGGGATCCAGTGGACATAGTGTACTTAGGTTTCCAGAAAGCCTTTGACAAGGTCCCTCACCAAAGGCTCTTACGTAAATTAAGTTGTCATGGGATAAGAGGGAAGATCCTTTCATGGATTGAGAACTGGTTAAAAGACAGGGAACAAAGGTTAGGAATTAATGGTAAATTTTCAGAATGGAGAGGGGTAACTAGTGGTGTTCCCCAAGGATCACATAGCTGAAGTTGTATAACTTAGCTTGATTTCCCCTCCTCCCCCTGTAGTGTAGACCAGCCCCAAATCTAGGTATTTATACCAAGCTCACCACAGTTGCAGATGTCTGCTAACAACTCAGCACTATGTTTTGCAGTCCATAAGGGCTGGTCTACACTAAAGCTGTCGACCTAAGTTACGCTACTTCAGTTACATAAGTTACATAACTGAAGTCGACATACCTTAGGCTGACTTACAGCGGTGTCTACACTGCACTGTGTCGACGGGAGATACTCTCACTTCGACTTACCTTCCACCTCTTGGGGAGGTGGAGTACAGATGTTGATGGGAGAGTGCTCTGCCATTAACTTAGCTCGTCTTCACCAGACCCGCTAAATCAACACCGCTGCATAGATCGCAGCAGTGCCGATTTAGCTGTAAGTATAGACGAGCCCTAAGTGTGTACTATAATATTATTTTTCTAATACTTAATAACACCAGTTTACATCGTAGACTAAATCACTATTTAGTATTGTGACATATGGTGTGTGGGTATGTGTCTATACTGCCTATGTTGTGCATGGTCTATTTCCCTCTGGTTAGGAAAAAAAGGAGAAAATAAGTTGTTACAATTGACTTTTATTCACTCACATTAAAGATAAAATTAAAGACTCTACTAATTGTGTGTGTGTGGTGCACATCCCCTGTAGCAGTGTGGCAGGGCTGTTCTGTTGATCCATCCTGACATCATGTGCTAGAACAGGGGTCAGCAACCTTCCAGAAGTGGTGTGCTGAGTCTTCATTTATTCACTCGAATTTAAGGTTTCACATGCCAGTCATACATTCGAATGTTTTTAGAAAGTCTCTTTCTATAAATCTGTAATATAGAACTAAACTATTGTATGTAGAGTAAATAAGGTTTTTAAAATGTTTAAGAAGCTTCATTTAAAATTAAATTAAAATGCAGAGCCCCCCCGGACCGGTGGCCAGGACCCGGGCAGTGTGAGTGCCGCTGAAAATCAGCTCACGTGCCGCTTTCGGCACGCGTGCCATAGGTTGCCTACCCCTGTGCTAGAACCTTGCCTTCAGCTGCTGAAGTTCTACTGACTCTTTCTTTACAAGTGTGGCTTGTTAATTCTATTTGGAATAAAACGGTAGGTGTGGCACTCCAGGGAAGAGGAACTAGGGCGCTAGGTTAGATGAGATCATGGAGGAAAATTCTTGGGATGCCAAGTTTATGGAGGATGTTATTATGTGTGAGTTACCATTAAAGCCAAACCACAGAAAGTTCGGGGTTTGGACACTAACTCAGAATGTGTGCATTGTTAAGGAGAGATGGGAACTCAGTCCACTTACAAACAAACATGTACAAACAATTTTTATTAGCCTTAGAGTGATATTGAACATGCCAATATAATGTGAATGTTTGACTCAGTATCTAAAATGCCAGGTGCCAGGAGCAAGAAGCTGGTGCTAAGAAATACCAACTCTCAGGGTCTCCAAAGTTCAGCTTTGTGAGAAGACCAGAACTGGCAACAGAAAGAGCTAATATGACTGACTAAGAAAACTTTTCTTGTTGTTTCCAGCTCCCCTCATGTTCTCCAATTGTGGAGGCAGAGCAGAGGCAGCAGGAATAGCAGAGCTATCCATTCTGAGTCCACTATATATTCCAGCTAGAATGGATGGCCAATCTCCATGCCCTTCCTAAGAAGAATTTTCAGCCTCAAAGATTCTTTATGAAGGTGAGAGAGCAGTGAGAGAATAGAGTTGGATGCCATCAGGGCCGGCTCTACCATTATTGCCACCCCCAAGCAAAAAAAAAAAAAACTGCTCTGACTTTGGGCTGTTGCCACCCAAACTGTCGAAGCAGGGGGGTGGTGGAAGGGGAAACTGCTTAGATTGCAGCCTGAACTGCCAAAGCAAAAAAAAAAAAAGCTTGGACTCTGCCGCCCAAGAATGGACGGAATGCCGCCCCTTAGCATGTGCCACCCCCGGCATGTGCTTGCTCCGCTGGTGCCTGGAGCTGGCCCTGGATGCCATGCCATGTGGGTAGAGACAGCTCTTCTTTCCCGCCTCAAAAGCTATCCCTGTCAAAGGATAGCATCTCAGCACTTGCCCTCATCTCTCAAGACTGTTCTAGTAGGTAGTATATGTAAAAAGAAAAACAACAGAATCAGCACATTTTTTAGTTGCACAATGGATCCCCCAGTCTGACTGGGCCCTTTGAGCACTACCATGACACAGAATAAAACAAACCTTGATTGTCTTTGTAGGCAACAGCAGGAAATGAAATTGCCTTTGGATAAAAATTGTTCCTTTTGATTGTATATTTTGTCCTCAATCTTTTCCTTCGGGCAATCTATGACAATTTCAGGAACAATTTTTCCCCGAAGCAATGTTTTATTTCTCTTCACTTCCTTCTTCTGATCCTTTATAGTTCAATGTTTTGCTTACAAGGCAAAGCATGGTGTTTGAGTGAGTGTGTGTATCTGTGTACTACTATATTTACTTATTTATGTGTGTGTATACAGCATGTGTAGGTGGAAATATGTTAAAGGAACACTTTCAAGGCTGACAGGATCAAATTTAATTCTCCTTAAAAATATTTTTTTAATATGTTCTCGAGAAATAGAAGAAAAACTATCCACTTCTGGACTGAGGGAAGCAATGGTCATAAAAACCCAACTCGTGGGATTGGTGAAAAATAACAAATGTGGAATATTGAGTTTGTGGGTATCATGTGTACGCATATGATGAGACCACACATGTGATGGCCATGTATGCTGCACTGGCCCCCTTCTTTCCTTGCATGGTTCCATTCTTGTGAGCCAGCAGAGGTTTGAAAGAGATGAGTATCTTGCACTCTGAAATGTGCTAGTGAAGAATCCTTCCCAGTTTATATCCTCTGCCAACTCGCAGTAACAGAGTGGACACAAAGAGGCAAGAGAGGGCACAGCTGGCATGCAAAACTCTGTCATCAGCATGCCCGCATCTGCAAAATTGGTTGTGAGCAGGTCACCCAGCTGGGATTTTAAGACTACTGCGGCCCTCAGTTTGGAAAGTGTATTTTTTTCCCCTTTGTATTAGGGACATGTGAAAACAGATCCAGCACAAATTTATATTTTTCAGAGTAGGACACGTGTGAAATCTTTCGTCCTGTTGATCTTGGCACAGTCCCTGTAAGAAATTAGTACAATTAATGACATTTGTTGTTCTAAAAGGCCTTCAGCTAGGAAGGCGAAGCCAAAATGTAGGAGAGAAGCAGTTTGCTAACGTGAAATCCTGAGTGCCTTGAGTGAGGGGCCGAGTGCCGTCAACTCCCACTGATGGCAGCTGAAGTAGAGGAGCTGTAAAGTATCATGAACTGGATTCAGATGCCAACCCCCTTATTTCACCACTCCCCACCAGCAGGGCCAGTGCTTCCACTAGGCGACCCTAGGCGGTCACCTAGGGCGGCAGGATTTGGGGGGAGGCATTTTGCCGTCCCCGGCGGCAATTCGGCGGTGGGGGTCCTTCCGCTTCGCGTCTTTGGGGCGCTTTGGCGGCGGGTCCTTCACTCGCTCCAGGACCTGCCGCGAACCGCTCCGAAGACGCGGGGTGGAAGGACCCCTGCCGCCGAATGCTCTGAGGAGGACCGCTGCTGCCTAGGGAGGCAAAAACCCTGGCGCCGCTCCTGCCCACCAGGCACCCCGCACCAGATCCTGTGAGTTGCTGAGCGCTCCTTGGGAGGTGAGTTGAGAGCTCTCCACATTTCCCGGGGAGGGCTCAGCTCTTCACATGATTAGGCCCTATGTGTTCTCCCCATCTAAGACATTGCCTTTGAGTCACATGTAAACTCTAACTGGTTATTTATTCCATATGGAGTACAGATTGCTAATGCTCTTGTCTTGCTGGCTTCCTGCGTCTTCTTTTTTTTTTTTTTTTTTTTTTTACCTAATGCATTGTGGGGAAAAACTGAAATAATGTCTGTGTAATAAGGTGGCAAGGCTTTTCCGACAGCCCATCTTCTTAGCACGGGTTAGAACCCTTCATAAAGCTATTGGGAGTTCAGCTCATTAAATCCTGCCTGAAGGTAAGTGCAGTGGAACAGGCTATCAGGGAGGAGCTAGGGCTAGGGGTACCTGGAGGGAAACTTGAAGGACAGCCATGCTCAGGGAGGAGTTTCCTGTTGGCTGGCTGTTGTGGTGTTTTTTTGTTTTGGGGTGGGTTTTTTTAGTTAGCCAAACTCCAGGACTGGGATGAGCCTGGCCACTAACTTAGGGGCTGTGTGCTTTATTGGGGATGGAGTAGGGAGATGGCTTAATCACAGTAGGTTAATAGGATTCTAGCATTAGTTTAATTCGTTCTAGTCAAGTTATTGAATTAAATAACACATCTCCAAAGTTACCGAGATGATATCATGAATGTTGACATTAGTAAACCACACTTAGGTCACGCACTTCCTACACTGTATGACCTCTACAAACAGGAACACATTCGCTTGTTTAAAGAGTTTACAAATCAGATAACTAATCTGGGAATTTATTGTCAGTATAGAGATACAAAGAAAGATGCTGGCTGGCCATAAAAAAAATAACCCCACAGCTCCTTCTGAGAATGAATAAACTTGACTCTGTTGTTCTCCAACAATGTGTGTTGCTCTGGAATCAATTAACGCAACTGAACATTAAGCACAGGCACAAGGAAAGAATCTTGGGCGTGGAGATCAGAAGGAGCTTAAACAGAACAATCTTTCATAGATGAGGTAATAAGAAAACAGACCAGAATGGATCCAACCATTAAGAGTCTGATGATAATAACAGAGTCCCTAATTCCCTCAATATATCTAGAAGAGCTGATGGAGGAACCAAACAAATGGAAGGCCAAAACTCTCTGCAGAATCATGCTTTCTAGAGCTAGCTCACTCTGTTCTGCAGTTACTAACCTGTCATAAGCTAGAGGCATTAGCGAATGAAGCATCAGGACCAGCTCCAACAGCTGGAGAAAACTGCCCTGTTAATTCCAAACATTGTACAATATAACAATCTGCTTTGCAATGTAAAGAGTCAGGGCCAAGTCCATCCCTACTGTAACTCCACTGAAGTCAGAGATGTTGCACTATGGATTAATTTGACACTTGATGTTTAAAAATAATGTGGGAGACTTGTGTTTCTATGAAGAATGGATAGATAGTACTGTTCTTAGGCACCAAATCTGTCCTGATCAGCTTCTCATTTAAGAGGGCAATTTTTCACTGATATGGCAGACACCATAACTTATTTAACACAGTGGGCCAGATTCTTTTCCTTGTGCCACCTCTTCAAGCTGGTCCCAGTGCTAAAGGAACTGGAGAGCTGCAGGATCTCCCTCATTTCTCCCCTGATGCAGGGGAATCCCCAGCTCAGAGCCATAGCCTGCTCCTACATCACTATCCATGTAGTCCTCAATAGGGCCTGGGGAACTTTGATGGGTAGGTGAGCATATGACCAGAGAACACTGCAGTCTGCTATGCCCATGTGAAGAGCTGCCCCTTTGGGGCCACAGATAGCAGTCTTAGGCTACATCTTCACTACGGGGGGGGGGAGTCGATTTAAGATATGCAAATTCAGCTATGTGAATAGTGTAGCTGAATTCGACGTATTGCAGCCGACTTACCCAGCTGTAGCGACGGCGGCAAAATCGACCTCTGCGGCTTCCCGTCGACGGTGCTTACTCCCACCTCCGCTGGCGGAGTAAGAGCGTCGATTCGGGGATCGATTGTCGTGTCCCGACGGGATGCGATAAATCGATCCCCGAAAGGTCGATTTCTACCCGCCGATTCAGGCGGGTAGTGTAGACCCAGCCTTAGATTACAGCAGCACTGAAGTTACTCTGATCAATATCAGGGCCAGCATAGAATCAACCAGCAAGAAAGGAAGCTGCAACTATGTCTGTGCTGAAAGCATACTTGACACGGCAAAAATTTGGCCCAATCTATTGTACAAGAGCTGTTTGGAAAATGGTATTTTTCCAAGAAAAAGTGAATGTTTTTTTAATTGCTGATTTTTTTAAAATCAAAAACATACGAAAAAAGTGAATTTTGAAATTTCAGTTTTAACCAAAAATACCAGTTCTAATCATTACTTTTTGAACAATGCTCCACAGTGAGGAATCAGAGGGTGGGTGGACATTTTCTCGCCATGTATTTTGCTAGTCATAGCAAATATGGTCATATTTTCACCCACACTTTTGCTTTGATACGGCTTTTGACTCATGATTTTTCATTCCCATGATCTGCCTTTTTTCTGAATATCAAATGCAGACAGACTTACTTGCTTTCCTTGCATTCCCAACACCCCCTGTACCTTAAATGGAAATTTGTGTTGCACAAGGAAAGCATGATCAGACTCTGAGTAGGATTCTTCCTTCAGGAGAAGAAAGATGCCTTTTTAGGTAAGAGAACAGGGCTTAGGAAGGCTTAAGTTCTATTCCTGAGTCTGCCACAGACTTGTCGTGTGACACTGGTCAAGACATTTCTTCTTTGTTCCATTGTTTCCTTGTCTGTAAAAGAAAAATACCTACATAGCCCCTTTCCCTGAGGCATGGCTCAAACTTCCTCCCTGTGGCTTGCTATTGGAGTGGTTTCTCCCCTCTCCTCGAATGGATTGGGTCCTGTTTGTTTTTGTGATGCCTGGTACCTCCACCCAGCTTGACTCCTCACTGTGCCTGAGACACAAAGGGTGCTGTCCCTTGGGAAAATGAATAATGCTACCATTGCTGGCAGGACTATAAAACCCTGACACCTTCCCAGTTGGATGCTACACTGAGGATGAGTCTGGAGACAAGTGCTGCAGCATTGTGAACATTGGCCAGTTTCCACAAACAAACAAAAGGATCCTCTTGGTTTCTTTACCCATGGTGTGGCAGGATCCTCTCCTGGCTCCCTGTTCCAGAGCCCCTCTGGCTCTCAGTAATCTGTGTCAACTTGGAGTTCTGCCATTCTGGAAACTGGCCTCTGCAAGGCTGGAGCTGCCTGGCCCATGTACTAAATCTCATAGCTGTTCAAAGACTCCGTTAGTGGGGAGGGAAGGGGAGTTAATCAGAGAATCCCTGAGCTGGTCTGCTTCTCTCTCTTTCAACTCTTCTAAACTCAAAGCTCAAAACTGAAACTAAAACTAATCCCTGTCTCTGCTGTCCCTTTCCACTGAGGGGCTGAGCCAGAGGTAAAAGTAACTTAAAGGACTTACTGGAACTCTGGAGTCCTTAGGAGGGGGCAGGGCCTCATCCTGAAGAGGCGGGGCCTTTAAATCCCTGGGTGCTTTAAATCATGATTTAAAGGGCCAGGGGCTGCGGCTGTGGTATCACCCCTGGAGCTATCAGCTGCAGAGGCGGTTGGGAGCCCCGGGGGTGATTTAAAGGGCCTGGGGCTCCAACTGCTGCTATCGCAGCGGAGCCCTGGGCCCTTTAAATCACTATCGGAGGAGGCTCCCGGCTACCGCCGCTACCCCGGAGCTCCAGCCTCTGGCGGAGCTTTAAAAGGCCCAGGGATCCGCGGCAGCCGGGAGCCCCTGGCCCTTTAAATCACTGCCAGAGCCCCGCAGCCGCTACCTCAGGGCTCCAGCAGCGGGGCTTTGGTGGTGATTTAAAGGGCCCCAGAGGGTAGCGGCAATGGGAGCCCCGAGCCCTTTAAATCGCCACCCAAGCCGCGCTGCCCGGGCCCCGGAGTAGCAGTGGCAACTGGGGGCTCGGGTGGTGATTTAAAGGGCCCGGGGCTCTGGCTGCTGCTACCACTCTGGGCCCTTTAAATCCTCCTCAGAGCCCTGCTGCCAGAGCCCTGGGGTAGCAGCGGCGGTGCTGCGGTGGCAAGATAAAGGGCCTGGGGCGGTAGCGGTGGCCGAGCCCCTGGCCCTTTAAATCACCACCGGAGCCCCGCCACCACTACACCAGGGCTCCGGCAGGCTCTGGGGACGATTTAAAGGGCACAGGCGGTAGTGGTTACAGGAGCCCTGGACCCTTTAAATCATCCCTGGAGCCCTGAGGAGGTGGCAGCGGGGCTCTGGCAGCTATTTTAAGGGCTGGGACAGTAGCGGCTGCCGCAGCCCTGGACCCTTTAAATAGCCGCTGGAGCCCCGCCACCGCTACCCCAGGGCCCCGGGGACGATTTAAAGGGCCTGGGGTGGTAGCTGCGGCAGGCGCCCCGGGCCCTTTAAATCACCACCCAAGCCCCGCTGCTGCTTCCCCAGGGCTCCAGCAGCAGGGCTCGGGTGGCAATTTAAAGGGCCCGGGGCTCCAGCCACTGCTGGGAGCCCCAGGCCCTTTAAATTGCCACCAGGGGAAGCCGATCTGCCCCGGTACGACGCATCGGCTCTTGTCAATACGCTGTACTGGTGCGTACCGGCTTACTTTCACCTCTGGCCTGAGCAAACTGTTTGTCCAGATTGTTAGAGCAAAGGTCAACTATTTGCCTATAAGCCCAGCTGTTATATCAGGAGCAATGGCTGCTTCTGCAAACACCCGCTGCAGCCCTCTGTGCAGCAAGATTATGCGATAAGACAAGGCGGCCAAACCACCAGCCTAGGTGAGACAGACAGGCACTGCTATTTCAGTCTAACATATGCCTCAGAGTGGAGTGCCGGGGGGGGGTGCGGGGTGCTGTGGAAAGAAGTGATGAGTTCAAGCAAATTTTAAACTGCATCCTGTTATGTATCCATTCCCTTGCCTCTCTCTCAATCTGCATACAAGGCCTTTTGAAATGTTCCTTCCGCATACATGTATAAGGTATCCATGCTAAGTTGTTGGTTGCAAGGTATAAAAAGGTTTGCTCTGCGCTTGTAAGGGGCTCTCTCTCTGGCATTAGCCGAGGAGAGCACCCACTCAGCTGACTGGTCAATAAAAACTTAAAGCCGTCTTCTAGACTCCCGTGCCTCCTTGGGGTAATTGGGCAGCTCCAGGGGGAAACGAGCCCATTTGGCTAAAAAAATCACCCCATGCAGAAGCCTCCCCATTGGCCTCTGCAGGAGTTTCTAGTCCATTCTGTCCCCACACTTGACTCCAAGCATGCTGGGAAATGGTGTCAGAGGGTTCTGGTAGTCATTGTTGTAATCCATAGGGTAAGACCCCCAGAGACTTAGTCCAGAGTTCCAGCGGCTGGCAAACTCCAACTCGGGGTTACATCTACTTCAGGGTGGTGTTGTGAGGCTAAATTTATTAATGTTTGTGAAATGGTTTGAGAGTCTTAAAAGGTGTGTAAACCCAAAGGAGATTACTTAGATTCCTGGGGCTCTGTCTGCTGGTAGCTCAGGGAGAGAGGCACACTGTCCCTGGTAGGGATGGGGAGCCAAGGCAGATTCAGAGTCTGCCTGGCAACCAATAGGGAGTGAGATGCCCTTTCCCAGGAAAGGGGAGAAGCCATTTTTTCTGAGACAGTCTGGAGCCAGCCAGGGTAAGGGCAGGACTGGCTGTGTTGGGAGCTGGTGAGTCCCAAGCCTGCATGCAGGGTTCCCTCTGAGAACTGGCCTCTAGGGACCTGAAAGCAAGATCCCTCAGCTGGGCTTTTCCTTCTGCACTGATGACTCCCAGTTTGTAGAGTTTTGCTGGGAAACTTCCCCAGTCAGGCTGAGTTAGCCCTCCAGCTGCATAGGTGAGACCAGTCACCACATGGTCAGCCCTGCTCTGGCTGCTAGTCCAGGGCTGCTGCCTGCTGTGAGTGTGTCTGGACGCTGGGTAGGAGACTACAGTTTGGATTTTAGTATAGTTGTGTAACCTGCACCCCTTTGTGATGAGGGGAAATCCTGGGACTGAAGCAGCCTAATTCCTACTTGAAGAGGATCCCTGCCAGCAGAGATCAGCCCCTATGCAGTGACCAAGGAGTCCAGAGTCATCTCTGAACCTGAGGATCATTCATGGAGTTTGTGAGTGCACCATCTTTTAGTCAGTCAGTCAGGGAAATTATTTTGGGTACTCCCTACTCCATGAACTGTGTCCTCAAGCCAGGGAGTAAGGTTTTGGGGATTTTATAACCTGCTATGTATTAAATTGGTGGAGGGACTTACCACCTTCTCCCACTTGTGAGTCCTTTGTACTGAACCCAGTCAGCCACACTGCTAAACCACTGCAGAGAAGATCTTGTGGTCATAGGTCATCAAGGACCCCAACAAAGTATGTGTACCAACGGGACACTGATCTTACATTGGCTACATGGGGTCACGTGACTGGGGAAAGTCACGAGTACTATCAGTGTGGGCACTGGTGACCCTAAGAATAGTGCTTTACTCTGTTATGTTATATTTGTCTCCTGTTTAATATAATTACTGTGTTGACTATATTGTATGTATTTGTGTTATTTCTTGGGAGTCTCCAACTATCTGGCAAGTAAGTGGGGATTACCCTGTGGTTAGAATTTTCCTCCCTAGCTGCTCTGGTGACCTTGCCAGGAAGGAGCGAGTGGGGTGGAGGCACCGCCAAATAAATTCATAGGGAAAAATAAAGAAGATACACCCTGCTGAGTGGGTGGCGGGATCCAGAAGAACCCAGACCTGTCTATCAAAATCTGTAAGCAGATTGGCATTAAAGAAGGTAACCGGGTGGAGAGAGGGTGCTACAGCTACAATGTTTGTGACTAATGGTATTCTTATTCCTAGTCAGTTGTTTAGCTGCAATATTGCTTCCTTTCTTCTTGAGTATGCATGTCACTAGCATCAGAATCATCAATGTTCTGCTTCACTTCAGCAAACCCAAGAGTTAGAACTAAACCACATGATTTGGAGGAGAAATTCCAGAAAAGAATACAAGTTTCTGGAAGCGGGCAAAGATCATTTAAATCCTGTCTGGGAAATATTAGGGTTAGTTGGGAATCCGGAGCTGCCGCAGACCGTGATTGTTCTTTTAATTGTGTCACACATTGATTGCTATTGCAAGTAAATATTTCTCCTGTCAAATACATGTCTCTGATAAGCTATTGAATGCTGAGACGCTTAAGGTGAGATCCTTTTTCCAGGTAGCACAAAGGGGCCCTAAAAATCTCATATGCCTCTTGAGGACCCCATTACAAGTCCTGACAAAGGTGGTGAGTCTGGGGCAGGAGCGGTGTGTCACAGGGGGGCTGCAGCATGCAAGGCTGTGGGGTTCTGGGCAGTGCTATGGTCAATAGGACAGCCTGGAGAGGCAGCTATAACTTAGCCAACCCCTCTCCCCACCAGGCATATCTGAATAATTCTGGAGGCCTCTCCAGCCTCCCAAACAGCCCAGAATCAGGAAGGTATCATTGTAGTTTAAAGCCACTTTCGCTCCAAATCTGGCTGGCTTGTGAGTTCTGTGCTGAGCCTCTTAGCGAGTTATATTCCTCAGAGGCATGTTTAAAAAACTAAAATCCAGGACTCCGAAAAGCCAGATTTTCTGTAATTTCATAAATTATCTCTAACCATTCATAGTAACATCTGCTAAGGGACCTCTTGGGATTTGAATTAAGAGTAGGTTCCTTACAAAGCTCAGGTGCTGTCCTGAATATCCTAAGGGAACAGTCAGACATATAAGAAAACATTAGCTGTAACACTTTGGACCTTTAAAATAAGCATATGACACACAAACTAATAGTATCTAATATGATTTGACAAGTCCAACACATGTAATTCTAATGTAGCTGTAATGATAAATAATGTATTATGCCTAATGGTTTGACTATAACAACTCATAGATTATATATAATGAGAAATATTTTCCATAATTGCTTTCCTTATGGTATAATATAACTATGGGAGTAAGTTATGCATGAGTTTTGTGACACATGATAATCTATCAATTTAAGAAGCTCTAGAGTGTGCCCATATAAATATGGCAACTAGCTCAACCTCATGACGATGATGCCTCATACAGTCAGATACTACTTAATGTGAGTGAGTGTGCCAGATTCTGACCTTAAATCTGAATGAAAAATGTCACTTTAGAGTCTGAAGGCCCCAATTAACCAAGCACAAAACACGAGCTTAAACCCATCCCTACTCAGAACTTAGGCCCAGATAGAAATCCGTGGAAGCTGGGAGCCTAAATGCCTTTGTGTATCTGGGCCTTACTGCTTATGTGTAGAGCTGGGGGAAATTCCAAATCACGATTTATTTATTTATTTATTTATTTTCATTCTGAAATGTTACAAAGGGATGGGAAATTTCAAAATGTCAAGAAATTAAATTTCTGAGGGTTACGGAAGGAAAGTTGTGTCAATTGAAATGTTTCACTTCTATTTTGGCTTTCTTATATACTGTTAAATGTTATGTTATTTTTTTAAATTTTATTTTATTTTAAGGTTTAAAATTAGGGTTTAATAATGATTTTTGAATTATAATATAAAATAATTGTTGATAGGTAACCTAACTCGTAATTACTTGGGTCATTGGTATTGTAATTGGTAATTGGTATTCTAAATGGTCATTGGAGTGATTCTAAATGGTAGTTGGTAATTACTATTTAAATTGGTAAGCTAATTGGGACTTGGTTTTTTCATTGGTAATTGGTATTCTAGCTGTTTTTTGTAATTGGTTTAATAATTGGTATTGTAATTGGCATAAAATATTAATATAAAATATGTTTTGAAATGAAAACTCATTTTGAAACAAAAAATCAAAACTCTCCGTTCCTATAAAAACCTTACTGAAATGGCTTGTTTTGATTTAGTGTTGTTTTAAACAAAGTTGCATTGAAATCAACTGTTCATATAGAATATTTCAAAACTGAACTAGCATTTTCCAATGGAAAGACTTTTCCTCATGGAATTTGAGGCCTGCTCTATTTAAGCGCTTTGCTGAATCAGGACCCAAACTTTGCTCTGGACAGAGCTTTTCTGTCACACTTCTACTGTGCCTGTACAATAGGTCTAAGTATCTGTCTAGATCATGTATGCACAGACAGCACCATTAACTGTCCCAGCAGAGTGGGCAGTATTTTTATTATTTGTAATTTAAATGCTGTTTGAAGACAGTCAAGCTAAAAGAGGCTATTTAAGCCTGCCAAACAGGTATTTCCTAAATACCTATATATACATGTTGATTGTTTTTCTGTTTGGGGGAGTATTAAGCTTGAATACTGCAATACACTGAACATACATTTTAATATAATTTGGAGAGAAGGCGAGTGAAAAGAAAAAAGAATGGGAGTTTAGAGATATGCTAATGACTTCTGTATAAAGAGAATGAAATGAAGATCTGAAGGGATTGTGACTAAATTTGTTCACTTCACAGTCTTTGATGATACCCTGGAAAAC
The DNA here is from genome assembly GCF_027887155.1 of Malaclemys terrapin pileata. NCBI lineage: Eukaryota > Metazoa > Chordata > Testudines > Emydidae > Malaclemys > Malaclemys terrapin. Next base: position 141,198,998 of record NC_071507.1, read on the forward strand.
TAGCAATGCAGAAAATACCTGGTTTCTTGTATAACTCATAGCACAAATTTTCATGGATGGATACACAGATTGTCAAACACCATTTCATGCTTGTTATATCCTTTGGAAAAAAATAGTCTTTTTATTTTTTTCAGATGCACAAAATTGCAACATCAGTACACATTCTAGCTGGCCAAAATGATTTGCTGGCAAGTTTTTGGATATCTGATTCATTATTTTTGCATTATTCTATGATAAACATAGAAAGATAGAAAAGATTTGTTAGATCATCCAGTTCATCCCTGTGCTGGTACAGAATTGTTCCCTACAGCACATTCTCTAGTGCTTTGTCCAGCCTTGTTATCAATGCCTCAAATGATGGGTCTTGTCCAGGAAGAGTACTCACCATTAGTGATCACTGTGAGTACAAACCAGTGTTGGGATCTTTTCCAGCCATGGGAAGGAAGATTTTTAATATGCACAAAAGGAATGGAAAAGAGTAGCCAAGGAAAAGCCGTTGAACTGAATACAAAGGGACTGTGCTTCAGAGTAAAAGGCATACACTTTATAAAAGAATATAGTTTTCAAGAATGCATCCATTCCAAATAACCAGAGGGCAAAGCTGAGCTTTTAAATACAAAATAAAAAGTCCCTATACTTTGTTAGATAAATTGCTTTCATTTGGTAGCAAGCATCCTTAACAAATGCCCAGTTACTAAAACATGGAAGCTTTGAGTGCTTAGTTTTCAAACGAAAAAGGTCAGCTTCTATTTTCCTTGGCTGAAGTCTGGCTTGAAGTCTGGGTGGCTTTTTTTTTTTTTTTGGTCTCCTAACCTCCAAATAATAATAATGATGAAGATGGTTTGGGAAAGTAATTTTAAAGGCTCCTCTGATATTGAAGTATGAGGGTGCATTTATAACACAATTTTTGAGAGAAACTTTATCCCTCTTAAATTATTTTCAAACTCTAGAAATGCTTCAAAAACAATTCAAGACCTTTTGTCTCCACTTGTGAGAAAGTTCAGGATAAGTTGTAAACCCTTATATAAAGTGCCTGGATTTTGTAATATGCAATTCAAATTTTCAAATCCTTCCCCCTCCTTTTATTCCTTTTACATGTCTTGTTTAATTTAGCAAATCAAAAATCCATTTATTTCTGATTTGAAAGTAGTTAATACAAATAAATTGTGGCTGACATTTGCTAATCATTAATGTTCTTGCAGTCTGCAATATTCATTATTTCCTGTTGCGATGGGTATTGAGAAACATATTTACCCATGTCCCTGTATGATTGATCATGTGTTATGTGCACACTTTGTGATACATCAAATGAACATAATGTATTGCTGTTGTTCAATATGGAATGTGCTGTACATGTATTATTCCTAGGCAAAAACCTTATTAACCTGTAATCAGCACTGAAGAAATCCATCAGTCATTTTGTACCAAAAGAAAAAGAGAACACTGTAGTCTCATCAAAACCCATAAACATTCAGGAGACTGGAAAATCAATGTTAAATTGCCACTTTCCAAAAAAACCCACACAGCTGCACAGTTAAATTCACCTAAATAATCTAAACTCTGTCCTGGAGCACCATCAATCTCTCATCTTTCCTGCTGTGTTCCTTTGGTACAAATTTTTGAAGTTGGGTTATGTTTGGAGCAAGAGTTTTTTCTAACAGCCTTAAGAAGACACCACCCCATGGCTGGCCACTAATAGTACTGATAGAGTGATGCTACCATTACTAACTTCTCATTTTCTATTTCTCTTCTTTATTCAGAAATCCACGGCTGTAGGCTACACATCTCACATTTGGAGAAGGCACTGTATGGAAACCACAGAGCATTTTTTGTTTTAGAAGTGATTTCATACATACACATTTCCAATAGTAAGTATGATGTTTCAGCATAACAGTAACCTTTACACTTTCCACAGAGTGCAATAACTTCCTGATCATGGCCCAGGAGGTTTTGACTGCACTGTGTATAATGTTAGTTTCATAGCTGGCAGCGCGTGGAATCTCTGTCAAAAGATTGCCATCGGTATGCTGTTTCTTCAAACAGGAATTATACAGTGCCATATTTTTTCTATGCACTACATATGACTATAAAGAAGGCTGGAGTCTGTCCACCCAATCTATATTGTTAAGAGTAAGGTATTCCAGTCACTGTGTGTGACAATCCTGTGGGATCATATATTATTTCAAGAATTTAACACACCCGAATTTTCCATCTTAATGCACACAGCTCTCCTTGTTGCTCCCCAAAATGTCATAGAATCATAGAAATGTAGGACAGGAAGGGATCTTCATAGGTCATCTAGTCCAGTCCCCTGCACTGAGGCAGGACCTAGCATTATCTAGACCATCCCTGACAGAGGTTTGGCTAACCTGTTCTTAAAAATCTTCAGTGATGGAGATTCCACAACCTTCCTAGATAATTTGTACCAGTGCTTAACCACCCTGACAGTTAGGAAGGTTTTCCTAATGTCCAACCTAAAACTCTCTTGCTGCAATTTGAGCCCATTGCTTCTTGTCCTGCCCTCAGTGGATAAGGAGAACAATTTATCACCACTTTCTTTATAACAAACGTTTACAGACTTGAAAACTGGCACCATATTTCCCCTCAGTCTTCTTTTCTTCAGACTAAACAAAACTATTTTTTTCGATCTTTCCTAATAGATCATGTTTCTAGACCTTTAATCATTTTTATTGCTCTCCTTTGGACTTTCTCCAAATTGTCCACATCTTTCCAAAAGTGTGGTGCCCAGCACTGGACACAATACTCCAATTGAGGCCTAATCAGCACAGAGTAGAGTGGCAGAATTACTTCTCATCTCTTCCTTACAACACTCCTGCTAATACATCCCAGAATGGTGTTTGCTCTTTTTGCAACAATATTATATTGTTGACTCATATTTAGTTTGTCATTGGCTATAACCCCGACCCTTTTCTGTTGTACTGCTTCCTAGGCACTCATTTCCCATTTTGTATTTGTGCAATTAATTATTTCTTCCTAAGTATAGTACCTAACATTTGTCCTTATTTAATTTCATTCCATTTATTTTGGACCATTTATCCAGTTTATCAAGACCATTTTGAATTCTAATCCTGTCCTCCAAAGCACTTGCAACCCCTCCAGGCTTGGTATCGTCCACAAACTTTATAAGTGTACTCTCTATTCCATTATCTAAACTAGGGCTGTCAAGCGATTAAAAAAATTAATTGCGATTAATCACACTGTTAAACAATAACAGAATACCATTTATTTAAATATTTTGGATGTTTTCTACATTTTCAAATATATGATTTTGATTACAACATAGAATACAAAGCATACAATGCTCATTTTATATTTATTTTTATTGCAAGTATTTGCACTGTAAAAAAACAAAAGAAATAGTATTTTTCAATTCACCTAATACAAGTACTGTACTGCAATTTCTTTATCATGGAAGTTGACCTCACAGATGTAGAATTATGTACAAAAAACTGCATTAAAAATAAAACAGTGTAAAATTTTGGAGCTTGCAAGTCCACTCAGTCCTACTTCTTGTTCAGCCAATCGCTCAGGTAAACAAACTTGTTTGTATTTGCAGGAAATAATGCTGACCACTTCTTGTTTACAATGTCACATGAAAGTGAGAACAGGTGTTCTCATGGCACGGTTGTAGCCGGCGTCACAAGATATTTACGTGCCAAAGATTAATATGTCCCTTCATGCTTCAACCACCATTCCAGGGGACTTGCGTCCATGCTGATGACGGGTTCTGCTCTATAACAATCCAAAGCAGTGCGGGCTGATGCATGTTCATTTTCATTATCTGAGTCAGATGCCACCAGCAGAAGGTTGATTTTCTTTTTTGGTGGTTCGGGTCCTGTAATTTCTGTATCGGAGTGTTGCTCTTTTATGACTTCTGAAAGTATGCTCCATAATTCGTCCCTCTCAGATTTTGGAAGGCACTTCAGATTCTTAATCCTGGGGTTGAGTGCTGTAGCTATCTTTAGAAATCTCACATTGATGCCTTCTTTGTGTTTTGTCAAGTTTGCAGTGAAAGTGTTCTTAAAATGAATAACGTGCTGGGTTATCATCCAAGACTGCTATAACATGAAATGTGTGGTAGAATGAGGATAAAACAGAGCAGGGGACATACAATTCTCCCCCAAGGAGTTCAGTCACAAATTTAATTCACCCCTTTTTTTTTTTTTTTTTTAATGAGCATCATCAGCATGGAAGCATGTCCTCTGGAATGGTGGCCGAAGCAGAAAGGGGTATATGAATATTTAGCATATCTGACACATAAATACCTTGCAATGCCAGCTACAAAAGTGCTATGCAAATGCCTGTTCTCATTTTCTGGTGACTTTGTAAATAAGAAGAGGGCAGCATTATCCCCTGTAAATGTAAACAAACTTGTTTGTCTTAGCGATTGGCTGAACAAAAAGTAGGACTGAGTGGACTTGTAGGCTCTGAAGTTTTACATTGTTTTGTGTTTGAGTGCAGTTGTGTAACAAAAAAATCTACATTTGTAAGTTGCACTTTCACGACAAAGAGATTGCACTACAGTACTTGTATGAGCTAAATTGAAAAATAAAAGAAATAGTATCATTTTTACAGTGCAAATATTTGTAATCTAAAATAATATACGCTTTGATTTCAATTACAACACAGACTACAATATATATGAAAATGTAGAAAAACATCCGAAATATTTAATAAATTTCAGGTGGTATTCTATTGTTTAACATTGCGATTAAACCTGCAATTAATTTTTTTAGTTAATCACGTGACTTAACTGTGATTAATCGACAACCCTAATCTAAGCCATTTATGAAGATATCGAATAGAACCAGACCCATGACAGATCCCTGTGGGACCCCATTCAATATGCCCTTCCAACTTGACTGTGAACAATTGAAAACTACTCTCTGCACACAAGTTTTGCAACCCGTTGTGCACCCGCTTCATAGTAATTTTGTCTAGGCTGTATTTCCCTAGTTTGCTTATGAGAAGGCCATGTGATTCATTGGGGGGTACTGATTAGCATTCATGTCACACTCCCCATCAGTACCTGACCCAAGCTGGGGAAGCTAATGATTCAACCAGCAGACCAAATTCAGTGATGAATCCTGGTCACGTGCCACATAAGGCACATTGTGCATATGCTAAGAAGATGTGAGACAGTATTAAAAGCCTTACTAAAGTTGAGATATATCACATCTACTGCTTCCCCCAATCCATAAGGGTTGTTACCCTGTCAAAGAAGGATATTAGATTGGTTTGGCATGATTTGTTCTTGACAAATCTGTTTTGACTGTTGTTATCACCTTATTATCTTCTAGGTGCTTACAAATGGATTGTTTGCTCCATTATCTTTCTGGGTACTGAAGTTATGCTGACTGGTTTATAATTTCCTGGGTTGTCCTTATTCTCCATTTTATAGATAGAAACTGTATTTGCCCTTTACCAGTCCTCTGGAATTTCTCCCATCCTCTACAAGTTCTCAAAGATAACCACTAATGGCTCAGAGATCTTTTCAGCCACTTCCTTAAGTATTCCAGAATATATTTCATCAGGCCCTGCCAATTTGAAGACACCTCACTTGTCTAAGTAATTCTTAACTTGCTTTTTCCTATTTCAGCTCCTACTGCATTTACACTGATGTTCACTATGTTAGTTGTCCGATTTACTGCTAACCTTTTTAGTGAAAACTGAAACAAAAAAGGCATTCAACACTTTGTCCATTACTGTGTTTTCTGTTATTGTCTTTTCTTCCTCATTCAGTAATGGGCATACCCTGTCCTTGGTCATCTTCTTGCTTCTAATGCATTTGTAAACTGTTTTCTTGTTACCTTTTACACCCCTAGTTAGTTTAATCTCATTTTGTGCCTGGGCCTTCCTAATTTTGTCCCTACATGCGTATGTTGTGTTTTTTTTATATATGTATATTTAGCCTTAGTCATTTGACCTATTTTCTACTTTTTGTATGACACTGTTTTTGAGTTTCAGGTAATTGAAGATCTCCTAGTAAAGCCAGTGTGCTCTCTTATCATACTTCCTATCTTTCTTATGCATTGGGATAGTTTGCTTTTGTGCCCTTAATAATCTTTCTTTAAAAACTGCCGACTCTCCTGAACTCCTTTAACTTGACTTGCTTTCTATGGGATCTCACCTGCTAATTCTCTGAGTTTGCTAAAGTCTGCCTTCTTGAAGTCTGTTGTCTTCATTTTGCTATTATCACTCCTACCATTCCTTAGAATCATGAACCCTACCATTTAATAATCACTTTCATGAAAGCTGCTTCCAGCTTCCAATTCTCAACCAACTCCTCTGTTTGTCAGAATCAAATCTAGAACAGCCTCCCTGCCAGCTGCTTTCTCTACCTTATGTAATAAAAAAGTTGTCCCCAATGCATTCCAAGAACTCTTTGGATTATTTGTGCCCTGCTGTATTATTGTCCGTACAGAAGTCTGAGTAGTTGAATTCCCCCATCAGCACCAAATCCAGTACTTTGTATGATTTTGTTAACTGTTTTTAATTAGTTTCTGTCCTCTCCGCAAGTCCCAAAGGACTTTACACTCTCACCCCCCACCAAGAGTACTAAGCACTTAACAGAAAACACATAGGGTATGTCTACACAGCAAATAAAAACCTGCAGCTGGCCTGTGCCAGCCAACTTAGGCTGGTGGGGCTCAGGCCACAGGCCTGTTTCATTGCTATGTAAACTTCTAGGCTGAAGCCCTGGCTCTAGGATCCTGTGAGGTTGGAGAGTCCCATAGTTTGGGCTCCAGCCCAAGCCCGGAATTCTACATAGCAATGAAACAGCCCCGCAGCCCGATCCCGCGAGCCCAATTAGTAGGGTTACCATTCGTCCGGATTTACCCGGACATGTCCTCCTTTTGTGTGCTAAAAATAGCGTCCGGGGGGAATTTGTAAAGCACTCACAATGTCCGGGATTAGCAGAGCGAGCGGCTGGGAAGGCTGCAGGGAAGTCCCGGGCTGGATTCAGGAGCAGCTGTAGAGGAGCCGGATCCGCCCTGCATTCTGAGCCGGCAGCTCCCTTGCAGCCCAGTCCAGCAGCACTGTGCAGGGCCAGACCGGGTTTTGTTGTGCAGGGCCAGACCGGGTTTTGTTGTGCTGGGGAGCTCAGCCACGTGTCCGGCTCGGCTGCACAGAGCTCAACACTCTGTTCTGAGCAGCAGGGTAAGGGGGACTGGGGGCAGGAAGGTTCTGGAGGGGGCAGTCAAGAAACGGGGGGGGCTTTTTGGGGGGAGTGGAGAAAGTTTTGGGCAGTCAGGGTACAGGTAGGGGGTAGGGTCCTGGGGGGCAGTTGGGGGGGGTCTTAGGAGGGGGCAGTTAGGGGACAAGGAACAGGGAGTCTTAGGTAGGGGGTGGGGTTCTGGAGGGCAGTTAGGAGCAGGGGTCCCAGGAGGGGGCAGTCAGGGGACAAGGAGCAGGGGGGGAGTGTTTGGGAGTTCTGGGGGGGGCTGTCAGGTGGCAGGGGTGGGGAGATGGATCGGAGCAGTCAGGGGACAGGGAGCAGAGGGGTTTAGATGGGTTGGGAGTTCTGGGGAGGGAGTGGGGAGTGGTTGGATGGGGCGTGGGAGTCCCAGGGGTCTGTCTGGGGGTGGGGGTGTGGATAAGGGTTGGGGCAGTCAGGGGACAAGAGGCAGGGAGGCTTAGATAGGGAGTGGAGTCCTGGGGGGCAGTTAGGAGCAGGGGTCCCAGGAGGGGGCAGTCAGGGGACAAGGAGCAGGGGGGGAGTGTTTGGGAGTTCTGGGGGGGGCTGTCAGGTGGCAGGGGTGGGGAGATGGATCGGAGCAGTCAGGGGACAGGGAGCAGAGGGGTTTAGATGGGTTGGGAGTTCGGGGGGGGGGCTGTCAGGGGGTGGGGAGTGGTTGGATGGGGCGTGGGAGTCCCAGGGGTCTGTCTGGGGGTGGGGGTGTGGATAAGGGTTGGGGCAGTCAGGGGACAAGAGGCAGGGAGGCTTAGATAGGGAGTGGAGTCCTGGGGGTCAGTTAGGGGCAGGGGTCCCAGGAGGGGGCAGTCAGGGGACAAGGAACGGGGGGAGGGTTGGGGGTTCTGGGGGGGCGGGAAGTGGGAGGGGCAGGGGCGGGGCTAGGGCGGGGCTCCTCCCGTCCTCTTTTTTTCTTGCTGAAATATGGTAACCCTACAATTAGGCTGGCACGGGCCAGCTGGGGACTTTTCTTTGCTGTGTAGACATGCCCATAGAGGAAAGTACTTGCCTTGGGGAGATTACAGTCTAAGAGACAGATTGTGACAGACCTTTGGGTAAGTGGGGAGGAAGGCAGCAATGACTCTTCCTCTCCATCTTTATGCAGTGCAGCCCCTGTAAAGCACAACCACAATTGCAGTTTGGGGAGTACATAGGGCATACAGCACTCCACAGGCAACAGAACTGTGGCCTTGTCCCAGCTTGACACTGGCCCGGGGAGCTGGCCCGCTGTCATGTGGGAAGCAGGCTGCATCATCCCCAAGAACCTGGGCAGTTCCTGATGTGTACCATGGAACTCGAGAAGAGCTTGTGTCCCAGAGCTTGATCCCTCTCCTCATGTCAATGCAGCTTTGCAATATGCCCTGCACAGACCCCTTAAAGGCATGATCTAGCCCTAAAGGATGGAGATGACAGGCAGCCCTGTAGGCACGACGTCCACCAGGAAGTGAGAAGGGCGGAAGAAGGACACAAGTTACAGAAATATGACGCAGTTACTCCAGTCAGACATACGCTTGTGTACGTGGCTCAACTTTTTTTTTCTAAGTGTAAAACTAAATGTTAGGCAGCTGGTGTGCTGTGACAGCTGCTTATCATGCTTGCAATAATCATCTCATTGTTACTTTGTGCTTCCCTCCCCCCCATCTATTTAATCCACTTGTTGCCTCTCATTTTACACTATAAACTCTTCAGCCTGGGGCCTGTCTTTTGTTAGAAATTTACTCAGTGCCTTGCGCAATAGGGCAGGGACCTTCAGGTGCAATACAAGTACTACATAATAATCAAACTAATATTTCTGTAAGTCATTCTGCAAGAGCTTGGGGGATTTATTTGAATGAAGCAAGGGTGGACACTTTATTTGAATGAAGCAAGGGTGGATAGCTTTTGCAAGATCATTTGAAGCATACTGGGCATCAGAGAGATTTGTGGGAATAAGAGATGAACGAGGAATCAAGGCTAATGCCATTGGTGGACATATCCTATTATGACCCCATGAGCTGGTACTAATGTACCATTTCACCACCTCCCATTGCAATATGAACATGAAAGTGGAAAATGTAGTAGTCAAAAAATCTTTCTGATGATTTTGCATGTATTTTTTTATGTTAAGTGCCCATATATTCAGAATAGGGCTTTGGATAATTTACAAGCCTCAAATTGGTAGAGACTTTCATCTGCTTCAGCCTATACTGTGCCAACTCAAGAGGCAGATTGTTTGAAGTTGGAGCTGTTAGGGAGAGGAATCTTATTTTAAAATGTCACATTTCAGAAAAATAATGCCTCCTTGCCTCCAGCCTGAGCCAGGTTTTCCAGAGTTTACAACCCACAATAATACAGGAGAGTAGTGATTTTCTGAAAATAGCTCTGCATAAGGCACTGACTCCAAATGATCTACCTATCTGTATGGCACAACTCAGATTATTGCAGTTGATTTTGCCACAGCTACTACAGGTGGAGTTTCCTATTTAATCCTAAACCTCATACTGTCTTTACATTGCAGCTAAAATGAACAGAGCGGGAAGTGAATATTGTTGACAAATACTGAAGATATTTATTCTAGTATAATGAATGTAGAAAATTTTAAATTAAAGCCTTTGTTTTCCAGGTACTTTTACCTACAAAAAGTGTGTATTAAAAGAACATGCTCTTAATGAATTTGGCCTTGACTAGGATTCCTCACAGTGCAAAAGAGGCTTACAGAAAGGAAACCACAATAGCAATAAATAACAATACCTTGTGCTTCTGTGGCATTTTCCACCCACGGATCTCAAAGTACTTTATAAACATAAATTCATTTATCTTTGCAGCACCTCGGTGAAGGAGAGAAGGATTATCCATATTTTACAGATGAGGAAACTAAGATACACAGAGCTTATACAAGAGATAAGGATTGACTCTATATTTTTAACCCTAGTTCTATGCTTTAGCTGCATGGACCATAAATTTCTACCAGGACTCAGCTCTGTCATATATCACCCTTTACAGAAAGGACCTGATCTTACATGAGAGAGAGAGAGAGCCTGAGAATGGGTAATCAGACTCTTTACCATTGCAATTTTCTACCTTTATATGGAACTTGTGGATGTTATTCAGTTTGCCCATACCAATGTCATAATTGTTTCCACCGTAATAAATATTTTAAAAGGGGGTGGTAATGCAGAGGTTCACAAAGGACAAGACTCAAATCTGAGAGGGTCTGTTCTGCACTCATTACTAGGGCAATACTCCTGTTAAGCTCATTGCCCCTTTGTTGAGTTTAGTGGAAGACTCACCTGAGCCTGGAAAGCAGGCTAGGCCTCCAAAGTGCATAAAGAAATTATAATAGTGTGGGAGTTCTATTAAGTGTTTATTTTGTCACTTGTTCAGGAGGACCTCTTTCATTCATGCATGTCTCCACCACTTGTAACTGGAGAAGTCACCCCAAATTTGTGGCAATAGAAGTTTGATTCCACGCCACCTCCTCATATAGTCTTTTATTTTACCCATCTGGTGCCATATATGGTCAAATTAGCCGAGACTGGGTCATGAAATACCTTAATACTATGAAATACCCTAATGGTCAATCCTTTTGAATCCTAACAAGGATTGACCAACTAGCAACTTCCTGAGACAGGGTCTTACAAAACAGAGAAGTCTAATACAGAGTAATTCTGATGCTGCAGCACATTTAGGGGCTTTTCTGCAGCTTTTTAGGCTTCTCAACTATACTGTAGAAAACAAGAATTGTGGAAGGAAATTGAAGCAAAAACTGAAGTAAATAAAAACCTTCTGCTTCCTTATTTTATTGTTCAATAGAACATGTTCATTGCACAGATTCCAGCTGCAGCAGGAGATTTGGCATAAATGGCTTTTAAAAGTGACTGTGGGGGAGAAAGAGAGTAAAAACGGAGTCAAATTTAAACCAACATTCCATTTATCTAAGATGGCTTCTGCTGTCACTGCTGAAACTGCTATTGAGTGAGAAGATTATGTGACCCTGTGAGCTAGAGCCAGGAGGTAGGAGTAGAAAGTACTTTAAAGTGCAGCAGATTTAGGGGGGAAAGACATTTTAAAGTGTTTACTAAAACATTTTGGCCCATCTTCATCCATGGTATAACTCAATTGACTTTTAATATAACATAACTGCTAAATCTAATATTGTGGTATAGGCAACATGAGATTATGATGTTTGTTTGTTTTTTTTCCTGTGTACTGTGCCTTTGATTTCTAAGAACTCTCCCTGCATGCAGGTGCAGTTTATCTGACATTTTCTTCTGAGTTGTTTTTAGCCTCTTATAGAGGAGCCTTGAGAACATTGTGCTCTCCCATGGAGACTTTAATGTTGTTTTGTTTTTTCTTAATGTAAAATAACATCCATTTTCAAATACATATTTTGCAGTGTCCCCTAAATGAAGTGAATTTGTCAAACAAACCAACTTAGCAAAACTTAATATTTTACAATGGCATCTAAATATATGATCTCAAGATCACATGCCAAAACAGTCACTGTGTGATCTTATTATAGTAACTCCTTCCCCATTTATTGTCTGTCATTCTCTCCTTACAGTAAGTCTGATGTTAGGTCCCAATCCTGTCATCTGGCCTGTTTGGGCAGATTCCAGTGCCTGTGCAGAACCCCACTGAAATTAATGGAGCTCTGCAAAGGTAGAGGGGTCTGTCCCAATGGATCTAATTTTGGACTGGAACCTTAAACTGTAAGCTCTTTGTGGCAGGGACCCAGATTTTTTAACATACTTTTGAAAAGAATCTACTATGCTTTCAGCTGCTATAAAAGCATTAGCCTGCTAAACCCAGGGTTGTAAGTTCAATCCTTGAGGGGGCCACTTGGGGATCTGGGGCAAAATCAGTACTTGGTCCTGCTAGTGGAGGCAGGGGGCTGGACTCGATGACCTTTCAAGGTCCCTTCCAGTTCTAGGAGATGGGATAATAATAATAAAGCTAGATGAATTTTCAAGCCTGCAGGTGCAATTCAATTTCCATTTCAAAGCAGGTGCAATAATAAATACCCAAGCAAAGAAAGTGACTTCATTACCAGGGCTGGCTCCAGGCACCAGCTGAGCAAGCTGGTGCTTGGGGTGGCAGACTGTTCGAGGCGGCATTCTGCCTAATCCTAGGGCGGCACGGCCGCCTTTTTGTTGTTGTTGTTGTTGTTCTGCTCTGGCCGCCCTGTAGGGGGCAGCGGTGCGCAGAACCAGAGCGCCCTGCAGGGCAGTCCTCTTCCTTCCCTCCCCACCGACTGGAGCGGAGCCCTCGCGGCAGGCGGCAGGAGGCGGCGCCCCTGCTGTAGCCCTGGCCACCCCCTTCCCTCTCTCTCTTCTGCCCACCCCCTCCCCCACCCACACCCCAGCCAGTTCCCCTGCACCCGCGCTCCGGTCGCGCTGCAGGTTTTTTTTTTTGCTTGGGGCGGCCAAAAAGCCAGAGCTGGCCCTGTTCATAACCAAAGCATTTTATTAAATGAAAACTTATACACAATTTTAAAGGGAGCTGCCCTTCATGTAGAAGCTAGTGGAACTGTAATTGACTAAATAATTGTGTGAGGTTCGGAGGATGTGGTAAGAGAGAAATGGTTATGTATGTCTGGAATCATTAGCCTGCTTTGACCATACATGTGAAGTAAACTCTTGTAATTGTAATAAAGGCAGCTATGGCAGAGAAGCATCAGCTGAAGTAAGAGAAATACCCCAACTGTGAAGCTTTAGGGCCAGATTGTGGTCCAGTCTATGCGCTGGTACAAGGCAATAGAGGGGGGCAGCAGGTACTCCTTACTCCTTTTTGCCAGTGCACAGCACCACCTATTGCACGCAGGAGGAAGCAGTCTCTGCAAAGCCGCTATGCCCCCACCCCCACTGCCCCTCTCATGGGAAGGGATGGATGGAGGTGGGAACTCGGCAGAGCCTTGATCCAACCCACCCCATACACAGAGCGGCATAGATATGCCAGTGCACCATGGGCATGTTGCAGTGGGTATAGACCTGTCACGGTTTACTCCCTCCCGGAGCAGCAGGGAGACTGGGAGGCAGATTTCCACTTGAGGAGTCACAGTCTCCCTCACATGCTGCTCCAAGGGCAGCACAACAAAGCACTGTTCCTTACTCTGGGCAAACTGGCTTAGCACTTAAGAATATGTTTTTTATTTTATAATAATTGTTCTTGTTTACTATTGATATTACAGTAGCCCCCAAAGGCTACAATCACAACTAAGGGCTCATTGTGCTAGGTGCTGTACAAACACATCTGAAGAGAAGGTCCCTTCTCTAAACAGCTATATTAGGTGGTTTGAGCTGAGAATATGTCCTTCTCTTTCAAAACCATAACTGTTTTCCTTGATTGGCACTGCATATGTACGCAGCAGAGACAGATGTATATTGTTCCTGTTTAAAAATTTTAAGTTGTTTTTGTGTATAATAGGAACAAAGAACGTGTGAACAAAAATCAAGAAAGAAAACAAATCTGTATATTTCTATAACAGAACCAATCTACTTTAGGGTTGCCTTAGCAGTGTTGGCCTTTTTTCCCCATACCGATGATTGATCTCTATGTATGTTGCGCTGAAGTTTGAGATACGATCCTGTGCCTATTTCCAGCAAATGAAATATTCACAGCACCCACAGTCATTTGGAGATATTCCTGACTTTGATGCTTCTGTACACTACGCATGGTTTATAGAATCAGGAAAAAGCTTTGTCATCCTGTTTTTCCATCCCTTCCCTTCACTACACAGTTGTTTTTGTTTGTTTATTTTTGGAAGCTCCTTTTTTTTATACTTTGCTGTGCATATTTATGATGAAAAGATGATCTACAGCCTCATTACTGTTCTGGTGCTCAATGATGAAAAAATATGTTAACAAAGGAAGATGCTTTTCAGTCAGTTCATAATGTTCCCTGCTGCTCAGCTAGGACTGTAAAGAGTATGGCTTAATGAGAGAAGGTGAGAAGGTGAAAAAAACTAATGAGGGTGTTCCTCTGTATTGAAAGATCACTTACGAGCGGCAGTGATTTCCTTTGTGTTAGAAAAATGTAAAAATAAGGTTCAAAAGCAGCATCCCCAAGGTCAAAGAGGCCCCTCCTCTATAACAAAGCACACTCACTCCCCTCTATGGTAACCAGCATTTTCCACCTGGAGCAGCTTATCAGGGGCTTTAATTTTCGGATGGTTGAGTGAAAAGAAACCTTGTTTGCCTTAACCAACCTTTAGCTCCCGAAGAACATACAAAAATACTGCGTGAAGTGCTCTAAGCTGCATGCATCATTAATGGAGCAGCTCATGAACTCATAGCTAGAACTGAAGTAGTCTGCTCAAAGATTCAAACCCTGGAGAACAAGCTACTCCAAAATTGTGAGCTTTAGCTCATGAGACTACTGCCCTTAGACTTGTGATAAGTCTATACCAAGCCACATTCAGCAAGCAGACAATGCAAAAAGGTTCAAAGCCCGGAGCCAATTAGAGCTGCTGAAACCAGAAGGTAATGCTCAGAATGGGATCACTGTGTCACCATTTCATACTGAACACACTATTTTTTTCCAGTGTGTTTGAGCTGAGACTTGAGCATCAGAGAGAGAATCAGAAAGGAAGAGGGAGAGGAGTGTGGACTGAACCTCACAAGAACATGTCTGAGAGGTCTTCCCTAAGCATCAGCAAGCCTGTGACAGAGAAAGACTTCAATGAAGCTATTCCTAGTCCCAGAACCTTGGCAAACTTTTGAATTTAAAAGTGGGGTTCCCCTATCCCAACCTCTGACCACTCTGCCAGCTCTTCTGTTTTCTGCAGCCTTTGGTGGGAGATGGGGGAAAGGAAGGTGACAAGGCACAATATCACCTCCCTCAGTGCCAAAGAAGAACCTCGTTAGCATCCTGCAGTACCACCCACAGCAGAATAGTCAAAACATCTGAAAATATCAATAAAGCAGAAGATTAATCTCAAATACATTCTATCCAGTATGGTTATTAACACTCCTGTCAGGAATACATTGAAATTTTTCTTAAAATATTCTGTGGTAACTGTGCTCCATGGTGCTCTCATCTTCTTAATTTCACAGAGTGCATAACCTAAATTGCATAGAACAGTGGCTAAATTGGTTCATCATCACTCAACTCCAATCTAAAAGGACAAAGCAGGAAGAAACTGGAGAGAATGACATTTGGGGGAACTGGATAGCTTCAGGGGTTAGTTAATGATGGGATAGAGGCTTTAATGCTGGCATCACTGGTTTTAATTTGGTTCAGGTCAGTAGTTACAGAAAGTCATTAACATATGATAGCTGTTTGTTCTCCTATGTGAAATGAGTTGGCGTTCTCAGTTTTGCCCTAATAGACATATATTCACATTATAAAAATCACCAGCATAATTAGCATCCTTATTGGCCATCTGAGTTGAGAGGCCAAGAATGGACTAGATATGCAGACTAAACTGCTATCTCACCCTCAGATCAGGACTGAGGCATGTTGATGGGTTGGGGTGATGTGGGAGAACTTTCAGTGCCTATACCAATTATGTGGCTAGTAACTATCAGTTGTCAGAGCTGTCAATCCAGCATCATTCACAAGGATTAAATTAATGTAGCGATTAAAGGAAAGGAGAAAATAGCATTACGTGTACAATTTAATGATCCTTTATTTACCAGTTTTTTGTGGCCACTACAAAATTTTACCATAAATATTTCAAAAACATTTGGATAAACGTGCAGATAGATAATCAGGGGAGTTTCTGGATAACCAATCCACATGCAGGTATTCTGTCCTTTCGGGGGGGTTTATTCACTTGATGGCAGTAAAGCTACTTCTGGACAATAACAGTTTTGATTGGGTTTTTATTGTTATTATGTTTTAGTGCCTTGAGGCCCTATGCAAGATTGTCCCACTGTGCTATGTGCTATACAAACTATTAGTAAGAGACAGTTCCATTGCTGAGGAGCTTACAATTTAAGTAGACAACACAAACAAAGGATGTCAGAAAGGAAGCATTATTATCCTCATTTTACAGATGGGGAACTGAGGCACAGATTGGTTAATGGCCTGATTGTTAGCGGTGCTTAGTATCTGGCGCTCCCTTTGAAGTCAGCGAGAATTCTGGGTTCTCAACACCTCTGAAAATAAGTCTATAACTTCTTCCCCAAGGTCAGACACAAAGTCGGGGACAAAGCCCAGAATTGAATTCAGATAGTGTCAGTCCCAGTCTTGTGTCTAGACCACAAGACCATCCTTGTCTGTTTGATCAATTGCAGAGAAAATATAGACTATCCAAAGATTCTAATTACCTTAAAAGTGCCTCTCTTCCTGTGTTTTGCTATGGCAGTTGAACAGCCAAGGTGCTCAAGCTAACAGCTGTCTGGTTTAGGAGGAGAGGGATAGCCCAAGGAATTTTGAGAGTAGGGGGTCTAATTTTTGGAACTCCTTCCCCCTCTTAGTCTTCTGGATCTCATATCTGCTGACCTTCAGAGTATGCAGGAACAGAATTTTATTTGTGATGGAGATTCCCATTGTGACTACTGATTTACCTAGCCTAATTCTTGTATATGTTTTTATTAAATAAGGCATCTAGAGTACTAGGTAGATGCATCCTAATCAATCTAACTAGATGGGGGGAGGGATAGCTCAGTTGTTTGAGCATTGGCTTGCTAAACCCAGGGTTGTGAGTTCAATCCTTGAGGGGGCCACTTAGGGAGCTGGGGCAAAATCAGTACTTGGTCCAGCTAGTGAAGGCAGGAGGCTGGACTCAATGACCTTTCAAGGTCCCTTCCAGTTCTAGGAGATGGGATATCTCCATTAATTTGACTATAACAGAGTTTAAAAGAGAACTGGATAAATTCATGGTGGTTAAGTCCCTTAATGGCTATTAGGCAGGACATGTAAGGAATGGTGTCCCTAGCCTCTGTCAGTCAGAGGGTGGAGATGGATGGCAGGAGAGAGATCACTTGATCATTGCCTGTTAGATTCACCTGGCATTGGCCATTGTCGGTAGACAGGATACTGGGCTAGATGGACCTTTGGTCTGAGCCGGTATGGCCTTTCTTATGTTCTTCTAAATAAACACTTGACCTTTGGGATAGCAAAATTCATAAGGAAATGGGTGGAATTTAGTTTTCAACTGGAGCCACAGATACCAAATTTCAGTGAAAAAATGATGACTGTGAGAGAAACTATTGGTGGAGTTTTGTGATGTGGAAAAAATTTAGTCTCAGCTCGCTTGTTCCCACCAGAGGTAAGAAGTGCTGTGCGGGGGGCAGATTGGCATGATTCATGAAGAAATGTATAAAATTCCAGTTGGAGACCCAGTATTAGGACTAGGAGCAAGTGTGTGAGACAGAGGCTATCCCCAGGAGTGCATTGTAAACATCTGGAGGGACGAAGTAATTGCCACTCCCTTCCACATCTGTGTCTACACTAGGTTTTTTTCTCTAAAATGTCCCACCATTGATGCTATTGGTTTTAACACCAGTGATGGCAATGAGGAAAGTGCTAGTTAAGACAAGGCTCTGGGTATCCATCATTTTAAGCACTTTGTCATCTAACCTTACTCAGAAAAGGTCTACACTGTGGGTTCTCTAATTGGGACCTAGAAGTGTTCTTCTGGGACCAGGTGTCACGGGGTCGTAACCACCCAGTTCTCGCCATGTTACTAATGAGAAGAGGGTCCTGGGAAAGGATGATGGGAGGTCTCAGTATGGAAAAGGTTGAGAACCACTGGTTTATGCAGTATGGTGCTTAGCATTGGCTACCAATGTCTGCTCTACTATAAGGTTGTTGCCATTGCTACCACTAATGAACTAAGCTGGTGGTAGCCACATTGAGAGATTTTAAGAAAATAATTCCTAGTATAGACATGGCCAATGAGAGCATATTTCTAAACTGAAACATCCCCTCTTGTTAGTAGAGTTTAGAAACGACAGAAAGAAGAAGTCCCAGTTCAGGTTGGGGGTCTTTAATATGCTGTGAACAAGAAGGAGGAATAAGCAGTTGAAATAACACATGCCCTTAAACTCTCTCTGTGGGCTGGTTCTTGTCTATTGACGTTCACTGAATGTGATTTACCTTAGGAGATGAGATGTGGCCCTCAATGCTTTTGGCAGGCAAGTATAACCCAACCAATTTAAATTAAAACCCTAAACCACAAATATCTCTTAGAAAAGGAATCAAATAAAAATGTTAAATTCCCTTAGAAAGACAAGTTAGTACTTTCTGAAATGTAAAGCCACAGAGAAACCTGCTCTGATTTAGTGTGGTGTTAAGCAAGATTCCTTTCCACACACCAGCATTTCAGAATAAGCAAATAGACTGTCTTTCCTCAGAAACGCTTGCTGGGCACAAATGAGTTCGCCCTCCCTCCTCTTTTTTCCTTTAGAGTAATGATGCTACTTTTAAAATACTATGTCTCTTTCTTGTGAATTTAATTATTAGTTATAATCAGAAATAGCCCCGTGGACAAGAAATAGACGCAGTAAAAGTCATGGTTTAGCAGGCTTTGCATGGGACTGGGAGCCAGAAAGTCTTGAATGCTAATCCTGGTTCTGATTCTGACACTGGCTTGCTCTGTGGTCTTGGACAGACCCACATTTTCAAAAGTGACTAGTGATTTGGAGAACCTCAGAGTGCCCAACTTGAGGCATGTTAAAAAGGGCTGGTTTTCGGAAGGCAGATACTCAGCACTTTCTGAAAATCAGGCCACTTTGAAGTGTCTCAAGTTTAGCAGCCAAAAACTTAGATTCCTGCAAATCGCTAGTCACTTTTGAAGATTCATGTGTTATCCTCTCTGCCTCAGTTTCTCTATCTGAAAAATGGGGAGAATAATACCTTCTTCACAGGTGTGTTCTTTGGATTGACCGGTTGATATTTTAAGATACTATGTAAATTATATTATTTGTATTAATACAGGTGGGGACAATCACATCTTTCTACTACTATAGAGATAGGGACTGGGGGTGGGATATAGATTTGTTTTTCAGTTAATTGTATTTAAAATAAATTCCAACTTTTCAGACTTGTCTCCTGTCTTTGAGTCCTGGCTGACATTTCAGAGCTCAGAGATCAGGGATTCCCTTAATTGTATCTGACATTATTATTATTGTATTACTGTAATTTATTATTTAGTGTGCTGGTTTCTGCACAAACGTAGAAGGTGCAATTCCTGACCTACAGAAATGATGGGGGGGTGGAGTGTCACATGTAATAGGCCAGAGTTGGGGAGCCTAGATACTACAGTGACAAGTGCCTTCACAATGGACAGGGAGAGGTTGCAGCCTTGATGTGCAGATAGCTTTGTGGCCATGCTTGTTGAACAAATGCAGCCCAAGAGACACAGTTAAAAAAAATCATTGAGCTCTTGCTCATCAGCCTCGTGTGTGAATGCGTTTTAAGCCATAACCATGATAAATGTAAAGCCCAATCAAGGTTTGATCTGTGCATATGGGAAGCAAGCAGAGGGCTGCCGTTATTGTAACCAGCTAATTAGCATGTCCCCTAAATTCCCCCCGCTGGTACAGCAGCCTGCGCCCGGCGGGATGCTTCCTCGGTGGGTTTTGCAGTCACATAACAGGAGGCGGAGGAGGGCTGTGTGACCTGGCTTTGCCGGACGCCGTCCCGGACCAAGCGAGAACAGCTTGCGGAGATGTGGCCCGCCGGTGAGCTTGTGCGTGTGTGAATTACACTGGGTGCCGGGCAGTGCCCCGCAGGATCGGGGGCAGAAAAGGCAGCAGCAACATTGCAGGGCAACACTTCCCCCCTTCCTCTGTGGGGAAGGAGGGATCTGCTGCCCCCTGGGGGTTGGGAAAGGCGTTATCACCACCCCCAGCTGGCAGTGGGTCCCGACCATGCCCTTCTGTGCCTCCCCAGCTGCTGTCACTCCGCAGAAGACAACAGCAAGACGATGATGATGATAATAATTAATAATTTAAAGCCCATAACGGGATGAATGGGGAAGGCTGTGTGCAAAGGCAGGGGCTGGCTAAGCGAGGGGAGACGTTGCTAGGTTGCTGGAAAGGAGCAGAAGGCACGGAGGGAGTCTTGCCCAGGACACGGTCCCTTCAGGAGAGGGGAAGTGGGGACAAGGTTGTCCTTGGAAACGGAGATCTTAATCATCTTCCCCATCTAACGCTTTCATACCCAGAGCAGCGCAACTTCCCCCCTTGCCCTCCCAGCATCTCAGTGCACAGAGCAGCCCCGCCTCCCCAGCATCCCAATGCACAGAACAGCTCCTCTCCACCCAGCACCCCAATGCACAGAACAGACCCCCTTCCCTCTCCTCCCCAGAGCCTCCATGCACAGAACAGCCCCACCTTCTCCTCCAACACCCCCATGCACGTAACAGTCCCCGTTCCCCCTCCTGTCCCATGCACAGAACAGTCCCCCCTTCCCCAGCACCCCAATACACAGAGCAGCCCTCGTTCCCCCTCATCTCCCTGCACCCTTATGCACAGAACAGCCTCATCTTTCCTCCAGCACCTCACTGCACAGTGCACACCCCGGTCCCCCTCTTCCCTCCAGCACCCCAATGCACGGAGCAGCCTCCCCCCTCCAGCCCCGCTTCCCCAGGGCGGCGAGCATCCCTCCCTCCCTCCCCAGGCGTGTGAATGAAGTTTGCTGCTGCGCTTTGCCCCCTTCCCCGCTAGTTACTGTTGCCGTGTCTCTGCCGCTGCCAGGGCCAGGACAAAGGCACATTAACACGTGATGGGGACGGAGCTTCATAAATGGGACCCGAGAGAAAGAGGGGGGTGCGAGGAGCCAGGCTGGGAGGCGAGACGCGGACACACACACTCAGCCGGGGCCGGGCGCGCAGCAGCTGCAGCAGCAGAGGAGGAGTGGGGGCGGCTTCCTCCCAGCCAGGGGCAGGAGCAGCGCATGGAGAGCAGCGCCCGGCAAGCTGCCTGAGCCTGCCTGC
Source organism: Malaclemys terrapin pileata (assembly GCF_027887155.1). Classification (NCBI taxonomy): domain Eukaryota; kingdom Metazoa; phylum Chordata; order Testudines; family Emydidae; genus Malaclemys; species Malaclemys terrapin. The sequence goes on from NC_071507.1 coordinate 141,220,081, forward strand.
TGTCCTTCCCCAGCTCCTAGCACCGCCTCCTCTCCTTTCCTCTCCTCGCCTCTCTCCGGCGCCCCAGGCCCGGGCGGGGCGGGGCGGCCCGCGTGCTCCCCGCTGGGGGGTGGCTGTAGTAAGCGTGGGAACTCGTCTCAGTCCCGCGGAGGAGCCGCCGCGCCACTTGGCAAGAGCACGAGGCAGGCGAGAAGGAGCAGCGCCCCGGAGCAGGAGCCGAGCCGGGGCGATGTGAAGGGTAAGGAAGAGCGGAAGGGGCGCTCAGCACAGAACTAGCCGTCCCCTCCCGAGTGTGTGTCTGGGAGGGCAGCCCTGGAAGCGCATCTCACTAGGGGGGTGAGAGATACCGGCTACTACCCTAGTGTCAATGCGAGATCAACTCCTTTGCTGTGCTGGTCAAGGGGCTGTTTTCCTCCCAGTGTCGCTGGTCAGTTCCTCTAGTATTTTAGGGCTCAGGTATCTGTCTGTCTATTACAAATAGCTTTCTGACCCTCTGTGTGTGTGTGTGTGCGCGTGCATCTATCACAAATAGCGTACTGACCCTCCTTGTGTGTGTCTGTGTGTTTGTGTTTGTGTCTGTCACAAATAGCTTGCTGACCCTCTATATGTATGTGTGTATCACAAATAGCTTAAAGCGACAAAGAGTCCTGTGGGACCTTAGCCACAGGGCTCTTTGTCGCTTTTTACAGATCCAGACTAACACGGCTACCCCTCTGATACTTGACAAATAGCTTGCTGACCCTCTCTGTCCCTCTATTACAAACCCCTCTGTATAGGTGTGTATCTATCACAAATAGCTTACTGACCCTCTCTCTCTGTGTACCCCCTACTAACACACTTAAGTAATACATGTAATCATCTGTATAATAATATACTATGGATTATTTGTTAAGGACATTCTTGGTGCTGTACAGAATAGAGGGGAAGATGCAGTCCGTGTCCCAAGGAGCTTACAATCATATTACAAAGGGACACACACACACATATCCTGTTGAAAATTTTTTCTCCTCATCAAATGTAGAGGAATGCATTAGAACCCTCTTAAAACAATACCTGTTAAACCAATAAACTTTCTTTGCAGTAGCTTGTAAATGACAGTAGTAATGCCCCTTATTAGCAGGACAAATTATGTGCCTTGAACAAAACAGGAATATTAAAATGCAGTTTAATTTTGTCCCAATAAATTGCCATTTAATTAAATAATTATTAGAGACAGTCCTCCCTGTGCACCAAAACAATGACCTTTAATTATTTTTAGTGTATTTTCATGAATTTGAGGTTTAAATGGTAACACTGTGAATCTGTGTGTTCTGTATGTATGTAATGCTTGTTTTACTGTGTGTACATACATGAATAGCATGTTGGTAAAATGAGTATGTTACTGAAAGCTACATGCTTGTTAAAAGGCTACCAAAAGTCTTTTGAGTATTGTAGTTTATTTTCTTTACACATGTATATTAATTATGTTCTTTTGTCTGTCTTGAATGATGCTCAGTAATTTCCTCATGGCTGTCTTATTTTTCTGTTTTTCACACTATCTCAGCAGTCTAACCTAAAATTGGTAAGGACAGTTTGTTATAGAACAACATTTACTGGATGGAAAATTTTCATCTCAGTTTCATTACTTCCCTTAATAGATGTGTATTGAATAGAAAGGACAAATCCAGTTCCTGACAATAAGGAGCCCTGTAGGTGCTAAGGACTTGTGGTCTTATGGTTAACATACATCTGTTCTTCTGTGATTCTGAAGCTCTCAGAGAAACCAACCTCTTAGGTTCCCACAGGACTTTATCTGACATTGAGGATTTCTTCTCTAATCCTAACTCATAGATAATTTACAGTGGATAACATTCTTATTGATTTGTTTTCTATACTTCTCCCTCCACATCCCACCCCACCCCAAAAGATAACCCTCTGCTATTGAAATTTTAACTGAAATAAAAGTCAACTTGTAATTGTGTATGCAAAGATGTTCAGCGAGGATGTCACTAAACCTTGAGCATTGAATATCATTTGAATATTCAGTATTGTTGGGGTTTTTTAAACCTAAGAACTGAAAAAAACCCCAGTCAGGTGTTTTTAAACTTCTTGAGTGTATCATAATAAACTTTCAGATTTACAATTACAAGTAGCCAACTGGGTTTGTTGTAAATTGACATTACTTTATTTCAAAGATATCAGCTAATCTACACTGAGGACACCCCTGGTATGTATTAAGTCTTTGATAGGAGAAAAGGTTTCACTATGATACTTTGGTTTAAGATCAGTAAAATGGTGTTAGACGACGAAATCTATAGCTTTTCCCATTTTTCTAAAATAACGATGAGTGTTACTTCCTGTATGAAAGGAGATTACATGAACATGTTACACAGCTTTGATGATAGGTAGTATATTTCAGAAGAGTTAGGGAAATATATGACAGTGAACTAGAGCTGAAACATTCTTCTTTTTAGGTATTTTTATGCTTTAAGCGATAATTATTTGTTTAAGTTTTTTTTAAAAAGTCTTATATGTAGGGTGGTGGATTTTTATCCTTTTTGTTTGTATCCCTTGTTTTCAGTTTTATTGTTCACCATTTCCTAAAGGAACATGTTATTCTCTGTGTAGTGGTGATACTAATATTCCCATCTAGCAAACTTAGGTGCAGGACCAGAGTGTTGTTTTTGGTATTTAATAATGTTAGAGCACTCAAACTGTTAAAATGATAACAATTAGTTGAGAGCAGATTACACTTAATAACTGCTTGCCATAGGTTTTCCCGTTTCGTCTCAAGAAAGAAAAAGGCTCACTGATTGTGTTGGAGGTATTTATTAAGCAAAAGAGTTTATTAAATTAACTGTAAAAGAAATGCATGAAACACCTTTAAATAGATTAAAAAGATGAATGTTTAATTTTTTATTTGCTTCAGGCTGAAATTAGTTTTGTAGCCACCACCAAATACAGGTACATCATTGCTTTATTATATATTATTCTTTGGAATAAAAGGCAGAACAATTTGAATAAAAACATTTTAAAATGGAATTGACAAAAACAATAAATATATTACTGGGGATTGTAGCAGGGATTACTTGCCTGGGGGGGGGAGAGGAGTTGGCTAGGTAAAGAAAAATTATTTCCTATGCATTTATCTCATCAACTAACCAGTAACAATATCTCAAAAACATGAAATTAAAAATACTTTACATCATGCTATGGAATCACGATTTTATTAGTAAGAGAGTAAGCTGGTTGAAGCCTTTGATCTTAGCCGTTGTTCTTTAGTTAATTATGTTGGCTCAATTGCATAAAGGACACCATTAAAAGCTTTCATGCTTTACTAAAAGGATGGCATGTCTCAACCAATGTAAGTCTGTCTTTCTGTTTCAGTGTTCACAATTTTCTAATTTGGCTATTGAAATTTTAAGGATGAAATAGTTTTGGTTTTTTAAATTATTTCCTTCTTTTATCCTTTTGACTGTAATGTAGACTTGATGAAAAATGCTTGCAAGCTATAATAGAACTGAAAATTTCAGTGCTGAAAGGTTTATATTCTAAGATTGAGTACTCAGTTGCTTTCTCCTCTTATTGAATAGAGCTGTGTGATAATATTAAAAAGCAAGTGGAAACCCTGACCAATCGTTATATTCACTGAATACCACCTGAGAATTTTACAAATTTCTTTTCATTCCTGACTCTACAGGTCTTTTTCATCCACTCATGGCCACTCATTTCACAAATTTCTTATAGAAAAAGTTAGGTTTAGTTTTCTATATTTAGAAAGAGATTAATGTATTTTTTTAAAATACAAACTTTGTGACCTTTCTCTGGCAATTCAGTCAGAGGTTTCTGTGTATCTGCAGAATTCATTTTTTGTGCACAGTGATTTCTTTTCATTTCTTTGTGCATGATTATATTGGCTTTATCTGATTCTCCTCATGAAGCAGTACATGTCTATAAAGATGTTTTGCTGCAGCTTCCCAAATAGTTCAGACGATCTGAAATGATGAATGTCATGCAAAATCATTTATCAATCATCTAAGTGAAAACTTGGATATTTTCCTTTCTATGCCAGAGAATTTGTACAGTTTGCTGCTGATTTAAAATGTGTACTTGGAAGTGACCCTAAACCTGGTATTTGGCCAAGTTCAAAGCAGCTGTGCAGATGGACACAGAAGACAGAAGGCTGAGGGAAATAGACCCTTTTAATCATAACAAGGCTGCTCTTGTTTTCCTATCGATAGTAGAAATGCATGCCAGGCCCTTGTACTCAAAAGCAATCTTGCAAATGTGCCAGAATAGGCAGCAATAGCATTCTGTTATTAATATAAAGTTAAAACATGTTAGGATTTAGTAGGGTTGAACCCTCTATCTTGTTAATATTGTTCTCTACTTCTGTTCTATTAGTTGACTGGCACTGTACTGATGTAAAAGGTGCACATAGGTTCTGGGTGGAAGTCCTTATCTCAACAATAGTCATTCTATCTTATTGGAAATGTATGTGTATGTAACTGATCGCAGAAGCCAGGTTGGAGCTGTCTATGGAATGGTTAGAATTACTTATAAATCAGTTTCTTGTTGAAAGAACTTCTGAAGTTGCCTTTGGTGCACATAAAAATAGTTCAATTAGCAACATGAAGTTGGACAACATTTGATCATGTTTGTGTATTATGCAAGGGCTTTATGAATATCCAACCATTGGGCCCAATCCTTCTCCCATTATAGGCTTTTCTGATCAAATTAGCCAAATTCATATTGCAGATAAATAACTAATTCACTATTGAATTACTACTCCATTGACCCCTATTTACTCTCAACTATACTACTTAATACAATATAGTTTATTTAGGTTTATGTTGAGCTGTTAACATAACTAGACATACAGATTTAAGGCTTTGTCCTAATTGTACAGATTGGGGCTAAATTTTATTAGATTTTTGCTTGATCCAGAATAAGCCTTATCTCTGGCAATCGTGTATTTATTCTTTCTGAGAAAATCATGTTTACCCACTAAAAAGTGATGAGCAGAAGCAGTTGATTAGGGAATACTATGAAATCTATTTCAGATCCAGCTGGTGTAATTTTCACACCTGCATTTTAGGAAACCCTTTCAACATTTTTGTTTGTTTGTTTTTGTTTTTTCTTTCTCTTTGTGAATATCTGAATGTGCTTGCTATAATCAGGAATCTTTATTTTTAGCCAACTCTGTCTCTCTAACAGTGCAGACTGCATCTGTGCTTGGAAAATTATGTAAAATGGGTTTGGAGTTTTAAAATAAATACATTGACAGGATCTCAGTGGATATACTGACTTTAGATTTTTGCTTTTCCCCCTACAAAGGCTGTGTAAGGGATATATTAAAACAGTGTGCAACAGATATTTCGCATATAGTAGCTCTGTCGTGTATTATACATATACTTCTTATTCTTTAACTTGTCTGCTAATGTTTAGCACCAGGAATTTGGAGTTATTGATGCTAAACACCATTGCAACACTTTTAAGACTTTGCATTTCTCCAAGGAGATTTAATACTATATTTTAAACTTTCAAACTGATAAATTAATTTTGTCTTTTTAAAAATTTATTTCTGCAAATGAAATATTATACTGGTTGGATGTATTTTTGTTGTTGTTGTTGTTCTGATATAATGGATATCAGAATCTACTATAATTCTTCTCTCTCTCTCTGTTAAGAAAAGCATCTGCATATTTCAAAGACATGAACCATTGCCAAGCAATCTGGTGTAGTGGTTTAATAGTTTTGAAAATAATTTCACAAGTTGCTTGTGTATATAAGGGCAGTATATCAGAATATTATAATCTGAATGCAACTATGAAGAGTTATCTGATCTTATTTAAATTTTATAAAAGTCTATAAAGGTCTAAAATCTAAAAAATGTTTTCAATTTTTTAACTGGAGTACATCTTACAAAGAGTTCTGGATGAGACATCAAATTAACTAAAAACCTTGCTATCGTAAATTCTGAGCATTCCACTATATGATGGGCTAACAATAATTTCCAAGAGAAGTGGACTTCTGAGAACTAAAGTAGATGAATATTGCATGGTGGGTACCCTTTTGACCCTCTTTGCACTGACCTTTTGTTATCACAAGTATACCCCTTTTCTTTCCATATTCTATTTATTATATCCCCTGCATTGATCATTCTGTAGTTACATTTGAGACCCTTCTCTTTCTTCTCAGCCTCAGATATGTACCCAGTGCTTCCATTTTCTCAAACACTTTGATTTCACTAGAGTCTTCAGCCTGAACTGCTCATCCGATCCATTCTTTGCTGACCCTCCCCCACCCCAGTGCCATGTGTCAATACTTACAGTCCTGTCCTGTTCATTGCCCTTAAGCAACTTGGCACCATCAGAATCCTTCATTTCTTCCTGCACTGTCTGAATACAGATCAGAAATAGACCTTCAAATGCACAAGCCAGTGCCTTAAAAACAATGGTGTGTGCTCTAGTCCCATATCCACTATGAAATCTGGAAATCCTATCATACCCTTCACCTTACAGTGCATCGCTAAGTATAATGTACATTCTCTTTCAATTCAAAAGACATTGGTAGTCTTCTCATGCTTTCATGCCATTACTTTTCTTCTTTACCCATCCAGCCTTCCTCTGGCCAGCTACAAAGAATATTTTCCTTCTTTAAATCTAAGAAACAGCATTTGTCCTAATCTCCCCTCCATCCTGCTCCTCTCCACTAATGCCTTCTCCTCTTCTCTACCCTTTTCAGTTTCCTTCCCAGGTAGCAATAATCTGTTAAGAAACCACCTGTTCTTTTGCTCCCCACCATTCCCCAATCACACACGTCCTTCTCCTGTAGTTGTTCCTACATAACCACCACTGTCAATATTTACTTTGCCTCTGGCACTTTACTTAAAATCTGCTGCTGTCCACTTCAGTATTATTTATTTGTGTATTGATCTTTTCAGATGGGGGAAAAAAAAGAGTCACAGGCCCAGCCCCAGTTTCTTAAAATCTCCTTAGAGCTTGACTTTTTCCTACAATTCTGTTTCTAACCTTCACTTTCTCAGCAAAGTACAGTAAATTTCCCCCCTCCCTTCAATCCTTTCTACCACAACAATATCCGTGACCTTTTTTATTCTAAATTTTGCTATGACATGGAAACAGCCCTCTTTTGAGTAGTTAATTATTTCTTCCTTTCTGTTAATTAAGGTTTTTTCCTCCCTGATCGTTTTCCTTAACTTCACACTGTGAACCGTTCCATCCTTTCATGGATCACCTCCAATGTTATCCGGTAGTCTCTGGTTCCTTCTTCATGATTCTGCACCTTCGAATCAACCTGCTCTTCCTCTCTGTACTTGGTGATCATCCCTTTCTGTGCCAAGCCGTTCTCTGTGCTGTCCCACATAATTCCATGCTCAGCCTCAGCTCTTTTCTGTCTGCTTTCTCCCTCGTGGTCATCTTGTCCCAACTTGTAGCTTTTACATCAAAAGACACTCAACTGTACAAAGCAGCTGCATCTTTCAGTATTATAGCTGGTTGAAAAATGCAAGAAAAAATACTTTTTCATCATTTTTGGTTGCAGAAATTTTGAATTTCTGAATTTTTTTGAAGTTTGTCAAAAAACAGCAAAAATCTTCTGAGAAAATTTTTGTCGAAACATCAAAAATTCAAAAAATGTTGACCAGCTCTCTTCTACACCTTCAATGAGTTTTCTTTCTACTTTCTCTGCCTTCAGTAGGCAAAGGGAGTTTCCGACTTCTCAGCTTTCTTCAGCTAAATATCTCAAAGACAGAAGAGCTTCTTTTGGGAAAGGGGAACATCTCTAAATAGAGTTATATCTTCCCTATTGACCCAGATCTCCCACTTGCCTCCACTGTCCGCAACCTTGGCATCATTCTTATTTCTGAACTCTCCTTCTCCTCCCACATCTTCTGTGTCTGTAAATCTGCTTATCACCGCCTCTGCAATATTTCCTATGCATGCTACTGTCTCAACTCCACATCTGCTAAATCCTCAATCAAAATGTCTAGCACACTGTTGGCACCATACAACAAGAACATAGTAATATTCACCTTTTATTGAAATGTTGTTCTTGATGGCGTCCCCAAGTACTAGCTCTCTGGACTCTGGCATATATACAGAATGCTGCTGCCCAATTTTTCACATGCACAAAGAAGCATCATTACATCAGGCTATCCTGGAACAGCTCAGATGGCTTTATATTAATTGTTAGAATATAGTTCAAACCTCCCCCCACCCTTGTCTTTAAAACCCTCCTTGGACTGCTTCATAGCTTCCTAACTCATAGGAAACAGGAAGAGAAAAGGTCTCTCTGCCCCCCTTTTCACCTAGCACTAGCTTCTTCTCAGCCTTCACACAATCTACAATGCAAGGAGTATGGGGAATAAATCGGAAAAACTAGAAGTATTAGTACATAAGCTAAATAAGACTTTGTGCAATAAATCTCATGACTAGAATATTGGTATAGAAGTGTATAGCTTGTTCAGAAAAGACAGGGGAAAAGGGAAGAGGTGTTGCAGACCTGTTGAAAGGCTCCGGGAGAAGATAAAAGGAGAAAAAACAGGGGCAACACCATGGTAGGAGTCTACTATAGACCACCAAATCAGGAGGAGGAGATGGATGAGGCATTTCTGGAACAAATACCAGAAATATCCAGAATACAAGACCTGGTAGTAATGGTGGCATTAACTACCTAGACATCTGAAGTAATACAGCAAAACACAAAATGTCCATTAAATTCTTGGAATGTATTGGGGACAGCTTCTTGTTTCAGAAAGCAGAGGAAGGGGGACAACCATTTTAGACTTGATTCTGATAGCAGGGAGGAATTAGTTGTAAATGTAAAGGTAAAAGGTCATTTGGATATAAGTGATCATGAAATGATAGATTTCATGATTCTACAGAAATGAAGGAGTGAAAGCAGCAGATTAAGGACAGTGGACTTCAAAAGAGCAGACTTTAACAAACTCAGAGAACTGGCAGGTAAGATCCCATAAGAAAAATCTAAGAGAAAAAAGTCCAGGAGAGTTGTCTGTTTCTCAAAAAGACAGTATTAAAGGCACAACTATCCTGATGCAAAGGAGAGATAGGAAAAATAGTAAGAGACCACTATGGCTCCATCAGGAGCATTTTACTGACCTGAAAATCAGAAGGGAATCCTACAAAAAGTGGAAACATGAACAAATGGCTAAGGATGAGTACAAAAGAATAGCTCAAGCATGTAGGAACAAAATCAGAAAGGCTAAGGCACAAAACTAATTACAGCTAGCAAGGGATACACAAGGCAATCAGAAGAGGGTCCATAGAGGAGCCAGAGATAGACACAGGATTACTTAGTAGGAAAAGAGAACTAATAATGGATGACATCAAGAATGCTGAGGTCAGTATTCTCTAAAAAAGTTAATACGACTTTTGACACAGTCCCAAATTGCATTCTCATAAGCAAACTAGGGAAATGTGGTCTATATTAAATTACTGTAAGGTAGGTGCATAACTGGTTGAAAGACTGAATTCAAAGAGTAGTTATCAATGGTTCAATGTCAAACTGTGATGATGTATCTAGTGAAGTGCCGCAGGGGTCTGTCCTGAGTCTAGTACCATTCAATATTTTCATTTAATGACTTGGATAATGGAGTGAATGGTGTACTTATTAAAATTTATGGATAACACCAAGCTGGGAGGGGTTGCAAGCACTTTGGAGGACAGGATTCAAATTCAAAATGACCTTGATATATATGAGAACTTTTCTGAAATTAACCAGATGAAATTCAATAAAGACAAGTGCAAAGAACTACACTTAGGAATGAAAAATCAATTACAAAATGGAAAATAACTGATAGGCAGAAGTACTGATAAAAAGGATCTGGAGATTATAGTGGATCACAAATTTGAATTTGCGATGTAGTTGTGAAAAAGACTAATATTATGTTAATAGGAGTATCATATGTAAGACATGGGAGGTAATTGTCCTGGTCTGCTTGACATTGGTGAGGCTTCAACTGTAGTACCGTGTCCAGTTCTGAGCACTACACTTTACAAAAGATGTGGACAAATTGGGGAGAATCTAAAGGAGAGCAATGAAAAAGATGAAAGGCTTAGAAAACCTGACCTGTGAGAATGGTTTAAAAAAACTGAGTATGTTTAGGCCTGGTCCCCACTAACCCCCCACTTCGGACTAAGGTACGCAAATTCAGCTACGTTAATAACGTAGCTGAATTCGAAGTACCTTAGTCCGAACTTACCGCGGGTCCACACGTGGCAGGTAGGCTCCCCCGTCGATGCCGCGTACTCCTCTCGCCGAGCTGGAGTACCGGCGTCGACGGCGAGCACTTCCAGGATCGATCCGGGATCGATTTATCGCGTCTAAACCAGACGCGATAAATCGATCCCAGAACATCGATTGCCTGCCGCCGGACCCTCCGGTAAGTGTAGACGTACCCTTAGTCTTGAGAAAAGATGGCTGAGAGAGGACCTGGTAACAAGTCTTCAAATATGTTAAGGGCTGTTATAAAGAGGACCAAGATCAATTGTTCTCCCTGTCCACTGAAGGTAGTACAAGAAGTAATTGGCTTAATCTGCAGCAAGGAAGATTTAGGTTGGATATTAGGAAAAACTTTCTAACTATAATGATAATTATGTTCTGGAATAGGCTTCCAAGGGAGGTTTTGGAATCTCTGTCATTGGAGGTTTTAAGAGTAGGTTAGGGATGGTCTAGGTATACTTGGTCCTGCCTCAGAGCACAGGGGCTGAACTAGATGACTGCTTGAGGTCCCTTCCAGCCCTACATTTCTATGACTGTCTGAATCTTAAAGTTATTGGTATGTGAGCCTTTTCCTGGGCAGCTCCTGTTGTCAGGTAGAGCCATCCGATATCTCTGCCCCACCAACTCTTCCCCCCCGACCCTCCATTAACCATCCACCAATTTTCAAATCTCAGAAGAGAACCTATGTTTTTCTTACCTGCTATTTCCCTCTTCCTCTGGTTTCACTTTTTATTCCCGCTTGGTCAATCTATTAACTCTGCCAAGCTTTTTGCACTAGTGTCTGCACAAAAGAGTATTCAAAACAGTGAGATTAGAGCACGTATCCCTTACACTGATTGCAGAACAGTTTCCAGTATAAACTTATGTATTCACCTGGTCATAACGAAAGCATCCACCTTTTTGGCTGAAAATGTCCATGTATAATCACTGTCCAAACAAGGTTTTTTCTCCCTAGAATATTTAAGCAATCTCCCTTCAGTTGTTCTGGAGTTTAGTGAGAGTGGAGAAGGAATATGCTACCAGTTAAAATCTAACCACACTTTTTTTTATCCAGGGCTAAAGCTAAAATGGCTGAAATTTGGAAGCTGGCATAGGCATAGGCACTGAGGCTTTTCCTGGGTTGGAAAAAAATCCCTGGAGGTTGATTTTTAAAAGTTATGAGCATTTGAAAATTTTGCTGTGAGCCCCGGGCAATAGATGTTTCATTATGTTTGTTGGTGCATATTTATAGATTATAGGACTGGAAGGGACCTCGAGAGGTCATCGAGTCCAGTCCCCTGCCCGCATGGCAGGACCAAATACTGCCTAGACCATCCCTAATAGACATTTATCTAACCTACTCTTAAATATCTCCAGAGACGGAGATTCCACAACCTCCCTAGGCAATTTGTTCCAGTGTTTAACCACCCTGACAGTTAGGAACTTTTTCCTAATGTCCAACCTAGACCTCCTTTGCTGCAGTTTAAACCCATTGTTTCTGGTTCTATCCTTAGAGGCTAAGGTGAACAAGTTCTCTCCCTCCTCCTTATGACACCCTTTTAGATACCTGAAAACTGCTATCATGTCCCCTCTCAGTCTTCTCTTTTCCAAACTAAACAAACCCAATTCTTTCAGCCTTCCTTCATAGGTCATGTTCTCAAGACCTTTAATCATTCTTGTTGCTCTTCTTTGGACCCTTTCCAATTTCTCCACATCTTTTTTAAAATGCGGCACCCAGAACTGGACACAATACTCCAGCTGAGGCCTAACCAGAGCAGAGTAGAGCGGAAGAATGACTTCTCGTGTCTTGCTCACAACACACCTGTTAATGCATCCCAGAATCATGTTTGCTTTTTTTGCAACAGCATCACACTGTTGACTCATATTTAGCTTGTGGTCCACTATAACCCCTAGATCCCTTTCTGCCGTACTCCTTCCTAGACAGTCTTTTCCCATTCTGTATGTGTGAAATTGATTTTTCCTTCCTAAGTGGAGCACTTTGCATTTGTCTTTGTTAAACTTCATCCTGTTTAACTCAGACCATTTCTCCAATTTGTCCAGATCATTTTGAATTATGACCCTGTCCTCCAAAGTAGTTGCAATCCCTCCCAGTTTGGTATCATCCGCAAACTTAATAAGCGTACTTTCTATGCCAATATCTAAGTCGTTGATGAAGATATTGAACAGAGCCGGTCCCAAAACAGACCCCTGCGGTACCCCACTCGTTACGCCTTTCCAGCAGGATTGGGAACCATTAATAACAACTCTCTGAGTACGGTTATCCAGCCAGTTATGCACCCACCTTATAGTAGCCCCATCTAATTTGTATTTGCCTAGTTTATCGATAAGAATATCATGCGAGACCGTATCAAATGCCTTACTAAAGTCTAGGTATACCACATCCACCGCTTCACCCTTATCCACAAGGCTCGTTATCCTATCAAAGAAAGCTATCAGATTGGTTTGACACAAATCCATGCTGGCTATTCCCTATCACCTTACCACCTTCCAAGTGTTGGCAGATGATTTCCTTAATTACTTGCTCCATTATCTTCCCTGGCACAGAAGTTAAACTAACTGCAATGGGCTCTGTGTAGGTGGATCTTTGTATCTATGAATTCACCCTGTTGACTTCAGTTGGGCTTTGAATGGGCACAGCTACTATCATTAAGTGCACATTAGTTGAAATTAGTTTGCAGACTTTAATTATGAAAAACTATATCAAACCAGTTTTCTTATGTTATTCATTGCCAAATCTATTCTGAGCTGGTATCACCTTAACTGAGTTTATCCTGAATCCAGATCAATCTTCTCCACCTGCTGCTCTTAATCTGAACCCTCCCCTGTCCTGCCAGTTGTTTTATTGTCTCCCAAAACGTTTTTTTGTTTTTTTTAAAAAACTGCTTAACAATGACACGTGAAAGATTTTAAAATGTTGAGCATGTGCCATATTTTGTTTTTTTGATATTCTAGCAGCTGAAGGCCTGTCCTGTCACATGGGTGTAATTCATAAAGCCATGTGTAAAAGAGTCAAAACTGGGGGTTCTTGTTTGCATGCACTGTGTTGTAGTGAACCATGTTGCTTTTGTACTTGTTCTCCTGTCTGTGCACAGAGCTGTGCTGGAGGCATAACCACCTCTTTGTTACCTCAGGTAGCCTTATTCCCACCTTCTCTGATCAACTGTCACATTCCAACCGCCACAGAATCTTTGGACTCCAACATTCCATCTGGTTCTCACAGGGCCAGTGACGACTGAACCTGGTGATATTTCTAAACAAAAAGAGCTCTTAGCCCCCTGCTTCCATTACCTGACACTGATGCAACAGACATTCTAGGCTTCAGAGTGGCACAGTTCGGTGTCAGTTCTGGAATATATGTGGTGATTTGTGCAGGTTGCAAATGAGGGGTTATGTGTGCCTGTGGTTAGTGTGTGTGTGTGTGTGTGTGTGTGTGTGTGTGTGTGTGGTGTTGTGTGGGTGATTGATTGTTGGGCCAAGTAATCCACCATCTGCCTCATACAACCAATGAAAGTGTTGCATGCAAATTGGCAGTAGAGTAAGGGTATTGATGGGTTGAGTTACCTCTGATATCACAGTGGTCTAGGTTTCTTGGTGTGGCATAGATACCTGCCTTGCTGTCACCTGGGTGTAATTTGTAAAGTCAAAATAGCTGAGAACTTAAAAATTGGATGGTAGCAGACCATGAATCCCTGTGATGGTTGAACCTAGTGATATTCTGAACAAAAATATCTCAGCCATGGTTGGAGCTGTATCCATTGCTTCACACTCTACACACATTCTAGGCTTAAGAGTGACATTCCTAGAATCTTATTATATAGATAAAGGAGGCCTGAAAGGTTTTTTTTTTTTTTCAAAAAAGTTATGCACCTAGCCAGTCTCTGTAACCATACCTTCCCATCACTGTTCCCCTCATCCTCCCTCACCCACTCTCTCTGTTTGTTTGTGTTGCCAACATGTTGTGTATTCTGTTAATTTAGATTGTAAACTCTTTGGGCCAGGGTACAGCACCCAAAACAATAAGACCCTTATCCTGATGGGGCCTCTGAGCACTACAGTAGTAAAACAAACAAATAATAATCACTTACCACTGGTTTCTGACCAGTTTACACCCAACATAAAACTTGCATCACTAAATTATATCAAAACTGAATTTAGTCCAGTCACTTCCATAAACATCACACTTGCTTATGTCAGGCCTGATTTTTGGCCCACCATAGCTAGAAACTATCTTATTTGTTGAGAGCACTTACTATTATCTTTAATGATCTTCCCTCTGAAGTCCTCACACAGGCAAAATTTCCACTGAATTCAGTGAGTTTTCCTGAGTAGCTAGTGACTGTACACTTACAATGTTATTTAAATCCAAAAAAGTTAAATAAACAGTATTCAAGATGTAAAAAACATTTTCACATTCTTTTGCAACAAGCTTTTTGCATCACTTCAGTGAGACTCAGTCTCACTTCACGTATTCCGTCTTTCCTTTTTTAAGGCTTGGAAACCTAGTTCTGGTCTAGGTAGCTGTACTGTTCACCACCATTTATAATAAGATAATTATTAAACTAAATGTTAATTGTATAAACCTGTTCTAATTCATTTAGGCTATCATATACTATAGTAGAACTTATTTATCTAACATTTTTTGACTACCTAGTCATGATGGTAAATTATTATTATTATTGTTATTACTATTATTTCTACTGGGTTGGGTCCATGGGACCAGTCAAGGTTGTAGTCCCATTCTGCTTGGCATTGTACAAACACATAGGATACAATTCCTAACCCAAAGAGCTTACAACCTAAAATGGTGAGCAACATATGAAGACTCGGGGAGAGGATTACGATCCAAATATATGATTTTTATATACATATTTCAATGCATTTAAAAAAATATATTTCAACTATACAAGCTGCCCTTTGACCAATTCTTAATTATCTGTAAATCTAATGGAAGAACTGTGTAAAATGGAAATCCAAATATTTTACAAAATTGAAATTAGTGAATGATTATTATCATTGTATTATTTTAGTATTGTTTGTTTTGACTTCTTGTTCTCAGCATATCTGCAGTTTTTAGCAGCACTGTCATATTACTTTTTTTAGGAAGAATGTTACTATTTATTTTTATTAGGTTATTAAAATTGCTCTGTCAATCATTTTGCCTTGAAGAAAAATTCAGCTTTTGTAGATGATGGCAATAATTGTAATAACCCGCCTACTGCAAAAAGAATAGAGAATTGTTATTCATATTCTTGTAGTATTCTTGTGCCCTGAGTAAATGAGCTTTGCATGGGGAACCTACGCAAGGTTTAGGAGAGAGTTGATCCTCCTGTAATCCAACCATGAATTTACACAGCCTTTCCATGATCACTACTGCATACAGCTTCTGGGTTCTAGTAACATCTATGTAACCCTTAAGAGGCTTTACATGACTATGCAATGGGGACCAGAGGCAGAATTTGCCCTGTCAGCTTTAATTAATTCAGCTGTTTAAGGGTTCACTCCTACAAAGTGCCAAGTGCCCACAACTCTCAGTGAAAGGTGTGGGTGGTCAGTACCTTGCAGGGCCCTAATAATGCAAACTGGAAGGAGAATTGATAAACCAAAGTCAAACCAAGTAATGTCATTGACAGACAAGCTGGCCAACGTGTTTTTAAAAGCTACTCTAGCTAATGGATGACACTTTGTACATTTTCTGTAATAGTGGGAATCAAAAAGCCACAGGCTTGTGGAAAACTTCTTGTGTGGAAGAAGTGATATGGCCTAAAGTAGTGTGCGTTTGTTTTGTTTATTTGTTTTTCGTGCGAGGAGGTTAAGGTAAAAGGGAAGATTATTGAGCTTGTTCTTTAGCTGGAGATATTAATCTATTAACTTTTGTCTGTAGTTAGAATTCTCTATTTACTGTGAACTAATTCATGTAGTTATGTAATTGCACTAAAACTTTGAGGGTTGGCACCAGCAGTGCCTCTAATTCACCTTTAATCAATTTTTTCATTCTTTTAAAGCCATTTTTAAAAGCAAGCGTAGAGAGCTCACTTCAGGTGCCAGACTAAGAGCTTTGGAGACTGAAGTCCTCTAGCCTCAGAACATGTACAGACAGCACAGGCAGTGGCAATGCAAGGTCCTACACGGCTGCATTAATGTCTCCACACTGTATTGGAGGGCCCACTCCTGGGATGAAAGATTTTGGACACTATTGAAGCTGCCAACAAGGGGAGAAGTGTGCTGGTGATTTTCATGATGTGGACTCTTGTCCGCTAGGAAATGGCAGTGGAGCCCACCATTTATTTCTGTTATCAGATGGTCACGATTGATCTGGGCTGGATTTAAACCAATTGCTTAGAAGAGGATGGCTACATAGTTCATTTCCAGTCCCTGAAGATATCCAGCTGCCATTGGCACTTCCACACATGCCACCAATCTCTCCATTTGTACAGTAATAGTGCTGAACTGTTTCTAGATGGAACATTTGAGAGCTGAAATCTCACAATACCAACATGCACATCTTACCAAGCAAGTGAGTCTATGAATGAAGGCCTGCCTTTCTGAAATATAGGACCAGATTCTCGGCTGATATAAATCAATGTAGCTCCTTTGACTTTAGAGGAGCTATGCTGGTTTATACCAGCTGAGGATCTGGCCCACAGTCGTCTGCTAACTCTGCAGCCATAAACTTTGACTTTTGTTTTCACTAGCTGGAAGTGAGGAAGTTTGCTAATTGGTTAAATATATATCCATGCTATAGTTTATACAGAGATAACATATTACCTATATTAAAACAAGCTAAACACCAGTAAAATACAGTTCAGTGTCACTTGAATGGCTGTTTTACTGCAACTTTAATAAAAATCAATGCTACTTTAATAGGTGCATCCAAACATACTGCCAGAGATTTTCAATTATGATATTCCCAGCAGCAAACAAAAACAAAATTAATGTCAGCTGTATCCCCAAAAGCCTAAACTATATTACTAATGAACTTTCAAAGAAAAAACTATGCAAAGACAATAAGGTGCAAATCACTGTAATAATCTAAATGTAGAAATACAGAAAAACATCATCGAAATGCAGAGTAGGATTTGCCTCTCATGCTTCCATTAACCATCTTGTTAGCTTAGTGTCTGCATACATAGTGGTATTGTAACATACTCCTTCTAAAACCTTGACTGCGCCCACACAAATTCATGTTTTTCATTTGTATTTTAAACAAAGGTAGGATTTGAACCAGGGCTTGTACTACATTAAGAGAAAATACATAGTTTCTGCTAGAGTCGCATTAAGTATCTCCTTCCCAGTAATTTGTCTTTCTAGTAGATGTACTCAGTTCCATAACAATTGGCAGTCTTGACTCAAATACAATCTTCTTGACATTGAGTTATAGCTTTAATGATTAAAACAGCTGTCTTTCCTATGGCAGAAGTAAGTTCTAAGACAATTGAATATTTAAATACTACCATCATCTTTATATGTGTATAGAGTTAATTGATTTTTTTGTAGTTTGAAATTAATGAAGTGTTTTTCACATACTGCTATAAGCTGTGTTCTGTTAGAAAGTTGCCCAATTCACCTTAGAGTTGGTTACAAGTCAGTTGACAGCAAAATCATTGTTATAATGTATACAATCTATAAAATCCACTATAAACATTTATAAAGTACCTTCTGGATGAAAAGTGCATTAAATGTAAGAAAACAACAAGGAGTCTGGTGGCTTTTGTAGATACAGACTAACACGGCTACCCCCTGATACTTGATTAAATGTAAGATTATTATAATCCATTTTCAATATGTTCTTCAGGAAAGTTGTCTTTCATCACCATTTAGACTGTAAGAATTAAATTACCTAATCCATTTTAAGACTGTCTGTCTGTTTTATAATGAAGATTTTGTTGCTTTGCCCGTTATGAATCCTATACACGATGACAAAACTCTCACAGCCATTCTGTTACATATTAGACTCTCCGGTTATTACATATACTTTTTCACCATTTTTACAACATTGATGTTGCAGTGTCCTCTTGAGGTATATCTTTATATCCTACCTTTAATGCTAGCTGTCTAGGAGCTTTATCCAAAATGCATTGAAGTCAGAGGGAAAGCCTCTGATTGATATCAATGGATTTTGGACGAGAGCATAGGTGCTCAGATACCAAAGCATAAGTACAGTGTAAATCTCTAGCTAGATAGATAATCTCTGCTTCTTTCTGGAAATACCGATGATAGCGTCCATTTTGAAATGTTTCTGTTGTTATGAGAGAGGAAACTAATACTTTTTACTATATATTTTTTTTATATTCAGTAATACTGAGCAGATATATTTTCTTATAAATGTGGAACTCCTCTCTTTACTCCAAGGATTGGGGCAGTCAGGTTCTCTGGATTTTGCCAGCTAATCCCTTGTGTGCTCTCTAACATTTATAGCCAGCTATACCAACTGATCAGGTGAAGTCAGTATGTGGTTTTATGCAATACTAGTACCGTATATACTCAATCATAAGCCAGTTCGTTTATAAGCTGACCCCCTCCCCCAAGATGGATAATAAAAATGGAAAAATGTTATGACCAGTTCATAAATCGACCCTATAATTCAGGGCTCAGCAAACTTTGGCTCCCGGGCCATGAGGATAAGCCGCTGGTGGGCCCGAGATGGTTTGTTCACCTTGAGCGTCTGCAGGCACGGAGGTAAACCTAAGTAAACAAAGTGTCCCAGCGCACCAGCTGCTTACCCTGATGGGCCGGGACAGCAACTGGTGGGGAAATTTTGGGGGGAGGAGAAGTTGGGGGTCAGGGGAATAACCCCTGTAACCATCTCCCACATGACCCCACCCCTAGCCTGGGACCCCCACACTCTCCCCTTCCCACCTTATCTGGGGAGGATGTCTGTGGCCCGGCTGGAGCTGCTCCGGCAGGCTGGGCAGCGTGGCCGCAGCCCTGCTCTCGCGGGCCAGACCAGGCGGCGCAGCCGCAGCATGTTCCAGCGGGCTGGGCCACATGCTCCAGCATCTGGGCGGCACAGCCACAGCCTGCTCTGGGGGGTGGGGCCAAGCGGCATGGCTGTAGCCAGCTAGCCCCAGAGCTGCAGCTGCTTCGGAGGCTGGGGGGAGAGCAATGTGGCCAGAAGCGGAGAGAGACTCTGGCCCCGCCTCTTCCCTTCTGGCTGTGCTGCCTCTCCTTGCTCCCTCTGTTGTGGGGAGGGGCTGCATCCCACCTCTCCCTCTCCATACCCGTTCATAAGCCGACCCCCTTCTCTGGTGCTTCCCTTTTTTACTAAAAAATTCGGCTTATGAACAAGTATATATGGTAATTTGCTGGTGACCCCATCAGTTTCTCCAGAGTTTAAGCTTCCATTTTAACACAAACAAAACAAAAAAAATTATTTTCTAGCACTTATAGTTGCTGATATAACCTTCTGAATGTCTGATTAAGGCTTAATATAAACAGAAACAATGGGTCTGCTTCTCACTTGCACTATGACCCTTTTACACCACTCTGGCAATATAAAGTGGCTTTAAGATAGCTATTTAAAGTCCTTTTATACTGCCAGAGTAGTGTAAAGAGGCCTTAGTGCAGATGAGAATCAGGCCTGGTAGGTTTAGGGCAAAAAATGAACTGCTCCTATTCATCTCTATGGGGTGTTAACTCTGAAGTTTATTGATCCAAATTAAAATGTCAATATTGACTATTTCACTACTGTTTATTTTATCAGAAACATTCTGGGATTGTGGGCACAGCTTGAGTAGAATACCACCACTTTTCCCTTGCATTCTGCTATACCAATGTCCTTGGTGCACTTAGCAGAGGTAATTAATAGAATAAGGATGCTCATTATCCTCCAAATGCATATAAAACAATTTAATAATTTTCAATAATTATTATATATCCAGTATCCTCGTACTAGGCCTTTGATATGTAGCTCAGATTACTGCAACACAGAGCTAGACACACATACAGGAATACGGACAGGGTGAAGAGAGAAATCTACGTTTGTATATCAGTCTCTGTTGATAGGCTCCTTCAGTGTTCTTTCCTTGCAGTTAGATTTACAACACCCTCAATACCTTTTAAAATACAAACAATGATTGTTCACTTTAAAGTGATCTCTGCACTGGCAATTGTTTCTAAATGGAAAAAGTCAGAAAATGTTGTTCCACAAGGTTCTTTGAAATCAGACATCTCAGTTCAATTCTAGAGTAACTGTAATATCTTTCTGGTGGAGCTGCTCAGAAAATTTTGATGAAAAATGAAAACCATTTTCTATGCAATATCTTTCCCCATTTTCCAGCTTCTTTCTTGTGTGTAGCCATTTAATGGATTTCAGATGTTGATCAATTATTTAGAAGCAAAACTCTTCTGACTATAGCAGGTGACAAAGGCTAGACCTATAGTTCAGTACAAGGAAAGATGGAATGTTATTTGACAAGACTGAGCTAAGTTGTTTGTAAACTTTATCTCCCCATTTATCTTAATTATTTGATCTTTTTCCCCCTTCCCAGGATTTCCTCACATGTATTTTTTCCCAAGTCTCTTTGAATCCTACATAATACAAGACTGGGGTTATGAAGTCAATCCTAGATGGCCTCGCAGACACAACTTTCCGAACAATTACAACAGATCTTCTTTACATGGGTTCCAACGATATCCAGTACGAAGATATTAAAAGTGACATGGCCTCCAAACTAGGATACTACCCACAGAAATTCCCATTATCTTCCTTCAGGGGTGATCCTTTCCAAGAAAAAATGACTGCAGGAGATGATCCCCTATTAAGTATCATTCCATCGGATCAGATCAATATTACAGATTTTTACAACAAGTCCCTATCCACTTTCAAGGATAATGAGGAGAATCTACAATGTGGGGAGAACTTCATGGATATGGAGTGCTTTATGATTCTAAACCCCACCCAGCAGCTGGCCATTGCAGTGCTGTCCCTTACCCTGGGCACCTTCACCGTTCTGGAGAACCTTCTTGTGCTGTGTGTTATCCTGCACTCTCGAAGCCTCCGGTGCAGGCCTTCCTACCATTTCATTGGCAGCTTGGCAGTGGCTGACCTCCTGGGCAGTGTAATTTTCGTCTACAGTTTTGTTGATTTCCATGTTTTCCATCGGAAAGACAGTCCTAATGTGTTTCTGTTCAAGTTGGGTGGAGTTACAGCCTCATTCACTGCCTCAGTAGGCAGCCTTTTCCTTACTGCAATAGACAGGTACATATCTATACACAGGCCACTAGCTTACAAAAGAATTGTTACCAGGCCAAAGGCTGTCGTAGCATTCTGTGTGATGTGGACCATAGCTATCGTAATAGCTGTTCTTCCTCTGCTCGGCTGGAACTGCAAAAAACTCAATTCTGTTTGTTCAGACATCTTCCCTCTCATTGATGAGACCTATCTAATGTTCTGGATTGGGGTCACCACTGTACTCCTGCTGTTTATTGTATATGCCTATATGTACATATTGTGGAAAGCTCATAGTCATGCTGTTAGAATGATTCAGCGTGGCACTCAAAAAAGCATAATAATTCATACCACAGAGGATGGTAAAGTACATATTACTAGACCTGATCAAACTCGTATGGACATCAGGTTAGCCAAAACCTTGGTCCTTATTCTGGTGGTTTTAATCATATGCTGGGGCCCTCTACTTGCAATTATGGTGTATGATGTCTTTGGGAAAATGAACAAGCTCATCAAGACTGTCTTTGCATTCTGTAGCATGCTCTGTTTGATGAATTCAACAGTGAATCCCATCATCTATGCTCTAAGAAGCAAGGACTTGAGACATGCTTTCCGGAGCATGTTTCCAACCTGTGAAGGGACTACGCAGCCTCTTGATAACAGTATGGAGTCTGACTGCCAGCACAAACATGCTAACAATGCAGGTAATGTTCACAGGGCAGCTGAAAGCTGTATTAAGAGCACAGTTAAGATCGCCAAAGTGACCATGTCTGTCTCCACAGACACAACTGCAGAGGCATTGTAAATCAAAGCCCTCTCAACATTGTGAGAATAGAAGTTGGTTTAAAATAAACAAAAAATACATGACCTAAAGCTTTTGTTCCTTCACCTGTAACATTTTTAAGTTTGTCATAATAAGCTATACAATGATTGTTTTAAGAATCATTGCCATCAGCCAATCCTCCAAGTTTAACAATTAGGGATTCAAACTATTTTAAAAAAAGAGAAGTTTTCAATTAAAGAAAGTGCTCATTGAATAATAAAGTATAAAACTCTGGCAGAACGTACAGAAAATGTCAAACTAGCAACAATTCCTTCAGAAGTTACTGGGGGTGGAGTGGAAGGGAATCTGAAAACTTGTGAAACCTAATTGAAAACTAAAACATCATAAAGCCATGTCATCAAATAAGAAAGCCTTGTAATCATAATGTTCATTCCATTGTGAAATGTATTAAATGTCTATAAGTCATAGAAGTTTTCATTTCTTTCCAAAAAGCGGCAGTACTAAGTTTTAGAGGTTCTGTAAAATGTGTTGTGTCCTGTGAAATGTATACTGTTTTATTACTTGTTACTGATATTTGTCTAACTAAACCAAGTGATAACGTAAACTTGTGTGGAAATAATGTGAAATATGTGTTATGTAAACCCCATTGAAAATACCTTCTGTATTTGAAGAACTCCTATGAGCTATTTTGGAAATTTTACACGTTTAGTAGGCTTCTGTGGATTTAGAGGAAAGGCATTGTATTTCTTCAACTAAAATTATTTGACATTTGAAATCCCCATTAATTTTAACTTTCATCTGTGTACAAGAATAACAGCAACAAGGGAATATAGACTAGCACTGCAGAGAAAGGAATGCACTGGTTCAGACTTTTAAATACCACTGCGTTTAAACATAAGGACATTTATTGCCTTACGGACTATGCCTTTCTGGTGGGCATTATGTAAATATGAACAGTAAAAAGAAAAGGTACTGGATACTGGCTTCTTTAATTGGCAACTGCTAGCACTGGACCTCTGAAAACAGCATGTGTCAGATTCAGTGTATAATGTTATCACTGGTGTTGATATATACTTGAACTGTGCTGCATTCCTATATCCCAGGACTAAACAGATTTAAAGCCTGAGATGCCAAACTCCAGTCTTCACTAAACAAGGAGCAAGTATTGTCAAAATTAGACATTTTTTATGTTTGAGCGTGTATATAAATAAATATCTGTGTGTGTGTGCTCACGTGTGTGTGTACGTATACTAAGTAAACATGGGTCACAGTAGTATTACTAAGATAGGAAACTGTGACCAAATGTAAACTATGTCCTGTTGCACTCTTTGCACATAAATTCTGTTCCTAAAATTGAGTTCTTCCAGCTGATGTGCTGAACATACTAATTGTAAGATTCAGAACATACTTGTAGATCCACACTGAGAGACTTATCCATGTATTAGAGAAACTAACCTTTTAGTTTTACTCGAGAACAAGGCAAAAAAACAATCAGGAGGAAAGGGCAGGAGGCAAAATATGCTGTGAACAAAAATAAACAGAAAATCAGTATTTACAGTGTTAAAAAAATTGAGAATGTTAGAGATAAGACTTTTTTTCCCCCCAAAAAAGTCCTTGAGTATTAAATCTATTTGCTTGAAATCAGATGTGTCTCACTGTAAAAACAGGGTATCAATGATGATAGAAACCGGAAACCATCATAATTAAGGCAAAGAAAGAGTTTTTAGATCCAAAGGTGCCATTCCATTTTATAATAAATTTTTAAAACCTTGGATTTTTTTGTAGTAAAGAATGTAATTAAATCACCTTCCTGACATGGATATTCTCTAAATCTCATTCTGAATAAGAGCCATTGAGCCTTATTCTCCACTGCCTGGTACATTAGGTTATATTCTGTCTCCTGCTCTGGCTGCTTTATGCTACAGCAGCTTCAAAGCCAAGCTAGCCAACAAGCTATCCAAGGATTCCCCCAAGACAGGGGAATCCCTCAGTGGCATAGGGCTTGTGTAGCCAACTCGACACCACCTCTTCATGCTCTATGGGGAGTGGCTTAGGGAAAGGAAGCATGGCTGGATCACTGATGATCCATGGCTGCCAGAATGACTTCTTGGGCGCTGTGGTAGCTGCTCACAAGTCAAAGCAGCCAGTAGTACCAAACACCAGACAGCCCCAGGATTGGGGGGAGGGAGCAAAGGAGTGTCATATAGTCATCTTTGCTCCCCACCCTATCTAGGGTACTGTGTTGAGCAGAACTTGACTGGAGCTAAATGTTTAGTCATTTACATCTGTGCTATCTGAGTCCAAATCAGAGCAGTTGCATTTTACTGCTACTGTGCACTGGTGTAAATGATTCCACAAGTTACAAAGCAGTGAAGATTCAGGTCCATTGCCTAAAAACTGGTCATAGCACGGTGATTTGTAAGAGCCCAGCCCTGCAAGGTTCTGAGTAATTCTGATGAGGTTTCTCAGAATATTGCTCTACTGCTGGTAAAATCTAACAATGAAAGAGCTTTCTTTCCTTTCAAATATACATTGTTTTTTCATGCAGCAGTCTGGGAGGAAAGAACACAGTGTCAAATGAAAAGATATTTTAAGAGCCATTTTTTTGAAACTGTCTTCTTGTGAATTCAATGCAAATTTTATAGATTTGTTGTTGTTGTGGATTCAAGTTCTAAATTTTATGTGATAAATCATGGGACAATGGGGCTGTCTTGGCACTAAACTTGGTGCTTATTGATTATAAGAAATCACATCCTGTGAAATATTCATATATCAAGATCTTCATTTACGTATGAGTTTTTAAAAAGGTTTGTGAATTATATTTCATCTTAACATCATTTCTCAACTGAGGTGGCAAAAAAGTCCCTACAAAATGTAAACTAAATAATTATTATTTAATTAGAAAATCAATTCCTGTTCCTAGATTAGCTGAACTTAAACTTCTGCTTGAGGTAATCTATTTTGCAATTGCCCACCTTCCTTTGGTGATGGCACAACTAATCTAAATAGCATTCCACAACCACCCCCATTCTCATAAAATGAATAACTCTGTAGTTACAGTTCAGTGTATTTATCAACTTTAAGTGTTGTATATCTATAAAAGAGACCATCTGTATCATGTGCAAAGTTAGATTCTCAACAATCTAATTGTATATTTGTATAATATTGTATCTCCTCGATGCTGTGCAATCACTGTCAACATTTTTTTGCACTGGCCTTCTGATGAAAATGTTAAGATGCCTATTGTAAGATAAGCAGAAATTTTACCTGCTGTTATTGGGCTGAATGTATGTAAATAAAGTCATCTGTACAAGCAGTGGCCTAAAAAGTCTGTCATTTTAGGATAGGACAATTATTGAAGTTGCTGTGACATCTGAAAAGCTACCTATGAATAAACTATTTAAATGGCCTCTTGGGTTGCAGTGTCATAGAGAAAGGAAAGTCTTTCTTTGTGACAATATGACTTAGAGAAATTGGATTACCAGAGCTTTTATTTCCAATGTTTCAAAGTGGAGCACATAACTCTTTATTGTCTGTAAATCTAACATTATTACTTCCTCTTAGAAGAATATTGTATTGTTAGATGTTTGTTTGAGCTGGTAACATCCTTGCAACTGCTGCAATATCTTTCTGTTAGCAACCTGTATGATACTTTGTACACAAGTACTGGTAAGATTGTCATTAACAGTAGCTTCGACCATTTAACTACCTATAGCAGAATAGTATTTCTGTAATATTTCCAATGTATTACTACCATGCCATATTTTATTTCTATAATGTAATTAAACTGTTATTTATTCAAAGAGAAAGTATTCCATTATGTTTGTTTTCCAAAAGTCAAAGTTACTGAGTGTATTCCAGAAGATGTCACTTCATCCCACAATCTGGGGCTGTAGATTTTATTTATAAGGGTTTTTTCCCCTTGTCAAATGTGTAAACAACTGGTTATATACAACAGTTATCAAGCTTCATGGGTCTTCATTGTATTTGTGTTTCTTTGAGGGTCAAGGGTAGATATATATATATATATATATATATATATATATATATATACTGTGATGGAGACAAAGGTGTGATGACATGGATAAGACTGAATCCCTTATGTCATTATATAGCCAAATGTTTCCCTTCCTCGAACTGCAAAAGCATAACTAAGGAACCTGGAATGCCAATATTCAGAAGACTCTCTCAAAGTGGAGTTTTTCTGGAAAGTTTGAGGGAAATCAGACACAGCATTTCCAAGAGTTATTTAAAATCCAAGGAAATTCTTATACAAGAAAATTGATTAAGATGAGGTTAAGGATGAAAATCAACTTTGATACCAACACACAACCTTTGAAATTTCACTAGAATTATCTTACGCCTGAGGCAGACTTTTTCTGAAAAGTGTGTTGCAAATCAGATGAAGGCTTTGTACTTTCTAATTAATTTTCCTATGTTTTCTTTTGAGTGTAACTTTGACTTAGAATTTTCAGCCTTACTAATGTTTGTTTTTTTCAGAAAAGAACAATTTTATTTTAAGGATTTCCCCCCCTAAGTATTTAGTTGCCAGCCAAGCTCCAGCACAAGGAAGTTATGAAATACTATTATTAGTTTTAATTTTTTGCCTCTGTCAGAAGCTTATGTATGCATGAAGATATAATCATATTGAGAAAGAAACTGTACCATACAATAAAGATAAATAAAAGGTCAGAAGAGGGGAATAAATATGTCTCATCTGCCAAGTGCATCAAAAAACAAAGCCCTGAATTAGTTACCGGTAAGTATAAAAATAATAAGAGCAGTGAGTTAAACATGATGGGTTAGACTGTCCCCAGGTTTGGCCACTATTAACTAGTACAAAGGGCCATTAGAGGAGGAAACTCTATAAAAGGAGAGGGTGTAATGGCACAAGGCTGTGGCAACCTATTTGCTGCTCAGGACTCACAGGAGCTAGTGCAACCCAAAAAATGGCTAGTGCTTATCAGTGAAGAAGTATAGACAGGACGTTTAGATGACATGCTGATAAAAAATATCCTGAAGCACACACTAGTAGTGGGGCTTTTTTATGGTGCTTCCAGCAAAAACTAAAACTCCTGCCCTAACACCTGATGAGGATGAAATTCCTCTTAAGGCATAAGAGAAGTATTGTTGGCTGGCACAAGAAAAACGCAATTTGTGTCTCTCTGCACCATTCAGGGTGACCTAACCCACTAACTGTGGTATTCACACTGAAGTAGGGCCTAGTCTCCCACACCCTCACTCCCGTGTGTAAACCCATTAACTCCAATGGGACTATTTAAGAATGTGCAGGTTAGGAACCTACATGAAGAAATATTCTCAATGGCATTTAAGTAAAATTGTAACCTTATAAAATGGCAACAAGGAGAACTTGAAAGCTATCCCACTTGTTTAGACTAGATTTATTCACAGATGTTTTCCACTTTTCAGTTGAATACCCAAAATACCAGTGGGACTCAAGCATCTTAATGAAGTGCAGCCACAGTGGAGTGAAACTTGATTAAAGTTTGATACAAAGCCATTAATAGTACTTGGTACTAAGCACTTTTACAAAGGTGGTCAGTATGATTATCCCTATTTTACAGATGGGAAAATGAGGCGCAGAGCGTTAAAGTGACTTGTCCAAAGTCACCCAGCAAAACAGCGGCAGAGCCAGGAGTAGAACCCCGATCTCCTGGTCCAGTGTTTTCTGTTAGGGGGAAATCAGTCACATTGGGAAAGTTCATGGTATATATTATATGACCAAATAAATGGGTTCCATAGTGATAAATAAACCTCCATTTATACTTACATCCTTTCCATTACCAGAAAAGACAAGTCAAAGTCTTGTTTATCTAATCTAATTTATTTATAATTTCACAAAGGTCTGATCCAAAGAATCCCATTGACTTAAGTCACTTTAGGATTAGGTCTCTATAGGAATTGGTAGTATATCTTAGATAAAAGGAAGTTGAGCAACTTTCTCTTTCCACCTTTAAGCTTCCAAGGCTACTAAGATCTTCATATTGAGGTCACCCCTGGACTGAGCAGGGGACAGGGACTTGTTGTTGTTGCTTTGACAAATTATTTATATTTTAGAAAATATTAGATCATTAATCATTGAGAAATAATTGACAAGATGAAAGCACAGAAAAATTAAGATCAAAATCTGAGCATCTCAGGCAAAAACTGTCACTATCAAGACAACTAGGAAAATATTCACATTTTGTTAGCATGCCATATAATGTTTCATTGGTAAATACTAGCCATACTGCCACAAATCAACAACATTTCCTCTAGAAAATACTACATAACCAAATTGTATGTCTGTTTTTAACAAAACAAGAGGAAATAATGACAAATACCCAAGCAACTGTATTTCGAAACTATTCTTATTCAGGAAATATGCAGTCAGATATACCATCATCATTTGGGCCATTCAAGTTAACATCAAACCCATCATCATTCCTATTCTTCTGATGTTCTTTTTAACAAGTCACAGCATCATCCCACTCACAATAATACATATTTTTCTTCTCCAGTGAAAACAGAATTTGACCAGTTTAAGTGCTGAAGTCTTGATACCCAATGAAAGAATGATAAGTGCAGAAACAAAAAATATCTTTTCCAGCATAATTAAATAAGACTTGGCCCAGTAAAAAAAAATGGATTTTTCCCTTCAGATGTTAGAATACCTTTCCATCTCCACATTGCTAGCATACCTCAACCTCTTTCAGAAATGGACATAAAAGGTCTACTTAAAACAGCAGAGCTGGGTATGGCAATTAGGTGGTTGTTCTTTAATGGGATTTTACCAACCTTAATCTGGAATAAATTCATTATCTTTTATCGTGATGCTTCTCTTGGGATACCCAGAACTGTGAGCCACTGTGTTACCCCTCTCAGCCTCAGCAAGTGCGAGTTTTGCTGCCGCTATGCTATGTGTCAGCTCCCTGTCACATCAACTTCTTTGCCTTGTCAGCAAATTTGACAGCACTCTGCCAGACCAAACCTTGCCTTCCAGGCAACAACCAGTGAACCCCAATTCCTAAAAGACCTCCCTCTGCAGTATCCAGTTCCTCTCACTGGACACTCACAGAAGTTATGAAGTTTGCTACCTCCAAAAAGACAGTATGCCCCACAGCCTGTTGGGTTAGCTTAGGACTCGCTTGCCAGTTTAATACACAGCACTGAGATGGTTTTGTAATAAAACATGAATATGTTTATTAACAGAGACTTACTTAAGTGAGAATAAGTAAGAATGAAAGAGATGGGTATGGTGGAGTAAAACAAAACAAAGCGCGTCCTAGCAACTAAAACGTAATTTCAGCACATTACAATTTTTGTCTAAGCAGCTTTCGCACCTATAGGCAGTTTCCAGGTACTCTTGCCTCCCAGGTCCAGAGGATCCACTTTTCATGAACTCAAAGGGTGCTGTACCCCTTTGTCCCGTGGGTGATGGTTGAC
This sequence comes from Malaclemys terrapin pileata, assembly GCF_027887155.1. Lineage (NCBI taxonomy): Eukaryota > Metazoa > Chordata > Testudines > Emydidae > Malaclemys > Malaclemys terrapin. Next base: position 141,249,720 of record NC_071507.1, read on the forward strand.
TACAATGTCTTTTTTCCCCCCTTATATTATCTCAAAGTTCATTGTTGCTGTTTCAGGAGCCAGGAAGGCTTCCGTGTGGGAGGGGGACAATGCAGACTTTATTCCCCATTGTGATCGTTAAGCGGGCATCTCTTCTACTTGCTAGCTTGATGGCTTTGTTGTACTTTTCATTGTTCTCTGCAATCAAATTTGGCAAACAGCACATAAAGCCTCGCCTGCCCTAGACAAAGGAATGTGTATTTGCTTCTCTGACCAACACTCTAAGAACACATTTCCAGCATACCTTTATAGGGAGGAAAAAAAGGATTGTTAATAAAAGATATTGACCCAGATCCTTAGCTGGTGTAAATCAGGACACCGCCACTGAAATCAAAGGAACTATGCCAATTTACACGCGTCGAGCCTCTGGCGCATTACTGGAGTAACACTATACATGACTTTCATGCCATGGAACAATTCCAAACTATTAAGCACTAGTCGGGGCAAGGGCTTAAAATCATAATTTTATCTAAAAATGCATAGCGAATAGGATTAGTGAGTATCAATTCAGTCTAATCAGACACATATAGAGAAGGATGCATTAACTCACACACCATATTATATGTAGTCAAATCAGGAAATGCCAGTCCATCCTCTGTGCAACTTTTTTTATTTTTAGTTTAGCCCACTTTGTTTTTAGGCTTTCTACTAAGTGAATAGCAACAAAAATCTCAATCTCGTGCAGTCTTTAATTTTCAGAAATCTGGGCAAAGGGATTATTTTGCACAGAAAACCATACAAATAACAACAGAAAATAAATGGCCCACCTCCAACAACCCCACAATATTCTCCAATTAATGGGGTTAAAGGAGACCTTTATGGGACCTCTAAGCACAGGGGGATAAACTAAATAGCCAGTTGATACAACCTTGTTGCCCTCCTTCTTCCACAGGAAAGTCCAGGAAGCACTTAGTAGAAAAACTGAAAGGATTTAGTAAACACTGGGATTTTACTAAATTAATACTGAATTCTGTCTAAAAAGAAGCAAATTAATATAGAATCAAAGTTATTAAAGGGACAGAGCCTTGGGTTAAGATATAAAACATAGCAGACAGTTTCTGTATAATACTGTTTTAATAACAATAGTAGACCCCAATGTAGTTCCAGAAAAATCCCAGTGGTCCCTCAGTACATTAGCTAAGGATAGCAATTAAAAAAGCAAAGCAAAATGGAGCCTGTGAACATCCCTGATGTGTCCTGTTTTCTATCTTAAAGAATGAGGATTAGGGTGTATTATTAATAACAGAGGCACACAGAGAATCATACAGGGTTATCCACTCAGCAAATACTTCTTCCAGCCCAAACCTTCTCAAACAATAAACTTGACAATCTGACCCTATAAAATGCCTCATCATCAGTCCAAGAAGCAATGCAGTCATTGCCTCCAGAGCTCATAGCACATAATCTAATATGCCATAATTGTCACATTATATACGTAACACCCACCTGCTACAAATCCAGTTTGATCAGGCAAAAACTAATAATAGAGGCATTTTCTCTAAATCTTTAAAGCTTTAACCAGAATTTTAATATGTAGCTTGAGTAACACAGTCAGCCTATGAGCATTACAATGATCTGCCTCCTCCTCTTTTCATATTTATTTTGCATTATTTTAATGCTTTCAAAAGATGCTGACAGAATTCAACCCAGGGAGTGGGAAAGGACTCTGGGAAAGAGGATGACTATTTTTTTCAAAGAAGGATTATTATTATCGCGCCCTGGGGAGACCTCACCAAAGACCACAGCCTGATTATGCTAGACCCCACACAAACACATATTAAGAAATGCAAGTGAAGTGACTGGCACAAATTTAAACAGCAGGTCCGTAATAGAGCTGGAAAAAAAGAAATTGGCTCTCCTGATTTGCATTCCAGTTTGACCATGCTGCCTCTCAGCTAAGCACAGCCAAGACATAGGTTGGTTTGTGTCTTCCTTCATTACCAGTTTTGGGAAAGGAGGTCTGGGACATCTTGACTCTGGGAGGAATTCCACTGCAGGAAGAAGACATCTAGTCAGAAAATCCACCTCTGTAAATAGTGAGGAGATGGAGGCAGGCTGACCAGAAGACAAAGTCCCCACCCTAGTGAGGAGGAGTCAAGAAGAGATGGAGCGGTAAGGGAGGAGGGTAAAAAAGACATGAAAAGTCTGGGGTGAAAGAGAGGGGGAGTTGAATGATGAAAGGGAAAGAGATGAGTAGACATCCGTCGGTTGACTCTGTGCTTGGAAGGCACATTCAAAAGGGGAAGGATTCTCCTGTGGTTAGGGCATTAGTCGAGGACTCAGGAGACCTGGGGTGAGATCTGCCATAGACTTTCTGTGCACCATTTGGCAAGTCACTTAGCCTCTCTATGCCTCAGTTCCCCATCTATAATATGGGGATCATAGTATTTCCCTACCTTACGGACATAGTGTGAGCTTAAATACATTCAGGACTGTGTAGTGCTCAGAAGAGAGTCTCTGCCAAAAGGCTGTGGAAGAGTCCCAGTGCAAAAGGATGGCTTATGAGTCCTGGACTAAAGAAGAGATTAGGCCTCAACTGGAGAATAGTGTCCAGTTCTGGGTGCCACATTTCAGGAAGGATGTAGACAAACTAGAGAAAGTCCAGAGAAGAGCAACCAAAATGATTAAAAAACATGACCTATGAGGGAAGATTGAAAAAATTGGGTTCGTTTAGTGTGGAGAAGAGAAGACTGAGGGGGCACATGATAACAGTTTTCAAGTACATAAAAGGTTTTTACAAGGAGGAGGGAGAAAAATTGTTCTTAACCTCTGAGGAGAGGACAAGAAGCAATGGGCTTAAATTGCAGCAAGGGTGGTTTAGGTTGGACATTAGGAAAAACTTCCTAACTGTCTGAGTGGTTAAGCATTGGAATAAATTGCCTAGGGAGGTGGTGGAATCTCCATCATTGGGGATTTTTAAGAGCAGGTTGGACAAACACTTGTCAGGGATGGTCTAGATAATACTTAGTCCTGCTTTGAGTGCAAGGGACTGGACTAGATGACCTCCCGAGGTCCCTTCCAGTTCTATGATTCTATGATTTTTATGAAAGGAGGACCGAGGAGGGAAGATTTGGAATGTTTTGTTTGACTTTCCTGGCCCCTGGGAAGGGGAGGAATCTTTGAGTTTAGCTGGAGGGCTAAATTACCCTAGTAAGAAGAGGGAAATGGAGGCAACGATTGCACTTGGTGCTGGAGAGGTAAGTTACTGCCACAGAGCCCTATAGGTGCCTCCTTTAAAAAACAAACAAACAAAAACACAAAGGGTGGGACCCATGAAGGGACTTAGGTGTTCCAATGCTGAGCATCACAGCACCTGGATTTACAGATTCTAAGGCTAAAAGGGACCAATGTGATCATCTAGACTGACTTCCTGTCTAGCACTGGCCATAGAACTTCCCCAAAATAACTCCTAAATAGGGTGACCAGACAGCAAATGTGAAAAATCAGGACAGGGGGTGTGGGGTAATCGGAGCCTATATAAGAAAAAGACGCAAAAAATTGGGACTGTCCCGATAAAATCGGGACATCTGGTCACCCTACACCTAAAGCACATCTTTTAGAAAAGATCCAATCACAGGAACAGCACTGCGATTCACAAAGACCCATGCTCAGGGTGACCCTAAACTTCTGACTATCAGAAGCAGAAAACAGGGGTGGATCACTCCATAACTACTTTGTTCTGTAGATTCTCCCTGAAGCTCTGGTATGGGCCACTGTCAGAGACAGGATACTGGGCAAGTAGAACCATGGTCTGACAGTATGACAGCTTTTATGTTAGAACTCCTGGTATAGTGAAAGGGGATAGAGACGCACCTTAGACTGCAGTCCACAAAATCCAACATGCAAGGTGGGCCTAAACTAGCCAATGGGAGATGCTGAGGTGAGGGTGTGGGTGCTGAGCCTTGCCCCTCTCACAGAGATAGGTGCCGTAGTCTGGGCTGCAGTAAGGTGCCTATTGCTGCTTGTGATCCACAAATGGGACTTCGCTGCTTGGAGTCAAGTGCCTTAGGCACCTAAGCTGCTGCTTGTGGGAATGAGTTAGGTGCCTGCCTTGCGCCAGCCAAAACAGCCAGAGGAGGAGGTGTTGCTGCTACTGCCATCCACCTTATCGCTTTTAGTCTGAGCACTTGCCTGGGAGGTGGGAAACCCAGGTTCAGTCTCCCACTGTCTGCCAGAATGGGGGGGAAAGGATTTGAAAAAGGATCTTCCACCTGTTAGTAGAGTGCTCCAAACACTGAGCTATGGGCTATTCTGATGTGAGCCTTTCCTGCTGAACCTGTTCCACCATGGATAAATAATGAAAAAGTAGTTGGAGCAGGGGGACTAGACCTGGAGGGTCTCCCAAGCATTGGGCTGCAGAATCATTCTCTCGCTCTCTAGCCCAATTACTGTTGAAGTATTTATCCACAGTAGAACAGTCATGATGGGAGTGGGGGAATGGGCAAACAGCCCAAATCTGAGTGAGTGGCATTGCACCCTGGTGCCATTCAGGTTTGATACCTGCCATTGATATTATGGGTAGCAACTTACCCATCCTGACTAGGCCCAGAACATACCATTGCCACTGCAGTCATCAGCATGCCAGGCCTGAGGTAACCCACCAGAAGTAGGCGTAGGGTTGGGTGTCAGGGATATCACTTCCACTGGCAGCTGGGCCTGGCGCTCAGGGAGAAGCAGGACTGAGAGCAGGGCCCTGTCCATATGTAGGGCAAATCCCGTAATCCCTAAGCAGAAGTCAGCAATTCCACAGGCCTGGAGCCTGTGACCTCCATCCCCATTCCCAAGGAGGACAGCAACCCCACAGGCTTGGGCTCTCTCTGTCTAGTTTAAGGAAGGTGCAGGGCACCCAATTTCCATAGTGCACTGGCCCCCAAATTCTTTAATCCAGCACTGACAGAAATAATGAAACTGATTTTTTTTTTTGAGACTTCATTGCTAGGTATGCATGTGTGCAACTTCCTGTTATGATCATATGGGTGTGAGCTTTGATAGCCTGGAATTGGGGTGTGGGGGGGAATCCCTTCCATAACTGTCAAGTTTAGTATAGTCCTTCCATTGGATCGGGAGGCTACCTCCGCCCCTGCTTGGGCTCCAAACTCTGGAGTTTAGGTGTCTAAATTGCTTCATGCATTACACAGTAAATCCTTTTGGGTTCTATCCTTCAAGATGGTGGGGAATGACTTGAGCTGAGGGTCTTGGCAAGACTGGGCCTTTGTTTGTTCTTAACCACACGTAAAATACTGCTGCAGTTTCTTCTCCCTATGAACCAGAGTAACAGTGTCTCCTTATTTATTCCATGCATGATAAAACCTCTGATTATAATAAGAAAGGGCAGAATCAGCTTTCACATTCACTGCAGACTCATATGTTGTTCTTACTAATTCCCAATCTGCCCTATCTTGCTGATTACAAGAGGTTTTTATGTAGTTGCTTGTCATATCTAATCTTAGACTATAAATTAGCTGGCCTCTGCTTAAAACTTTAGCCTTCCTGCTGACTGTGAAATTACAGGTTCAAGTCACTGGAAATAACTTTGCTGACCCGGTACATTCCCTACTGTTGGGACCTTGTCCCAAAAAGGAAACAAACATCTCTATTTCAGAAAGCAGAATATGAGAGCATGATTAAATAGTAAAATACTTATTATGGGGAACGGATGGCAAGACCCTAGGAAGAATTGAAGCTGGGCACTCCCAGGGGCTTTGTTGAAATGAGTGCTGCAGTAGGTCAGTTAATATGACCACATTCTGTGTTCGGTATCAGAACTGAACTAGGGTGATGGTATCCATCAACAGAACAACCACAAACTGGGCTTTGTCTCCGCGTTTGGAGTTCTTTCCTATCTGTTCCCCTCATTGCTCTGCTAAAGGGCATCCCTGGCTCTGCTCAGCTGCGTCAGGACAGCACCTCTGAGTCACAGATCCAACCCAGGATATGTCTACACTGCAGCTGGGAGGTGTGATTCCTAGTATGGGCAGACAGATTGGTGCTAGCTCAGCCTGAGCTAATGCACTTTATACAGTAGTGTGGATATTGTGACACGGGTAGCCGCGTGGTCTAGCCACTCAAGCCTAGACCCAGGACTACAAGCGGGCTTGGACTAATCACCCGAGCTGCCACCATGGTGCAACATCCACGCTGCTATATTTAGTATGATAGTTCAAGCAGAGCTAGCGGGTTTCTCTACCTGCACTGGCAGTCCCAGGTAACTGCAGTTTAGATATACCTCCAGACTCCTTTGCACTGGCTGCAGCAGTTCCTTCTTGGATACTGCCACAGCTGACTCAAGGGTTCTGGGGATTTACAGGGTCTGGTTTCACATACTGCAGACAGAACTGGATGTGTTTTGGAGGAGAAACTGGCATGGCCAATAGGGATATCAGAGCAGCAAAGCCAGAGGAATACCAAATTCCTGCTGCACCTAGGGCACCATGGTCAAACAGTGCCCTAGGTACCAAAAGCCCGCAGTGATTCTTATCTTCTCAAATCCTATTAAAATCCCTATCGCCAATAACATGGTAATTGGAAAAATGAGCACTCTTCGAAAACTCTGATTTTTAAAACAAATGTTTGGAGGCACTCGGGGCACATATAGTTAAAAAAAAAGAAAACATGTTTCTTCCATACCTAGTCCTGTATCAAAATCCATGTTCCCTGGTTACCAGACTTGGTAAATAAATCTGACAGGGAAGCTCTTGTGAATTAGAACAACTCCACCACGTTTACAAGCAGACTCGTGAGCTAGCTCAGCCCACCCAGTCACATTTTAATTGCATCAATGACAAACGTGTTTCCTGCACAGATTTAACTTGGCCTGTAATCCTATTTAACTACCGTTTTTTCCTCTGAAGGGAAAAATAACAACAAGTGACAAATGTTGAGCCATGTTCTTGGCTTGTAGCAGCAGAATTTTATAGCACATCTGGGGGGGCGGTTAAGGAGTAGGCTGGCTTTCCTGGAAATGCCTTTGTGAAGTAAGCTGTGGTCAGTGGTTCCTTCCTGTAGATGCACTTCTGGCAAATCTGTTCAAATCTAACCCATAAATCCTTAAGATGGGGCATTCTTTAAAATTCCTCTCCATCTGATGGCAATGATGGGGAAGCCCAGATGAATAGTATTCGTGGTAAGGGATTACTCCAAAGCCCCTTAAAGTCAATAGGAGACTTCCTTGTTGACTTAAGATGATGTAAACTATGCTCGGAACCAAACCAGAGCCCAGGAGCAGGAGACACCACCAGCTCATTTGTGGCTCTCCGACATTTAATATGACCAAAGTTGACTGGGTCCCATATAGTCTTCCTCTCAGATCACTGTCTGTTTGGCCTTGCTGTACATATTGCTGTGAGCGTCTGGCAGTGCTGCTAAAAGGGTTAGTAGTCGCACAAAAAAATAAACAGACTCCCCAAACTGCTCTTATGAGAAACACTAGCACTGCCTATGAGTTCCAGGGTCTCCTTTGTATTGTGAGTCAACCCATGTCACAGTCTATATTCCATTAGTGTGAAATTCAACCCCGAGTTGAGGGACCACCCAAGGCCCTATTCGCTAGCTAAGCCCTTATCAAGGGATTTAATTGGGGCCTATTAAGGCCTAAAGGGTATATATTCTACAGGCCCTTTGCACTGAGGAGCATACTACAGTGCAGCTGGTGCACTGACTTTATTTATATTATTCTTTCAAGTCGTAGAAAAGATATTGCTCCAACTAACAGGAGCCCATCCTGTACCCTGGGCAAGCTGACCAATTAAAATTAACCCTCTTAAATAATGTAAAACTAAAACAAATAACAGACTGCTAATTCCAGCAAAAGTAATTGACCCTTTCTCCCCACTCAATGTTTCAACAGTAAATAAAGCTCTTTCCTTACCTTGCCTCTCCCTGCTCAACATTTCTGGGCAAAGTGATCGTGTAGCATGACCAGAAAGCTAACAAATCCAGATTCTGGCAACCCCAGTGGGAATCAACCTCCAGAGATGAGGGCTTTCATGAAGATCCTCTTTCCAGCAGCTTCCTACCATTTGTAGTGAGGGTGTTGCTGCACCAGCATCTCAACTGAATTCAGCAGCAGTAGGACGGCATGCGGAGAGAGGCAGGTAACTGGGTCCCAAACCGCTAAGAGGCCTAAAGGTTAAAACCACTCCCTAGAATTCAATCTGTAAATTCACCAGTAGCCAGTGCATATTGCTAAAATGGTGCTCCAATTAGCAAAGGAGCTGCCTTATTTTGCAGCATCTTCAGTTTCCGAGTGTCTCAGGATGCATTTCCTGGCAGTGCACATTGCAGCATCCAATCTTGCAGAGAGATGAACTGAAAGTTTGAATTTAATATACTGTCTTTTGGGGGTTGTGTGTGCTGCTTATATGGGTGCATGAAGCTTGAACAGCAGATTCAATGCATTTTCACTGGGTTGGTTGCCAAAGGAATGGCGATTGAGTTCATGGCAGAACAGAACTCCACAAGGCACCCTGGAGGGAGGGTGTACATATAGGGGCATGGCCAGTGGGTGCCTGCACAGGGCAAACCTGCCTGGAGTCTCATTCCCTTTATGTTCTGCCCCAGCAGAAGCTGTTGAAGACTCTGGAGCAGGGCCAAGGTATTGCAGAGCCCACAGGTAGGACAAGATGCTTCCAACCTTCTCTTCACCTCTGGGTTCTGCAAGTGGTCAAATCATCGATGCATCCCAATGCAGCTGTGCTGTCGCTAGAGGATGTGTACCCTAGGTACCCTAGATTTTGCTCCTGCATGATTCCCTGAAAGCACTTGCCATGCAATAGGCATTATTCTTCCTTTCAAACATCAGTCTGGATTTTCTATCGCATCAGCTCCCTCCCCAACCTTGTTTCTGTAAATAACGTTATTTGAAGTACAATTATCTTTCTATGGAAAGAACAGTTTCTCAGTGGTGGATCCATGATGGAGCGTCAACATACATCATCTCACAATAAGGCCATACAGCTCATAGGCTGGACTTTCTATCAAGTCATGTTTTGTGTCACTAAGAAGTTAGCTTCTGAAAGAAAGAATCAAAGGACTGGAGCATATCATGTCATGTAGAATGTGTGCTTCAACTTTTTTCACCACTTAGATATGTAGTTTCCATTCTGCCGTGTTCTGTCAAACATGGGAACATCTCCTAGCATTGCTTTTTATGAAAAACTCCCATTGACTTCAATGGGAGCTCTATGTATGGAACAATGACAGCAGATAGGGCCTTGATTCTGCAAGGTTCTGAGCACTGTGGTCCATTCCAGCAAGAAAAGTCTTCACTTTAAGTTCATGAGGCCCACTGGGGACTTAAGTGCTTTGCTGGATTGGGCCCCAGTGTTCATCATCCTGCAGAGCTGTGCCCATAGCATGGTATTATGAAGCATACTGGTAGAAAGCATACTGGTTTCTCTGATATTTGGGCTAGTTAATAAACAGGTAAGGTGGAAGGAGGTATTTTAAAAAAAAACAAAATTAGGTATTTGCAAGATTAGGCTTCCCCATATATGTAACAATAAAGCATTGACTCTTGCCTTCAGATGCATGCACGTGAACCCCATTGGTAAAACATTGGATAGGATGCAGAAAAGAACTACAATCATGATTTGGAAGCTGGAGAAAATGCCTCCTTAAGAGTGCCATATGTTTAGCTTATCAAAAAGAAGACCGAGAGGTGACTTGATTAAAGCATGTGTACCGTCACAGGGAGAAAATACTGAGTATTAAAGGCTCTTTAATCTAGCAGAGAAAAGCATAACAAGCACCAATGGCTGGACTCTGAAGTCAGACAAATTCTAATTAGAAATAAGGCACACATTTTTAACAGCGCGTGTGAGTTAACCATTTGGAACAAAATACCAAAGGAAGTGGTAGATTCTGTCGCTTGATGGCTTCACATCAAGACTGGATGTATTTCTAGATGCCATGCTCATGTTAATCACAAGTTATTAGGCTTACCATAGTGGTAACTGGATAAAACTTAATGGCTTGTGACATTAGGAGGAAAGTCTAGATGATCTAATGGTTCCTTCTGGCCTTAAACTTATGAATCTATTCAACTAAATGGGAGCTGGGAATATGTAATAGAGGGTAGACCTAGATCCAGCCTCCATTTTAACTTCTATAAAGCAGAGAAGACTTGGTATGTAAACTTTCAGAAGACAGTTGGATCAAGTGATGTGTCAGAAGCTAGTCAGTAAGAAGAAATGTATCAAATTAGCCATTTCTTTTCTCATAGATTCTATTGGAAGACCGAATGCCTGTAGAAACTGGGACCATAAGGCAGTAATTTACAGTGAAGATGTTCAAATGGAATTGGGAAATATAAATGTATGTTTGGAGACTGTCAGACTTGTGTGATAAAAGTGCTTTTTTAATTAATAATCTTACTGAAAATAGAGCCATCATCTGCTACCCTGTGTCTATTAGCAGATAAATCCAAAGTGAAAGATATCCCCTGTGGGACTACTTGATGGATTATATTAAATTTAATGGTAATGGAAAGAATACTGTAATTGTAAGTTGCTGGAGGAAAAGATATTGGGGGAGGAAAGACAGAGACACTGCTGATATGATAGACCCATTTATATAGAAATTGGCTCAGTTCCTGCCATGCTGCACAAAGGGAGCAGAGGAAGCTTTCTCTTTTCACACAAGCAGCAGAAGTGCACTAGGTGAGTCCAGCTAATATGGCATCCTGCTGACAGCATCCCTATGGGAGTTTTGTTCTGCAGCTTGGGGTGAGTCCAGATCCCCCAATCAACTGGCACTTATACAGCCACCAATGGCACACACTAGCCAGTAGACCAAGGGTGTGTACAATACTCCTGCTCAAAGAAGCAGCAAAGTGATCTTTTTGTGCCACAGCCAACCCATCCAGTGGGATGCTACCTTGTCTAGCAGAATTCCTTTGGCAGTGGCATCACCTCACTGTATCATTTTCACATCATTGCACTGAGTAGGCTGGATTTGGTCTTATGTGTAAACATTTAGTATGGCCTGGAAGACAAAATATTTAATTGCAGTGTGGACATATCTTCAAAGGACTGCCGTGGCTCCTGTACATCTAGAGTAAGTATGGGCCATGTTCCCGTTGACCTACATCTGATTCAAGTGAACCTTGGCCAAGTTTCAAGCAAACCTTTTGTTCCCTCCCCATGTGTTCTTAGAAAGGGATTGGAAACTAAGTGAACTCCAACCTTTGCTTTCAGTTCTAGGTCTTGTCTACAGTGGGGATCTGCCCCAATTCCAGCCATCAGCATAGGTGCCCTGGGCTAACCCCTAGTTATAGGTAGACTGGCACTACTTGCTATGATTTGCATTATTGCAATTTACTTCTGCCTGAAACCAGGATAATCTCCACCAATGCAAATATCAGCTTTGTTTACCTACACTGGGATTTGGTGCCAGTGCATCTACATTGATGGCTGTCACCAATGGCTATAATCCAGCCAAATCCCCAGTGTAGACAAGGCCTTAATTCCTTGTTAAGTTTCAGGTTTCTTTTAATCTAAACTTGCAAGTAAGATTGAGGGGTGAAAACCTATGGGGACTAAAGCCAAATAAAGGTTGACAAATCACTAACCCTCAGCAAATAAACTGCTGAGCACCTCACCAATGAGATTACAGTGGTGTAAATGACAGCGGAGTTTGGTCTCATCTGTGCTGCAACACCATGAGAAAAGGGACTGAGTTAAGCTTGTTCTTATCGTGTGTTATAATGCTAACGTTATCTGAGTGCATTCTTCATATGTTAATAGGTTTGTACATTGTTAAACAGAATCTGATTATGTTTTGTTTGCTAGAAGCAACAAATCATGCTCACAATCCCATTTTCATAAAAACCGCTATTATTCTATGTAAAGATTTCATTAAGATGTTAATTGCTCTCTCTGAATTATATGCACATAAATAATAAACAAGAATATCTACCCATTATTAGAAAATAATTTCAACACATACTGAGTCACTTACCTTATTTTGTTTTTGATTTCAGAGGAAGGGGGTAAACATGGTTGAAAATTAATCGAAACACTTTTGTTCTAAAATGCAATTTTATTTGATTCTATAAGGAATATGATTATGTAGACCATCTGAGGAGAGCAGGTGATGTCATATTTGCATAACTAAAAAGGGCTTGTACATAAAAAACTCCAATAATAAAGAATAATGCACAGATTACATTGAAGACGTGTTCAAGGAAGCAACCTAATAAACAACAATGGTGTGAATATGTTTCTGTCATGATGTGTGACCCAAACTCCCAAGGACAACAAAAGCATTGTCATTCATGACACCACAAGTTAACTATTTAAGGACTAAGTTCTTGATCCTGCAAAGAACTCTGTGTGGGCAAACCGTGCTCCGGTGCGGAGCCCCATTGAAGTTAGTGGGACTGCTTGTGGGCACAGTTCTCCAGTCACACAACTCATCGTAAGATTGGGGCCTAACTCTTACGCACAGGAAGGGAGAACAGCAAAACTGGAGTCTTTGATAAAGTAGAAGCTGGAAACCTCAGAGGCAGTCTTGGCAAGGCCGCAGCAAAGGGCTTGTTCTGGGCCATGTTGGTCTGAGAGGATAATGACACTGTGCAAAGAGGTCTTAATTGTTGCTTCTGTGCAGAGGGCTTCTCTTCTCTGTTTCAGAGTGTATTGGGCAGAGGAATCAGAGATGCTCCTACTGGAGATATGCTGATGTGTCCTGTTGGGAAGTGGAAAGCTTCAGTAGGCTGGGGATAAGGAAGGGCACAGGGCCGGCTCCAGGCACCAGCACCCAAGCACATGCTTGGGGCGGCACCTGGTAAGGGGCGGCGGGGGAGAGCGCAGCGCGGCATTCCGCGTGGGGGGGGGCGCTCCGGCGGCGCGGCCCGGCGCTCGGCGGGGGGGCGGCGCTCCGGCGGGGGGGGGGTTCTGGCGGCGCTCGGCAGGCTCCAGCGGCGCGGAGCTCGGCGGGTGGGGGGGCAGCACGGGGCTCGGCGCTCGGGGGGGGGGTTCCAGCAGCGTGGAGCTCGGCAGCACAGGGCTCGGCGCTCGGAGGAGGGGGGGTTCCGGCGCTCAGCGGGGGGGCGGTGCGGGAGGGCGGTGCTCGGGGGGAGGTTCGGCGGGGGGCGGCACTGCGCTCAGCGGGGGGCCTCATGGGGTGGCGCTTTTTTTTGCTGCTTGGGGCCGCAAAAAAGCTAGAGCCGGCCCTGGAAGGGCATAAGGAAAAATACAGATTTTTCAAGGGTCCCTAGTATATCCTCACGTCTCTGCTTTCAAACAAGTGGTTCAAGCTAGCCATATGTGTGGGAATTGAGACCTTTCACTGGAAAAAAAAGTTAAAAAGGAAGAATTGTAAATTCATAGTGTAAATAATCAGAGAACGTAGGTGAGAGAGAGACTGAATAGCAAGCAGCCGGAGATGCAAGAGAATACACATAAGAGAAGCTTGACAGTCAAAGCAACAGGAACATGGAAATAAGAAGGAAATTAAATTTTTAAAGACACAATGTTTAGAGAATGTTATCTCTGAGACACCACACGGCCAGGGCCAGGATATTCGGAATTAAGTCTAACACTCGTCTTATTTCCTGACTTTTGTGAAGAATAACAAACACGGTCAGATTCATGAGTTAATATTTAAGTATCAAGTTAACTTTACATTTCCTGACATATCACCATTTAGGCACTATTTAAACCTAGCTTTTTGCAGCTATACATCTGGGGACTGACACAAAAAGAAATATTTATTTTTATATATTAAATGCAATAAAACTATGATGCACTAATATTAATATCTTAAGCCCCCAGAAGTTATGACTTTCAGAGTCATGGTTCATGTAGCCCTTAACTTGACACCCCACTCCTCTCCTCTGTGTTTATATGATATCGGTTTAATCTTGATCCTAGTTAGGGTAAAACTCCCATTGATTGAACAAAAGCATAGGCCCTAAGCTAGGGTCTCTTTATTATAAGATCACATAATAGCAGTCAGTGTGAACCTATTTGGCAAATATTTTTCTTTTTAGAGTCCAGATCTTGTAACTCTTAGTTCTTACTCAGATAAAACTCCCATTGACTTCAACTTGTTAGGCTTTTACCCACTGCATTAACTAGGTGAGTATTTAACAGCTTGACATCTGCTCCTGCAACCCCAGAGCACCCATTGACTTTCATGGGATCTTTGGGTACACAAAGAGCCCAGGATTGGGATCCAGTTGTAGGAAGTGGTCACATGGAGATAATATGACAAATGGGAGGTTCCCAGAATAGCGGGCAATTATCACAGCCGCTACTAACCCTGCACTGAAAAGAATCTGAAGCTGAAGATTTTTTTTCTCAAACAGTTCTTCACCCAGAACACCACAAAACAAACAAAGCTACACTCGTATCTGACTACTTATTCAGATACAAAGAAGGGGCTACATTATCCTTTGAGATACTTAGCTGCCGGCTCTTGTTACCAAGGGTGAAGAATCCCCAGTAGAAGAAAACCTGCCTAGGCACTGTGAGGTGGGGAGGTAGTGACAACACAACACATCTCCTTTCCCTTCGCTAGAGGAGCACACAGCCAAAGCAGTTGGTGGCACTGGCTGTGGAGGAAGCATGAGTAGGTGGGGAATGTACTGATTCAGTTCATTCTTTTGGGAGTTTCTGCCAGCTGGCTGCTGTGAAACCTCAACCATGGTCTACAGCTGCCCTCTCCCAGCTGGGGGGCAGTGGTACCAACCACTGTGTTTATTCTCTTTCCTTGTGGGCGTCCTCCAAGGCACAGCAGCGCCTACTGGGGCAGGAAGGTTTCACTTGCACATACCTAGCATATGTAAGAGTGAATCAGACTAGGAGAATGGCAGAAACAATCAGATGGACAAAATCTGTAAGGTCTGCATAAAAGGCGCATTTTAACATCATTGGCTGAGCTTGCAAGGCCTTACACTCAACTTGACAGCATTTATTGTTGTAACGTGATAACTTTGAACGCCGCATCCAATAAATTCCAAAAAGGCAAGAAATATTTTAGTCATGAATGGTCAGAAGCCAGGGCCGGCGCAACCCATTAGGCGACCTAGGCGGTCGCCTAAGGTACTACAATTTGGGGGGCGGCAACCGCAGCGGTATTTCGGCAGCAGGACCTTCCGCCGCCTCTGTGGGGGGGCGGCATTTTGGGGCTAGGGGAACCAAAGCTCTGTGTTTCATTTTAATAGCTGAAAAATGTGGATTTTTATGTTTTTATAGGATAATTTTGGGGTTTTTATCATGGAAAACTAAGATCCCTGCTGGTCAGCAATCAGACTATACAGTGGTAATAACTAGTAGCAAATGCACACAGTGCACACATTTATATATTCTAACTGGTAGGCTGAAATATGTTTTCAGGCTCTCAAGTCACTCAGGCACTTTTGTAAGGTTTATCCTAAATCTACTTAAGCGTACAATAAGAATCTTTTATTCATGTGGCATACTGTCCTTAGAATATCATTATTGGTGTCTCACAGACCGTTCTTCTATTGCTAAACCGTATGAAGGGTTTTTCCCTTCCCATGGACGTAAAGCTGGCTTTTTCTGTTACACACACTCTTTGATTATTAATTTGTTAATTTTTAATGCTTAAATATTATATGCGAACATATTCCAGCCTATAGGATCTGTGTTTACTGTGTGGTTTTGTGCATTTAAAAAAAACAATTTTCTAAAAATACAGAATACAGACATAGAAGGATTTGGTAGATGTAAGAAATACAAATTGCAATTCTATTAATTTTATATTATTATAATGATTGATGGAACTGGTAGGCTTAGAACTTGCTTAAAAAATTTAACTATATCAATAAAACATTATGTTCAACTGATATATATATTGTGGCTGGGGAAACTAAAGTTCAGCGTTTCATTTTAATCACAGAAAAACACAGATTTTTTATGTTTTTTTATCAGAGAATTTTAGGCGGTTTTATCATGGAAAACTAGAATCCCTGTAGATCACGTACCATGGTGGGAAAGGGGGAACTGATAGAAGGGAAGAATGAGGGGGCACACATAGACCCTTGCATGGGGAAGGAGGAGGGGGACAAAGGTATGGGGAGGGGGGGACATACATAGATGCTGGCATGCGATGAAGGAGGGATTTGGGCATATGCAGAGCACCTGCTATGGGGAGACTGGGAGGGGTGCAAGGTGTCCCTAAAATAGAGGGGGATGGGAGGATGGCACACAGAGTTTGTAGGGAACCATGAAGAAATGTAAGAAGTCTCTGGCGTGAACAATGAACTTGGCCTACCAAAGCAACAAAGTATGCGACTCTCTAGTGCACTTTCACCAAAATGTCAAGTCTCGCGAACCCCCTCCAAAAAAATGAATATTTCCAGGGATTTTCTCCTTTACTTGAGTATAAATGATAAAAGCAGTGATCTTGGAAAAATAAAATTTGTTTTTATGACATGCTTATTACACACTATTTAGTATTAATTATTATTAATCATTACAGTATTTTTATTACATTATGAAAACGTCTTCCTAGAGCTCACTTTCATAGCTTGTATTGCTTTGAATAAGCCTGTTATAAGACAAGGCTCCTATGTTTCATCAAGGAGTATCAGATGTGAAATAGCATGAAGGTATTTAAGACGCCAACTCAAAGCGTTCCTCCTACACAAGCATTCAGGTCTTGAGCAGTCCAGGCAAACAACACGTGTTACAATAAAGCTTAAACTTGTTCTTCATAATAATAATCCTAGCTGCCTATTTAATTTTAAAAACAGCAAAATATATCCACCTCCCTTTCCATTTCTTAAAAGGAGTCTTGAAGTTTAAATCTCCTCAGTGTGATAGATAGGCTTGCTTTGATCTGCTTAGCTCTTGGAAGTCCAGGGGCTCCAGGCTGCTGGCCCCATGCTGCCTGGGGTCCCTAGGGACAGCTCTGTCCACCATTAGGGAATTTTTTCCTGAGAACCCCCTGTAACATTTCATGAACCCCAGTTTGGGAACCACTGGTCTAGTGTATAATCCTTGCTAGCACTGCTATTATGCAAGTACACAACACTCGCTCAGACAGACAGCCTCAGGCGTGGTCTACACTATGGGGTTAGGTCAAATTTAGCCGCGTTAGGTCGATTTAAAAATGAATGCGTCCACACAACCAACTCCGTTCTGTCGACCTAAATGGCTCTTAAAATCGACTTCTGTACTCCTCCCCGGTGAGCGGAGTAGCGCTAAAATCTACTTTGCTGGGTCGAATTTGGGGTAGTGCAGATGGTATTGGCCTCCGGGAGCTATCCCAGCATGCTCCATTGTGACTGTTCTGGACAGCACTTTGAACTCTGATGCACTAGCCAGGTACACAGGAAAAGCCCTGGGAACTTTTTAATTTCATTTCCTGTTTGGTCAGCATGGCAAACTCAGCAGCACAGGTGACCATGCAGTCCCCCCAGAATCATAGCGCATAGAATGTTTCTACGCTCCCCCTATCATCTCTGTCTCTGAGGATATCACAGATTAGAAGGCGAAAAAAATGCACTCGCGATGACATGTTTTCCGAGCTCATGCAGTCCTCCCGCACTAATAGGGCACAGCTTAATGCATGGAGGCATTCAGTGGCATTCAGGAAAGAATTAAGTGAGCACAAAGAGCAGAGGCAGGACGCAATGCTCAGGCTAATGGGGGAGCAAACGGCCATGAAGAAGCTTCTGTTGGGGGATCAAACAGACATGATGAAGCATCTGTTGGTGCTGCAGGAAAGCCAAAAAGAGCACAGACCCCCACTGCATCCAGTGTATAACCGCCTACCCTCCTCCCCATGTTCCATAGCCTCCTCACCCAGATGCTCAAGAATGTGGGTGGGGGGGAGGCTCCGGGTACCCAGCCACTCCACTCCAGAGGATGGCCCAAGCAACAGAAGACTGTCATTCAAACAGTTTGATTTTTAGTGTGGCTACAATAAGCAAAGTAGCCTTGTCCTCCCCCACCCCACCTGGGCTACCTTGTCCGTTATCTATAAATAATAATGTATGGAGATATACCTATCCTTCTCTAGCAGGACCAACTACTGATTTTGCCCCAGATCCCTAAGTGGCCCCTTCAAGGATTGAACTCACAACCCTGGGTTTAGCAGGCCAATGCTCAAACCACTGAGCTATCCCTCTCCCCTTGTTTTTTAATTAATAAAGAAAGAATGCATGGTTTCAAAACAATAGTTACTTTATTTCAAAGGGGGAGGGTGGTTGGCTTACAGGGAATTAAAATCAACAAGGAGATTTTGCATCAAGGAGAAACACACTCAACTGTCACACCAAAGCCTGGCCAGTCATGAAACTGGTTTTCAAAGCCTCTCTGATGCGTAGCACGTCTTGCTGTGTGCTTCTAATCGACCTGGTGTCTGGCGCGAAACGATTGTCTGCCATTGCTTTCACGGAGGGAGGGGCGACTGATGACATGTACCCAAAACCACCCGCGACAATGTTTTTGCCCCATCAGGCATTGGGAGCTTAACCCAGAATTCCAATGGGCAGTGGAGACTGCGGGAACTGTGGGATAGCTACCCACAGTGCAACTCTCCGTAAGTCGATGCTAGCCATGGTAGTGAGGACGCACTCCGCCGACTTAATGCGCTTAGTGGGGACATACGCAATTGACTGTATAAAATCGATTTCTAAAAATCAATTTCTATAAAATTGACCTAATTTCATCGTGTAAACATACTCTCAGCCTTGCCACAGCTGCATAACTGGCTGATGAAGGATTCCACTAGTAAGAGGAAATGCCTGGGTGGCATAGAGCTGTTGTAATGGCACCCAAGCCACCCTCACTTATTCTGGACCTCAGGATAAGGGACCTGGCTAATTGAACATGAACGCAGCTGGGCCATCTCTATGTCTTGGCAATACTCAACTGAGAGAACAGCACTTTGGGGCCAAAGGCAGCTTGGTGTAAGTTAGAGACAGCATAGCAGTTAGGTGGATTAACTTGCATTTACAAGAGACAACTGAAAAGAAGTATTCTTCACTCTGTTCCAGTACTTGCATGTGGCATCCCACTTACGTGCTTTCATTCACAGTTAAAAATTCTGCCAATACAATTCACATCTCAAGTGCCCCTGTGAATCAGTCTTCCAGAGAAGGATGTGTCTTCTGAGAGGTGAGGAGTGATAGATATAATTCATTCTCCTGGTAACATTTTGACATGTCACACTGATGAACCAATCTCACAGAATGCGAGTTGAAATTACAAGATGTTACAGAGACACATGCCAGGTCCCTTCCAGGATTCTATGGGACTGATTTGGCCCTGTTACACTGGAGTAAATCCACAGAAATTGCTTTGAAGGCAATGGAGTTACACAAGTGTAAAGCAAGCCTAAGTGAGATCCGAATAAGGCCCTGTCACTATATAGCTTGTGCAAATCATGCTTAAGAAAAGAGGTTATCAAGGATAAAAACCCAAAATAGATAAACATAGAGTCTATACCACCCATGACTCAGTGATAATGATCTCCTATTTATACAGTGGCTTTCAGACCCAAGGATCCCCAAAGCACTTCAGAAACCTAAACAAACATTAAAACCCAGCAAGTGCTTCACCCACCACTGAAATGCAGCAACCTCTAGGGTGTAATGCAGCAAGTTTTTAACATCTCACCGCAATACTACATAGCAGCTTAGGACATTTAAATTTATACACAGCTATTGCTTGGCTTTAGGATGCAATTTGAGTAAATTAAAGAGGGATCCAGTCTATTTAATGAAGAAACGCATATAAAAATGGCTGTTGCTACCTTATATATTCACTTGTTTAATATATCGATTTGTAAATGTCATGAATATTCCTGTTTTGAGTGAGCCTTGTGGGTGCTTCCCAAGTAACAACATTGTTGTCAGACCAGCCAACACTGCAGTTTTGGAGAGGGGAGGAAAAAAATCCAAGGTGATTCACTTGCCTCACGAGTAGGAGAGCTGATTAATTAGCCTGCATAACTTTGAGTGTAAAGAAATTTGTGGACGTGACCAGGGCAGTGGCAGCAGGCACTCTAATGAAGAGCTCCCCTCCCCCACTTCCTTTTTCAATATAAAGTACAATCAAAAGAAAAAGCATGTCTATGGTGTGTTCTCAATAGTTAAAGCTCCTGATTGCAGTCACCAGGACTGCTACTTTTATTCACTGTGAACGTGAAACCTACCACAGAGGATTCCAAACGACTACTATGCTTCATTGTCACAAACAGCGAAAGTTACCCATTGGGAGAGCTGGCTGAAATTTTGTGACTGAAAACTTTTCTTGCTGAAAAATGGGGTTTTGTTGAAAATGAATATTTTGAAGTGAAAATGTTATTTTAAATGTTGTAATGTTATTTCATTTTGTTATAATGTTATTTTACATTTATTTACAATATTTATTTACAAATAAATTATTAAAATAATGGAAAAGCTGATATGGGATTCAACTGATAAAGAATTAACGGCCAGAAATATACTTGATACCAATCAACAGGTTTTATGGTTTTAGGTCTTGTCAAATAAACCTGATTTCATTCCTTGAGGACATTAAAAGTTTGGTGGATAAAGGTAAGTGCATAGATATAATATACTCTCTCGCCGACAAAGTGCTGTCCACATTGGCGCTTTTTGTTGGTAAAACTTTTGTCAGTCAGAGGTGTGTTTTTTCACATCCTTCACCAACAAAAGTTTCACTGACAAAAGTGCAGTGTAGACATAGCCCTAGTTAGCCAGTGCACTCTACTGACACTGTATAATGCTAATTTTTAATCAGAATTTCATGCTGCAATGACAGATCTCAAATAGTAGTTGTCAGTGAAGAACCATCACCAAATGGGCGTGTTTCTAGTGGATTTCCATAGGGATCAGTACCAGGCTGACCCATTTCAACATTTTCATCAGAGATCTGGAAGTGAAAATAAAATCACTGCTGATGAAATTTGCGGAGAACACAAAGATTGGCAGAGTGGTAAATAATGAGGACAGAGCAATCATACACAGCCAACTGGATGGCTTGGTAAGCTGGGCCCGTTCAAATAAAATGTGTTTTAACATGGCTAAATGTAAAGTTATACATCTAGGGGAAAGGAATTCAGGCCATTCCTAAGGAACAGGGGACTGTGCTGGAAAGCAGTGACTCTGAAAAGAATTGAGGGGTCATCGTGGACAGGCAACTGAACATGCGTTCTCAGTGTGATGCTGTGGCAAAAAGGACTAATGCAATCCTTGGATGTGCAAACGAGTGTAGGAGTAGGGAAGAGATTTGTCCTCTGTATATGGCATTGGTGAGATCGAGACTGGAATATCACTTACAATTCTGGAGTCCACATTTTTAAAAGGATTTTGATAAATTGGTGAGGGTGCAGAAAATGAGCCACAGAAAAGATTCAAGGGCTGGAGAAAATGCCTTACAGTTAGAGATTTGAAGAGCTCAATCTCTTTGGTTTATAAAGAAAAGTGAGAGATGACTTGATTACAGTGTATAAATACCTTAATGGGGAGAAAATCCTGGGTATTAAGGGGCTCTTTAATCTAGTAGAGAAAGGCAGAACAAGAACTAATGGCTGGAAGCTGAAACTAGACACATTCAAATTAGAAATTAGGTACAAATTTTTAACCGTGAGGGTGATTAACCATTGGAACAAACTACCAAGGGAAATGGTGGATTCTCCCTCTCTCTGATGTTTTCAAATTAAGACTGGATGCCTTTTTGGAAGATATGCTTTAGCCAGCCACAGGTTATTAGGCTCAGGATAGGGGTACCTGGATGAAATTTAATGGTCTATGGTATACAGGAGGTCAGTTTAGATGATCTAATAATCCCTTTGGGCTTTACACTTCATGAACTTTGACTTTTCATGCTTTCTGTGGAAATCAAAAGTGTCTTCCCCTGAGACTAGTAAGTGCTGTCTGTGCAAAACACAGGCAGCCTGAATAAAACACACAGAAATAAATCAACACTGGAAAAATAAAAACAAGAGATTTAATTATATATGACTTGCCTTTCGAATATTCGAAGAGAGCTGACATTTTGACTTCCGCTGGCTGGAGAACTGCTGCGAGGATCACCTGGACCAGGAAGACTGATGGCATTTTGAAAGAACTACATAACTCACCTAATGAACATTTCATGAGACAAGGGATTTACCTTATTTTTTGTAATTGTAAAAGTTTGCAGGTTTTAAAACTTTAAAAAGGTTGTGTTTTATATGTATTTACAAGGAAGTACACACTTTTCTATCTGTAAAGGTGTCTGTGTGTATTCTCTCCATCACATCATATTCAAGATTTTAGGGTGAAATACAAACCCGACCGCAGCTAATGGCAAAATTCCCATTGACTTAAATGGAACCAGGATTTTTGTTCTGAGTCTTTACCTTTTAAGCCCTTCTCCACTTATTTGTTTGTGTACCCCATCCCATTGCCCTGCTTCCTCTGATCTGTCAATCATATCACATTTGATTGCTTTTTTATCCACCTCTCTCATAAGAGCCTTCAAACTTTCTCCTTTGCTGCCTTTTCTGCAGGGAGTGTCTTCCATTAATCTTCCAAACTAATCCATAAGCCAGTGTGACATAATGCATATGCACAAGGAGGCCGAAATAAGGTTGCACAGGTAACTTTAAGTCTGGTCTTTCCTACCTTTTGAATGCTTGGCTTTTTTACCTTCATAATGTATTTTAACATAGTTTTTATGCATAATTTCCTAGGTTTTTAATAGGTTTTTAAACTGAAAAAACAGAAATTCCATCATGTGGCATCATGTTGATACCCGCATGGATCATCAGCAGGATTGGTACCTTGAGAGCTACCATACAGACCTCTCCCATTTGAGCTATAGTAGGTTGTCACCTCTATGTGGACCAGCATTAGAAGGGTAAGACTCACATTTTATTAGTGAGCTTCACAGATATTTGTGGACAGCAGAGGAAAGAAGAGACTCGGGAATCTTGGGTTCCATTCTAGACTCTGGAGGGGAAGGCACTCTAATGAGCACAGACTCTTGCCCATTACCCCTAAGCTTGATCCCTTTTGCCCCATGCCTTCTGAACTCTCCCTGTCCAGGCCTAGCTCTTCCACAATCCCAATCTCCTCGCCTACCCAGCCCCAGCATCTAGTCCTCAGGTTTCTCATCCCAGTCCCAGTCTCCTCGCCCTGTCAGACCTCGTCTCCTCCCTTGGGTTCACTGGCCAATTTCCCTCCCATGTGACTCCCAGTCTCTCCTTGTTCCTATGCTACTTTCCCAGATAGTCTCACTTCCCCACCACTACCCCAACTCCTTATCCCAGGCTCCTTGCCCAGCCAGTCCCTGTTGCCCCCTACTGCCTCCTTGTCTCTCCCCAACTCCATCCCAGCTCCCACTCTAACTTCCTGGGCTCCTCATCCATTCTCAGTCTACTTGTCCCAGTCTCTTTGCTCAGCCAGTCACAGTTTGCCCCCTGTACTCCAGATCCTTGTCAGATCTTCCTCTCCTCCCCTACTTGTGCCTAGCCTTTTCCTTTACCAGCCAATCCTAGTCTTCCCCCTCCCTCCAGCCCCTCATCCAATCACAATGATCCTCCCCCTTCCCAGTCACTCCCCCCATTTCCCTCAGAGATCCCAATCTCATCGCCACCATCCACCATCCAGTCTCCTTGCTCAATCACTCCCAGCCTTTCCTCTCTGCCCCAGCTCCCTGTCCCAGCCTCCTGTCCCTCACATTTCCAGCCTCTCCCCCCACCCTACGGCTCCCACTCTGAGCCTTCCCATCCAACTAGTCTCAGACTGCCCTCCCCACCACAACTCCCAGTTTTCTTGCCCAGCCAGTCCCACTCTCCTCCTCCCAGTCCCAGTCTCCTTGATCAACCATTCCCAGTCTCTCTCACTTTAACTCCCTGTCACGGTGTCTCTCCTCTTACTCCCACCAGTCCCAATTTCATCAGACTCCTCACCCCAATCTACTTCTTTCCCTCCTCCTCATCTGTGTTTTGTTCTCTCTGCATTTGAATCAGGCAGCTTCCTCCTCCACACTGCCTGGGTGTCAGCAGGGGGATCAGTAAAGAGACAGGCTCCATTCTCTCAGTTCCAATGCCTGGCCCCATCCCAGTCCAGAGACTTCAGCGTTAATTTTTCTGAGCCCCCAGAGCACTGGGCTGGAGCATGCTCAGTTGCAGTCGGGATGGCACATGTTCAGTCCAATCACATAGGAGCTACAAGGGGAAGGTGCATGCATAGTCTGGTCAGCAGCACTTGGAGTGGTGGGGGCATGGAGCATGATCAGTTGTTCTGTGGGGTTGGAGCATGTACACTCTGATCAGCACTAAGATTTGTGAGAGGTTCAAGCATGTTCAGTGAGGACAGAATCTTCAGCGCTTTTAGCTAAATTCTAGTAAATCTCTACTGAGCATGTGTGAACTATGATTTTGTTTGGGTGGGATTTTCATCGGAATGGCAAAAGACACATCCTTTTCACAAATGCCATACCTGGCCTAACTTCAAGTTCCTGATCCAAAGCATGGGGGTGCTACAGCTGTTCAACAAAAAGATCTCAAGAATTTTTTCATGTGGGCAAAACAAGATATTTTCCCTAGCTTCATTCTCGGAAATGGTTGAAACATTTTTCCCAAAAATTCAGCCAAGGCAGACAGCCAGCATAGAAAACTTCAGCTCAAACAGTCAAAGTTTAGCAATGTTATAAGAATCTGAAAGCAGGGACTTACAATGGAAAGTGTTGGGCACCCTAAACAGCAGCCAGTACTACCAGCCCTGCATATAATAAGATTGTTAACTTTCCATGTATAGTACAGTGTAGTTTTAGCTCAAGGGTTTAATTGTTTCTTGTATACAGTAAGTAGACGTTAATATTTAACATCCAGAAGCCCCAGACTGGATCGGGACCCCTTTGTGCAAATATGTAATAAGACACTGTCACTCCTGCAAAAAGTTTGCAATCTACCCTTAAGAATTCATTGGTTACAGCCCAACTCTCTTCAAAATGGTCATTAGATTGCCTAGTCTGAGCTGTGGTCGGTTCCACATCTTTAGGGTGGATACAGTACAAAACACATATTGCTTAAGAATTTCCAATAATCAGTTTCTCACAAAGGAGTTGAATTTTGATTCTAATTGCTTCAGGCAGGCATGGTTTTTTCCAGCTATCTTTTCACAGCACATAAACACAATCTCCTGTTAAAGTTGTGTTATGCTGAACTACTATAAGGAATTTTCCAGTCTGTGCACCCTGATCCAATTATTCACTCAAAATTATTTCTAGACATCTAATGTGAAACTTAGTAGTGAAACACAAGTGCACAGAATTGGCCTAATTTAAAGAGATGCCCATAATGAAGTGAGCGGAAGCTGAGGGTGCTCAGTACCACTGAAAAATAGTCCATATATTTTAAATAAATAAGTAAATTGCAGAAATAAAGTGTTCTACTATTTCTAAAAAAATAATTGCATCGCCAGCATAAACTACTTTGTATTTGAATTAACATTTAGCTGATATACAAATCAAATTATTTGCCTCTTGTACCTTCAGAACACTGCTGAAAATATCACTGCTAATCATAGAGAACTAAATCTGTTTTCAACTCATGTTTTTTTAATTTCATTTTATGGAGCATCTGGTTAAAAAATGACCTTTATTTATGCTGCTAACTTATCCACTATGCATAACACCGGAGAAAAAGCTTTGAGTGCCTAGTGTTTTGTTAAATGTGTTTGACTAAATAAAGTGATAAAATATAATGAAAATCTTTGCGATTCAACATAAAAAATTCATTTCCAACAAGGACCAGTAAAGCTGTCAAAGAAAAACTGATTTCCATCATATATAGTATTAGATCAGACATAAATGAAACATACATCAAGACCTAAATAACTATATAAATGTATCCTAAATTTTCTGAGACAGATGGTGGATCACATACAGACAAGTTATGAATTCCAAAAGGATCATCAAAGAAAAGAAAAGAAAAGAAAAGAAAAGAAAAGAAAAGAAAAGAAAAGAAAAGAAAAGAAAAAAGATTTTAAATTCTGTCAGATTAAAACAAAAATAGCAAGGTGATTAATCAAATCTAGATAATGCAAGGTAAATGAGATAATGAAGATGACATAAACAATTTGGCCCCCATTCAGGAAATCACTTCACAGAACTTAAGTAGATGTTTAACTTTAAATGTAGGTGAGATTCTCACTCCTGTTCCTGCCCCTTTATGCTGGGTAACAGCATTGTAAAGGGGCTCTAAAAGCACTGGATCCAGCTACAGGAGAATTCACCCAGTGCAGGAGCTGAGGTTGATAGCTATGGCTGTCCTCTGAGGACCACCTCATGTGAGTGACTGGCAGTGAGGACATGATGGAATAGGTTTCAGCCTGGGCTGGCCACCCCAAAACAAACCCACAAGGAACCCTGGGGGCATACTCGGGTGGCTGCCCATGCTGGGGTCCATGCCACAACATCTTCTCAGCTATTACCCAAGCTAGCTAGATTAAAGCTAGAGTGGGTACATCTGCCTGTTCTGCAATGACTCCTTCATTTGCAGTGTAGACGTACCCTTAGACAGGCCCAGATCTGTCTAAACTACTCTGAGAGCTGCTCTGGCCCCCCAGGGAGCTCAGAATCAGGAGGGCTGAGTTCTGTGCTTCTCCTGCTAGGGCATGTCTACATTTCGAACTGGGGGTATGATTCCCAGCTCCAGGAGATATATTCGTGCTGGCTTTCATCAAGCTAGCATGCTAAAAATATGAGGTAGCCACAGCAACATGAGCAGTTGGAGGAACTAGCTGTCCTATGCATATACTCTCGGATGGGAATGCCCTTGGGCTGGCTAGACCCTCCCAGTGCTCATCCTGCTGTGTCTACTTTCTATTTTTAGTGTGTTCACTCAGTGGGAGCTTGTGCAAGTGTGTCTCCTAAAGCTGGGAATCATACCCACAGAAGAGCCCAATATGCTTAAATCCCATTGACTTCAGTGGGACTTACACACATGCTTAAGCGGTCCTGAATATAGATGCTTTCCTGACTCGAGGCCATTGTGAATTTAACATTAATATTTCCATTACATATGGCTAACAGGAGGAAATGCAAATATTGTGCATACATCCTGCAGAAAGCAAAACTTTGGTTTGGTGCTTTGAATTAATTCAGCTATCAAAACATAACAGCAGTTGA
Source organism: Malaclemys terrapin pileata (assembly GCF_027887155.1). NCBI lineage: Eukaryota > Metazoa > Chordata > Testudines > Emydidae > Malaclemys > Malaclemys terrapin. The sequence continues at coordinate 141,276,860 of NC_071507.1, forward strand.
GTGTAAATTTCCTGGATCTGCACCTATATGGCTATGTAGCTCATATATGCAGATTTGTCCAGTAGTTTGTAAATGCTATGTTCTGTATATACTCTTCTTGTGCTTTTGTTTTTAAACAATATACTGTTTGTTTATTGAAAACCAATTTTGTCCATTCTTGAGTATCTGAAATGAGTCTTTAAATTTTTTTTTAAAAAGTCACTATGATTTAAAATACCAAAACTGTTATTTCCTAGGGCCCCTTTTCAGAGATTTCACTTATCCAAGGAATTTGGTCATAACATTTATTTTAATTTTTAATTATTTGGGGGACAAATTTTTAAAGGGCCCCTGTGGTAGTGTATGCACACCCTGTCCCGAAACGAGGATGGCAGGGGTACGTGGATACCACCAGTAAGGCCACTTGTCCGTCTCTGATCTCGCCCCCCAGGGGTCTAAGGACCAGTGAAAAGTTAATAGCCCTGGTGCCCAGGGTAGTGTGGCCTAGCAGCTAGAGTTAATAGTGCTGCCTTTCAATACAGGACAGTGTGGCCTAGCGGCCAGCGTCAATAGTGCAGCCCTTTGGTGCAGGGCAGCAGGGCCTAGTATTTTTACCACACCATCTTTAAGGTTCAGCTCTATATACCCAATGTATGTTAAAAAAAATCTTAAAACTAGTAATGTGAGTATTTTAAACATGCTTTATTATAATCTCTTTTTAGATAATCTTTTAATATAGTCTATCCTTATTTTTCTTTCTAATTCTCTTCTTCATTGTTCCATTCATGGAAAGACCTCTGTTCTTGTCCAGTAGTATCTAAATGTGATGCTGTTGGTGTTGGTGTTGGTCCTGACACTGTTGCTGAGGCTAATCCAGATCCTGATGCTAATCTTGATCCTGGTGCTAATCTTGATCCTGATGCTAATGCGGATCCTGATGCTAATCTTGATCCTGATGCAAATACAGATCCTGATCCTGGTGCTTCTTCTATGGTTCTCACTGAACCTTGAGAGCTTGATTGTTCTTCTTTGGAGCTCTTACCAACTTTTGACGCCCAGAATGCTTTTACAGCTGCCCTGATATGAAAATAATAATTGAACAAAAATGTAAATTTAAGTAGATTTACATTCCCTTACACAGAACATACTATATCATGTCCCTTCCTATCAGTAATCTATGGTACTGCTTTGCAGACTACTTCTTTTGAAGCTACTCTAGTAGAAAGAGAAGCTGTCAGATATACTGACCAATAGCAACATAAATATCCCAGTGTTGAAAAATTAAATTATCTCATCTGAGTGTCAGGTTTGCAGTTAGTAGTACGATACTCTGCTCAAAGAACACAAAAATCACATTTGTATGCTGTCCACCTACCAGTGAAGAATTATGAAGATTAATGCAAAGATCACACCAACACAAACAATAACTCCAGTTATCAGGACAAACACCAGAACTGTATCTGTGTCTGGTCTCCTTAATCTTCTTGTTTCCAATTCTAAAGAGAAGAAATACCTTGATTATTAGTGCTCCAACATCTTGTTGAACAGGATGTTAAATGGAAGGAAAATAACTGAAACGAAATAGGGCCTGATTCTCCATTGCCTTAAACCGTGGGTAACCAGTTAGACCTGTGAAAAAATGAGTCCAAATCAGAATAGTAGTATTTTACACCCACTTTGCACAGGTGTAAGTATAGAAGATGAAAGGCAATGGAAAACCAGACACATAATGCCTTTAAAAAGCCTAGGAGTAGTAAGGGACAGCAAATTACATTAGAGCTTGCAATGCAATACAGTGGAAAGAAATCAGAACCCAAATCAATTATGAGCTGTATCCAAAGAGGCATCCCATCACAAGCAGATTAGATACATGGTAGTCCTTCTCTATACAGCCCTAGTAAGATTACACATAGTTTTGCACACATCAATATCAAAAAGATGGTAACAAACTGGAGGGAATTAGGAGCAGCACAAATTATTAAAGTTATTAAAAGCCTGAGATTAGGAAAAAATCTGGTGTTATGAAAAGAATTAGTAAAATAGTCATATTTTGCTTTTTAGAAATTTTTTTATAACTTTTGAATAGATTAAGGTAAAGGTAGGTGTATTGTATAAATTTAACAAATTAAAAAATAAATAAATTAAATCATTTGCTGAGATTGTAAATTCTTCAGGGCATAGATTGTCTCTTTGTTCTGTGTTTGTGCAATGCCTAGTACAATGAGCCCTGATCCATGGCTGGGGGTCCTAGGAGCATACAAATAAATAATAGTAATAATTAAACAATAATAAAACAGAAGATGTTAACTGTATTGTATTTGAAGCATGAAGCATGCAGAGGAATTGTTTTGGGTTGACCAAAGAGGTATAACTAGATGTAATAGGATGAAACTGAGCAAGGCAAAACTTAGGATATCAGAAAATATTTCTTAATAATGCATTGTAAAACTCCAGAACAATCTTCTAAGGGAAGTATTGGCAACCCCATTACCTGAGACATTTTATATGATACCAGACAAAACACTTGAGAATAAACTATAAGAAACAATCCAACATTGGTAGAAAACATGCAAGATAACCTAGTAAGTCTTTTCCATCTAATTTATGAGATTCAATTGTCACAGTGTGAAGAAAAATGTTTGGTGGACAAACACGATCAGCTCTATTCAGAAATGTTGATAAGTGTCCAATAACAATCCAAGTTCCTGAAATGTAATACACCCGCCTCTGATCACTCCAGATTCAACAATCTACATACACTGTGTTTCCTCTCAGGTGTGCACCTGCGTGACCGCACACGAGGCCATCAAGGGGCACGTAGAAGCGACACAGGTGCGCACACAAGTGAGCGGGGAGAATGTGGAGGGTGAGGGCAGTGGGGTGAGGTGATGGTGGGTTTGGGGAGCTTAGGGTGTGCAGAGCGAGGGGGGAAGAAATGCCTCTCTCCCCCGGCCGGGGTTGCGGCGGGGACGGAAAAGGCGCCTCTCTTCCCTGGCCCCAGCTCCGGCCGGGGCTGTGGTGGGGACAAGAGATGCGCCTCTCCCCCGGCCAGGGCTGCGGAGGGGAGAGATGTGTGTGTGTGAGACTCTCTCTCACACACACACACAATGTGTGTCTCTCACACACACACATACACACTTTTTCTGTGTCTCACACACATACACAGTCTTTCACACTCACCTCCCAACACATACTTGTATTATTGTTGTTGTTGTTGTTACTTCTTGATACTTCCCGCAATGCACATATATTCTCTGTAATTTTATTCTTTCAGAGTGCTATTTTATTTTTTTGATTAGTCTATGCATTTCATCATTTTTATTTCTCTCTTATGCTTAAATTTAATTCCTAGAGTAGTGAGTTCTAAAATGCCTAACCTGTCCTGGCTGGAGTAATTATCCCTATGGTAACTTTTTAAAAATATATCTTATATCTAGATTTTTTGTTTCTACTGGTGGCGCACATCCACACATTACCTTGATATCGGTGCACATAAAAAAATTCATTCCGCCCAGGGGTGGAAAAAATTAGAGGGAACATTGTACATATAGAAGCAAATTTTAATTTCAGATTGATTTCTATCTGGCAACATCTATGTTAAAAGCACAGGGTGTGATCCTGACATTTACTGCTATGCAAAATTCCCACGGTGATTGCAGGAATTCGATAGCATCACTTGAGTATTAATGGGCCCTCCAGTCCATTTTCTTGCATCACAGCAGTAATGATTTCATTATTCCTAAATCATAGATCATTCTTATAATCCCCATGGGCTTTCTGCATGATACAGGGTTGACAGGGATGATCACTAGACTGGTTGACAATTCCAAAAATAACTGTTCTGCATATAGGAATTGTCAGATAAGGTTAAACTAACTAACTGCTTTTAGGCAGTTTCATTTTAAATGCTGGACTGTGACATTTTAGAATGATATAGGGGGGAATATTAATTAAAGATAACTTCAATTTTGCTATTTAATTAATTTAGATTTTTTATTTCACTGCTTAGTAATACGTGATTATGATGCTCTAAGGATCTCTCTATTTGCAGGCTGCAACAGGGGAATCTGCTAATGAGAAGTAGGAAGTATCTCATAGTTCATCCAGTATTGATCCATTCACCTTTGCTTCGTATGGCAGATCCATATAATCCAGAACTAGAGTAGTCTATGAGACAACCTTATAACACAAGTAGAGATGCCTTTAAGGCTATCACATATGATTAAAATAAAAGCAGAGCAGAGAGAAATGTGAATGTCCAATCAAGCATTTTACTCTGAGGAAATACTGATTCAGGCATCACAAAAAGCACTTTAAAAGTATTTTAAAGCAATACAACTGGCTTGATTCTATACTCATCACTCAGACAAAACTTCCATTACAATCAGTGAGAGTTTTGCCAAAATGAGCAGTGCGGGACATGGCTCAGTATGTCTTTGATCCACTGATTCAGCCAGTGTAATATTTATTCCAGTCATTCTGAAAAAAATTAATTTGTTTATTAAAAGTAGAGATAGGAGAATATTCTTTAAAATGCTCTAATGGCAATACTCTAGTAAAACATCTTAGAAGCTTAGTGTCAAATAGCTCCACTCCTGTCAATTTATATTTCATAAGTCTCCAACCTTTACACAGCCACATGTTTTCAATGTAGCTGTTGATTCTTTGATCATGCTTTTCTGGACTGAAAGAGGAATGTGTGGTAAATTTAAGTGAAACTTCTTGTTTTGTTTGTTTGTATTAAATAAGAAAGTGAGTTGTGCACAAGTCAGTGTAGCCCCAAACCAATACAAACGTTTTTGGAAGATATTTTAGGAATTTCTGTAAAAATCAGATTCTGTACAAATTAACCAACACTTTAATTTTATATGCAGTATGAAAGAGCAACATATTATGAGTAACTGAATACTCAGGGCCAAACACTTCTCTGACCCAAAGTTCATTGAAGTCCATGGGAGTCTTTCCATTCACCTCAAAGGGATTTGGATTAGGCCCTTAGTTAGACCAGTGCAACCATCATTCCATTGAAAAGGAGTCACACCCATATAGCTGAGAGGAATCTGGTATCTAGGGGACAGACCATGGCTTGCCTCTGCACAGATATGGGGAGGGAAGGACAGGAACGATCCTTCTATTGTTCCATGAGGTGCAAACCACTCCAAAAGGAAAGGGGACGAGGAAGGGATATGGCCCATCCTACCATCATACCAACTATCAGAGCTAGACAGCCACAAAAGGTAGTGCACTCTGCACCCTGTTGAGGTGTGACATGAGGGTGTACTCCCAGTGTGCACTGAGGAGCTCTGGGAGTACCTGAATAATGCCTCTCTGGGCTCCTAGTAGTACGATGCTTCTCTGGACTGCCCACCATGTGCATCTGTGCATTAACAGCACAATCTGCCTCTTAATCTATTAAAAATTAAATAGGCTACACCCAAAAATATGTTGTCACTGCTAGTTTTTCTCTCCAGAAAATATCAGTGATATAAAGTTTTATCCATACACTTTTAAATGATGTAATTTATTCAGTCACTTCTTTTTAAAGAATAGATTAATAATTACATAAATTACATACATCAACCCTGGAGCACTTGCTCTTCCACTCCAACTTCTAACCAAAGAAAACCCATCAAATGAGAATGTTACTCACCCAGTGTAGTAACTGAGGTTCTTCAAGATGTGTGTCCCTATCAGTGCTCCACTTGTAGGTGTGGCAGCAGCCCCTGCTCCTGGGTTCGGAGATCTTCATCAGCAGTGCCCATCGGACCGCACATGCACATACACACCCCCTCACGCTATGAACAGGACATATTTATAGCGCTGTGCGATCTGATCACCCCCACTTCCTTCTCTGCCACAGAGCGTATATTTTTTTGGCTCCAAAGCAGAGAGGAGGAGGGCAAGTAATGAACACCCCCAGGAACACACATCTCGAAGAACCTCGAAGAACAGGTTAAGTAACCTTTTCTTCTTGGAGTGATGTCCCTGTGGGTGCTCCACTTATAAGTGACTAGAAAGCAGGGCCCCTAATTGGAAGGTTGGGGCTTCAGAGCAACATTTACTGTCGATGATAGGACTGCATATCCTAGGAAAATGTCTGCTGTGGCATCATGCGTAATAGCATAGTGATGGGCAAACGTGTGTTTGATGCCCATGTGGTTGCTTTGCAAATTTCAGCAATGGGGATATTATTGAGAAAGGCTATCAAGGTGGATAATGAATGTGTGGAATGTGCTCTGATTGTGGTAGGATGTTGTCTATTGTGGAGTTCATAAGATAAAGGTATACATTGCGAAATCCATTTTGAAAGGCGTTGCTTAGATATGGCTGTGCCTCTAGCTCTTTTGGTGGTGGAGAGGAATAATCATGGTGATTTTCGGAAAGGTTTAGTCCTGTCCAAGTAAAACACTAATGCTCGTCTCACGTCCAGTCTGTGTAGAGCTGCCTCCTGTTGATTACTGTGAGGCTTCGGGAAGAAGCAAGGAAGGTGTATAGGTTGGTTGAGATGGATAGATGTTGGAACCTTAGGTAGAAATCTCGGGTGTGGGAGTAGTGTAACTTTGTCCTTGTAGAATAGTGTGTATGGTGGTGTAGTGGGGTGGTCCTCCCGCTCCAGCCCTGAAGGGGTTAAAGCAGCCCTGGAGTGGGCTGTGGCTGGAAAAAGCTGGGCTGATTGGAGAAGCACCAACAGCTGAGGCCACACCCCAATCAGGCAATGGCTGGCCCTATAAGAGGGCTGAGGGCCAGAGGCTGAAGACACACTCTCTCTCTAGCCTTTTGAGAGAGAAGGACTTGGCTGCCTGGGAGCTGAGAAGGGTACCTGAGGTGGAGCAGTGCTGCGGAAGGGCAGAAGGAGCTGGGAGCTCCAGCCTAGTAAAACCCCAGGCTGCAGGCCTTGTTAAAGGCCTACAAGAGGTACCGGGGCTGCAGAGGGGCAGCCCAGAGATAGGCAGAGGCAGCTGGTCCAACCCCCCTTGCCGATGATGAGTGGTTTATAGACTGCACTCTGCCCCAGGGAGCGGGGGCTAGATGATGACTGGCAATAGCCACTGAGGCAAGGTGGGGATAGGAGGTTGGGAGTTCCCCTGGAAGGGAAGACCCAGAGTGAGGGGGTACCTTGGTGGGCAGAAACCCTGGGCAAACGGCACCGGGGTCTGGGAAGGACATGGGGCCAGTGGCAGGCGAGACACCAACCTGCAGAGGGTGCTCCAGAGGCTGGAGAGCTAATTCCCTGGACAACCAGCAGGGAGCTCCGCAGCAGTGAGTCATCGCTGTGCCACAGGTGGACATGCCATAAGGGCCATAATTTCACCAACTCGTCAGGTGGAAGTGATGGTGACAAGGAAGGTCATTTTCATTGATAGACGCACATAAGAATAGGTTGCCATTGGTTCATATAGGGGTCTAGTCAGAGAAGGTAGGACAAGGACAAGATCCCAGGCAGGGGTTGGGTCTCCTATGTGGAGATAAAAGTTATAGAGACCCTTCAGAGGCGTTTGGTGAGCAGGTGTGACATGGATAAGAATTTGTAGAGGTTGTGTTTGTGGGGGAGATATACTGTACAGAGCCATGCCTGAAGAGATCACACATGGAGTCTTGTGTGCCTGACCCTGAAATTGGCCACTGCTATGTAGCCTAGAAGTTGCAGGCAGGTTCTGTCAGAGATCTGGGGGCAGACCCATACGTTGGATACCAGATCTACAATAGCCAAGAATCTGTGAGGTGGTAGGAAGGCTCTAGTTTATGTGGCTTCCCCAACTGTGAGCCAATGAATTCCAGTTATTGCACCAGCATTAAAGTGGACTTTTCTAAGTTCAGAAGGAGGTCTAACTTCATGAACAGGCCAATTGTTACGTGGACAGCTCAGAGAACGTCGGTCTCGGATGGGGCCTTGAGGAGATAGTCATCCAAGTATGGAAAGATGTTTCCTTGTTTCCTCAGGTAAGTAACGACTACTGCAAGGACCTTGGAGAACACCCAAGATGCCGTGAATATGAAATATTAATATGAAAGTATATGTCTTGGAGGTCGAGGGCCAAGAACTAGTCCCTCTGTTCCAGTGCTAGGATAATAGTGGAGAGGGGAACCATCTTGAAGCATTGCAGTTTGACTAACTTGTTTAGATTGTGAAGGTCTAGGATGGGTCACCAGCTGCCAGATTTCTTCTGGATCAGGAAATAGTGTGAGTAGAAACCCTGTCCCATGTGCTGGGAAGGGACCAGTTCTATGGGTCCCAGTTGCAGATGATTTATTTCCCCCCAAAGAATGGAATCGTGAGAGGGGTCCCTGAAGAGGGATAGCGTATGGGGTGGCGGGGCAGGATGGATAGAAAAGGGATGGAGTATCCTTCCTTGATTATCTCTAGAACCAACTTGTCTGATGTGATTAATTTCCAAGATGAGAAAAACTGAGTTAGTTGATTGCCAAACTGGTAGGATATTGAAGATGGTGGGAATGACCGGAAGAGGGACAGGCTTCTTGGGGCCTCGACCACACCTTCACAATTGTTGCTTCGGTGGGGGTTTGTAACAGGTAGCCCCTTGAGGAGTGGGCTATCTATGTTTAGTAGGAGGCCTTTGTCTTCGGTGCTAGGTGTCATAGTGCTGTTGAGGGATGTACTGCGTGGTCGGGATTGTGGGGGGAGATGATACTTCCCCGAGCGTCTCTTTGGTGGTGGTGTATAAATGCCGAGAGGTCGGAGTGTAGCTCGGGAGTCTTTAAGGGAGGGCAGAGAATTCTCCATGCATTCCGAGAATAGTTTCTGGCCCTCAAAAGGTAAGTCCTCTACTGTGGTTTGTACCTCCTTAGGAAAACTTGAGAGGTGAAGCCATGATGCATGCCTCATTACCATAGCAGTCGCAATGGATCAGGCAGCAGTGTCTGCAGAGTCTAATGAGGCTTGTAGAGTTGTACGGGCTAGAAAGGTGTCCTTCCGATATTAAGGACTGGAATTGCTCTTCCTTAGCGTAGTTTAGGTAATTGTATTTAGCCATGAGAGCTTCATAGATAGAGAATCAAAATTGGAGCATGGCTGACAAATATGCTTTGAGTCCAAATAAGTTTAAGTGTATCCAGTCCCTGTCTGGATGACTAGAATGGGATTGGTATTGATGGCCTTTCTCTTGCACAGCACTGACCACCACAGAATTTGGGGTGGGGTGCGAGACTAGAAATTCCACATCCTTCACCAGAACATAATACTTTTTGTTGGTGTGTTTGCAGGTCGGAGGGATGGACGCCAGGGTCTGCCAGAGCACCTTCACAGGGTGGAGAAGAACCTCACTGATCGGTAGTGCGATCTTGGAGAAAGAGGATGTGTGAAGCATATCAAGCAGCTTATGCTGCTGATCCTTGACTTCCTCCAAAGGGATCTGTAGGGAGTCTGCAATCCTGTGGAATAAGTCCTGAAAAATTTCCTGAAGTCGTTGGCAGATGTAGAAGGTTGAGGCATAATAACCTCGTCAGGAGAGGACAAGGAAAAATGTAGTGTTGATGTGGCCTCCTCCTCCTGTTCTTCCGCTTCAGTTGGTACCAGCATGGTTTCAACCTCCAGAGGGCAAGAGACCGATGGTGAAGGGAGAGCTATAGGTCTCAGGCTTTGCTTTTTAGGAGGTTCCCAAACTGTGCCTTGCACATGGCCCAAGAGTCCCAATATGGCCAGTATGGAGGGAGTGGAACATGTGGCTGCATCCACGGTGGTCCATGCCAAGATTGTGGACCCGATGTGAATTGTGGATAGTGAGGATGAGCAGGTGTGATTTGCCTGGTAGACGAGGGAGCAATTGAGCCCTTCTCTTCCTCCTCCTCATCACGGCGGAAGGGAGGTGCCATCCTTGGCAGAGAAAGATAGGAGTGTTGTGAGTCCGGAAAGGAGTGTGGAAGTGGGGGGAGGTCAAAGGAGTGGAGACTCAGGAGTGTCAGATACCAGCAGGTCTTTAGGGTATATAAAGTCTTGTGGAGGGGAAAAAAGCATCATTAGTGCTGGCGTGACTCAATGCTGAAGAAAGAGTGTATCTCCTGAAGTGTCCATAGATGGCGCCAATGATTTGGCCGATGCTGGTGACTTGGCTGGTGCTTTGGCCAGTGCAGATGATTTCAGTAGTGCCGAGGGCTTGCTCGGTATTGACTCTCTTGTCAGTGTCCGAAAGGATGCCAGTGCCATCATTTTTGTTGGTGCTATAGCTCCTGAAGTCGGCCTGTCTCATTCCCCAGAGCTGGGAAACACTGCCAAGGGCTGTAGGTCTGCTAGGTTAGGGTCTTTAGACCGTTTCTTTGCATCAGTACCAGAGGTACTCGGATGGGCCCTGGAATTGTGTCCCCTGCCAAACGATATTGAGGCAACAAACCTTGCCGGGGAGGATGTGCCTCAAGGTGTGAGGAGGGAGCCCATTTCTTTTCATCTGAGTGAAAAACAAAAGACTTTCTTTTCAAGGGACATGGGAGTGAGTATCAGCAAACAACCTGGCAGAGAGTGAGGGCCTCTCTGGGGAAAAGTCTGGGCCCGGGTCTGATGCCAGTTGCAGCAATTTCTCCATGAGGACAAGTTTTAATTTAATGTCCCGGTCTTTTCTGGCTCCGGGTTTCAGGCCAAGGCAGCTGGAACACTTTTGTGCGATGTGTCCCTCTTCCAGATAGCGAATGTACTGCAGATGTCCATCCATTACTGAGAAGGTAGCCTCACAAGAAAAGCACCTCTTAAACCCAGGGGATTTGGCCACAAAGGTGAAGGAAAAAGGCTTCCCAGTTGGAAAGGGCGGGAAGAGGGGAAATGGAAACCTAAGCTATGAAATAACTGTGAAGGTAAACTTAAAACAAAAAATATATTTTTTTTAGATAGAAGAAAGAAAGGAGACCAAGAAAATACTAACTATATTACACTAACAGGTGAGGCACTATCTAGTGAGGAAAATAGGAGAAACAGGCTCTGCTGCGGATTCCGTCCCAGACCAAAGGCGATAGAGATGGAACAGGGCGGTCAGACTGCACAGCGCTATATATACGTCCCTCTCACAGCGTGGGGTGGGCATGTGAAGTCCAACAGGCACTGCCGATGAAGATCTCTGATCCCAGGCGCAGGAGGGGCTGCCACACCTACAAGTGGAGCACCCATAGGAACATCATTCTAAGAACTGCCACGGCACTTTTTCCCCAACATTTTTTTCAGTGGTTTGGAGCTGTTCCTAGAGCATGATGTTGTAGATGAAGATGATAAAACAGTATTCTCTCTATAAACAGAATGCTTGACCATTTGTTTACACACTTCAGCAGCATATATGCATTATTTTCACTTAATTTCAGACCCAGCTTTCTAAGTATATATTGTTTGTTTTGAGAAAGTTACATTAGATAGGAATGCACTTTTTACTCCCTAGTCAGACTTTTTTGTACGTATGTACTACTGGTGCACATATCTTTGTTCCCCTTGTGGATCATCTGCAAGACTCTTCACATATTAAAAATGCATGTGCATGTCCAGATGTGGGAACAGACTCTCTTTCTCTCTCTCACACACACAAAGACCAGGAATTCCAAATATGGTCACTGGGATTTCCTATTTCATTACTATATAATGCAAAAAAAACCTCATAATATGTAATATGTCCTTTGTAGAGTAGTCTGTTAGAAAGAGGCAGCCTCTGCCTGAATAGGAAGTGAACTGAACTCATGAGAAATGGTCTACAGAAGTGCCTCAGCACAACCTACTGTCCACGTGGGTGATGTGCCATTTCTGATGCCTGACAAGCTGCTGCCTCCACCTCCTCCACTGCTGGTGCCAATAAACACACTCACTAGGGTGATGGAACAAGGGGCACAGTCTGGATCTTGGCAGACTGGCTCCCTTCACATGGCACCATGAGGAGAATCATTCTCTATCTTCACCCCTTCCCCCGCAAAATCCTCCCTCCCTACAGAACTATAATTAGAAAACATGAATAAACTGCCTTATGGCACTGGAGTCTTCAAAAGCAACTTAACAACATAACAGGAAGGAGTATGAACAAAATGCTTTACTGTATCTCATGGTAGTGATTTGGTAAGAGGGACATATGGAAAATTCATCTACTAATGGGTGGGTTTTTTCTTGCAATGGACATAATAATGTTTACTGAAGGAAAAACAAGTAATGGTTTTCTTTCCCCAGGATGCTACAAAAGAAGAATAGCACCAATCCATCTGGAACTGTCTTGAAAATAAAGGAGAAAAGCCCATTTGTGATGACAGCTCATTGTGAAAAAGCATTATTATTGTTCAATAGAAGGTCAGTGAGAAGTATGGCAATCTGAGTAATTGCAAATGAAAGCTCTCTATAGGCAGCTTTACATTACACCAGGTTCTTCCACATAGCCACTTGGAATAGGTGTGTGAACAGCTCCTACAGGTCTCTTCCTGCACTTTTGCAAAATGTGTACAGTACTTCTTCCACCTTCCTAAGACATATCCTAAAATTTGAAGTGGAAAAGATCATGCTGCATGTTTTAAACAAGAAAATTCTTATACCTGAATGGGGCCAAATTCTCAGCTGGTGTAAATCAGTGTTCTCTCTATGTCTTCCAATAGAGCTATGCCTATTTGCACTAGCTGAGAATTTGGCTGTAATGTTCGAATTACACAAGCATACAAGTCAAAAAGAGGGAAAAGAGAGTGAAGTGAGGGAGTGAGGCCAGAACAAACAAGTTTTCCTCTTACCTGTTCGTTTTGTTTTTTATACCTGGTGATCAGCACAAGGTTTTCCTTTCCCTGGCAGTAACAAGAAGGAAACCCAACCAACCAAGCTGAAGCATTTCCACTCCCCTTCCCCAGCCTTGCAGCTCATTCTCCATTTCTCTAGAGGAAGTGGAAGGAATTGGAAAACACCCATTATGATCCTATTCACTTCTCTCCAAGAACACATCTGGATCCTCTCGGGGAAAAGCCACTCTGAGTACCCACTGAACAAAGTTGTGTCGGTCAAAACCAAACCCTTCAGTTGGCAGTGCTTCTGATAAGTGTGCACAGATCACCAGAAAGCCACATGACACAGATCATCTACTTAGGCTTCACCTCTTTCTACCTAAAAAAAGGTGACTACTTGGGTAGAATGTGCTCTGATCCTAGCCACACAACGCACTTCTGGTATTCTGTATGATTCCTGATCTACTTTGCAATGGCAATCCCTGCTTGGGGCCCTTAAAAAGAACAAAGGGCCCAATCCAGTGAGCTCTAAAGTTTATGGGAACCCAGGACACCCATTGATTTTTAATGGGAATTGGCTCAGGCCCAAAGAAAGTCAGCTTTCTAAAGGGTTCTGTTTTCAACGCAAGCCTTAAGAGTGCTCTGTAGATATAGGGTATGCCAAATGTTCCCTTTCCTAGTCTTACATTGCTGACAAAAACTGGGCAAGAAAATATCTTGATTGATGTGAAAAGGCAAAAGCATTGTGGGAAGAAAACTAGGGAAGGTGCAAAGAACCCTATATCTGTGGAACAGCATATAAGGTAACAATCTAGAAGGTGTTGAAATCACCCTTCTAGTGGCCATTACCACAGCAAGGAAGACTACATAGAAACTTAAATTCTGTGGATTCAAATGCCTCGAAGGGAAGGTGAGAAATCATAGGAAGTAGCTCTAGGAGATACGGAACAAGGCCCACTGTGATCCTAAGTAAAACTGATCCACTGGGACAAAATCAGCCTGAGACCCTTCCCCTAGTGCCAATTCCATTCTGGTCTGAAACCCTTATAGTTAAATATGGATGCTGAAAAGAAGGGTTTGGCCTTGTAATTGGCCTTGAAAAATGACCAATTCTGCGCCTTGTACCTCCCCATTCCCCATCCCCTCCAAAAAATTTGCTTTTAAGGCTCTACCTCACTGAAGATTAACAGATGGCAAAGGAAAGGATCCACTCTGAGGAGAAAGGTTTAGATTTTCTGGAATAGGCAGCGATACCTTCTTGTTCAAGGGGTCTGGTAAAGTAATGCCTAAACTCTCTGCAAAATATGTTTTCAACTTTGGAGTGGGAGAGTATTAGCATTCTAAGATGTGAAGTAACATTCCTCCCCTCCAGAGTTTGAGCAACAGAGCTCTGTAAACTATCAGAGAAGAGCTAAGAATGTCTGCATTTAAACACAGGGAATCCTGTGGCATATCTCTACAGCTTTTAACAGCAAAAGGGACCTTTCAAAAGTTCTGATCCCCCTGGACAGGTACATGAAGAAATCCTGATCTTGCTGGATCTCAGAAAGCCAACCATCAGCAGATCTGGACACACAAGAAAAAGGTCTCCGTAGAACTGTATAACTCACAATCAATTATTTTACTGATGATCTCTTCCACCTTCAATTTTTTAGGTCTGCACGCACATTAGGGGAAGTAAGCCACTCATCTGAAAATCCGCTGGCAGTCTGTATAGCTTTAGAGCAGATCTAGAGGAAACCAGTTTGGCACTGAGCATGACACAGGCTTTTTTCATTGTCTTCCAAAGAATGGAACTGGATTCTTTTTCTCCGAGGAACAGAGGTAGTAGATCTTGGAGACAAGCTTTGCTGAGAATCTTATAATTGCATAGCTAAACCAATAATTTCTGAATAGATACTTGTAATCCTTGTGAGACATTCTGCTGGATGGACCTCAGCCTAGCCCTCATTCAGTAAACAACTTAATCACGTGTTTAAGTTCAAGCATGACTCCAAGTCAATGGGACTACTTGAGTGCTTAAACCTAAACACATGATTAAGTGCTGTGTTGATCAGGGTCAAAGGAAACCACTCATTCCTACAAACAGATTTCAGAGTTTGAATACTGATAGAGAGAATATAACCTGATAAAGCCAGAGCTCTGGAAGTTTTGCAGGAGCCAGATGGATTTAAGAATGCAAAAACAAATTCCTGGACACTCTGCAGAAGAAAAGAGAAGAGACCTACCTATGTGAGCAGAATTCCTTCCTGAATTAAATGTTGCTTCAGATGGACATGAAACCATGGGGGAATAGAAAAATAAGGGACTTTGAGAGGTTTCCAGTTCCATGCCTTCTCCTCTACAGTGTTTATTTGGATAATTCAATCTTGCTGGCAGCACACTTTTAAACCAGACTCTTTTCATTCTCCTCAATAAAATAGTCCTCCATGGCTCTAGGTCCATCTGAATCCATATTTTTTTCAGGCAGGGACTCTGTCCACATAAGGTCCCTTCTCTTTTCTACTGATTGGGAAGGCTGGAGTCTCCAGCAGGCCTCTCAGAATCTGAAAGGCAAACGGGACCACTGTTTTCTCTCCTGACAATGCAAGCAAAAATTACCTGCAGTAGAAGAGGGAAGAAAGCTGTTGCAGATGAACCATTTTATGAAATCTTCTTTTTAATTTTAAGCTTTTCTAAATCCAGCATGCATAATAAAATTCAAGATGGCAGCTAAATGTGTTAAAATTCAAAAGGTTGCCTTCCTACTTCTGCACTGCACTGGGGAATTTAACAGGGGAGCTGAGAAGCAGAGAACAAGGTGCCACCAACTGGAGTACAGCTGCTTCCATTTAACTGGTTGCCTTTCCTGCTTTTTTGCTAGCAGTGAGAGAAGACACCTGTGATCAGTGCAGATTGACCAAGCCCTAGTAACAAATTAACCGGACAAAGAGAAATAATTTATTTTAACCTATAAATTTAAGAAATTACTTATTGCTACCATCAAAACCTCATAGTTTCCATAGCCGTGTTTTCTTTTATATTCATCTTTTATTGATAAGCATTTCTATGGCACTCATCATTATAGTATGTAAGCACCTGCTCTGATACTAAGGTGAGGTACAGTCCCATGAAGGCTTATAGCTACTCATTAAACATAAGCAATATCTTGTAAAAGGTTTAAAAGCTACTATGGACTTACCAGCTGTTGTATATACTGTGTATTTTACAGAGGCAACTATCTCATTATTTTCTTTTGTGTCACACTGGAAAGCTACTGGATGGGTATCCCTGTGTACCTCCAGAATAGCCGAATCATTAGGAAGAATCAGTGATTGCTATCCATATTAAAAAAAAAAAGACAAAATGGATTTTTTTTTTCAAATAGCTTTATAAAAGGGAAATGCTCTATATCAAAGTCACATAGAAAACTGGTTATTCTACTCGAGCACTTCTCAATCAGTTCCATACCAGGGTCCCTCCCTCACTATCCAAAACCCCATCACATCTAGGCAGGACACCTCTCCTATTCACCAAAGGAGTAGGGCAGTGTGGTTATGTCCCACTGACACTTGTTCACATCCTCCAGGTTGACAACCCAAGTTCTAAGAACATAAGAATGGCCATACTGGGTCAGGCCAATAGTCCATCTAGACCGGTAACCTGTCTTCTGACAGTGGCCAATGCCAATGAACAGAACAGGAAAATTATTGAGTGATCCATCCCGTCCTCCACTCCCAGCTTCTGGCAATTAGAGGCTAGGGACACCCAGAGCATGGGGTTGCATCCCTGACCATCATGGGTATTAGCTATTGAAGCATCTATCCTTCATGAACTTATCTAATTCTTTTTTGACCCCCATTACAGTTCTGATCTTTACAACACCCCCTGGCAACAAGTTCCACAGGTTGACTGTGCACTATGTGTTTGTTTTAAACCTACTGCCTATTAATTTCATTGGGTGACTCCTGGTTCTCATGTTATGTGAAGGCATAAATAACACTTCCTTATCCACTTTCTCCACAACAGTCGAGATTTTATTGACCTCTATGATATCCCCTCTTAGTCATTTCTTTTCCAAACTGAGAAGTCCCAGTCTTTTTAATCTCTCCTCATATGGAACCTGTTCCATACCCTTAATAATTTCTGTTGCCCTTCTCTGTACTTTCTCTGCTTCTAATATATCTTGTTTGAGATGGGTGCCCAGAACTGCACGCAGTATACAAGGTGTGGGTGTATCATGGATTTCTATACTTGCACTATGATATTTTCTGTTTTATTATCTATCCTTTTCCTAATGGTTCCACACATTCTGTTCACTTTTTTGACTGCTGCTGCACATTGAGCAGATGTTTTCAGAGCACTATCCACAATGACTCCAAGATCTCTTTGTTGAGTGGTAGCAGCTAATTTAGAGCCTATCATTTGTATGTATAGTTGGGATTATGTTTTCTAATGTGCATTACTTTGCATTTATTTACTCAAGTAAGAACAAAAAAGGTTACCTTCTAAAATACATTACAGAACGTATTGCTTACTTTAAACGAAGGAAAATTGGAGCTCTACAAAGTAGTGGGGCACACAAGCTCTTGTGCCATCTGACTGTCAAAGAAAAACTGTAGAGATCTCATTTGTATTATGATAGCAAAGAAAAGAATTAAACCAGGAGTTTGTATGAGATTGTTGAAGCAGCTGGTAAAAGTACTGAATATATCATTCTCCTGCACAAGGTGAGGTTCAGTTGCTCACCTGGTCTGGAATTAACATTTTCCAAAGGTATGTAAATCGATTCTCTGGAGGTATAAAAATACATGGTATTTTCACAGTTGCAAGGCTTTCAGAAATTGGTCTACCCCCTGTGGAAGAAAATTTTAATAGATACATCAAAAACTGTCTAAAATACCTCTGTATGTACCATACATTTCATAATTTACCTAATCAAGGAATGTTATTTTGAAATTGTTCTTTCAATTAAAACCATTTAAAACTTCTGCAGTTTGGCTTAATATTTAGAACTACATACATATCTACAAAATAGAAAATAAGTGCAGAAAAATGTACTTTACAGCGACTTAAAATCAAACACACATCAGTACAGAAATGAGTTTTGAAATGTTACTAGATTGCCTAACAGGGTAATTGGAGAATGGGATGCAATAATTTCATTCCACTTCTACCACACAGAATAAGGATGTTTCCCTTGAATAAACACATTCACTCTAAATTCCTATATCATAGTATTCTACTTACATCCACAATCTACTGGTCCTCTGCATTCCTCTACACGAACAATACATTTTGTTTCGCTTCCAGGGCACCCGTTGGTTAATAAAACTTCTCGAATGCCAATACCTTTGCAAAAAAAAATTAAAAATATGTTTTAGTTTCCATTTCTTCTTTTTCTTCCAACATTTTTTGCCTTCTCCCTCTTTATATTGGATGCTAAACTAATTTATCTACCATACATCCAGAGAAACAGATCCTCTCAGAGCTTCTGCCAAGGCTATCCCATATTTGTACTTAAGATTTGGCTGACAACACTTACTTCTGCCCACTTTCATCACCTAAGGTCCTGTAAAGCATACAGATCCTCAGAGTCAATATGTCACATTCTTAAAAAGTCATTCTTAATATACTCCTTTTAGAAGAATTCAAAATACAATTAAATTCTCCAGATTATCCAAACAGCATGTGGGACACGGATTTTGTTTGGATAATCAAGAGCCATCCAGGCACCAGTAGCGGGGTGGCCTCCCCTGAGACTGAGGGCTTGGCCTCCTTCTTCTCTTTGCAGTCTTGGCTGGGGGTCTCTGCTCTGTCCCACCAGGACTACAGGTTCCCCGCCCACCCATCTCACACCTTGTGCCTGCAGGGATTGGGTTTCACTGGGCCTGCAGCAGCAAAGGGACCTCTCTCTGCAGCACTGCTGTCACAGCCCTACTCACTCACTCTCATGACAGTGGGGTTGCAAAGGACTCCCTGTGCTGCCGCAGGAGTCATTCACCAGCAGAATCACCTCCCCTGTAGACAGGAGCTAGTCCTACTACACCTCCTAATAGTCCTGGCTGGGGTCTCTACTCTATTATATGAACCTCCACATTACTGAACCCCTTTCTCATCCCCTGCATAAGATACATGCTACAGAGGGCATGTATTTCCTGTATCTCATGCTGGGGGACAAGGAAGGGATTCAGATAATGCAAAGGTTTGGATAATCGGGTTTTGGATAAACAGAAATATACTGTATACTGCTAAAAAACAAAACAGTGAATCAAACATCAAAGCTGACTAGCAGTATTCATGAACATGGCCTTTCAGTGCCCAAGTCAGCTGGTGCTGGGAGCATGGTAGAGATAGCCTTCCCACTCTGACCCTGACCCTGCAGTGTACTGGGCACCTTTAATTCCCACTGATGTCAACAGGGATTGAGTGTGCTAAGCACCTTATAGAATAGGATCCTCTTAGAAGAAGGAGAGCCTTGAATCACTTAACAGTAACCAGTATTGGCTGGCTAAGGAACAACACTGACAGGCTCTGAAGTGGATCCCATTCAGACCTCCTCATTTTGACCCTCATAACTCCACCTAAGTCATGGAGGGTCCCACTGAAGATAAGGAGGGGAAGTAGGCAATCATAAATATTGAAGGTTAAGGGAAATGTCTGTATAAAATTCAATTAAATAAAATGTATTTACTCTCAAACATCAGTATTTCAATGGGAACACTGCCTCATTTTAACCATTACAAATTCAAAACAAATGCTATATTTATTTTTGCCAAACAATGTGTACACAGTTCACTGAAATGACATAGGGTGTGGGGGTGGAGGGAATAGTATGTTTAGGCCCAGTAAACACTGAAGAAATTGCCATTATTCTAGCAGCATGTTGTTTACTAAACTGCAGGGGCATGGGAAAAGGGGAGTTAAAACCCTCCTGCAGTATGATAAATGGGAAATTGATTTGAATGCTGAATTAACCCCACTGATGTGAAGAATAATTTGTTGTGATGTATCTGCTTCCTTTAAATGTGTATGATACACACTGATAGATATTAGAATATTTCACGGATGACATATAGCTCATGAAACAATACTTCAAGTGACAGAGAGAGACAACAACACTTACTGAAGCCGTCACAAAACAGGGATCATTCTCCACTGCTGAGAATGTCTCATCTCAAGGATGCAGAGACAGAGGTGTAAATGACAAGGAACTGACACTTTTATTAAAGACATTCCTCTTACTTTAGAACTAGGTCTTTTTGTTGTCTGGCTGTCTGGGAAAACAGGGGAGAGGGTGTGGGGGGGTGAGCAGAAAACCTATGAACATCAAAATGGCTGGTTTGAAAAAATCCGGATGCTGAGCTAACTGTGGTCATGTTTAGTAGGAAAGAACATGCCTGTTTTAACTACCTGAATATTAAAACTGTGGCACCCTATCAAAGTCAAAGAGTTGACTAAAAGAACCCCATCCTGAGACCTGTAGGGCATTTCAGTACTCCCCTGCCTCTCCATTTTGACCAGTTTTGTCTTCTATTCCCAGAAAACTTGTTTCCCTTTTCCCCTCCCTATTAGCAGCTGCCAACTCTGCAGAAGTTAATCTACTGCAATACTCTGTCAAATGAAGTCTTATTTTAAAGAGTTATTCAAATTAACTCGGATGGAAACGTGGTCATGTTAAATTAGAAAGATTAGAAACATGGAACTTGAAAAAATGCAAGTTAATAATACAGCTGGGAAAAATAATACAAAAAGTAAATATCAATGGGAAGGAAAATACAAATGATGAAAGAGACCTAGGGGTAATAGTAGACAGAAAAATTAGACATCAATGTATTGGGACATGGCAGCAAAAAAGACTAATGCAGAATTGACCAAAATATTAACGAGCATCATTATTATGAAGAAATAAGGCTTTATGATTTCTCTATAAGCTGTGGTATAACCACATCAGGAATATTGAATTCTTGCCACAACATTACCAGAAAGATATTGAGAAACTGGAGGCAGTTCAAACAGCAACCAAAATTACTGAGGGATGTAGGGATGAATTTATAAATAAAGATTAAGAAAGTTAAATGTGTATAGTTTGGCTGGATGGACTGGAGGGAATACCTTTCAACCTGCCAACATCCAACTATTGGAGCTAATGAGTGACCGAGACCCAAAATGAGGGACACAAAATAATATCCAAATTCAAAATGATGGGGAATGGCCTTTAGTGTAAATAATCCTTCGTCCAACCTCTAACTGATGATTATTTATTTAAGATTTAAATAATTGACATCAATAAAAGTGAAGGGACATCACATTTGTTGGGAACACAGGTAACTTTGGGACTAAACTGAGTTAAATCCCTCAAATGGAGGGACTTCTGAGCGGTCCACTGAAGAGGTGGGCCATGATAACAGTCTCTAAATATCTTAAGGGTGCAAGCATGGAAGAAAATTAGATTTAGGATGGCTCATAATGAGGGGAAGTGAGGTGTATAACCAGCAGTAAATGACAAAATTAAGAAAGGGAATAATTAAACTGAATGTCAGAAAAAAAGACGTTTTGAGATCAAGATGTATTAGCGTGTGGAATAGTTTCCCAAGAGCAGTAGTGGAAGCCCCATCATTTGCAACATTCAGAACTAGTTAGGAAAAAAATACTAGAGAATGTAATGTATGAAATAATACCATATTGGCTTGGGAATAGACTAATTGATTTGAAAGTTGCTGGTTCCCCTCCTCCCTTCTTGTTTCCAGGTACTATGATACTATGAGAGACAGATTCTGTTCAAAACAATTTCAATACTATTTCTGAAACTTCTGCTAAATGGGTGTTTTCTAAGCAATGAGGTGCCACTCCATTCCGGCCCCTATTACCACCCTAATACCACAGATGTCTTCTTTGCAATATGTCAAGTTTTCACCAGATGGGTGAAGCAAAAATTCTGAGATTCTATGTGCTGAATTTTCATCCTATCTTTCTCCAGGATACCTCTTCTTTCCATGACATAGTTTATAAATTATATAAATGTGGAATATAGAATAGACTACTGCAGATGAGCAGTTTTTTGATAGCGCTGGCAATACTGTATGTGGGAAGACATCTGTGAGATGCATCAGAAGATCTTTCATCTTCTGAACATCTCACAGATGTTCACAAATAGAGAAAATTGTTACTTTGGTGAAGGCAGCTCATGTGCCAATAAATGTAGGGAACTGGTTTAAAATAGGAGCTTGCAGGCTGTGAAATTAATAAAACAACAGATCTGACCTAAACTTCTAATGACAATCAGCTTGATTGTTTTTGTTAATTATAGTTATTGGAAATTGAAATCAATGAGAGGTGAAGGAGAGCAAGCAAATTACACCTGCTAAATTGCTACAGCTAGCACTTTTTCCCCAAAAACAAATTACAATATGCTTTATTCATCTGCTTTGCTACTTACCACACGTCACTGTGCACATTCCAAATTCTACTTCCTTGGATACTGTAGCATTCAAACCTAAACACAAAGTCTGAAGTTACATTTCTAATATGACACCTTCTTGAAGGGTGTGTGGGGGAGCAGGGAGGAATACCCAATTACCAGGAAATTCAATTCTTGAAGTCTTCCCTAGTCCTTTTCAGAAAACCAAGTGCAAATAACTAATATTTAAATCTTAATCTCATTATTGAGAAAATATTATGCATTTTCCTTATAAGTCAACCTACTATGTTAAATTAGTTTACTGAAGTGGTTCTCAAACTTTTGTATTGGTGATCCCTTTCACACAGTAAGCCTTTGAGTGTGACCCCCCTTATAAATTAAAAACACTTTTTTTATATTTAGCACTATTATAAATGCTGGAGGTGAAGCGGGGTTTAGGGTGGAGGCTGACAGCTTGCAATCCCCTCCCCACATAGTAACCTGTGATCCCCTGAGGGGTCAAGACCCCCAGTTTGAGAACCACTGATTTACTGAATTCCTTGAGAAGTAAAAATATGCACAATATAGGTCTTCCCTTAAAAGAGTTAAGCAAAATTCTCTATAAACAATATTTCAATCAACTCATTTCCTAGTTCTTTCTGGCAAATGCAAGCCTTCCCACATGATTTTTTTTCCCCATCACACTTTAAGGTCAGCTTTAGACAGCTAGCACAAGCAATGAATCAACCAGGTACAGTCTTCTAATTAACTACTGTGGTTTTAACCACTATGATTTGGCTTCTTCCATTTTTCTGGTACTTCTCAGGCTAGGAAATGGGTTTCACAAATTATGCAGAAACAAAAGGTTCACATCTCCATCTGGGATTCAAATATGGATGATATATTTTATTAATATTAGCATGCAAGTTGAATGTGTATAAGGATGCTAAGAAAAAGTAACTGATCAATAGAGGAATTAAACAACTTTATGCAGTGTCTTTGAAAATAATTAATTAAACAGGCAATAAGTCTTTTTAATCTTCTAAAATGCAAAGGGACAAAGACGATTTATTATGGCTGTTTTACAAGTCTACATAATCAGTCTATCCTACTCCAAATATGTTGTTATGATAATAAATACCATAAATGCAAAGTTTACTTTTTCTATTCCTCATTTTTTTGTTTTGGAATCTCTTCTTCACAAAATGTTATGTTAATTCAGTAATGCAAGTTGATATTTCTCTTCTTTTAAGCTGTTAAAACTTTACATAACATTTCTGTGGTTGAAAAATGAGTGGGTCCTTTCCACTAGCAGTCAGTGATACACAAATATAAAATAGCCTTCCTTACTCTACAGTAAGGGATTAACACTACAGTAGTAGTAGGCATAAATTGATATCAAACTCTTATAACCTCTTTTCCAACATTATTCATGAAACTTCATAATTCTACACTTGTGCTATTCCTGTCACTATGACTTTGTGATTTATTTCAATATATAAGCTGTGCTAATCAGAACACCCTTTTAGTACATGTACAACAATATTTAAAGAATAATTTCACAATTTAGTTCATTATTATTAACTCTCTCAAATCAGAAAGGGAGGAATTTACAAAAAAAATAGATTCTGTCAGTATCATCTCATGCAAAATCATGTGAAAACAGAGAGATGGTCCATAACTTAAGACACCATGCCTTCAGTGCCTTGCCTTCCCCCCCCCCCACCTCATTTAAATCTGTGGGATATTAGCTCAAGAGCTTTGGCTAATCTCAACCACCACAGCATAATAGAAAGGGAGAGGAGATTTCCAAGATCCCATCTATAATACTAATGTAAACATGTTTAAATGTGGCTGTGATCAACCCATATTATAAAATGGTTTATTCTCGTTCATAGGGACAGAAATAAAACATGTTAGAGAACTGGGAAAACTGGAGGGCAGATCCTTGGCTGGTGTACATTGGCATAGTTCTATTGATTTCAATGGAGCCATGACAATTTACACTAGCTGAGGAACCGCCACAAGGGGTAAAAGACTCGCGGCACACTCGCGGCACACTCGCCAGGTCAGCTGACACAGGCTTGCAGGGCTCAGGCTGTGGGGCTAAAAATGCTCTGTAGATGCTCAAGCTCAGGCTGGAGCCCAAGCTCTGGGCCCCTCCCCCCTCACCCACAGTGTGAGCTAGAGTCAGCTGACTGGGGCCAGCTGCAGGTTTTTTACCCAAGGTGTCTACCCCAGAGTCTACGTATTACAGTCGTCCAATCTAGAGATGACCAGATCTGGCAACTGTGGCAAGGTGTGGTCACATCTGAAAGGAGAGGTTGCAATCTCCCATCCAAATACAAATGAAAAAATGGATTTTGGTCACTGCTACTACTTGGTTTAAGAGCAGTCAGGGACCCAACAGATTCAGAGATTACTAATAAAAGGTGAGCAACCTTACTACCCAAAGCAAGCAAACTTCCTCTAACTATGGGGCAGATATCAACTATGCTATCCTCTCAGGAGGCTTCCCTCAATCCAATAGCATCATTATAAAACATATTATGACTCTTTCATCGCAAACTTAAGCAAGCTAAGCAGTCATGGGGTAAGAGAGAAGGTCCTCTCGTGGATCAGTAACTGGTTAAAAGATAGGAAACAAAGGGTAGAAATCAATGGTCAGTTTTCACAATGGAGAGAGGTAAACAGTGGGGTCCCCCAAGGATCTGTCCTGGGACCAGTACTATTCAACATATTCATAAATTATCTGGACAAGGCAATGAACAGAAATGTGGCAAAATTTGCAATGGATTACTCAAGATAGTCAAGTCCAAAGATGACTCCAAAGCTTTACAAAGGGATCTCATTAAACTGGGTGACCGTGCAAGAAAATGGCAGACAAAATTCAATGCTAATAAATGCAAAGTAATTCACATTGGAAAACAATCCCAATTATACATACAAAATGATGGGGTCTAAATTAGCTGTTACCACTCAAGAAAGATCTTGGAGTCATAGTGGACAGTTTTCTGAAAACATCTGCTGAATGTGCAGCAGCAGTCATAAAAGCTAACAGAATGTTAGGAACCATTAGGAACAGGATAGATAATAAAACAGAAAATACCAGAATGCCACTACAGAAATCCAGGTTACACCCACACCTTGAATACTGCATGCAGTTCTGGTCACCCCAGCTCAAAAAAGATATATTGGAATCAGAAAAAAATACACAGAAGGGCAATAAAAAGGATTAGGGGGATGAAACAGCTTCCATACGAGGAGAAATTAAAAAAACTGGGATTGTTCAGTTCAGAAAAGAGATGACCGGGGGAGGGGGTATAATAGAGATCTATAAAATCATGAATGGCGTGGAGAAAGTGAATAGCGAACTGTTATTTACCCCTTCACATAACACATAACACATAACACATAACACAGGAACTAGGGGTCATTCGATGAAATGAATAAGCAGAAGGTTCAAAACAAAAATAGGAAGTACATCTTCACACAACACACAGTCAACCTGTGGAACTTGTTGCCATTGTCTGTTGTGAAGGCCAAAAGTATACCTGCGTTCAAAAAAGAATTAGATAAGTTCATGGAGGATGGGTTCATCAATAGCTATTAATCAAGATGGTCAGGGATGCAATCCCATGCACTGGGCATCCCTAAATCTTCAATTGCCAGAAGCTTGGACTGGACAATTGGGGATGGATCACTCAAAATTGCCATGTTCTGTTCATTCCCTCTGAAGCATCTGGCACTGGCCACTGTCTGAAGACAGGATACTGGGCTAAATGAACCTTTGGTCTGACTTGAAATGGTCATTCTTATGTTTTTAAACTTACAATGGTGATTTGTTCATAAGAGATGAATAACCCTAAATCAAAAAAAGGATTTTTTTATTTTCAAATACTATTCCAACTAAACTTTTAAACATATTTAGACACTGAAAACTGATTGATTCTAAATTAGCATGCCAATCAGAAATAATTGACAATGGACTCAATCCTGCTGTCAGTGAATTTGAAAAAAAAAAAAAAAGCCAAGAAAAACAAAAACAAATAAAATCTTTAAGGGGAACAGGAGCAGACATAATGATATAATACTGTACATATCATTGTTATGATGCAATCTCACCTCTTTTTTTTCTTGAATTTCCTCCCTAGATTTTTTAAACCAATCTAAAATTTGAGAAATCTCCCCAGAAAAAAACCTTATTCATCCGTACATTTATGTATGCCTTTTTCATTTTGTATCAGACACTGATAAATAGGTATAGCATCATCCCTATGCAAAGAGATTTATGTATATAACTTCCACTAGCATTAATAGGAGTTATATGTGTAAATCTCACACAAACTGAGATGAGACTATGCTAAAATAATATATATATTTACATTCCAGTCATAGGGCTGAAATTAGTACCAGCAAAGTAAAGACATCTCAGGTTCTTCTCTACATCTGGAATCTGGTAAAAATCATGCAGAGCAGAAACTGTTTCCATTATTTTCTCTTTTCATTACAAGTCACGTCACAGGATGCACATAGTACATTTTGATAAATACTTAAAAATCCTATTTGAGAATGTCAATAGAGGTTGTTCCAAGTCATGCCTGTGAAGTGAACTAATAGAGAAAGTCACTCATTCGTGCTTTAAATGTTTTACTCTTATTGTGGCTTATTAGCAATATTTTCCACTACACTGCATGAGGCCTGAGCATCCAGGGGGTAACCTTAACACTCTCATTCCTAGTTCCAGGACTGCTGGAACTCAGGTTTTGTAGTCAAAGCAGCTGGCTGCATTGATCCCTCATGATCCCTGATAGGCAATTTCTGTAATGACACTGAGAGTGGTTACATCTGAGCAGGGAAATGGGATAAACACAGTAGGAAAAATGATGTGGTAGGGAAAAATAAGATAACCCTATCTGGACAAGGAGACAGATGAAATTCTGTAAAAGGAAAAGTCCACTTTCAGATGGCTGAAGGAAGGAATACAATTCATTATGGAGTTGGCCTTGTGCCTAATGACACACTAGGTGTTAACTTAGGTGTCTCATTGCTCAATGAACTAACAGACTGTGAGGGAGTTTACGTGTACCCAACATGTTCCTTTAGCCCACACTGTTCAGCTACAAGAATCACAAGTAAATCTAGAATTTCCCTTGCTCCCCCTTTAGGAGGGCCCCTTAGAAACTCTGTGACTTGATAAATCATGAATGAACAAGGACATCTTCCCACTGTTGGCATATGATATGAACTACTCTCCATGCACCAGGGGAGCCAGGCTCCCTCCTGGTGAAGGTAAAGGGGGCCAGGGAGCCTTTCTGCACTTCCCCACTCCTAGCGTTCGCAGGGAAATCCTGCTTGTCCTCAACACCCAGGGATCATCCCCGCTGCATGGCACCCTCTCACCCTGGTGACCCCATCACCCTGCCTGCCACCCCACAGTCACCCTCTCACCCGCCCTGGTACCCCACTGACACCCCCCCACCTACCCTGGTACCCTACTGACACCCCCCTCACCTGCCTGGCACCCCATAGACACTCCCCCCTCATACTCTCTAATACCCCTTGACATCCCCTCACCCTGCCTGCAGGGCCGGCTCCAAGCACCAGCCCTCCAAGCATGTGCTTGGGGCGGCACCTGGAGGGGGGCGGCACTCACCCGGGGAGAGCGGGGTCGCGGCCGGGCTCGCCGCCCTCCCCTGGCGCTCCGGCAGGGGAGAGCGGGGCCGCAGCCGGGCTCGCCGCCCTCCTCCCAGCGCTCCGGCCGCTGGGACGAGCGGGGCTGCCCTCCCCCGGCGCTCTGGCCGGCTGGGGAGAGCGGGGCCGCGGCTGGGCTCTCTGCCCTCCTCCCGGTGCTGCAGCCACCGGGGAGAGCTGAGTCACGGGCGGGCTCGCCGCCCTCCCCTGGCGCTTTGGCCGGCCGGGGAGAGCGGGGCCGCGGCCGGGCTCGGCGCCCTCCCCTGCCGCGCTCCCCAGCGGGGGGGGCAGCGGGAGGCTTTTTTGCCTGGGGCAGCAAAAAAGCCAGAGCCAGCCCTGCCTGCCTGGCACCCCACAGACCCATCACCCTGCCTGGCACCCCACAGACACTCCCCCTTCATCCTCTCTAGCACCCCCTGACATCCTCTCACCCTGTCTTGCACTCCACAGACCCCCTCACCCTGCCTGGCACCCCGCTGGCCACCCCACCGCACCCCACCCGGCAGGAACCCGTCGGTCCGGCCCCTCCCCTCACCCGGCTCTAACAGCTGCACTATCGGCTCCACCACCGCTTGCTCCAGGGCAGAGCCGCTGTCGTTCTTGGCGCTCCCGGGCTGCTGGGCCAGCAGGCTCAGGAGCAGCCCCAGGCGCAGGGCGAGGCGCCCCGCGTCCCCGGCCGCCCGCAGCCCCATCCTCCGTCGCGCCCCGAGTGGCCGCCCCCGCGTCCTGAGCCCAGCGTCGAGCCGCCCCGGTGGAACCCGCCGCCGCAGCCCGGCAACCCCTGAGGCGTCACAAAGGGCCGGCTCAGCGGTCGGAGCTGCCCCCCAAGCCAGGCGGGGGGGGGGGGGGGACGCGCAGGCTCCGCGCGTCTGCCTCTCCATGATGGTGCCAGGAGACACCCCCGTCCCCCGCCGCCCACTGTGTATTTCCATCCTCCATGTCCTCAGTCCCCTCACCCCCCCTCACTCCCTTCCCCTGTCCCTTGTTCTCCACCTGGCACCCCAAAAACATCCCCACCCTTCTCTACCCTTCCCTCCTGGCTGGGCACCCCCTACCAGAGCCTCCTTCTCTGCCTCCTTTCCATTGTACCTCACTCCCAGACATCTCTTCTGTCTCACAGCACCCAAGCAATGCCACCTTTGCTGCCCCTTCTCCCCAGGCAGCCGCCCAGATCCGCTGGCCATCGGACTGTCACAGCATCCGGAGCAGCCCTCCTTCTCAGTCCCACCCTAACATGTAGGAGGCAGAGTCTACTCAGATTTAAATTAGTCCAAATGAGAGCAGACTCTGGCCCATGATGCCCAAATACTAATTTGTATGTACATCTATGGCATCAATCCCGTATTTGTGTGCATGGACCTCAAAGCCCTGCTTTCTGAAAATGTGGACCACAAACTTTGTGCTGCCTGAATGTTGAGGACACTCATTACAGATAGGCCTCAGTAACACAATCTGTATATGGAATTAAACCCATAGAGCACTTCCCCAAACTTCAGGAGGAAAAGAGTTTGTATTCATTGTTCTGTTTCAGGCCTATTCCTAATAGAAATACTTACAATAGTATCTTACCTTTCGATAGCACCTGTCAACCCAAAGTATCCCAAAGCTCTTTTCAAGCTACATACATGCAGCCCTGCTGAAATGCAGCCACATCTGGGGTAGAAAGATGACAGCTATATAGATAGCAGGTGTGCAAAACAACAGTTCTGAAGGAGAACAGGGATTTTGGCCAACTAGTACCCAATGCAGATCTTAACATCACAGGCCACAATGAACACGTGTCCCTAGTGCTCTGGTCTTTACACTGAATAGAGTCCAGCTCAAGGTCTCTGTCCTGATGCTCAAAACCTTGTCTGGAATTGGCCCAAGCTACTTTTAAAAAAGGGTGTCTCCCTCAGCAACCAGGACCTCCATTGACATGTGTGTTCCGCTGGAATGATGAAACTCAAACAATAGGAGGCTTATGAGTGCAGGAGATAGAACTCTCAAAGAAGCTGGACCAAGACTAGGGTATTAACTCTTGCAAGAGACAAAAATGAGCAGAGATCACATCCCTTTCAGAATTAAATGCTAATCTTATTTCAATTTAGCTTTCCCCCAATAATTTCTTCCCACACATATAGATACACAAAACACCCATTCACTCACACGCACAAACATAAACAAGCAAACAAACAAAATTCCTAAAAAGCAACAGATGGTCCTGTGGCATCTTAAAGGTGCCACAGGACCCTCTGTTGCTTTTTACAGATTCAGACTAACACGGCTACCCCTCTGATACTTAACAAAATTCCTGTGAACTGATGACGCTATTTATCCTATGGGCTGGGAGGGAAGGAAGGAAGGAAGGAAGGAAGGAAGGAAGGAAGAGAGCTTATTACTTTTTAAAAATACATGGTAGGCTCTCATTTACTATAGTGATGGGGACAGGAATTTCACTCTGGGGAGTTTAGAGCACTGCCAGATTTTGATTTGATTAGTGGAGTGGCATTGCCTATTCCATCAAATGCATAAGACTTTCAAAGTTTATATCAGAGAGAGAAAGTGGGTAGGTAACATATTTTATTGGACCAACTTCTGTTGGTGAGAGAGATAAAGTTTCGAGCCACATGGAGTTCTTCTTCAGGTCGGGGAAAGAGTAGAGTGGTCCCTTAGAATATGCACTAACTACTTATGCTAAACAATATGTTCCACCTTACATTTAGCTGTGACACTCGGAGTACTTTTCCCAGACCTGAAGAAGAGCTCCGAGTGGCTCAGAAGCTGTCTCTCTCACCTATAGAAGTTGGTGCAATAAAAGATATTACCTCATCCACCTTGACTTTCTAATATACTGGGACTAACACAGCTACAACAATGCTGCATACAAAGTTTATATTGTCAGAATGATAAGGATATATTCTATAGCTTCAAGTCCCACCCAGTGGAACTTTTAAAACTAGATTGGGAAAACGTAACTAAATGTGAAATAAGGAATAATCCTCTGGAGGCAGTGAAATGATAAATTAGATGAATTAATAGGTCTTCTCCCACTCTACATTTTGATTCTTTCATCCTTTCAAAGCACTTTACAATATAGTGCCAATGCAATGCACCTCTGGTGTGGAGGACAGAAAACAACTGGTGCATAGAACAAATGACAATTTTGAGATGGTGGCAAGGAAAACCACTGCTATCACATAAGTGGATTTTTAATGTCCACACAGAGTAAACAGGAGCTCAGTTTTTAAGATCTTACCAAAACCCCTAGATTTTTTTAAAATGGACACAGTAAACTGCAGAGAACTAGTGGGTGGCTAGTTAGCATGCTTTATGTCAATATTATTCTTTAGTATGGAAGTTTATTCCATTTCTGCACTGCACCCCCACAAATATTGAGTGTCCATCCTCTCCATAAACTTGTGTCTAACTATTCCCCATGCTGTCTCTTCTTTTCCTAATCCTCCTTATTTTTCATCTCTTCCAGATGGGACACCATTTGAAAGTTATAAATGAGGACATAATGGAATTAAAATAAGACCACGTAATGCCAATGAAATATACAGACCTAGGAAAGCTTTTTGAAGGGACCAAGAAAAACGCTAAATATTTTGCTCAAAAATAGAGGGTGTCCCTCCTAAGTAAGGTCACTGTGCAAGAACCTGCTCTCCTCACTCCCTTTACGCACTTGCTAGTGACTCCATGGAGGAGCACAGTGGATTGCCAAGTAGTGGGTTTGCCACACATACCTGTACTGCTCTCATGGCTGGTTGCATCCTGGGCTGCCCCAACAGGAAAGGGGCTGGCAAATTAACATCTTTGAAAGATTTCAGAGTAACAGCCGTGTTAGTCTGTATCCGCAAAAAGAAGAACAGGAGTACTTGTGGCACCTTAGAGACTAACAAATTTATTAGAGCATAAGCTTTCGTGGACTACAGCCCACTTCTTCGGATGCATATAGAATGGAACATATATTGAGGAGATATATATACACACATACAGAGAGCATAAACAGGTGGGAGTTGTCTTACCAACTCTGAGAGGCCAATTAATTAAGAGAAAAAAAACTTTTGAAGTGATAATCAAGCTAGCCCAGTACAGACAGTTTGATAATAAGTGGGAGAGTACTTACAAGGGGAGATAGAGTCAATGTTTGTAATGGCTCAGCCATTCCCAGTCCTTATTCAAACCGGAGTTGAAACTTCAAAAACAAAGAGAGACTGCTGAGCTAGAATTGATATGCAAACTAGACACAATCAACTCCGGTTTGAATAAGGACTGGGAATGGCTGAGCCATTACAAACATTGACTCTATCTCCCCTTGTAAGTACTCTCACACTTACTATCAAACTGTCTGTACCGGGCTAGCTTGATTATCACTTCAAAAGTTTTTTTTCTCTTAATTAATTGGCCTCTCAGAGTTGGTAAGACAACTCCCACCTGTTTATGCTCTCTGTATGTGTGTATATGTATCTCCTCAATATATGTTCCATTCTATATGCATCCGAAGAAGTGGGCTGTAGTCCACGAAAGCTTATGCTCTAATAAATTTGTTAGTCTCTAAGGTGCCACAAGTACTCCTGTTTATCTTTGAAAGAGATTGCAACTGCTTCCTCACTTCTCCATCGCCAGGACAGTAACAAAAGCATTTCTGCAGTGGATTGGGTGTTTGGAAGCTTTCTTCCAGGCTCTGCTCTTATCACTGGCACCATACCTCACTTAATACTTTCTCTCTCCCCAGCCAGTTATAGGAAGGGGAAAGTAGTCTTCCTGGGCCCATAGCAGCCACCACCACCCCAGGATCATAGGACCAGCAGTTACATGAGTGGTCAGAGTTGTATTTTCCTTACAGGTGCCCACATGGGTGTTGAGGGGGAGAGATGCACCCCAGGTAAAGTTGACACCTTCAGGAAGTACAAGGCTTGTGAAGTGTTATAAATATCCCTATCTTCATTAGTGCTCTTGGTTAGCGCTCAGGCTGTATTTGACAGACCTATTTAGCCACATAATGCAAAGTAGTTTCTTGCTTATTTTATTACTCTTATTGCCACTATTAGAGGAGGGAACAAAAACTATTTGTATTTTTACCATAAATCCTCACTCATTCACATAAAGAGTACAACAAACATGGATGTTTCACAGAGTTTCTTTAGCTAATCATTGGTGTTTTCATAGTTTTGTAACTGCACATAACCAAAACACACACACCACTAAAATGGACTGTCAACATGTCTGTTTTATTCACAATGATAAACTTGGTGGCTTTAAATGCAAGAAAGATGCTTGATTCTTTCAGAAAATGTGAATTCCATGCCATGTTGTCTTCTGTGACAGAGTGCTTGAGGTCAATAGTATTTCTTGATTCACTGGGCATGAGCCAATGAATAATTCCCTAAGTTTTATTTAATAGAAACTTCCTGCAGCAGGAGCTGATGTCAGAAGGTCAGCACATCTGTAGTGGGTGGGTAGGGGGGAACACATTGAAAAACACCTCTTCCTATTTAATTCCTATGCATAGATAATGCCATGCTTCTTCCATTAAGTAAGAATTGTTGCCAAATTAATGTTTTCAACATTCATTTGGATCAATAGCAGAGCAGATTTTCTTTATTATGATTATTGTTTGGAAATCTGCAATCATGTCCTCAACATATTTGTACTCTCGCCTGTAAAATAAGTTATTTCAAATAAATTTCAGTACTTTACAGTAATGTGAAAAAAGTAACATACAAAGATATTAGATCATAATCAGACCTGGGATAAGCATATGCAATTCTGCTGAAGTTTGAGTAGTTGTATCTACTTACTTCAACATCTGAATTTAGCCCTCAGTATCTATCAACAGGGGACCAAACACTAGAATAAACTTAAACTAGGAGAATTAGTGGGATATCTCATGTGGGACCTGTGGTACTGATGACTGTGCCTTTAAGGGCTGAGCTTCCCAGAGTGTGGGTGGATGCTGTGAAACTCTTGTTGTTACACACAGCCAATTAAAACTGGACAGAGCCATTTTATACTGGACTCAAATGAACAGCAACATATAGGAAGCTGTTAAGGCTTGTTACATATGCTAAAAATACAGGCCTAGTAAAGTGAAAGAGACCACGCTGTTGGCACAGGAAAAATTAGCCCTCTGGAGCAAAGCAGGCATAGATTTGTTTATGTTGGCTAGAAAAAACTATGTATTTGTCCTAAACTATTATTCTCACTTTCCTGAGATAGTCCTACTAGAAGATACTATATCTAAATAGGTGATTGTGCCTATCAAATCTGTTTTTGCTAGTATATGGTATACCTGACATAGTAGTATCAGTCAATGGGGCACAGTTTAGTGGGCATTAGTTTAAGCATTTTGTAGTGAAGTACAGGTTTAGACATGTAACCACTAGTCTCCATTATCCCCAATCCAATGAGTTGGTGGGAAACAGTATCAAAATAATAAAGCACCTACTGAAAAAAGCTGTGGAGTCAGACTGATCTGTATTTAGCACTGTTAAATTACAGAATAACATCAATGAAGCAGGGGTTGTTACCTGATGAAATTTTGTTGGACAGAAAATGAAAAACAAGAACATCTGCACTGTTAGAAACTGATGTCAGTCTCTGGGGACTTGCAGCTGTATAGAAACAGATAAAGCAAAACAAAACAAAAATCAATATGATTTGAGGTCCTGGCAGCTGCCACCACTTCATGAAAATGATGATGAGTGTCTCTATGTTGGGAAACAATGGTCGCAATCAACAGTGGGGTCACAAGAGGTAGGTTGCCCTTCAGTCATTTGAGGTTTTCACCTTAGGTGGATATATACTATGGTGACACCTTCTCCAAATCCCAAAAAGGAGGACGATACCAGGCACTGGACCTGCCTTTTTGCCCAAAGAGTCTCAAAGAGGCAACAACTACAGCAGATTGAGACAACAGAGCCCCAGGACATAAAACAACCAGAACAAATGAGGCAAAAGGGCAGAAAAGGGCAACAAAAATGATTAGGGGTATGGAACAAACTGAATGAGGAGAGATTAATAAGACTGGGACTTTTCAGCTTGGAAAAGAGATGGCTAAGGGGAGATATGATTGAGGTCTATAAAATCATGACTGGTGTAGAGAAAGGAAGTGTTGTTTACTACTGCTCATAACACAAGAACTAGGGATCACCAAATGAAATTAATAGGCAGCAGGTTTAAAAAAAATAAAAGGAAGTATTTCTTCACACAACACACTGTCAACCTGTGGAACTTCTTGCCAGACGATGTTGTGAAGGTCAAGACCATAACAGGGTTAAAAAACCAAACTAGATAAATTTATGAAGGATAGGTCCATCAATGGTTATCAGTCAGGATGGGCGGGGATGGTGTCCCTAGCCTCTGTTTGCCAGAAGCTGGGAATGAGCAACAGGGGATGGATCACTGGATGATTACCTGTTGTGTTCATTCCCTCTGGGGTACCTGGCACTGGCCACTGTCGGAAGACAGGATACTGGGCTAGATGGACCTTTGGTCTGACACAGTAGGGCCATTCTTATCTTCTTAAGTGGATTTGCCACTTTCTGACAGCAGTAGTTCTGAGGTTACAGGGGAGCACTGCAGGTCCAAATGAGCATAAAGGGCACCTCAATGACTAACTGAATGTTATTAGTAAGTTTAGTTATTAGATTATTTATAAGTATTTGTAAATGCATGTTATATTAATGTTGGTTCTCTAAGTGTTATTGTTAATAAGTTTTAGCTAGGAAAGAAAGATGTGATGGTGCGGCCTGTGCCTTTAAGGACTGAGCTTCCCAGACATAGAGTCTGGGCAAGGCACTGCCTGAAGCTCTTGTTGTTATGCACAGCCAGCTGAAACTGGACACAGAATAAAGCAGAGCTCTTGCACACTCTGTAAGCATTGCGTGGCCACAGAACACCTCAGGACACAGTCTTAGTTCCATCCCCAAGTCAAGGGGAATTTTTCAGTTGACTTCAATGGGAGCGAGAATTGGCCGCTTGTCATTGGACTTCCTCTCTTTACATATGTTACCACAGCTGAGACTCAGACAGGTCAGTAGGCTTTATCAAGAGAGCTAAATGGAAATCTCCCCCAAGCCACTAAAAACATGGGCTAAGCTTTTCTCAGCTGGAAATTGCTCTACTTATTTTACAGATCCATAAGTAGTTAATGAACACACTGTTGGCAGCATTGCAGAAAAAAGTATCTGAGATTCTGCTCAGATTCCCTCTCATGGGAGAGCAGTTCTGTTCCTTCTGCAGTTTACATCCAAATCCTAACATACTCAGCCCTGCAGTGCATTTTTTTGTCTTATGTATGGTGGTTGTCATTTAAAAAAAATCAGAAGTCGGTACACTGTGGTATATGAGATACTACAGTTATTTCCTGTAGTGAGAACAGGAAGAAAACATGTTTCAGAGTAGCAGCCGTGTTAGTCTATATCCGCAAAAAGAAGAACAGGAGTACTTGTGGCACCTTAGAGACTAACAAATTTATTAGAGCATAAGCTTTCGTGGACTACACCCCACTTCTTCGGATGCATCCGAAGAAGTGGGGTGTAGTCCACGAAAGCTTATGCTCTAATACATTTGTTAGTCTCTAAGGTGCCACAAGTACTCCTGTTCTTCTTTTTGAAGAAAACATGGTATCTCTTGCCTGTCACCATATAGTAATTGTTGGTAAGCAATGATTCTTTAATGGTGACCAAAATATCATACCCTGCCCAAGACATCACAAAACCAAAAATACAAATTTGTTATTTCTGAACAGCAATAATCAGACTGTAGATAAAACTCAGGGAAACTTTTCAAATAGTAAAGCCCCATTCATGTGACTAAAACCAGCATGTAGCACCTCATCTGATGTGAAAAAGTCAGGTACTGTCTTCTCTCCTGCTCTAGTCTGACAGCTACCTGCTTGACCTTCCACAGATGGATACAGTTTTTTAGGGTATGTCTACACTACGGGATTAATCCGAATTTACAGAATTCGAATTTTGGAAACAGATTGTATAAAGTCGAATGTATGCGGCCACACTAAGCACATTAATTCGGCGGTATGCGTCCATGTACTGGGGCTAGCGTCGATTTCCGGAGCATTGCACTGTGGGTAGTTATCCCATAGTTCCTGTAGTCTCCCCCACCCATTGGAATTCTGGGTTGAGATCCCAGTGCCTGATGGGGCAAAAAACATTGTCGCAGGTGGTTCTGGGTACAGCCTCACCCCCCCTCCATGAAAGCAATGGCAGACAACCGTTTTGCACCTTTTTTCCTGGGTGAACACAGCAGACGCCATACCACGGCAAGCATGGAGCCCGCTCAGCTCAAGACAGCAGTCATGAACATTGTAAACACCTTGCGCATTATCGTGCAGTTTATGCTGAACCAGGACCAGAAAAACAAGGCAAGGAGGAGGCAGCAACGGCAGTGCGGTGACGAGAGTGATGAGGACATGGACACGGACACAGAATTCTCTCAAACCGTGGGTCCCGGTGCTTTGGAGATCATGTTGTTGATGGGGCAGGTTCTATCCATGGAACGCTGATTCTGGGCCCGGGAAACAAGCACAGACTGGTGGGACTGCATAGTGTTGCAGGTGTGGGACGATTCCCGGTGGCTGCGAAACTTTCGCATGCGTAAGGGCACTTTCATGGAACTTTGTGACTTGCTTTCCCCTGCCCTGAAGCGCCAGAATACCAGGATGAGAGCAGCCCTCACAGTTGAGAAGTGAGTGGCGATAGCCCTGTGGAAGCTTGCAACGCCAGACAGCTACCGGTCAGTCGGGAATCAATTTGGAGTGGGCAAATCTACTGTGGGGGCTGCTGTCATGCAAGTAGCCAAAGCAATCATTGAGCTGCTGCTACGAAAGGTAGTGACTCTGGGAAATGTGCAGGTCATAGTGGATGGCTTTGCTGCAATGGGATTCCCTAACTGTGGTGGAGCGATAGATGGAACCCATATCCCTATCTTGGCACCGGAGCACCAGGGTACCCAGTACATAAACCTCAAGGGTTACTTTTCAATGGTGCT
Source organism: Malaclemys terrapin pileata (assembly GCF_027887155.1). Classification (NCBI taxonomy): domain Eukaryota; kingdom Metazoa; phylum Chordata; order Testudines; family Emydidae; genus Malaclemys; species Malaclemys terrapin. Next base: position 141,314,580 of record NC_071507.1, read on the forward strand.
GGAAGCACTGGTGGATCACAGGGGACGTTTCACCAACATCAACGTGGGCTGGCCGGGAAGGGTTCATGACTCTAGCGTCTTCAGGCACACTACTTTTTTAAACGGCTGCAGCAAGGGACTTACTTCCCAGACCAGAAAATAACTGTTGGGGATGTTGAAATGCCTATAGTTATCCTTGGGGACCCAGCCTACCCCTTAATGCCATGGCTCATGAAGCCATACACAGGCAGCCTGGACAGGAGTCATGAGCTGTTCAACTACAGGCTGAGCAAGTGCAGAATGGTGGTAGAATGTGCATTTGGCCATTTAAAAGGTCGCTGGCGCACGTTACTGACTCGCTCAGACCTCAGCCAAACCAATATCCCCATTGTTATTGCTGCTTGCTGTGTGCTCCACAATCTCTGTGAAAGTAAGGGGGAGACCTTTATGGCGGGGTGGGAGGCTGAGGCAAATCGCCTGGCTGCTGATTACGTGCAGCCAGACACCAGGGCGATTAGAAGAGCATACCAGGAAGCGCGGCACATCAGAGAAGCTTTGAAAACCAGTTTCATGACTGGCCAGGCTACCGTGTGAAAGTTCTGTTTGTTTCTCCTTGATGAAAACCCGCCCCCTTTATTGACTCATTCTCTGTAAGCAACCCACCCTCCCCCTTCGATCACAGCTTGCTTTCAAACCAAATAAAGTCACTATTGTTTAAAAATCGAGTATTCTTTATTAATTGATTATAAAAAGAGGGAGAGAACTGACAAGGTAGCCTGGGTGGGGTTTGGGAGGAGGATCGGAGGGAAGGAAAAGGCCACTAAAAAAGGTTAAAATAATGACAGCCTTTTGCTTGGGCTGTCCACTGGGGTGGAATGGGAGGGTGCACGGAGCCTCTACCCTCCCACCCCCCGCGTTCTTACACGTATGGGTGAGGAGGCTATGGAACATGGTGAGGGGGGAGGGGGTTATACAGGGGCTGTAGCGCCAGTCTGTGATCCTGCTGCTGTTCCTGAAGCTCCACCAGATGCCGGAGCATGTCTGTTTGCTCACGCAGCAGCCCCAGCATTGCATCCTGCCTCCTCTGATCTTCCTGCCGCCACCTCTCATCTCGAGCGTCTCTCCTCTCCTCACATTGTTCCCTCATGTCCTCACATTGGTCCCTCCTGTCCTCACATTCACTGGCATCTTTCCTATACTTTGAAACCGTGTCCTTCCACTCATTCAGATGAGCTCTTTCATTGCGGGTGGATTCCAGGATTTCCACGAACATCTCGTCTTGCGTCCTCTTTTTCCGACACCTTATCTGAGATAGCCTTCGGGACAGAGGAGGGAGGCGTGAAAAATTTGTAGCTGCTGGAGGGAGGGAAAAAAGGAGAGAATTTTTTTAAAAGATATATTTTACAGAACAATGCTTATACTCTTTCACTGTGAACAACACTATTCACATTACATAGCACATGTGATTTCTGTACAAGGTCGCATTTTGCCTCTTAATATTGAGTGCCTGTGGCTTTGCTGCTAGAGATCACAGACGCAGGTCCAGGCAACAGAATTCGGCTTGCATGCGGCCATGGTAAGGCATTGTCTTTCGACTTCTGCGCCCTCCTTTCCCACATACCAAGCAAAGCCCGTTGAGTGCTGCGGTTTTCCTGTTAACCTTCAGCAGCAGAAAACAAACTACCACCCCCCATCCAATTCTCTGGGATGATCGCTTTATCCCTCCCCCCACCGCGTGGCTGGTATCAGGGAAGATCCCTGCTAGCCACACGTGAAAAGCTCAGCACCAATCCCCCCACCTCCTGCGCTTGTCTTACTACAGGGAAGGATTTCTTTTCAGCCACAGGCAAACAGCCCAGTAGGAACGGCCACCTCTGTCCCATATTTCAACCAGGTTACCATGAACGATATCACTCTCCTGAGGATAACACAGCGAGATAAAGAACGGATGTTGCTTGTATGCCAGCAAACACCGGGACCATACACTGCCAGGCTTTGTCATGCAATGATACCAGATTACTTGCTACTAGCATGGCGTGGTCAAGTGTCCTACCATGGAGGACAGAATAAGGCTGCACTGCCCAGAAACCTTCTGCAAAGGCTTTTGGAGTATCTCCAGGAGAGCTTCATGGAGATGTCCCTGGAGGATTTCCGCTCCATCCCCAGACACATTAACAGATTTTTCCAGTAGCTGTACTGGCCGCGAATGCCTCCCAAGTCGTCAGGGCAAATTAATCATTAAAAAACGCTTGCTTTTAAACCATGTTTTATATTTTAAAAGGTAAACTCACCTGAGGTCCCTTCCATGGGGTCATGGTCTTGGGTACTGGCTTGGGAGGCTTGGGACGGTACTTCACACAGGCTGAGAAAAAGATCCTGGCTGTTGGGGAGAACGGAGTGCTGTGTGCTCTCCGCAAGCTCGTCCTCCTCCTCCTCTTCCCCGTCCGCAGAATCCTCACGTGTGGCTGATGAGATTACCCCCCTCGGAATCCACGGTCAGAGGTAGGGTAATGGTGACGGCCCCCCCTAGAATTGCATGCAGCTCAGCGTAGAAGCGGCATGTCTGTGGCTCTGACCCGGAGCGACCATTTGCCTCCTTTGTTTTCTGATAGGCTTGTCTGAGCTCCTTGACTGTCATGCGGTACTGTAGTGAGTCCCTATTGTGGCCTCTCTCCATCATGCCCTTGAAGATTTTTTCAAAAGTTTTGGCATTTCGTCTATTCCAGAGGTTCCCAAACTTATTTGGCCTACCGCCCCCTTTTCAGAAAAAAATTACTCAGTGCCCCCCTGGAAATCTACCTTCTTTAAGCGAACAAACAGAAAGATGCAGTGACAAATTTGCGTTCTTTTATGTATCTATATTTCTACCTATGTCCTACAACATAGTAAAGAAAGATGTGTTATTAGAATATCACCCACGACATCAGGTATACAGTGGTTTTTGCGTAAGACGGCAAAAGACAACCAAACTAAAATACTAATGAAACTAATAAACTGGGTTTTGTTCTTTGCTCAGCATTAGATATATGTATTTGATATTAAATTGTCAAATATCAAACTAAATTTATCAAGAAATAATTAATTTAAAAATAATCAATATGCAATTAAAAATCAGTTAATAGTTTTAATTTAGTTTGCCCTTATTTAAATAATTGTTCCTTATTAACACACGCCTTATTTACCAATTAACACAGATGATTCGATAGATATAAATAAATGTTAATAGTTAACAGTTTTTTTACGATTGCATTCCCCTGTTTTCGTTAATATTGTAATAAAAAATATGACAAATATATTGACTATACACTTAAAATAGTACTGTACCGACACAAGCCTGCTACGATTTTATTATTAGTAAGCACTAGAGACACAGAAACGTACGGTAGATATGTAAGAAAATGTATAAAAATACTCACATGTAAATTGCTGTTTTATTGAAACAACAATAATACAATTTGCTTTGTATGTGATCCATAATCTGTAAAGATCGAAGGTATCGAATTTGAATAAAAAATTTTAAATACTTATTGCACTATTGTTAACTGCTTTTTACACAATTCAGAAACAATCTAAATTAGATTTCATACATGTTGCCTATTTACAGTATCATATTGTAAACAAGTCATTACACGCACATATTCCTGCCGATGCATGCTGGACTTCCCGACAATGCGCGACATGCTCGCCTGCCAACACTTGCTTGTTAAGAGCTGTTGGCGGACTTGACACCTGATCGGTTATAATTTGTGAATTTATTTGGAAAATAAAGTAATCACTACAACTTTAACTCTATGTTACACAACAGATGAAACATGTACGAACGGTTTTTCAAAATTTTTTTATATTCTCTTCTTTCTTTATGCTTCCACCGCCCCCTTATTTTTATTCAACGCCCCCCAATTGCACCCGAGGCTACTACTGCCCCCCTGGATCGTTCCAGCGCCCCCCAGGGGGCAGTATCGCCCACTTTGGGAACCTCTGGTCTATTCGAACAAAGTTCTGCTAGCACTGAATCCTCTCCCCATATAGCGATCAGATCCAGTACCTCCCTGTAGTGAGTCGGTGTGGCTCCCCTCCTGCCCAGAAGAGGGAGCCCACGTGCCGGCACCAGAGTGGGTGGGACCACCACCGCCTGTCCCCGCCCCCCGGAAGTCAAGGGGCGGGACAGGAAGTATAAAGGCCGGCCGCCAGAGCTCAGTTGGCGGCCAGCCACCACAGGGAGCAGACGTGCGGCCGGGAGCTCCCGGCCAGGAGACCGTCGAAGACCCTAGCTGGCCTGAGCTACCCCGGGCCCGCTACGAGGAGGAGCCGCCGGAGCCCGTTCACGCCCGCCACTGGGAGAACCCCTGGGAACCGAACCCCGCTAACCCTGAGGGTGAGACTGGACCCGAACCCCTCAGCCCCTGCTGCTATCCAGAGGAGCCACCTGAGGACCATTGGCCGGACTTCCCGGCAGAGCTACCAGACTTGCCGCCGAGCCCGGGCAGAGAGGAGCCCATGCAGGTGGACTGGCCCGATCCCGGCGCAACGACCGAGGTAGGCTGTGAGGGGGATCACGGAAGTAGCCCGGGGGTAGCCGACCCCGGTCCGGCTGCAACTGAGTGTGAGCCTATGTCAGTGTGTTGCGGTCTGGATACCCCACTGACCAGCAGCGGCAGCAACCGCTGTTAGGGCCCCGGGCTGGAACGCAGTGGAGTGGGTGGGCCTGCGTTCCCCCCTGCCACCCTCCGTACGGGTGGCAGGCTTCCCCCTCACCCAACGCTCGGCTACAGAAGCCTGTGCCTGGAACTATTTGCCTGCTCAGCCCCTGCAACAAGGGCCTGAGCCTAACTGTGTTCGCCCCGCCCTGATCCAGGGCCTGGCCTCTGAACTATTTGCTCGCTCAGCTCCTGCAACAAGGGCCTGAGCCTAACTGTGTTTGCCCCGCCCTGATCCAGGGCCTGGCCTCTGAACTATTTGCTCGCTCAGCCCCTGCAAACAAGGGCCTGAGCTTAACTGTGTTTGCCCCGCCCTGATCCAGGGCCTGGGCTTTGAACTGTTTGCTCGCTCAGCCCCTGCAACAAGGGCCTGAGCCTAACTGTGTTTGCCCCGCCCTGATCCAGGGCCTGGGCTTTGAACTATTTACCCGCTCAGCCCCTGCCATAAGGACCTGAGCCTAACTGTGTTTGCCCCGCCCTGATCCAGGGCCTGGGCTCTGAACTATTTGCCCGCTCAGCCCAGCAAGCAAGGGTCTGAGCTAACTGTGTTTGCCCCGCCCTGATCCAGGGCCTGGGCTCCTGAGCTTTAACTGTGGTTGCTCCGACTCTGCACCAAAGAGCCGGAGTTTCAGGACTAACTGACTACTTATTCCCAGAGTAGTGAGTCGGTGTGGCTCCCCTCCTGCCCGGAAGGGTCGAGCCCCGGCTAGGGCCTACTACACTCCCGTATGGTCCATGCTGGTGCTCTTTTTCGATTATCAGCCTGCATGGTTACCTGTGCTGATGAGCTCTCTGTGGTCACCTGTGCTCTCTTGTGCTGGGCAAACAGGAAATAATATTCAAATGTTCATCGGGCTTTTCCTGTCTACCTGGTCAGTGCATCTGAGTTTAGATTGCTGTCCAGAGCGGTCACAATGGTACACTGTGGGATAGCTCGAGGAGGTCAATACCATCGAATTGCGGCCACACTAACCCTAATTAGAAATGACAATATCGATTTTGGTGCTACTCCGCTCGTCGGGGAGGAGTACAGAAATCGATTTTAAGAGCCCTTTATTTCAAAATAAATGGCTTTGTTGTGTGGACGGGTGCAGGGTTAATTCAATCTAACGCTGCTAAATTCGAATTAAACTCATAGTGTAGACCAGGCCTTAGCTGCTGCTTTTCTCCCCTCTCTGCTTTCAACTATCATTACCAGGAGCAGCCACAGTCATTTTTCTGGCCAGGGAGGAATATGTTTTCGGTGGTGCCCACTTCCAGTAGACAAATAAACAAAAAAACCAAGAGACAGACAATCAGTGGAGCGGGGGGGGAGGGGAGGGGGAAGCTGAGCAGCACAGTAATATGGCGCCCCCTGAAAGTTGGTGCCCAGGGTAACCTCCCTGCTCGCCTGCCCCTGGAACTGGCCCTACTTACTTGAGTAGCCATCCTTGATCTTCCACAGCTCCTTCTTCACTGCTGGTGCAGAGAAGTCACTTCCTGCTTTGGTGGCTTTTGGAATAGAAAGATAGTGGACTTCAAGCGAGATTTTTTTCCATGGGTGGCAGAGTAGTTAACTCAGTAAGTCATGCATTGTAGTTGCAAAATCAAACATAAACCATTTGATTATCTACATCTGTTTGCATTATTTACTAGCTACTTGTATCTTCCTGAAATGAGCCCTTTAATAAAAACAATTGTTTAAAAAAAAAAAAAAAGACCAAAAATATCAGCATATCCATATATACTTTCAGACTTTTTCATATATTCCACTGACTTTCGTATTTTAAATTTATTAGTACATTGAACACAGGCTTTGGAAAGAGAGTTTAGCAATAGGTTGATCGTTATTTCATATAAGGAGTGAGAGATTTACAACTGAGAGATCTCATGACTAAAACTGCCTGCAAGTCTTCATAAACTCGGAACCAAATTCTGCTCTCACACTTGTGCAGCCTTTTTATCCTTAACAGGGTTGCAGGAGTGTAAGTGAGGGCTGAATTTGGTCCCCATAATCTAATCTTGCTCACTTAAAAGTCAATGGGAGTTTTGTTGCTAACTTCGGTGGGAGCAAGGTCACGGGCCTTGAAAGGTGCTGAACAGCTGCAAATTTCACGGTTTTCAACTGGAACTGTGGGTACTCACCACCTATGAAAACGAGGCCCTATCTATGAAGGAAATGCCAGGTTTTGCAGGATGTGAAGGGAAATACACAGATTTTCAATCATTTCATGACTGTTATGGCCTTAAAATACATTTTTTCCTGGCATGTATAGTTGCATATAAGATGCACATACTAGCTGTTCAAAATGACTGTGTTAATTCCTAGTCTGCTAGCTTTAAATCGTGTTTGCAGCAGTGCTAGAAGTGTATCCCTGGACTAGTTCTTGCTTTCTAGTTGTTGTCTCATACTAGAGCCACCATCACAATAACAGTTCACGACAACTGGGCTCTCAAGACTCTTTTGGCAAGCTTTGCCTGTAAAAAAATTTTTCAAGAACAAGAATCTATTGACTGCATATCTCTAAAAATGATCTATTAAGCAGCTGAGGGATATGTAATAGAACAGGCCCATTCAATTAAAATACTGTTAAAGGGGAAATCCTGTGGCAGAACAACATCTGGAGTATCTTGAAAAACAGATCAGTTCAAGAAATGTGCATGTGTTGGGTGTCCCCTTGGATATGAGAGAGTCTGACCTTTTGACTCTGATAATGTTACCATCAATACTGGTAAACTGAACATATAGGGAGACTCTATTTACACAGAACACCAGCAGGCCTTCAGAATTCCACTGTGAAAAGGCAGTGAGGAAATTAATTCCAGAGGATCCTGCATCCCAAAGCTACACGGAAGGCTCATGTACATCCTGGGAACAGCTCACACACTAGGCCATTGAGTGTAAGTGGAATAAATTATTTTCCCTCTGATTGAAGCCCAGCCACTCAGACAAAGCATAAGAAGGTGGACTTAAGAATCTAGAAATTGCCTTAAGTGGATCAGATGAGTAACCCATCTAGCTCAGTCCTGTCTGACAGTGGCCAATGCAACATATTTTGGAAGAAGCTGTTAGAATCCCCATAATGGACAAGTATGGAATAATCCACACATAGGGAACGTTTTTTCCTAACTCGGTCAGTTAGTGCTTAGCTAATATTTTTATTATTATTATTAATTTTCATTGTGGTAGTTGCCTGGAGGCCCAAATCAAGAGCAGGTTCACTTTGTGCTAGGCACTGTGCACACACATAATGACAGATGGTCTCTGCCCCAAATAGGATTTATATCCCTTATTAAAATATCTGTCTTTTTAATGTAACTGTGGGTGTTTTCATGATCTATATAAAGTTCTTATCTCTCTGATTACCATCACAGAGGAAGTAGCTGAAACTGTTTGTCTTTGTTTCTCATGAGCGGACAAACTGTCAACCATTTTGTACCCTCCTGTGGAAAAGCTGTCAACTGAACAGACAGCCTAGGAACCTCTGTACCACCTTGCAGATTTTCCTCCACATGTTCCCTTCAGAGGAGAGGGATTTAAAAATCCTTGGAGGAAGCAAAGAAAATGTGCCTGCAAAACCTCAGAGTCTTGGGAATCCACAAGGAAACTCTGCCTCCGGCCTCACAGACTTCACTAGAGAATTAACTTGCTGTTAATCTCTTTTGTCACTGTTACTCTCTGATATTCCTGTTAACTTGTCCCCCGTTCAGACATTAAGTCCCCACTAGTTGTGTTCTAGTCATGGCACATAATGGGGCAGATATCTCACTCGGACGTCTAGGGCAGACTGCTAGTCAGGTTGCCTTGCTGTTTGCTAATTGAGAACACTGATCAAGCTCCCACCCAATAATCAATTGTTGTTTGCCCTCCAATCCTTTCCTACAACCCACCACAGCACTCCAGCCTCAGCCTGGGTCCTCTCTTTCCATCTCCCTGTTCTCCATATCCTGACTGAAAGTCACCCAACTTCATGTGGTGCTCATTGACATCCTCACTACCACACTGCTTGCACCCTAGCTTTGTTTGTCTCCATTCTCTGGTACAGCGAGAAGAATGCCAGCCCACAAGTCATCATATCAGCATGCTGCCACCTGGCCAGAAATGCACAGCAAGGCATTGATCCCAGAGCCTCCACACTTCCCTGCTAGCTTCCCTTCTTCAGGAAGTACATTGCATCTAAGAGACATGCTGTTGTTGGCTGCTGTACCTTGCAGTTGGGAAAAGCATGGGACCTAACAAAAGTTAATGCTCATTAATTCCCCCTTGGATATCTGGTCAGATAGCCACTGCTGTGGAGGCACCAAGATACCATGGTAATGAGTACAGTATAAATTAGGGTTACCATACGTCCGGATTTTCCCGGACATGTCCGGCTTTTGGGGGCTCAAATCCCCGTCCGGGGGGAAATCCCCAAAAGCCGGGCATGTCCGGGAAAATCGGGAGGGCTGGGTGGTGCTCGGCCGGGGCCGGCGGTGCGGGGCCGGGGGCATGGTGCCGGGCCGGGAACTAGGGGCGCAGTGCCGGGCGCGGGGCCGGACGGGGAGCCGGGGGCGCGGGGCCGGGCCGGGGTCCGGGCTGGGAGCCGGTCAGCCGGGCCGGCGGGGAGCCGGTCAGCCGGGCCGGCGGGGAGCCGGGCCGGCGGGGAGCCGGTCAGCCGGGCCCGCGGGGAGCCGGGCCGGCGGGGAGCCGGTCAGCCGGGCCCGCGGGGAGCCGGGCCCGCGGGGAGCCGGTCAGCCGGGCCGGCGGGGAGCCGGGCCGTCGGGGAGCCGGTCAGCCGGGCCGGCGGGGAGCCGGGCCGTCGGGGAGCCGGTCAGCCGGGCCCGCGGGGAGCCGGGCCGGCGGGGAGCCGGTCAGCCGGGCCCGCAGGGAGCCGGGCCGGCGGGGAGCCGGTCAGCCGGGCCCGCGGGGAGCCGGGCCGGCGGGGAGCCGGTCAGCCGGGCCGGTGGGGAGCCGGGCCCGCGGGGAGCCGGTCAGCCGGGCCGGCGGGGAGCCGGTCAGCCGGGCCGGCGGGCCCGCGGGGAGCCAGGGGGTGCGCCGGGCCGCCGGGGGCCGGCAGTGCTGGGCGGGCCGGGGGTGGTCGGCCGGGGCCGCGCCTCCTCCCCCCAACACCCCCCTTACCTGCTTCAGGTTTCCCGCGAATCAAATGTTCGCGGGAAGCAGGGGAGGGGGCGGAGACTTTGGGGAGGGGGCGGGGTTGGGGCGGGGGTATGGGCGGGGCTGGGGGCGGGGCCGGGGGCCGTGGAGTGTCCTCCATTTGGAGGCAGAGAATATGGTAACCCTAGTATAAATCCCTAGACAGATTGTCTGTAGTAGTCCCACAGTTGTGGGAGAAATGGAGGTAGCAGGTCTTTCACTAAATTAACTAGTAAGTATTTTAAACAGAGGAACATATAAAAAGGCAACTTTGTGCATACGCTGAACAAATATACTAATTGCTGTGACAGAGTACTGCAGGATACTGCAAAGCCCTTGCAAATATTGTGTAACTTATAAAACTTTTTAAAAATAAAAATGGCATCTCCTATTTGACAAGCTCTATTTTTAGAAGACCTTGACATTTATTTAAGCAAGCAATATTTTTTTAATTACCAGATAATAATGATGATAAAGCTAAAACACTCCCCAGTTTTCCAGAATCAAAAATCTTAACGGAAAAGATTAAAATCAACAGGATGTCCCCTTTTGTGATCTAGGTTTAAGAACTGCCATATCACATTCTGATAAGATTTTAAAAGTGTAGGATGCATCTCTGCTTTAGATGCCAGTCAGCTCTGCACCGTTCCTCACTGTGAATTTGGATTGATAAACATGAAGCTTGATAAACTCAGGTGCAGAAATTAGGAGTTGCCTTTAAACTGTTTGCTTGTTTTTTCCAAGTGTAAATTGGAAACATAAGGGCATGATTTTCAGAAGGGCTGAGCATTTGCAGCTCCCATTGCAGTCTGCTGGAGCAGTGAGTACTCTACACCTCTGCAAATCAGGTCCAATGTCTACCCATTCTGGCAAGCTCTTCCCTGGTAATATAGGTCTAAACCTGAATCTCAATATTTGTTGTCTTTGTCTTTCCAATTTACCTTGTTTAAATAATGCTCCACCTAGTGTAAAAAATTAAGGATAATTTTGTTTAATTAAAGGCTGCATTGAAAGAAAAGAAAGCCAAAAATGTGCCTTCTTCTTCAGTACAAGAAAAATAAGTAAATACAATTCTAGTTAATTATCCATCACTCAGTACAGTGACTTCTATTTAATGTAATCCCTAGCTAATTAGATTATTTATTTTATTTGATCCGATTTACAGTAATCAAATCATTTGCATTTGTATTTGGATTGCCCTTTGCCTGTTTATTTTGACCACTGTTATTAAAAAGGTCACTGTCAGGTCAATTTAGGCCCACATTTTTTCTTTAATATGCAGGTAGGAAAGGATAATGACACCCTGGGCAAGTATGTTTGGGAAGTTTGGTATCAGGCACAAGAACAGGAATGCACAGCAACTGTTGAAATTTGTGGCTGCCAATGACATGGTGAATCTAAGCTCAGCATGCAAGAAATCTGTGTTGGACTTTCGGACTGGAAAACCAAAATACTGTTTTTAATGTTTATATTACATGTTTAGTTTACAACGTTATTCCTATGAAATCCTGTATTCTGAATGCCCAGTTACTGGATTGCTTCTACAGATTTTCGTGTATTTTCAAAGTATTTTATTTGAAAGCTCAGATGATTGGTTTCTTTTTCTCTTTGCAATGCACTGATTTATATTTGCATTGTTGTGTTACGAGAACTTTTATCTGCTGGCAAAAAATATGCATTTGCTAATGTGTTTTCAATGCTCAGTGTATTCTATGTGTTATTTTCTACCTATTACAGTCAATGCACACACTTAAAATAAACCAGCTACATTAAAAGGCAATTGCTTGATTCCCTGCCTGCATGTGGTTGGCTGCCATATTGAGATGGTGGTGGAGTGGGTGCAAAGATTTCGGAGCTGTGCAGTAAGTTATAAAAACAAACAAATGCATGTATTAATACACCTACCTGAGCTTCCTTCCCCTTCCTCAATGGGTTCTGTCTCTAGGATCATCTGACTCAGGTTTGGCTGGGCTGCAAAGAGCTCCTGGCTATCTGCTGGAACTGCATCCTCCACATCCCATCCTCAAAGAGTTCTTTGTCACCTTTTAGTTCTGGGGTGTCACTCATGGGGTATTGGTAGGGTTCACACTCAGTATTGCATCGAGCTCTACATAGTAGTGGCAACTCTCGTGGGACAGCACCAGAGGTTTTGTTTGCCCAACATTGTTGCTCATCCCTATTGTACCCCAGCTTCTAAATGTCCTTTCCAGTGGCCACATAAACATATTTATTCCTGCAGCAGTTTCAGAGCTGGGCTTGCACTGCCCTTCCCTCCACATGATAAGGAAATCCAGGGCTTCTTTCTGAGACCAAGAAGCAGCATAAGATTTACCTGATACCTTTACCTGGGGCCACACCTGTGTATAAAGTAGTAAAGGTGTATTCGCAAGGGTGGGTTAGCAAGGTCACAGTGACCAGAAGCCACCCCCATGCCATCCTTTAAATCCACAACTTGTTTTGGAAATGCCTCCCCATGGGGGTGGCTTCTGGTCACTGTGACCCCTGGCAGCATAGCTCAAAAATTCAACCAGAGTGGTCACCACTGCAAAGAAAGGGAAACTATGGGATTGTTGCTGGAGGACTGTTTGTATTAGCCTGTGTCCACACAGGCATTGTACTGGTGGAAGAGCACCAGTACAGGACTTAAGCTGCTCAGGGGTGCTTTAACTTGACCAGCAGAAACTTGGGGTTTTGCTGGCAAGACTCAAAAAACAGTGCGAGGATGTGCCAATAGAAGGCAAAAAAACCGCCGAACAAATTTAAAAAGAACCTGCAGCAGCGAGTCTCAGAGCCCAGGTCAACTGACTTGGGCTCTGCTATGGGGCTAAAAATAGATGTTCCTGCTCGGGCTGGGGCCTAGGCCCTGAAATCTGGGAGGGTCTCAGAGCCAGGACTCAAACCTAAGCAGGAAGGTCTACACTGCTATTTTTAGTCCTGGAGCACAAGCCCAAGTCAGCTGATCTGGGCTCTGAGACTTGCTGCCTCTGAATGCTGGCCTTTAATACTGAAGGGCGCGATGCTTAAATACCTTTAAAAATTTGAGCCTGTGTTACTTCAACCTCTCTCAATAGTCATCTCAGGGATGGCTGGGTCATGAGATTGGCCCCTGGGATCCCAGTAGAGGCTGTTGACTTGACTTCATAGTGCTGCTAGAGTTGAGGGGCCAATTGCTCTGCCTCCGGTCCCTTATTGCCTACTCCTCATAGTTACACTTGGCAAATTTTCTTTGTGGCAGCTCTTCAGGATCAGCAGTAGACCTTGTCTCTCATCCAGCTTAGTAAAGGTGATTCTTTTTTCCACATGTACAACCTCTCTGCCCCTGCTGCGCCACCTTTTCCCTGTGTGTGGAATTACTCCACTGCCTCATTCCAAAAGAAGTTACTTGATCTTTCTCAGGGTGCTGCTTTCTCATTATTATTATTTGGATAGTGATAGTGCCTAGAAGCCTCATCCAGGGACCAGGGACCCATCAGGCTAGACACTCTACACATATAATAAAAAGGCAGTTCCTGTCCCAAACTAAATGTGAAGCTTAATGTCAAATAGAATATTATCCAGTCAGTTTTCTGGCTGCTGAATCAAGTGATGGAGGAAGAAATTAAACAGTGCAGAGGCCTAAACTTATTTAGGAGTCCATCCTCAATCACATAACACAGACATTAAGCCAGCTCACAGGAGCAAACAGAAATTATTCTCATTGGACTCTTGCTCTGCAGACATGATGGTATAATTTATAAACCAAAATAAATATATACAAGTGAAGCAGAAATATAAAATAATACTGTCCAGAGGAAAATTCAATCAGTCCCCTGGGGATTAAACAAGACAGAGTTGGCCTCTCTGATCTTTTTCTGACATCAGGCTGCCTCTGTTCTCCTTGTAAAAATGATAAAATAAATGGGAGGTTTAAGGATTCTCAAAATACTGAATAACGGCAGTTCCCACATATATGAAATATAACAGTTCCCAGGGTGTATAATTATTAGTCTGATTCGAAAGAAAACACAGGCTGAGTGAAATAACAGAATTAGGCTTTTAAATGCATTACTGAAAGTTGTTTAGGTTTTTAATTCATTTTTTTGTCTTCTAGAAGATCAGCTTGGTTTTTTTTCAGCGATGGTTATTCCCTAGGGTATATCTGAAGCTGCTTAGAGATTCTTTAAAGGTACATGGAGACATTTTTTTCCATCTCCTCCTGAATGATTGTTGTCATTGTCAAAGTGACATAGGTGGTGGAATAATTTGTTTAGTGGGGGAGCTGAGAGCCATTGAACAAAACTGTAAACTCTCTATATGATGGAAACCACATCAAGGTAGGGGGGTGCTGCTGCACCCCCAGCATCTCTAGTTCCAGCACCTATGCAAGATGATATTTTCTGTAAAAGTAAAAGACTAGAAAAACATTGAGCCTAATTCTGTTCTCACACTACATTTACACTAGTTAGAGCCATAGACTTCAGAAGATTTACTCCTGTTTTACCTCATTGTGACAGGAGAAAGAGACCTGATATTTTTCTGATTAGTTTACAGAGAGAAGTTAACAACAAATACATTTGGTCAGAGAAACAGAGTCAAACATCTCGAATCAGACTAATAATTATACAACCTGGAAACATATATATTTGGGAACTGATGTTATCTAGTATTTTGACATGACCTTCCTGGCCACATTGGCTCAGCCACTCAGGGAACTAGGACTGATACCATGTGACTTGAACCGTGGGTGTATCTGTCATACACTCAATTTTTCACCAACAATTCATCTTTACTTAGTCCCCTGGGGAGTTAAATGGTCTTGTTGCTGTCTGTATATCTAGTGCACTGCTCTTTTACCACCACTTCCAATTATGCAGCAACCGACCACGCACCTGCATCCTTCATCAATGCAAGTCAAACAGAAAGAAACAAACAGAGGAAATGCCAAGTAGTGCATGAAAAGACAATCTCTTGACAGCTACATCCTATTCAGTGCAATCAGTTAGCAGCTACCTCACATGAGCTCAAAATAGACATACATTTTCAGTTCTCCTGAAACGGAATTTTTCTGGAAATCCATTCTCACAAAAATTTCACATTTTTAACTTTTCAATCTAATGCGGGACAAAAACATTTTTAAAAATGCATAAATTGTTATGATTTCCACTTTCAGACCAGCTGTAGTGTCCAGGCCAAAGTGACAGGTCAATAAATGTGTCAGCTCTATAAGTTGCCAAATGGTGTGGCCAGGAGGTTATCCTGATATTGTAGGACCTCGAATGAAACTCTCTATCAATCATCAACCAACCATTATCTCCATATGATTTGTTGATTGCCAATTGGTAAATTAGAACTACTCAAGCTAGTGGCTTTTGTATAGTGTTGGGCGTGAAAATGAAATTTAGTGGCCAAAATGATCCATACTCTCCAGGTGGCCTCTACAGGGGTACTTTGTTTTTCTCTGTATGGTAGTATAACCCCCACCCCTCCTATTCACCATCCCAGTGTTGCCGGCCCAGAGGGCCCGAGGGAGCAACAGGGGGTTCGTTGCCCGGTGTGCATCGCACCAATAGACACACCAGGGTGGAGAAGCAAACCAAATTTATTCGAGATCTTGAAAAGGCACTCAGGAGACCAGCATGTCTCAAATCAGAAGCGCAACAACTACAAGCAAGTTTCCCATTTTATATTCCAAGCTGTTTTGTGTAAGCCCTTTGTTCTGTTTCCCCCTCTACCCATCCCTTCCTAACAGCAGTTACAGCAGGCACTACAGTGTGGCGTGTTAGAAAAGTTTTCATCCGCATGTTTATCTTTGGCCTTGTAGGCCTTTACGTAGTAGACTTCTCCCTTCCTCTCCTCCTTCCTTATCACTACTGCTCTTGCTAGTGTGAGCGAAACTGCAGCTGTTTGCTAAAAAAGCTGACCGTCACATATTCTGCTTTTAGGCTGGTTAGCATGGGGGCTGGTTAAAGTTCACAAGATGGAGTTGCTTTAGCTCACTTAGACCCAGAGCAGGGGGGTTTCATCGGCACTTATGCCCTTCCACCCCCCCGAGTTACCTGGTAGCTATGCCTAGTGACATCAACAATTCCCTCCTTTGAGAACACTCAACAAACCTTTGGCAGAGTTTTCTCATACTCTAAAGACAAAATGCGATTGTGCTCCATGCAATTGGGATCCTCAATGAGAGGGTATAAAGGAACTTCTGGGGAATGGGAGGTACAAATCTTATGTATGAGCACTTTACAGCAAGCGAGCAAAAGAAAAAGAACAAAACATATCACAACACCTGTGAGCAGGAGGCGAACAATGCCTCCCCCTAATCTCCCTAGACCAGGTAACCAACCCCAAAGGGAATCAAAAATAGTGGGTTCCCCTTCCTGGGCCTTCCACTGGTTCAAGGCCTGTTCGGCTGACAAGATGTGCTTGTTAATATCCTGTGAAAACTCTGGGACATAGGTACAACATTCTTCTCCAATAAGGGCACAGACCCCGCCCCGTGAGGCTAACACATAATCTAGGGCCTGTCGGTTTTGCAGAGCCAGCAATCGAAGCTGGTATAGCTCGGAGCTTATGCCTTTTTCTATGGCCAGGGTATCATTGGCAAACTGGGTGAGAAATTTAGAAAGTCTCCTGTAGAGTTGGGTTAGCCGTCCCACCCCATAAGTAGGGATGAATATCATTCCAAACCTGTCTCCCTCACCGATGAGTTCAATGGTAGTTCTCAAGGACTGATAGTACCTGGGGCGACCTGAGGGAGCCTGGGTTAGAACACAGAGGGGAGGAGCGAGATAGCCTTTATAACAGCTACCATGCCAACCATGAGGAAGCCATTTGTAGGCACTATTACCACAAACCCAGAATGCTTCACCATAACTAACCTTTCCATTGTTACCTTGTAGGTCTTGTAGGGTGGCTTGTGGGGAAAGGGCAAAGAATGCAGTGCCGGTTTGCCAACCGGTGGCATTTAGTACAGGGATAGTGAGACTTATACCAGGACCAATATAAAATCTACATGTACTAATGCCGGCAAACCAGGTATGATTACTTGTACTGGCTTGCTAAAAACATATGAGACCAGTGGGTGGAGAGCATAAACGAATGGACTGGGGCTTAAGAGTGCTACTATAGTGGGAATTCCAAGAGCCATTGTGTAGGCCATACGTAGCTTCCGCGGTACAGTTAGATCGCAAACTTAAATTGTCAGAGGTGCTGCTGCTGCTGGTAACCATCCACCTTTGACAAAAGTCTGACCAATTTTGGGGAACTACTCTCCAGGGCAATTCTGGGGAGTCTGGGCACATATCCAACACTGGGAGAGATTGAACTCACGGGCAAAGGCAATTTTTAGGGCCTCATAGGTATTGGTAGCCGTATCTGTAGGGATGGCTCCCCATCCTGCATGCGATGTGGGTGAAACAGTAGGTAACAAAAGGATTGCTTCTGTGACAAAAAGAAATGTTGTGAGAGACTCTAAACCTGAACCCATATTGTGATTACAACAACCCAAATGCCCAGAAGATAAAAATCAGTGACACCAAACAAATCAAAAAATAAAAGGACTGGGACCATAGGCTAGTTCGGCCTTCTGTGAATAGATAAAACCAATGCTCAGGGTTTTCGTGGAGAGTGCGCTGTGGCTGTTCAAAGAAATCACCAGGCATTCCCAGTCACCCTTACTGTCTTTTGAATAACAGCTTAAGTCCCAAATCGTCACTGGCAGTTTTCTCTGCAGGCTGGACAGTCCACTGTTCAGGAGTGGGTACTGCTTTCAGTCGAGAGTGATGAATCCAGTTCTTGTGTCCTTTGACCTTTGCTGCCGTGTGGGAGACCTGCAGGATGGTGTGGGGTCCCTTCCACTTCTCTTGGAGAGGTTCGTCCTTCCAGGTCCGAACAAGAATGGAGTCACCTGGCTGCAAGGAGTGGACCGGGGCATCCAGCAGAAGAGGCTGTGAATCTTTGGTGTATCTGTGAAGAGAAGAAAGAACAGCAGACAGAGAGCACATGTACTGAGACAAGAACCCACACCCCATTTCCCACTCTCCTGCCAGAACCGGTGTACTGTTCAGAGGCCATGCCCTTCCAAACATAATTTCAAAAGGACTAAGCCCTAACCTGCCCTTGGGGAGAGCACGAATGCGGAGTAACACAAGGGGCAAAGCATCAGGCCACCTAAGAGAGGCCTCCTGACAGACCTTTGAGAGGTGTCACTTGAGTGTCTGATTTGTGCATTCCACTACTCCACTGGCTTGTGGTTGCCATGGTGTGTGGACCTTCCAGGGGATTTGCAAGGCACTTGATATCTTTTGAACAACTTGAGATGTGAAGTGTGTTCCGTTATCAGATTCCATCCACTGTGGGAGTCCGAAGCAGGGAATGATCTCCTTGACAAACTTAAGAGCCACCGTTTTGGCAGTGTTGTTACGACATGGGAAGGCTTCGGGCCATCCGCTGAATCGATCCACCAAGACGAGGAGGTACCTGTACCCTTGGGTCCGGGGAAACTCAGTAAAGTCTATTTGCCACACCAATCCTGGGCCTGGGGTAGGTTCCAGGGTGGCTGGCAACACTGCTACTCCTGGTCGAGGGTTATTCTTTTGGCAGATTAAACATTCAGCCTGTACCTGGGATGCTAGGGGTTTAAGTTCAGAGGTTAGAAAATATTTATTCATAAGCTGGGTGAGAGCCTCTCTGCCTGCGTGTGTGGTCTGATGCAGTTTTTGCAACACTGGTCGAATCAGGCCCCTGGGCAGGAGGATTTTTCCCTCTGTGGAATAAAGCCATCCCTTCTTTTCTTGGAGACTGAGCCTGTCAGCCAGGTTTCTGTCATCATGGGAGTACTGAGGGGCTGCAAGCTCACCTACTGATGGGATGAGGGCATGCATTTGGGCATTCTCCTCTGTTGGTGATTTCAGGGTAGCAGCACGTTTGGCTTCCCTGTCTACTCTGGCATTGCCCGTGGTTACATCTTGATCTTCCTTTTGATGGGCTTTGCAATGCACCACCGCTACTGCTGAGGGGAGTTGTACTGCTTCTAACAGCTGGAGAATTTGAGACCCATGCTTAACCGGGGAGCCTTGGGCTGTTAGCATTCCCCTTTGCTTCCACAGACCAGCGTGAGCATGCAATACCCCAAAAGCATACTTTGAGTCAGTAAAGATATTAACCCATTTGTCTTTTGCCAGCTCGAGTGCACGAGTCAGGGCCACTAGTTCAGCAAGCCGGGCAGATGTCCCAGCAGGTAAACTCTCAGCTTCCACGGTATCATGGAGAGACACAACAGCATAACCAGCCCTACTTTGCCCATCCACATCGGCACTACTGCCATCGGTATACCATTCCAAGTCAGCATTTGGGAGCGGTTGATCTTTTAAATCTGGGTGGCTGGAGTATTGGGCATCTATCATTTCCAGACAATCATGTTCCTACTTTTCTGTCTCTGGTAGCAAGGTAGCTGGATTAAGGGAGGGACAGGTTTGCAGGGTAACTTCAGGGTTCTTTAACAGTTTTGCCTGGTACCGAGCAACCCGAGCCTGGGTGAGCCAGAAACCACCCTTAGTGTCCAGCAGGGCTTGTACCATATGGGGAATATACACTTGCACAGTTCCTCCCAGAGTCAGTTTTTCAGCTTCCCCAAGCACTAGGGCAGTGGCTGCGACTGCCCTCAAGCATGCAGGCCACCCCTTTGCAACTTGATCCAGTTGTTTAGAGAAATAGGCTATGGGACGTTTCCAGGTGCCTAATAACTGAGTAAGCACTCCCAGGGCTACCCCTTTTCTTTCATGCACATACAGTTGGAACGGCTTAGAGAGATCTGGTAGACCCAGGGCTGGGGCTTCCATCAGCTTCCTTTTCAAGATTTTAAATGCCCTGTCCGCTTCTGGGGACCAGTGAAAGGGGTCATGATCTGCTCCCTTAACACATTCATACAGAGGTTTAGCCCACAGTCCATACTCTGGGATCCATATTCTGCAAAAGCCTGCCATGCCCAAAAATGCCCTGAGCTGTTTACGGTTGCTTGGGATAGGAACTTGGCAGATAGCCTCCTTTCTCTCATTTGAGAGCTGCCTCTCCCCCTGCCGTTTGTGAAAACCCAGATACTGTACTTCTGAGAGAGCAATTTGAGCCTTGCTCCGAGCTACCCGGTATCCTCGGAGTCCAACAAAGTTCAGGAGGCTCACAGTGGCTTTGAGACAAGGGATCAGACCCACAGCAGCAATTAGCAAGTCATCTACGTATTGCAGGAGGAGGACTCTGTCCGAATTATTCCACTCCTCCAAGTCTCTGGCCAGAGCCTGGCCGAAAAGAGTGGGGGAATTTTTAAATCCCTGGGCCAATACTGTCCAGCAAAGCTGCTTTTTAACCCTTCTGTTGTCCTCCCACTCGAAGGAGAATATCTCCTGAGATTGAGTGTCGACTGGAATCGTGAAAAAAGCGTCTTTTAAATCTAGGACCGAGAAATGGGTATACTGCCCCCCTATAGAGGCCAACAGTGTATATGGATTTGGAACAAGGAGGTGCAGACTCTTAACCCGCTCATTGACTGACCTGAGGTCCTGTACCAGCCGATACGTGCCATTGGGCTTTTGTACGGGCAGAATGGGGGTGTTCCAAGCTGACTGGCATTCTCGTAGTACACCGCACTCTAGGAACCGATCTATAGTCTCTTGCAGTCTCTCTCTGGCTTCCCTCTTAATCGGATACTATTTGATTTGCACTGGGCTTTTTCCTGGGAGGAGCTGAATATGAACAGGAGTTTGATGGGTTGCCTTCCCTGGGACCCCTGATGCCCAGACAAGGGGATACACCTGGTCCTCCCACTGGTTCCACTCTGGGGCTTGCATGGCTGAGGGTTCAACTGCAAGGGTCATTATCCAAGCATTCTCAGGGGGTTAGGTGAGAGTTATATCATCTTGAGTGAAATGCAGGGTGGCACCTAAGCGACAAAGCAGGTCCCGTCCTAGTAGTGGTGTTGGACAATCAGGGAGGTAAACCAGCTTGTGAGATACAGTTTTGTTTCCCAAAGCACATTCCGCTGGGCATATACTGGGCACTTAGTTCCTTTCCCTGTGGCACCCACCACTGTGAGGGAATCTGCCACTGGCAGCTGAAGGGGTTGATTTACAGCGGTCTGTGCTGCTCCAGAGTCTACTAAAAAGTCTATTTCTGAATTTCCCACCCTCATTTTTACTCGGGGTTCCGGGGGCAGGATGGTCCATCTCCCCTGACACCCCTAGTCTTGATCCTCCGCTGCCATCATAGGGGTACCTTCCCTTTCAGGGCACTCATTTTTCCAATGTCCCTCCTTTCGGCATATGGCACACTGGTTGTGACCCAGGCACCTTTCCTGGGAACCGGGGCACCCACGTCCACAGCCTCTCATTCCCCGGCCCCTTTCACCTTTCTGTGACCTTCCTCTGCCCCCGGCCTGCACCGCTGCTACCATCATTTTCACTTGCCTTTTTTCCTTCTCTACCTGTCTCAGGGCATAAGCCCTATTTGCAGTCTCCAAAATCTGAGCCATAGACATTCCCATTAAATCCTCCTTTTTCTGCAGTTTCCTTTTAATATCAGGGGCCTCACGGCTGGTAAAGATACCCTTTATAATTGCCTCAGTTGCCGGATCGTCTGGGTCTGCGCAAGTACTCTGCCGGATGGTGTCCCGAATGCGCTGCAGGAAAGCTACCGGACTCTATTTTGATTCCTGGATTAGCTCATAAAGCTTTGCCCAATTGTTATGTCTGACAGCCGAGTGCCGGAGGCCATACATAAGCAGTTCCTTATAGGAGTTAAGCATCCTCAAATCCCACCCCCTCATTCGGATTCCACCGGGGGTCCGCTATGGGGACCGCGACCTCAGGCAGGGGCTTGCCTTCTCTGTCCTCATTATGCCTTCTCTGTGCCTCCTCCCTAATCTTAGCTATAACCTGATTCCGCTCCACCTCAGACAACAAGGTTCTCATAAGTATATTGCAATCATAGATTGAAATAAACTTGCTTGGATTCGTTGAGAATTCCCCTGCTTCTGCCTTAAAGGCAGCTAGGTGCACTGGGTTAAAAGGAACATGAGAATACATTGGCACAATCTGGGCTGCACGATCCTGTGTTCCTGGACAGGCTACCAAATTCTCAGTAATCAACGGATACAATCCCACCGAGGGGGTACTCTCTGGAGCCTGTGGGGGTGTTGGAGCCGAAGGGGATACCGATTCTGCCATTACAACTGTGGGAGGGTTCTAGGGATTAGCAGCAGGTACTACCGAGTTTGTCGGAGTCAAATGGCACTTGTGCAAAATATCAGTCCTATTTCTTAACATCATAAACGTATACACGTAGAGGTGTTCATTCCATTTACCTTTTCGCTGACAAAACAAAAGTAACTGAAGGATTGTGTTGTAATTAAGTGATCCTTCCGGTGGCCACCTTTCCTGGCACTCTAGCTGATATTGAGGCCAGTCAACTGTACAGAGCCTTTTTAGTTTACTCCTAAACATCGAATCTGACCCAAACATGTCCCAATTTGCTAGGATGCATTCTAAGGGCGTTCACTGTGCCCCACCGGCTGTACCCTGTCCCTGCCCCATACTCTAGGGAGACACTGGGTGTCCCCAGGTCAAAACAGGTAAAGTCCCCACTGGACTGTTCCTATCTTATCCAAGGGTCCGGTTCCTCACCGTCGCCCACAACTGCTTCTCCACTGTCTGAGCGCGTTGCACCATTGTGTCCTCCAGGGTCGATCACACCACGTCTCCGCCGAGGCCCCCGATGAAGTCACCGGTGCGCGCTGGGCGTCGGTCGTCGCCGTAATCCGTCGGCCGCCAGGAGGGATCCGGGCAAGGCTAAATTTCAACCTCGAGCCTCACGTTGGGTGCCAAAACTATTGCCGTCCCAGAGGGCCCAAGGGAGCAACAGGGGGTTCGTTGCCTGTTGTGCGTCGCACCAATAGACACACCAGGGTGGAGAAGCAAACCAAATTTATTCAAGATCTCAAAAAGGCACTCAGGAGACCAGCATGTCTCAAATCAGAAGCGCAACAACTACAAGCAAGTTTCCCATTTTATATTCCAAGCTGTTTTGTGTAAGCCCTTTGTTCTGTTTCCCCCTTTACCCCTCCCTTCCCAACAGCAGTTACAGCAGGCACTACATTGTGGCATGTTAGAAAAGTTCTCGTCCGCATGTTTATCTTTGGCCTTGTAGGCCTTTACGTAGTAGACTTCCCCCTTCCTCTCCTCCTTCCTTATCACTACTGCTCTTGCTAGTGTGAGCGAAACTGCAGCTGCCTGCTAAAAAAGCTGACCATTACATATTCTGCTTTTAGGCTGGTTAGCATTGGGGCTGGTTAAAGTTCACAAGATGGAGTTGCTTTAGCTCACTTAGACCCAGAGCAGGGGGGTTTCATCGGCACTTATGGCCTTCCACCCCCTCGAGTTACCTGGTAGCTATGCCTAGTGACATCAACACCAGTATGGGGTAATTCAAGATAGGGTTAGTCTGCCTTGTGGCTTTGTACACAACTTTGGGGGACTGGGCCTGAGGTTCCTCTGTGTGCGCTGTCATGTGTGCCAGTGTGTCACCCCAGACCAGACCCACTTAGACAAACCACCAGGAGCAAAGTTTTATTCTGTAAGGAAATCTAGAACAGGATTACAGTTCCAGCAGCCTCCTCTCTTTCTGCCTCGTGCTCCCAGCTTCAGTGCTAAAACTTCCTGCTGGCAGGGCAAAGGATACTTCCCAGCAGGAACCAGGAAGTTCTCCAAACGTGCAGCAGTTTGTAGTCCACAATTGGTACTTCCCACCACTGCTGCTGAAGCACACTGGGGCTTGCGCTATACCAAGATGAGGATCCCAAAAGCCCCAGTAGGGGGATTGGTTTAATGACTTCTTATTTGATCTCTATCTGAAAAGAGGTATTATGTTTATATGTTGGAACCAGTGAGGCGCTTGGGACATGACGGAGGCTATGTAATCATTCTGAAGGACCAGGAGTCTGAAACCAAGACAACAATGGTGAGCTGAAGCTTTCTCCAACACAGCATAAGGCACTGACTCAGGCCCCATATAAATGTTTTGATATTTTGAAATCTTTTAAAATAGAATAGAGAGAGGATGATAGGAAACCCGTTCAAAATATACAAAAATCTAGGTAAAATGTTCACCTAAACTTTATTAATTTTACTTCAGAGGCTCAGAGAAAGCTCTTGCCACTGATTGATGTTGTCTTCTAGTTGTAGGATGGAAGGTTCTAAATTAGTTTTTACAAGTTTTTTTTAAATGTTCCTTACTATTTTTATCCCCAAGTATTTAATTTCCTCTGACTGCCTCTGAAAATTTCACTGGGAGAAAGCCCCCACTATAAAGCAGCCAGGAGATTTCAAGTAGTTCCAACTTCTCTCAGTTAATTCTATAGCCTGAAAGTGAGTCAAAATCTTGGATTAACACTAGAAGGCTAAGCACTGTGATTTTGGGGTCCATTATAGACAGGAGGTCATCACTGTGTATAGCATCAAACCGTACTCCAAATGGGCAAATCTTGATGCTCCAAATATTCAGGTGACAGCGTATGGTGATTGCCCTGGGCTTGAAGGCCAGAGCAAACAGGAGAGGGGCCAGTGGATAACCCTATCTAGTGCCTCTGAGAAAGTTAAATGAGTCTGAAAATTATGCCGGTGGTTAAGAGATGGTATGTGGAGTCCTTATATAAAAGTTTAACCTATGCTATAAAAAAAGGCCCCAGACTAAATCTCTGGAGAGTATATAATATGTATTCCCAGTTCACTTGATCAAAGGCCTTTTCTGCATCCAAAGTTAGAAGTGCTTGGGATTCAGGGTCATCATGCTATCAGGCTATTACACCTACTGTCTTAAGTTATCCGAGCCATGCTGGCCTTTAATAAATCCCACTGAGCACAGCTTTCTCCAGCCTAAATGCCAACAGTTTGGCCAATATTTTTATATCATTATTAATTATGGAGATTGGTCTCTAATTCAAGCATGGCATGAGATCCTTACCTGGTTTGGGAATAGCTGAAGTTAAGTGTCACGACCGGGGCACGTGCAGTCTGATCTGGAGTCAGAGCAGGAGTCAGGCCAGGTCAGCTATCAGGAGGTCAGAGGCCAAGGCAAGCCAGAGGGCAAAACCGAGAGCCAGGTGTCAGGAGGCAGGCAGGGTTAGGAGACCAGTAGCAAGGAGCAGGTATTGCAGGAGAAACAGTCCTAAACAGGGAGATCCCAGTTGCATGGACAACCTTCTGTTCCTGTCCTGGGTTTATATAGAAGCTGTGAACCAATCGGGAGATATCCTGAGTATCCCAGATAACATAAATAATATTCACTGCCAGTTCTCTTTGGAACAGCACAGAGAGTCCTCTAGATTTTGAGGTGTCGCAGCAGTACCAACCCAATCTCGTCCCAATGTATGAGGCTCTTCTACAGTTAAATGAGTCTCCTGTAAAAATAGCGTGTCAACCTTGGCTGTTTACTACCAGACATAAATTTTCTTATATTTAACGTTGGTGTTAAACCCTTTCATGTTCCAAGAGATTTCTTTAAGAGACAGAGCCATAGCAGTGCTGTTTAGGCAATGGCATCTTAGAAAGGTTTTAAACCATAAATAGGAAAGAGAGTTTAAGGTATATATGTCTGTTGCCCTGTGCCCCTTGCAAAAATCCTGGGGAGGAGGTTGGGGGTGGGAGGAGGAACTGTACTGGGACAGGAGACCCAGACATCTAGTTTTAGTTGCTTTGGCTTTGTGGAGAGGGAGCTGTACAGTTTGCATAGCTCTCATCTGCGTAGAAGAGGAACCTTACCAATCTTCTCGGGAACAGGCTGACTAGAGTAGTCAGGAGGGCATTAAACTAATAAGAAAAGGGGAGGGTGAAAAGAGAGAACAAATGACCACTCATTTAGCACAAGATAATGATGTTGAGAACAAAATTAATCAAGAAACCAAAGGATGTGAAGAAAAGCATACAAGAAGATGGTGAGCTGTCTTGCTGGAGCCATGAGATGAGAGACGCTGAGACTCAACGGGTTTCTGAAGTCAGTGGACAAGGATGATACATATGATGGTACATATTGGCACTAACAACATGACTTCATGTGATACCTCACAAATTATATATGACTTCAGAGAATTGGGAGGTTGTTAAAGGAGAGGAATGTCCAAGTAATCTTCTCGGAAATCCTTCCTATCCTGGCAGCAAAACAAGACTGACGGCAGAAGATTCTGGAAGTGAACCGCTGGCTAGGTAAGTGATGTCGGATAGAAGATTTTGTGGAGTATTGGTCCACCTTTGATAGGGAGAGGAGTCTGTATAGTTTGCCTGGCCGCCATCTCATAGAAGGGGAACAAAACTTCTAAAGGATAGACTAGTCAGGAGGATGTTAAAATTAATATCAAAAAGGTGGAACTAAAGGAGACCTAACTTAGCACAAAATAAAGTTGTCAAAAATAAAATTCATCAAGGCTCAAAGGGATTGAAGAGAAGAAAAATTTTAATGGTCTATACCCAGTGCTAGGAGCCTGGGTAACAAACAACAGGAACTGGAATTGCTTGTTTAAGAGCATAAAATCAATCTATTGGTGTTACTGAAACCTGGTGGGATGATCCCCACAATTGGAATGTTAAAATGAATAGTTATAACCTGTTTAGGAAGTACTGAGTGGGCAAAGGCGGAGGGTGAGTAGCACTGTAGGCAAAAATGGCATTACAGGACCTGTTTCAGAGTTGCTGAAAAGTTGGAAGAAAATGATCTTCAATGCTTATGAATCAATATCATAATTGATAAAGCACAAGATGGAGTACTAGTTGGTGTCTGCTACAGACCACCAACTCATACTAGGGAACAGGATAACTGGCTCCTTAAGCACGTATCTAGCAGAAAATAAGCTGTATTATCATGCAGACTTCAACCTTAGAGACATATTCTGGAATCATCCTTGTAATTTCTAAATACTGTAGATGACAATTTCCTAACCTACAAAGTGTTGCATCCAACACAGGGGAATTCTATATTAGACCTAGTCTTGACAGATACAGAGGAACTGATCACAGAACTAAAAATTAGTGGTAGCTTAGGTACAAGAGTTCATGACTTGATCACATTTGTTATGTGCAACAGAATAAAGTCCAAATCTATAATATATATACTTGGTGCTTTAAAAAGGTCAATTTCACAAAGCTGAAAACAATTATGAGCCAAACCATCTGAGAGGAAGAATTTAAACAGAAAAATATTCATGATGATTGGGAATATATATACAAATGGAAGAAAGGTTAAGTTGATAGTAATGAATATAAATCAGAAGCTAGCTATAAATCAGGACTTGTAATACTTTAGCTCCTTTGGTTTTGAAAGTGCTCCAGCGCCTACTGAAAGCCACCCTATGACACACAATCTCCTTTGTGAAGTCTTGAAAGAGCAGTATTTTAGAGGGGGGATTGCCCCAGTAAAGCTCTCCTTTTTCTCTTGCCTTGCATGGAATGGTTTCTTTGGTTGTGAACCCGAGAAACTTGAATATCGGGGCCCTGGAGGCAGCCATTGGGACTAGGGACCTTTGGGCTTTTTAAGTGTCAAATATAAAGTCCGCAAGCAGGACATGTATTTCCATTAAAAGTCTGGGGATAAATTCCAGGGGTTTATCTTGTTTTGCTCTCTCAGGGACTCCTATTAATCCAGGGATCAGTAACCTTTGGCACGCGCCTGCCAGGGTAAGCACCCTGGCAGGCCGGGCTGGTTTGTTTACCTGCCGCGTCCGCAGGTTCAACCGATCGCAGCTCCCACTGGCTGCAGTTCGCCACTCCAGGCCAATGGGGGCTGCAGGAAGTGGCAGCCAGCACATCCCTTAGCCCGCGCCGCTTCCCCATTGGCCTGGAATGTATTGTGGGGAGTCAAAGCAGAACAAACCTGTAAAACCCAGGACTGTTTGGAGGTCTACTTTAAAGTGGCCAGAGGTTTTAAAAAGGGTGTAAAAGATCAAATTCCCAGGTCTTGGACACATTTAAAGATGAACCCTGGGGTGAAAAAGCAGAAATCTTTTGCTATAAACTTGAAATAATGTAAGTAATAGAATACATCAGCTAAAATATATGAAGTCCCCCCTGGAAGTCTTCAGTTTTCACTTCACTCTTTCAGAATTCAACTTAATAGGCTACAAAGATAAATCATTTTAACAGCCACTATTCTGACATCTCTTGCCATTTTCCAGAAAATGTCAGCAACTGAAATGCTGAATAGAAATGCTGCTTCAGTTTTCTTTCAAGTAATTTATTTTCTTTGTCCTTTGACATTGAGCAACTGCAGCTAGGAAGGCTTAATTCCACAAGTAACTGCAATTAAGTGAAACGTGGTTAAAAGTGACATCAGATTCCAAATAGGCTTCAAATGAATTGAATTAAAATTTAAAGTACAAGAAAAAATAAAGAGCACTATAAGTGCCTGTAAAATATAATACAAGATATTTTCTTTTTTTAAGGCAGGCAGCTCTTGTGCTCTATTGGGACACGGCCTGTATAACTAAGGCACAGCTAGGTCAATTTAAGAACAAAATTAAGAAAGATATCTTGAGATGGATAAAATTGCTGCCTAAGCGAGTTAAAAGCGTGACGTGAGCAAAGCCTTTCTCAGAACCTCTACTCCATCTTCCTTGACCTATCGGGCTACCTTTGAAATTGTCAGCTATGGTTAGGGTGACCAGATCACAAAAATAAAATAGCCAGACACATGGGGGGGCAGCCACAGGCTCACGCCCCCACCGGAGCCATGGGCGAGGTGTGCGCACAGCCCTAGGAAGCTACAGGTCGGAGGCGCATGTCTCTGGCTCCGGCCCCCACCACAAGCTGCAGAACAGGGGCGCACAGCCCTGGCTGCAGCCCCCGGCGACAGTCTCACTGACCGTCGCAAGCCGCAGGTTGGACGGGGGCGCACGGCTCCATCTGCAGCCCCCAGTTGCAAGGGGGGGTCACAGGGCTGGGGGTTGAGGTGTGGGGGGCGTTTCAGGGTGCTGACTCCAGGAGAGAGTTTGGGTGTAGGAGGGGGCTCAAGGCTGGGGGTTGTGATGCAGAAAGGCGTGCGGGTTCTAGGTGGAGCTTACCTCAAGCAGCTCCCCGGAAGTGGCGACAGCTCCCTCTGGGTCCTAGGCGGAGGCACGGCCAGGTGGCTGTGCACACTGCCTCACCCACAGGTGCTGCCCCCGCAGCTCCCATTGGCTGTGGTTCTTGGCCAATAGGAGCTGCGGAACAGGCGCTCATGGTGGGAGCAGCATGCAGAGCCCCCCTGGCCGTCCCTATGGCTAGGACCCAGACGGAGCTGTTGCCATAATGTTCACCTGTAAACTTAAACTTAGCTTGGCTGAAACTGAGCTCTTGATCTCTCCCAATAAAGTTCTAACCTTTCCCCCTTCTCCATCATTACAGACAACATTACTGTCTTTTCAGTCACTCAGGCCTGTAATCTGAGCTTTGTCTTTCACTTAATCCTCTCTCTAGACCATAGATCCAGGCCACACCTAAACCTTGCTGCTAACCAGGGATGAAAGTAACTTAAAGGACTTACCGGTACGCCGGAGTCCTGAGCAGGGGTGTGGCCTCAGCCGGAAGAAGGGTGACCTCAACCGGAAGAGGCGGGGCCTTTAAATCACTCCAGAGCTACCAGCTGCAGAGGCGGCTGGGAGCCCCGCGGCTCAGGGGCGAATTAAAGGACCTGGGGCTCCAGCAGCCGGGCTCGGGCGGGGATTTAAAGGGCCCGGTGCTCCTGCCACTTCAGGGTAACGGCAGCCGGACTTCGGCGGTGATTTAAAGGACCCGTGGCTCTGGCCAGTGCGGGGAGCCCTGGGCCCTTTAAGCACTGCCAGCAGGGCTCGGGCAGTGCTTTAAAGGGCCTAGGGCTCCCCACAGAGGCCGGAGCTCTGGGTCCTTTAAATCACCGCCGGAGCCCTGCCGCCACTGCCCCGGGGTAGCGGCGGCAGGGCTCTGGCAGCAATTTAAAGGGCCCGGGGCTCCCTGCAGTTGCAGGGAGCCCCGGGCCCTTTAAAGTGTCGCTGGAGCTCAGGCAGCGGGGCTCGGGCGGCGCTTAAAGGACTTACCAGCCCTTTAAATCGCCGCCAGAGAAGCCGATCCAGTCTGGCACAGTGTATCGGTTCTTGCCTGTACGCCGGACTGGACCAGACCAGACCAGTTTACTTTCACCTCTGCTGCTAACCTTCTTACATAATAGTTCTAAGCCCCGGTCTTTCCTTTTACTTTGCACCACCAAAATTCTTGCCAAGAACCTTCTTCTCTTTGTCTTTGACTACTTCATCTTTGGCTTTCAGTATTGCAACTTTGCCTCCCTTACTACATTCAAAATGCTGCTGCTTAATCTTCCTGGTTTGTCCCCACATCAATCCCCTCTCCAATTCTTCCACTGGCTCCTTCTTCATTTCTACATCACATGGAAACTTCTTGTTTTTACGTTTAAAGTCCTTCACATCTTATCTTATGCTAACTTCCTGCTCTAGTGATTTACCAGGAAGTTGATCCTACCTTTGCTCTTCCAACATTTCCAGACTACACATCAATCTACTTTTCCCTCAGACAACTTCATGATTTCTCCCGTTATGCCTTTTATACATGGGGGAAAAAGCTGGAAAAGC
This sequence comes from Malaclemys terrapin pileata, assembly GCF_027887155.1. Classification (NCBI taxonomy): domain Eukaryota; kingdom Metazoa; phylum Chordata; order Testudines; family Emydidae; genus Malaclemys; species Malaclemys terrapin. Next base: position 141,344,977 of record NC_071507.1, read on the forward strand.
ATCCATACAGCTACTACCGTATCCTCTTCCAAACCCCTCCTTAAAAACCATCCCTGCTGCAATACCTACAAAACCCTATCTGTTGACCATGGGTAAGCAGGCGATGAGCTATGACTGTCTCTTTCCTCCTTCCTTTTCCTACTCCCTCACTCTTATTAACTGCCGCATTCATGCATTTCTCCTCACGCTACTTAACAACACCAACACATATAAAACTGACAAAATTACCCCAGTTATGACCATGTTATTATTATTATTGGTTATTTGTATTACATTTGTTATATTCCCATCCACAACCAGTCATCTTCTAGATCATAAACTCTACAGGTCTCTTTATCTATGTTTATACAGCACAATAGAGTACAATACAGCCCCAAACTTGACTGGAGCCTTTGGGTGCTACAATAATGTTTATGAATAATAATCATCATCATCCTGACCAATTCTGATTTTATCAGACATTTACTGAGTGCTTAGATCTGTGGTTTCAGTTCAGCCCATTATAGAAATATGGACAAGCCATGAAATTCATATCAAGCTCCAGATCTAAACTGCCTCAGAATCTGAATGTTGGTAGACAGGGATTTGATTTCGGCCCATCGATTTTAAAAACCAAAACTATGTTAAAGAGGAAGACTAGTTTCCTAAAAGTCATTAAACAGAATGTCTAATTTTGAATTTTTTCCATCCTATGTAGAATTAAAATCACTCAAGTTCCCTATCCCTCATATAATATAATTTGGATTATCTAGGTGTAATCAGTGTTTAAATAGCACGGTGCTAGTCCCTTAGATGAAGAGCAGCACACAAGAGTCAAAAATGCACAGTTGGGAATGGAAGTTAATATTTTGTGTAGTGCTAGCATAACTCAGGGGGCATCCGTGATTTTTCTGCCCATCTAGAAACCTAGGATTTTAATTAATGGATTCTAGGCAGTCACTAATCAAATTATCCTTAAAAGAATTGTGCAAAGCAAAATCATTCTTTTTTTTTTTTTCAAGAAGTGGGATAGGAATATGTTATGGCTCACAATATTGCACTGGAAATAAAATAATATTTGGTTTTGCTCAGTAAATGTCTATCAGTTCTATTGGTCATGCTGGTATACTATAGCTTTTTTGATAAAATACTTTAATAATGGTAAATCACTGAAGAACACCAATAATCTGACATTCATATAGGTCCAGCTGAGGTCTGGTCTGGCTCAGTGATGTGAAAGTTCAGACAAGAGGATAAACACTCAGTAGTCATCATGGAAATTAAAGAGACATAATAGGAATGTATATGTGTTTTCCTTTTCAAGGTTATTGTCTTTTGTGGTGGCTGCCTGTTTGTCTGTCTGTCTGTCTGTGTGTGAAGAAGACTTGGCAAAGATGTAACTCTGCAAAGCTATTAATCTGTTCTAGAAGCTTACCTCAATTGTAGACATTTTTGTAAAAGATAATGCTAAGGAATAGTGCCTGTTTTCCACTGAGCAGTCATAAAGAACCAAATGACAAAATGCGGTGCAAAATCTGTTAGGCAGAGAGTCTATGAAGGTAGGAAATTCACGAGAGGTAAAGAGCGGGTGAGTACTTGTCTATGTTATGTGTCCATAATAATTTTCCTGCACAGAAATGTCTATACTTTCAGAAGACAACAAAACTAGTTATCCACATTCTGTATTCGCAGATAACTAAATGGAACCTTAGTGGTGAGGCTGTGACTTGTGTAGCTTACATTTATGATTGTTCATCTGCTGTGTGAGTGGTATCTTGAATGGAATCCAGCAACTCTTCCGTCAGCTGCATCCATATGCTATTCATGTGTTCACTGCTAAGCACATCTTTTAAATTTAGTCCTGGTGGGTGCGTGTTCTACACTTTCGCCATGTTTGGGGTTCTTTTTTATATATGCTTTAAAAAAAATACACTTTTTTTCCCAAAGTTCCCATCTTATTCTCCAAGGGCTCTCAAACCTTTCATAGTGACCTGTGTAAGTTTCCCAGACCACCTCAATCTCACATCATCGGCTGGTATATTTAATTTGGCTGAACTGTTTTGTCTGTATGCTGAATTGCAAATTCCATGGGGCATGAATGGTGCTTTCTTATCTATTTACACAGTATCAAGCATACAGCTGATGTTTGAGAAATAATAATAGTAATATTTGCATGTTTAAACTTTGAAGACTCCTGGGTTAAGTAATCAAAAGGGTGCCTCTGAAGCATTGATATAATTGTTCACTCTTCAAATTCCTATGAGAATATGGGTAACAGCTAATCTTCAATCACATAAAAGTCACCTTGTTGATTTTAATCCTTCCTGATGATATTTTTAGCCAATACTTGTTATTTATTATTGGAACCCAATAATTTACTTGCAACATAAATCCGGGAAAGGGTTTGGGGATTAATGTGCCTTTAATAGATGCTTTGAATGATACCCTTCCAGATCTCAGAAATGAAGAGAACTTTTCCCAGAAGAAACTGAGACAGGCACAAATATTAGGTATAGAACTACTGATAGCAATAATGACACACACAGAGAGCACATTATAAAAAACATTTTTCTAGCAGACATTTGTTCCCAAGTCTTCCACTGGAACAGAACATACTGCCCTAAACTTCTGCAAAGAACTTTAGAGTCAATGGAAGGAAAGAAAATGCAAGGAAAGAAAATAAGAAATACATTTCTCACAACTAGCAGTGCAAAGGAGCATTGCTCAGATACTGAAGACTAGCACAGTTCTTCAATGTGAGAGTTGTGTAACATTTTTTGGTGAGCAGAACAAAAATTGCCAGAAGAAGAAGGGGAAAAAAACTTCATTTAACTCATATCAATAAAGTAATGAGGGAAAAGCCTTAATAGAACATTGTCATTTTTAAAAGCAGAAATATCTGAAAATGCAGAATTAAAAGTTAAGGTAGCATTTGAAAAACAAAAAATACTCAAATACAGAGATGAAGTGACCTTCCCAAAGTTACATAGGAATGCTGGAGGCAGGAATAGCATCTAGTTCTCTTTTTTAACCACAGATCATCTTTCCTCTTCCCAAATGCAAGATATTGGTGTTCCTCTTTTGTGAGGGGTGGATGAATCAAAAACTAGGCTCTGCTCAAATATTTAGCACATATCCAGTGGGTAGATAATTAGTGCCTATATTTGTACATCAAGTATTGCACTGGGTAGTGGTATTTGTGGCTTATATTGTCCGTGCTGAGTCTGCATGTGTTATGGACAGAAATTAAAGTGGGACAGTGTTTGGTGGGTTGGTCCTTCTTTGAAAGCTGCCTGCTAATGTTTCAGGAGCCAAGCTTTCATTTTCAAAAATTAAGTCTCTAGCCCTGATGGTTGCAAATCTAAACTTCAAATTGTGAGTGACATGTAAATAGATGCAGTGATGTCCTGTTTTGACATCTCATTTGGGCATTTCAAGTGGGCAGAGCTTGGTTTGTGGGTGAGGCTTTATTTGTAAATGGAACTTGGGAAAGTACCTGTTTTTCCAATTTCTCCCCCGTTAAACACCTGGGTGGAGACACATAGATTACTTGTGATTTGGGCTCAAGGAAGCTGAGGATTCAAGGGTTGGGTTAAAGTTGTGTGAGGCACCTTTGTATTTTAAAGAAGCCTTATTGAAGGTGCAGGAACAAACCATCCCGATGTGCAGAAAGAATAGCAAATATGGCAGGCGACAAGCTTGGCTTAACAGTGAAATCTTCGGTGAGCTTAAACCCAAAAAGGAAGCTTACAAGAAATGGAAATTTGGACAGATGACTAGGGAGGAGTATAAAAATATTGCTAGAGCATGCAGAGGAGTAATCAGGAAGGCCAAGTCACATTAGGAGTTGCAGCTAGCAAGGGATGTGAAGGGTAACAAGAAAGATTTCTACAGGTATGTTAGCAACAAGAAGAAGGTCAGGGAAAGTGTGGGACCCTTACTGAATGGGGGAGGCAACATAGTGACAGATGATGTGGAAAAAGATGAAGTACTCAATGCTTTTTTTGCCTCAGTCTTTACAGATAAGGTCAGCTCCCAAACAGCTGCACTGGACAACACAATATGGGGAGGAGGTGAGCAGCCCTCAGTGGTGAAAGAACAGGGTAAGGACTATTTAGAAAAGCTGGACATGCACAAGTCCATGGCTCCAAATCTAATGGATCCAAGGGTGCTGAGGGAGTTTGCTCTGTGATTGTAGAGCCATTGGCCATTATCTTTGAAAATTCGTGGCGTTCAGGGGAGGTCCCGGACGATCGGAAAAAGGCAAATATAGTGCTCATATTTGCCATGTTTGAATCAGACACGTATCATTGAAGATAAACCTAGATGGGACCAGTGTGACTGGAAAAAGGCTAATGTAGTGCCCATCTTTAAAAAAGGGAAGAAGGAGAATCTGGGGAACTACAGGCCAGTCAGCCTCACTTCAGTCTCCGGCAAAATAATGGAGCAGGTCCTCAAGGAATCCATTTTGAAGCACTTGGAGGAGAGGAAGGTGATCAGGAACAGTCAACATGGATTCACCAAGGGCAACTCATGCCTGACCAACCTGATTGCCTTCTATGATGAGACAACTGGCTCTGTGGAAATGGGGAAAGCAGTGGATGTGATATATCTTGATTTTAGCAAAGCTTTTGATACAGTCTCCCACAGTATTCTTGCCAGCAAGTTAAAGAAGTATGGATTGGATGAATGGACTATAAGGTGGATAGAAAGCTGGCTGGATTGTTGGGCTCAACAGATAGTGATCAACAGCTCAATGTCTAGTTGGCAGCCAGTATCGAGCGGAGTGCCCTAGGAGTCAGTCCTGGGGCCGGTTTTGTTCAACATCTTTATTAATAATTTGGATGATGGGATTAATTGCACCATCATCAAATTCACAGATTACGCTAATCTGGGGAGAGAGGTAGATACGCTGGAGGGTAGGAATAGGGTCCAGAGTGACCTAGACAAATTGGAGGATTGGGCCAAAAGAAATCTGATGAGGTTCAACAAGGACAAGTGAAGAGTCCTGCACTTAGGATGGAAGAATCCCAGGCACTGCTACAGGCTGGGGGCTGACTGGCTAAGCAGCAGTTCTGCAGAAAAGGACCTGGGGATTACAGTGGACGAGAAGATGGATATGAGTCAGCAGTGTGCCCTTGTTGCCAAGAAGACCAACGGCTTATTGGGCTGCATTAGTAGGAGCATTGCCAGCAGATTGAGGGAAGTGATTATTCCCCTCTATTCAGCACTGGTGAGGCCACATCTGGAGTACTGTGTCCAGTTTCCTTCCCCCCCCCCCTTTCCCTCCCCCACTACAGAAGGGATGTGGACAAATTGGAGAGAGTCCAGTGGCGGGCAACAAAATGATTAGGGGGCTGAGGCACATGACTTACAAGGAGAGGCTGAGAAAACTGGGGTTATTTAGTCTGCAGAAGAGAAGAGTGGGGGTGGGGGGATTTGCTAGCAGCCTTCAATTACCTGAAGGGAGGGTTCCAAAGAGGATGTAGCTCGACTGTTCTCAGTGGTGGCAGATGACCGAACAAGAAGCAATGGTCTCAAGTTGCAGTGCGGGAGGTCTAGGTTGGATATTAGGAAACACCATTTCACTAGGAAGGTGGTGAAGCACTGGAACGGGTTACCTAGGGAGGTGGTGAAATCTCCTTTCTTAGAGGTTTTTAAGGCCTGGCTTGACAAAGCCCTGGCTGGGGTGATTTAGTTGGTGTTGGTCCTGCTTTGAACAGGGGATTAGACTAGATGACCTCCTGAGGTCTCTTCCAACCCTAATATTCTATGATTCTATGTTTAGGGTGGGGGGGGCTCTGGGGTTGGGCAAGGGATGAAGGATTTGGGGTGTAGGAGAGGGCTCAGGGCTGGGGCAGGGGGTTGGGGTGTTGGGAGGTGCAGGGTACAGGCTTCAGGAGTGAGTTTGGGTGTGGGAGGGAACTCTGGGCTGGGGCAAGGGGTTGGGATGTGGGAGGGGTTCTAGGTGCAGGGTGCCGGTGGCGCTTACCACGACTCCCAGGAAGCAGCTGCCAGGTCCCTGCAACCCCTACATACATGGGTGGCCACCAGCCAGGTTGGCTCCATGTGTTGCCCTCATGCCGGCAGGCGCTGCCCCTGCAGTTCCCATTGGTCACGGTTCCCAGCCAATGGGAGCTGCAGAGCTGGCACTCGGGGCGAGGGCAGCACACAGAGCCTCCCTGGCCGCCCATGCGCCTAGGGGCTACAAGGACCTGGGGGCCGCTTCCAGGAGCCGCGCAGAGCTAGGGCAAGCAGGGAGCTGCCTTAGCCCCGGGGCCCTACTGCGATGCCGACCAGACTTTTAACAACCCATCAGCACAGCTCTGGTCAGCGGTACCTTTTTGACCAGGCGTTCTGCTCAAAAACCAGACACCCGTCAACCCTACCTTCCACAAAGTCATACCCAGACCCGTCCTTGTCAAGTTACACTGACTGTGACTGGGGTGTATAAGGGAAAGAGGTGAGTGAGAGGAAGACATTAGAATGGGCAGGGAGTATGACAGGATACCACATGACTTTGCCTGTAAGGAAGGTAGAATTGGTAAGAAGGTTTTTTTCTCCATTTATATTTTGCTGTGACCCTAAAGATCTCTCAACTTATGGCCATTGCAACTCAGGATATGTCTACACTGCAATTGGACACCTCCAGCTGGCCTGTGCCAGCTGACTTGGGCTCATGGGGTTCAGGCTAAGGCAGCGCCGTATTATTGCCTAGGCCGACAAGGCCTAGGCCTAGGGCGGCAAATTTTCAGGGGCAGAAGCTCCCCTCCGCGCCCTGCCCCCCTGCTCCAGCTCACCTCCGCCTCCTCTGCAAGCGCGCCACCGCGTCCTGTTTCTCTCCTCTCCCAGCGCTTGCGCCGCGAAACAGCTGTTTCGCGGGGCAGGGAGGGAGGGGGAGGAGGGGAACGTTGCGCGCTGGGGGAAGAGGCGGAGCCGGGGGTGGGGATTTGGGGAAGGGATCCAATAGGGGAAGGGAGGGGCGGAGTTGGGCGGGGACTCAGGGGAGGGGGTTGGAATGAGGGTGGGAAAAGGGCGGAGTCGGGGCGGGGCCAGGGCGGCAATTATTTCCCGGCCTAGGGGCAGCACAATTATTAATCCGCCACTGGGCTAAGGGGCTGTTAAATTGCAGTATAGACTTTCAGACTTGGGCTGCAGTCCAAGCTCTGGGACCCTCCCACCTGCAGGATCCTAGAGCCCAGGCTCTAGCCCAAGCCCAAACATTTATACCACAAGTAAACAGGCCCATAGCCTGAGCACCGCAAGCCCAAGTCAGCCGGCACAGGCCAGCCACAGATTTTAAACTGCAGCATAGACATACCCTTTGGCTCCACTTTTTCCTCTCAGATATGTGTAGTGATCCCAGTAGCATGCAGGTGTGGGCTATGATTTTTCTGGTCCCTTTTACTACTCCCTACTGAGGCAGGTACGTGAATTTCCAGTGGAGAATAAGAAGAGCCACGTGAATAATTAAAGTACTGGAAACATGTCTTACAAAGAGAAATTCAGGGAGCTCAAACTATTTAGTTTAGAGAGTCTTACAGGGTGATTTGATCATAGTCTACAAGTACCTACATGAGGAACAAAAATTTGATAATGGGCTCTTCAGTCTAGCAGAGAAAGGTATAACAAGACCCAGTGGATGAAAGCTGAAGCAAGACACATTCAGACTGGAAATAAGGCACAACATTTTAACAGTGAGGGTAATTAAGTAGTGGAACAATTTACCAAGGTTTGTGATGGACTTTTACATCAAGTTGGACGTTTTTCTGGTTTAAACAGGAATTAATTCACTTCATGATCTATGACCAGGTCGGAAACACAAACCCACCACGATCCTAGTGAACGTGGGTTGCAGAGGAACTAGTGTTCTGTACTTTCAGATACTTCTGATTGGTGGAATTACCCAGGAAAATATACATCTTAATCTTTATTTGTATAAGGAGACATGACCTCAGAATCTCATATCTATTGAAAATCTGTTTATTCATCCCTTCATTATCTGGTAGTAGCTAAACGGATCCTCATTAAACAGAATTTATCCTAAATACTGTCCTGATTAAGCAGCAGTAATTGCCATTAGGCTAAATCAATTCCCTGGGAAACTTCAGTTCAGTGTGCCCTGATTCAGTACGTTGGATTATAATATTATTTTACATTTATGTAGCACCTTTCATCCTGCAGCACTTGACAAATTATCAACATATTGTGCCATTGAATTGCAGTGGCCCCAGGGGTGAAGAGTAGCAGCCAACTGGCGCACAGAATGCTGCATGGAGCTCTGAAAAATCCACACAGGGAACTAACTGCATCGAGCTTAATTTATGAACCTTGAAGATGAAGGGCTCAGCCAGATGGATCTAGAGTTGAACCTCGGGCTCTAAAAAGACTAAATAATTCTAACTTGTGCCAGATTCCCAGCTGTACCGAATATAAACTCAGCATCAATGAAGAGGATAGAGGGGAAAGGATCCTGGGCTGGCCAGGGGCTGTAATGGCCTCTGCGGTAAGGATAAAACTACCTAGGGACTGTATTAAAGAGTACCAGTGACAGTAGTTCCAAAAGGTTGCTGGACCAGCCAGGGATCAGAAGGAGCACCAGCCACTCTGCTTGTAACCCTTCTGCCAGGTGGAGCCGGCAACAACCAGGGACAGGTTCAATATCTAGGGGTTTCTTTTCAACAATACAACACAGAACCGGCTCGAGCTGAGAGCCGCTACTTCCCCACTCGTGAGCACAGAGTCTGAGTGTAGAAAAAAAACTTTTAATGAAAGGAGAGAAACCACCGGACATTAATTAGGGAAGATGCCACAAGCAGGATTCCTAAACCTAAAACTGTGAGCAGGACACCCACCCTAGATTGCGTGGGACAGAGTCTTCTGCCTCATGCTCTTGAGTTCTACAACCAACAGTTCCTTTGCTGTGCGCCCCTCTGCTCCCTCACCATACCCCACTCACAGTGGTTGTCCTTGGTTAGTGAGGACCCAGGATTCAGGGGCGTATTTGTGTGAGTTCACCTCCCACCTGGGTAAGAAGGCACTTGGCTTGTTCCGCCATCTTAACACTTGCTCTGGCTGGCTGCCCCGCCAGCCGCTGCACCTCGATGCCTGGCCGTCCTGCCAGCCGCTGCGCCTCAATGCCTGGCTGCTCTGCCAGCCACTACTTCTCGCCACCTGGCTGCCCCGCCAGTCAACTGCTAGCCACTTTTGCCAGCCGCTCCCACCAGCCTACTGCTTGCCACTTTCGCCAGCCACCCATCAGTCACCTTTTGCTGCCACCTGCCTCTCTGCTGTGACCTCTGCACATCAGTTTCTTAGCCCTGGTCTACACTACGAGTTTAGGTTGAATTTAACAGTGTTAGATCGATTTAACCCTGCACCCGTCCACACGACTAAGCCATTTTTGTCGACTTAAAGGGCTCTTAAAATCGATTTCTGTACTCCTCCCCGACAAGGGGATTAGCGCTGAAATTGACCTTGCTGAGTCAAATTTGGGGTAGTGTGGATGCAATCAGTGGCCAGGCGATTTGCCTCAACCTCCCACCCCACCATAAACATCTCCCCCTTACTCTCACAGATATTATGGAGCACACAGCAAGCAGTAATAATGATGGGAATATTGGTTTGGCTGAGGTCTAACCGAGTCAGTAAACTGCGCCAGTGTGCTTTTAAACGTCCAAATGCACATTCCACCACCATTCTGCACTTGCTCAGCCTATAGTTGAACTGCTCCTTACTACTGTCCAGGCTTCATGAGCCGTGGGAGCAAGGGATAGGCTGGGGTAGGCGCGACCACGTGGTGCTGCCGGCTGGGAGAGCAGCCTGAGGCAGAAGCCTCCAGCTTGCATGATATTCCAGGCAGGACTGATTCTCCATGAGATGAAACTTAAAGAAGAGAATGACCTGGAGTCATTCCCATTTATGTCCAGGCGCCCCTAACCGACCTCACCGAGGTCTGCCAGGAGCACCCATGTCTGCCCAGGTGCCCCTAACTGACCTCACCAAGGTAGGCCAGGAGCACCCAGGAGATGATGACGACAACGGCTAGCAGTCGTACTGCTGCCGCAAAGGCAAGGACTGCTGCTGCTGTGTAGCACTGCAGTACCACATCTGCCAGCAGCACCCAGGAGACATACAGTGACGGTGAGCTGAGTGGGCTCCATGCTTGCCGTGGTATGTTGTCTGCATGGGTAACCCAGGAAAAAAGGCGAGAAACAAATGTCTGCCGTTGCTTTCACAGAGGGAGGGGGGCCTGACGACATGTACACAAAACAACCCGCAACAATGTTTTTGCCCCATCAGGCATTGGGAGCTCAACCCAGAATTCCAATGAGCAGCGGAGACTGCGGGAACTGTGGGATAGCTACCCATAGTGCAACCCTCCGGACGTCAACACTAGCCTCAGTACTGTAGAAACACGCTGCCGACTTAATGCACTTAGTGGGGACACACACAATTGACTGTATAAAATCAATTTTTAAAAAATCAACTTGTATAAAATTGACCTAATTTCATAGTGTAGACATACCTTTACTGATTTTTAGCTCTCAGCAGGCTGGGCAGAAACACTGCCTCATCTCAAGTGATTTCAGCTCTTACTGAGTACTTAAAATAACAAAAGGCTCCTAATAAAGCTTATTTAACTGTATCTTTGAATGGTGGGAAGGAACAGATTAAACAATTCTAGAGACCCTTAGGGAGATGCCAGCCCTCCTGGCTGAGACACCTGTCCCCACCCTTCTTACTTTCACAGGGCTCTGGCATTCGAGCCACTGGTTTAATGAGGTCCCTTCAGCTGAGGGTGACCCCCTCATTTGGGACAGGTTATGCATAGTTCTGCTCCCCTTCATTCATACAATAATGACAACACACTGATAACAGCATTTCACTACCCCTGCATTCAGTACTAAAGTGATTTGTAACCCAGCATCAGCCAAAGCTGATCACTTGGAGCTACACAGCTCCTGACTGCTAGATCCCTATGCAGAGTAGGTGTGTTCATGTAAATACAGTTTGCTTCTGAAGTCTTTCCCCCTCCCCAGTTAGCTGTCATGGGAGAGTTCATTCAGACCCTGCTTACATGCTCATGGGCATAATTTGGGGGTAGACAGGGCATTGCCCCCCCAAACTGCAAGCTTCAGGCAGGCATGGAATTTGCCCCCCCCCTCCACATGCAACATTGGCCTTACTGGAGTTGCCCCTCCCCTCCCCAAATATAGAAGTCAAACTATATCTATGATTCTGCCCCACCCCCTCAACTTCCTTTCCTCCTCTCCTCCCCCCCCATCCACCCAACCTGCCCCCTGAATTGGGGCAAGGGAACCAGGTGTTGTGGAGCTTTGCCAGATCTGTGCTATTCGAGGGAACCCCTCTCTTGGGGGAATCTTCACTGCCCCTCTAGGACAGCTTTCTGGGGACTTGGAGGGTGCGTCTACACTGCAATTAGACACCTGCCATTGGCGCGGGTCAGCTGACTCAGGCTCATGAGGCTCAGGCTGCAGGGCAGTAAAATTGTGGTGTAGATGGAGTTTGGGCGCAGGCTGGACTCTGAGCTCTGGGACCACATGAAGGGGGAGGGTCCCAGGACACAGGCTCCAGCTAGAGCTCGGAAGTCTACACTGCAATTTTACAGTCCTGCAGCCTGAGCCCTGCGAGTCAGAGTCAGCTGACCCAAGCCAACCAATTGCAGTGTAGACCTATCCTTAGAATCTTGATGTTTAGCCTGCTAAGACATCCATTCCAGCAGAGCCCAAAAGCCTCACTGCTATACCATACACATTGGTGTTTCTTTGTTAAATCAGCTCCTGTGTCTGCAGAAAGAGCTTCCTCTTCCCCCAGCCCCTCTCCTATCCTGAGAATCTTCCCCCACAAGCCTTCCTGTGTGCCTGTGAAGTCAATATACGTAGGATACAGAGCAGGATACTCATTCTGCATGTGCAGCAACACTCTTTGCACTTCCAAGTTGCAGGAACATATAGTAATTCTTAGATGGAGCTTTCCCTTTTCCAAGAACAGTGCAAACACGTCACTACGTCCCCCCTGTGGAGTAGGTGAGTATAGCAACCCCTACTTCACACCAGGGCACAGAGAGGAGCATTTCACATCAGACAATCACACCCAGGGCCGGCTCTAGGCACCAGCAAAACAAGCTGGTACTTGGGGCGGCACATTTTTAGGGGCGGCATGGCCGGCGCCAGAATGCCGCCCCTAAAAATGTGCCCCGGCCGCCCTAGCTCACCTCCGCTGCTGCTGCCATGGCGCGCGAAACAGCTGATTTGCACGCTGCTACTCGCCCTCCCTCCCAGGCTCTCAAACCTGGGAGGGGGGGGGAGCAGCGGCGCGCGAATCAGCTGTTTCGCGCGCCGCTGCGGCTCGGGGTCTCCCCCTCCCTCCCAGGCTCTCAAACCTGGGAGGAAGGGGGAGACCCGAGCGGCCATTTCACGCGCCGCTACTCCCCCTTCCTCCCAGACTTGAGAGCCTGGGAGGGAGGGGGAGAAGCGGCGCCCGCGCCACGGCCACTTGGAGTCTCCCCCTCCCTCCCAGGCTCTCAAACCTGGGAGGGAGGGGGAGATCCCGAGCAGCCATTTCGCGCACTGCTGCTCCCCCTCCCTCCCAGGCTTGGGCACCTGGGAGGGAGGGGGAGAAGCGGCGCCCACGCCGCGGCCACTCGGAGTCTCCCCCTCCCTCCCAGGCTCTCAAACCTGGGAGGGAGGGGGAGACCCGAGCGGCCATTTCACGCGCCGCTACTCCCCCTTCCTCCCAGACTTGAGAGCCTGGGAGGGAGGGGGAGAAGCGGCGCCCGCGCCACGGCCACTTGGAGTCTCCCCCCTCCCTCCCAGGCTCTCAAACCTGAGAGGGAGGGCGAGACTCCGAGTGGCCACGGCGCGGCGCCACTTTTCCCCCTCCCTCCTAGGCTTGAGAGCCTGGGGGGAGGAGGAGGCAGGGCTGGGGATTTGGGGAAAGGGCGGAGTTGAGGCAGGGCCGGGGGTGGGGTAATTAAATAAGGGGGGGGGGGACGGCCAAAATTGTTTTTGCTTTGGGCGGCAAAAATCCTAGAGACGGCCCTGATCACACCATGCTTTACAAGCACAGCTGTGAAGCAGATAAGTGCTCTGCACCCCCTTTTACCAAAAACGAAAATGAGGAACAAAAGACTGAGTGATTTACCCCAAGTCACACAGCGAGTCAGTGACAGAACCAAGATTTGAACAGGAGTTCCTGGACACTTCCAAACCCATGCTAATTCTTCCAGGTGAAATGCAGACCTGTGAAGTAGACCAGCATGCTCAAGTCCCATATAAACCATATTTTGGGGATTTAAATAGAACATCATTGAGGCATAAGCTTTGTGCTGTCTGCCTGCATAAGAGGAACACAGTGCCCCATCCTTCACCTGTCACAGATATAATTATCTTAATCTTCACTCAACTAAGAGTCGTAAGAAACTTTTTTTTAGTGCCTGACAGAAAGTGACACCTCCCGGGGGTTCTGAGCATTTCTTCCAGGTACTCTGCAGTACATAAATCCAGGATGATTGCATTGACAATTCCAGCTTATTCTGTGCCGTGAGTCTTGCTACAACTCACGCACAAAAGAACAGAATGTGAGAGACTGCCTTGAGTTCACTCAGAATTCTCAATGTTCAGCTGCAAATAAAGTCAAACTCTTGGCACTGATGCTGCAGACTGCAGTGCAGACGACTTTGCCTCCATATCAAACAGAAAACCAGGATTTTTTCTGCTAGAAGTCAGGCATAAAACCCCTCTAATCACCACACTGTGGACTATCATTGGAAAATCAGGGTAGATGACTGGAGAGAACATAACAACTGAAAATTCATTGCTCATTCACTATAATCAACATAAATAAACCCTAGTATTTGAGACCAAAAGTGCCAGGCTGGTTTTATTTGCAGAGTCTGTGTCATAAAACGCAGGTCTTCTTATTGGCTCCCAGTCATGCACCTTGCTACCAGACATGTAACCGTGAGTCATCTTTGAATCCTCCCTCTCCGTCTCACACATCCAGTCCATGAGCAAGCCTTGCCATTTCTTCCCCCACAAGATATCAGAATTCTGATCCTTCCTCTCTGTCCCGTCAGCTATTCGTCTTGTCCAAGACCTAAACATCTCAGTCCACGTACTGCTGCCTTCTCTTCTCCAGCTTCCGTAATACCCATATCACCCCTTCTCCAGACCATCCAAAATGCCACCACCAAAATGTTCTTCCTTGAACATCCCTCTGACATGTCATGCTCTTTTTTTAATGTCTTCACTGCCTTTCCCATGCTCATTGTACCCAGTTCAAAAGTCTTGTACCTTGAAAGTAGCAACAATTCCACCCCAACATATATCTAGGACCTTATCAATGACCACATCCCTTTTTCGGACCCCCATCTGCCAACAATTCCACCCCTTTCATTCCCTTTTTCCACCCGCCCTCTGTATCTTTGTCCATGCTATCTGTTATACAGGGAAAGACCTTCTTGTCTCAGTTCATAAGCCATCACCCTTTCCTTGCTCAGCTCTCCCCTAAAATCTCATTTCTTCCATGCTGAATAAAAATAATAATAATAAAATAAATGACACTTGAGAAGCCTTCTCTGGTTTCCCAAGATGTTCTGTCTTCTCTTTGTCTATCTTCTATCTAGATTATAACCTATTTGGCAGGGACTGTCTTTATTTTCATGTCTTGTACAGTGCTGAGCACATTGGCTGTACCTAACAGATAATAAATGCGGTGGCTCCAGATTTTAGGCCATTAGATCAGGGAATCACACTCCAATTTTAATTATGGTCCGTACATGTAGGACTGCATATTCCCCTAGATGCACAGCAGGTTGCCCACTGATACCAATGGAAAGTTTGCATAAAGGTCAAGGCTAGAAAGATTATGACCTTAATATAACAACTAAATTTCTAGGTTAGGTTCTCTCCTGTGGCCAAGTTCAACTAATTCAAGAGAGGGCTAGGTTGTCAGGGGCACAGGCCCTGACTCCATGGGTGCTCCAGCCCTGGACCACCCATGAAAAAAAAATTAGTGGGTGCTTAGTGGCAGCCAGTTCCCACCCTCCCCTCAGTGCCTCCTCCCCCCCACTGGCAGCCCTGCTGATCAACTTCTCCCCCTCCCTCCCAGCGCCTCCTGCCCACCAGCTGTTCCGCAGCGTGCAGGAGGCATTGGAAGGGAGGGGGAGGAGCGGGAACAGGGCATGCTCCAGAGAGTGGGTGGAAAGAGGCAGGGTGGGGGCAGGAAGAGCTGGGGCGGGGGTAGGAAGAAGCGGGGCGGGGTGAGGTCTTGGGGGAAGGAGTGGAGTGGGGGCGGAGCGAGGGCGAGAAGAGGTGAGGTGGAAGTTTGGGGGAAGGGGGTCGAATGGGGGCAGGGCCTGGGCTGGAGTGGGGCAAAGGGGTCGAGCACCCCCTGGGTAGAGAGGAAGTCGATGCATATGGTCAGGGAGGCCTGATTCTGAGGCCTGATTCATGCCAGCCATGGAGACCGTTAGCATGCCTGAAGAGTGATGCTAATTTACACCCGAGCTGAAGGGTCCCTAATGGAGCCTATGCCAGTGGAGAACTGGCAAAGCAGAACTCTTCTATAGCTACACCCACCCCACCCTGTTTCTTCCCTCCCCTGGCATTGGGGGAGGGATAGATGGGAAGCTGGTACAAGAGCTGCCTCCATCACCATTACAGCAGCAGCAGCAAACTCCTTGCCGGCTATTTGTGGCCAGACTCTGGCCCCTTGCACCACTGGTTGGGTTGGGAATCAGTTGAGATCAGGGCATTCACACACAATTGTGATAGTAGCTCAGTCGCATTCAGAATCACTGAATAGGGAAATATAGTCTCCATGAGGACCACGGCCATTTCTGTTGTTTCTTTCCCTTCCCCTCCTACTCTTTCTGCTTCTCTCCCCTTTCCCTGTCTCTGTAGCTCTCCTTTGCTCTTCATTCTGCCAGCATTTCCTTCCCTGAAGCCACTCCTAATTCCCTCCCTACCCACCCTGGGCTTGAAACTCCCGCTCCATTCACATCCCAGCTGATAAAATGAACTAGGTAATGATGACAAGTAAAGGATTGTCACTGGGCTTTAGTGTTAACAGCTCCATTATATTAACGAGGGCAAGGGACTTCACTCTTCCCAGAGCCATTGTGTTAGGCTGTCAGGAGCCTCAGAAAGACAAGGCTGCATCAGTTACACACTGTCAACATTTGGGCATTAACATTCCAATCAAGAGGGCTAGAAACTTAGGCCTGATCTAAACTACAAAGTGAGGTTGGGGTAAGCTGCCTTGCTGCCTTGCATCAACTTATGTATGCATGTGTCTACGCTCAAATGCGTCACCAGCTGATATAAGCATCCTGCTAGGGTGATACAGTAAAACCACCTCCTTGAATAGGCAGAGAGTCATGGTTGAACTACTTGGTTGACACAGTGGAAGTGTAGATACTGCATGACCTGTGTCAAACCTAACAGTCCTCCAGCCACTGTCCCACAAAGCCCCTGTCTCCAAGAAAGTGACCTTTCTGCTCACAATTTTAAACTCTGCTGCACAGAGGTTGCGGAGATCAGAAGCCTCCCTTTCCCCTCACACACACTTCAAACACCCCACATGTTTTTGAAATGCCTTTTCCTGATTGCCCACCTGAGTGAACTCACCTGGCAGCTCACCTTTGTTGTTCGTGTCCAGCCAAGCATGCCAGCTCCACGTACACAGAGAGGTACTCAATGCACTCCTGCCTGGAGCTGGCAGGAAGTGTTGGATCTCCCAGATCTGTGGGAGGAAGAGGCTGTGCATGCCCCGCTACGGAACATCTGCAGAAACATGGACATCTATGAGCAGATTGCACAGAGGATGCAGGCAACGGGGTCTGACAGGAATCAGCAGCAGTGCCACGTAAAAGTGAAAGAACTTCTCCAGGGAGACCACAAGGCGAGGGAAGGCAACAAGAAATCTGGTGCTGCTCTGCAGATCTGCTGCTTTTACAATGAACTGCATGCCGTATGTGGGGTGATCCATCCAACACCCTGCAGACCATTGTGGATAACTGAGAGGAACCCAAGACAAATATTCCTGCTGCAAACAGTGAGGAGGAGGAGGGGGAGGGGAAAGATGCACCAGGGGCTCCAAGCATACTGTGAGCTAGGACCTGTTTGAAACTCAGAAGGAGTCTATCCCATCCTGCCAACTGAGTGCAGATGAGCTCACTGATGAAGGGGAAGGGAGCTCGGGTAAGTGTGTGATGCCTTTTTCCTTACAATGTTTTATTTGCTTTTCCTTCTTCTCCTTCACCCTGCCCCGCCATTTAAAGATGGCGCTCAGCCCATCCCCAGCTGTACAAGACAATAGTATTAACTTTTCATGACTTTCCTGGTCTAGCATGAGAAAATAAAAAGTTGGGAAGTCAATTCAAAGCAAATTCTCGAACAATATCATGTCAGACCGTATTCAACAGGTTGGATCTGGAGAGCAGCACGGTGCTGAGGATCTCCAAAGCGGCGGTGTCGATAAGCATGTCTGATGAAAAGTTTTTATGGGAGTAAAGGAGGGAGTTTTGAAACTTATCTTTCCCTTCATGTTGTGACTGTAAATCCAGTGGTGCCTGGTCTCTTTGTCAGCAGCTTCCGGCATGGTGGCCTTGTGGAGTTTCCTCCTCCATGCCTGCAGAATGACTGACTCTGATGAGGAGGAAAAGGAAGAGGACTTGGTAGGACATATTCTGAGAGATCCTGCATTGGGCCATAAACAAAGGGCTTGGAGAGACAATATGACCAAGAGCATATGGAGAAAAACAGACAACAGGGAAAAGCCCCAGGAGTCCCAGCAGGGCAAGGAAGATGAAGTGCACCTGGATATAATGGGTCTTCTCGGGTAGCAAACACAAATGCTGAAGAGGCTGAGCTACAGGTCCAAAAATCCTGGATTCATAAACCTCTGCACTCTTTGGAGAACTCCATGCTTGCAGCTCCCTACACCCCTCAACTTTCCAATAGCATCACAGACTGTATCCTAACCCCTGCCGCTCCATACCAGGGTACAGGAAGAAACACAACAGGTTCACATACACTAATCTGTGAAAACCACAGATTGGTATATGTGTAACAACAATGAGCTACACTGAATCACCTTTTTGTTTACACAAATGGACGTAAACGTTTACCTCTTTTTCAGTAGGAATTTTAAAAGTTTCACCCTGTTAAGGTATGTTAGGAGCCTGTATGACATTTTATTTTTTTGTTCACTTTGATTTTATGCCCTGAATTTTTGCATTCAAAGTATCTTTATTAGTTCACAACAAATATTACAGAATGCATAGCAGCTGTCAAGAAATTGAACAGTACTTAAAAATGCACACCAAACACCACAGAATTCACTGCATCAAGAAAACACCCAGCCATCTTTATAAATGTACAGCAAGCAGCATGCAATTCATAGCACAAAGCAAAGCCCCAGGCCTAGCTGTATTTATAATTTGTAGCAGGCACAACAGAAGAGATATCAGCAGGCAAAAACCAAAAAATACATAGTTTAAATTACACAAGATAGATATTACCTTAGGACAGAATGCAATTGTTGCTGGCTGTGAAAATGAATCTTTAAAGCCTCCCTCCCATGCATAGCTTTATGTGGGGCTGTTGTAATAGCCCTGGTGTCCAGCTTTTCTAGTTCAGCAGGCAGCCGTGCCACCTCATCCCTCCAGCCTTGTGACCCAAGGACCCCTTAGTGCCAACTGGCAAAGGGGGTTATAAGATTATCCTGATAATAGTCTGCAAATTCTGGTTCACCAGAGAATATCATGTAAGGTCTGAAATGAAAGCCAGGGTCACGCTGGTCATTGTTATTGTTGTGAAATGTACATACAGATACTACAAAGGAATTATGTATCTGTACTGAAAATATGTTCTTAGATTCTGTATAGAGAAACAGGTTTCCTGTCAGACAAAAGATGTTTATTCACCTGTCTCTCTGTCGGCATATAAATTAAGCATTGTAAGCTAACACAATGGAGGCACATTTACATATGAAGTCAGCAGTGAGATATGAAGTCAACAGGGAAGAGCACACAGTGTGGGGGAAAGAACCTTATCTGGAGATATACTTCAAAGGTTTGCTGGATTATAATGGGGAACAAAAAAGACACCCCGGCATCTTACACCTAAGAATAAGCAGTGCATTTGCATTCATGTAAACAGAATCTCAACCAGCCATGGTTGAAGACGCTGCAAAAGGCTTGGGTGAGATAAACTTCATTAAACAGGAGGTTAACCTAATAATTAAATGTAATCTCTAAAAAGCATGTTATGGTTTTGTTTTATATTTAACCCTTTTTGTCTCTGTTATCCTTACTCACTCTCTTTTGAAGCTTTGGTAATAAACTCATTCTTCGTTTCACTATAAATACATCTTAGTGCTGTGATATAAAGCAAGGTGCTGATCCTGCGTTGATTCATACAAGCTGCTGTATACACTGTTCCCTTGAGGACAGCAGACCTGGTATTTCTGTGAGTGTTCAGAGAATAAGGGTCTGGACAGTATGGGGAACATTTCAAATGAGTTCAGGAACTGGGGCACCATTATTGTAATCTGCAAGGCAAAGTAAGAGCTGGCATAGTCCAAAGGAGAGTGCTTGGGCTGATGGTGTCAGGGAGCTGACACCAAGTTAAGAACAAGCAAGTGTCCCTCACGCTGGAGGCAGAAAGATAACAAGGTGACTCACAGTCCCGGTGTGACCGGAATCCCAGGGGAGCCAGCTGAGGTTACTCAATTAGGGTGAACTGCAAAGAATGGGGCAGGCAATCCCCAAAGCTGGTGGATATTCTAATACTTAGATTTACCAAGCCAGCACAAAAGAAGCTTCTGTTATACCTCACTAGTTACTCAGAAGTCAACAACACAGTTCTCTTAAAGTAACACAGCCTTAGGCCTCCACCTAGTCACCAAAGTCAGATATGATGAGGATTAATTAAAATCTTATTCATCATACAAAAAAGGTGTTACCAGTCCCAAAGGATTGGACACATTATCTCCCAGGTTAATGAATATTCCAGACCTTTCCCAAATACACGCTTACAGCCAATTCTTATGAACTAAACTAAAAAAATTTTAAAAAGAAAAGAGCAAGAGTATGGTTATAAGATCAGTATACTTACAGACATGAGTTCAATGCTTGAGGTTCAGATTCATAGTAGAGATGGTGAGCTTTGTACTTGCAAAGAGTTCCTTCAGAATTAGTCCATAGGTTATAATCCAATGTTTATATTCAGGGTGATCCAGTCAGAACTGGTACTCAGTCCTTGTGGCTTAGGCTTCCCCTGCATGAAACCTCAAGCAGATCTGAGATGACAGGATCAGGACCCAAGAGTCTTTTATACAATTCCAGGCCTTCTTTGAAAGGTCGGAGTCCTTAGGCCAATAACAGATAATCAGGGCGACTTTGAAGTAGGTCCATTTCCAAGCATCAGCAGCAATTAGCTACACGAATTAACATAAGGCAATTGCCTGTTTTTCCATCATTCACAGATGATTTGATACACATTTCAAAGAGAGATGAATACAGCGATATCCTATGTTTACAGTTCATTTAACTGTTAAGAAGTTCTTTTGATCTCTAAATTAACAGAATACAGCATAGACAATGACTGTTTGATTACATTGTTGACCTCTACCAATATATATGTAAATACACAAAAACACAAACATTATCTCCCCATATGTTTTTAAGGGTTGAATTCGAGTCATTTATCCTCCAGGATGCTTAACCCTTCCTGTCATGCTTCACACCCGGCTACCCTAGGAACCATCACAACCTTGGCAGCAGCTTTTCCCCTTTTGCCTCACTGGTATTATGCAGCGCATAACACAACCATTGGGCTGTTCTTCTCGCTGAGTTCTCATATAGTGAGTAAACAATACCAACAACGCTTCAATCTATCTAAAGCACATTCAACTGTCATTCTGAACCTACAGAGTTGGTAACTGAATCTTTCCTTGACATTATCCAGTTGGCTGGTGTACAGCTTCATGAGCCGGGGAGCAAGGGGTGGACTGGGCCCCCCAAAACACTACTGGCATTTCCACATCGCCAATGGAAATCAGCCACTCGGGAAAGAATGTCCCACCATGCAACTTTCTGAACAGTCTTGTGTTCTTAGAGATGTAAGCATCATGTACCTTCGCTGATCAACCCACACTGAAATCAGGGAAGTGTCCATGGTGATCCATTAGCACTGGCATAACCATGGAAAGGTACCTCTTTCTGTTGATGTACTCAGTAGCAAGGTGACCTGTTGCCAAAATAGGGATATGCATTTGTCTATCACCACACCACAGTTCAGGAACCCCATTGCTACAAATCCAACCCTATTTCTTGCACATTGTCAAGAATCACAGTCCTGTGTAGCAGGAGATGATTAATGGCTCTACACACTTGCTTGACAACAGCTCCCACTGTGGCTTTTCCAACTGCAAAATGATTTCCCACTGACTGGTAGTAATCCGGCATTTCCAGCTTCCAGAACACAATGGCCACTCCTCAAGCGTAAGTGCAGCTCTCATTCTGGTGTCCCTGCATTGGATGGCTGGGCAAGCTCAGCACACAGATCCAGGACTGTGGTCTTTCGCATCTGAAAGTTCTTCAGTCACTCCTGCTCATCCCAAACCTGCATTCCAGTGTGATCCCACCAGTAAGTGCTTGTTTCTTGGGCCCAGAGGCAGAGCTCCACCATCTGCAGCTGCTCCGTGAATGCCACCAACAAGCTGGATTTTTTTTCCACAATGTCCTTCAACAAACTCTCCTTGAAGATATCCTCATCTTCCTTATTGTGATCCCAGTTGTTGCAGTACTCCCTGAAGGTCTGCAAATACAGGGAAATCATATGTCCTGTATTTGCAATGTTCATGAGAATAGTGCTGATCTCTGTGAGCTCCATGCTTCTGTCAGAGAGGGCAGAGACAGAAAAGCACTGTGCAGGTTTTGGGATTTTTAAAGAAACAGCAAAAAAATTCATGGGATGTGGTGTTTTTTCTTACTTCATGTTAGCTGCCATGAGGTAACTAACACAAGATAAAATCCTAGTGAAGCCAAAGCAGGCCATAGCTTTCACACATTAGCAGATTGAGGTAGACTATGGGGGAGCCCAGGGGTTATCTGGACCTGCTAACATATGCTAATACTACAACTGTCTTGTCTTCATTAGGATTTTATCTCACATTAGTCACCAGACGTTAGTTAACATGAGACAGAAACATGCCCTTTTTCCTAGTGAAGACAAGGCCAGAATATGACAGGTGGGCCACATAAATACATTCAGCCAACAGGCCAGATGTTTGGCACCTCAGCACTAGACCCCCAATAGAATTTAATGAAACAATCTTTTATTTTTTATTTTGAACTAGTGATCCTCAAACTGAGCACTAAAGCTGTGTAACAAAGGATTGGATGGCTGTGGAAATTTTGCCCATTTTTGAGTTGAAATACTGTCTATGAACTGTAAAGCAATGAGATGAAAAAATAGAAATACTTCAATCAGAATGCGTGTAAAACCCTTTGCTCCTAGAATAACTGAGACAAAATTTGTATTTTGAAAATTTGGAGCTGGGTTGGCTGCTTCTGTCTGGCAACATAAGTCATGAGATATTGATTCTAGCTTCCTGACTGACTGAACCAGTGAGGGTCAGTTAACAGAAGCCATTTTCACAAGAGAGTTGCTCTATCCTCTTTGAGCCAGTCACTTAAAAACAG
This sequence comes from Malaclemys terrapin pileata, assembly GCF_027887155.1. Classification (NCBI taxonomy): domain Eukaryota; kingdom Metazoa; phylum Chordata; order Testudines; family Emydidae; genus Malaclemys; species Malaclemys terrapin. Next base: position 141,367,694 of record NC_071507.1, read on the forward strand.
GGAATAGTTGGGAGCAGCTCTGAGCTTCTCCCTGCTGAAATCTAGATGGGAGGGTCATTTGTTACCCCCTGAAGGTCCATTCAGGATTGGGGGCAGGGGTGCTAATTGCAGTGTCTCTGGGCAGACTTTTGACAGAAAATCCTCCTGTTTTCTGTTGGATAAAAAGACAAATTTGCCACAAGTGCAGCATCAATAACAAATCTGTTTCATCTATCTCAAGAGGAAAATTTGTAGGAATTTTGTTTTTTCAAATGCTTTTTTTATTTTATTTTATTTGGCTCCAATAACAAAGATGTCTTCATTTTAAAGCATCAGCCTTGACAGATAGAATAGATTTAGACCTCAATGATAAATGTGTGCCCTGCTATGTTTGAAACATCATTTTTCAACCAAACTGATAATTGAATTAAAATTGTGTACTGTGTGGGCACGCAATAATAGGTAATTAACTTTACTGATTACACTACAGCATAGTTCTTCAGATCTACAGCACCCATTGCAATGTAGTTACTAGCATGCTACAATGGGCTAGGTCCTCAGCTGATGTAAATAGTCATCCATTGCCTCAGGGGCAATTCACATGAACTGCCACAGCTAGAGCTCAGTGAAACATGCACAAGAAAAACAAAACAAAAACAAAAATTATCTGGTTTTATATTGTTACAAAATTAGCCTTCTACCAGAGTTCTTGAAGAGTTTGCAGACCTTTTGAGCAAGCCTGGAATGATCTGTAAATTCACATTGAGTCTATGCAAAATATGTAGTCCCCATACACTTGATGGTTTTGACTAAATTCCAGTTTGAGGTTTGTTTTTTTCCAAACCCCAAACTCAAACCGAAAAAGCTCAGGGGTCCCAAATCCACACAGATTGAAACCAGGGAAAATAAAGTGACGGCCCATTAGTTTCCCCCCAAAAGCACAAATACGTAGCTCTGCACGCTAGCCACTGACCTCTGCTGGATGGAATTCAAGACCTAATGAAGGGTTTGTAATTTTGATGCCCACTAGTAGCTGACTGGCTGATATGGGGGGCTATAAACCAATAGGTTATTATATTATAGTTAATAGAGTCTCCTTTAGTGGTGGAGATCTGTATTTTTGGAGCCAAAAGCCAGTTCATTGTTGCATGTGTGCAGAACAACAAATGATCACGATAGGCCAGATTCTCAGCAGCAGTAAATTTGCACAGCTTTCTTTAAGTCAATGGAGCTGTGTCATTTTACACCAGGTGAAGATTTGGCTTGATATCTGTATGTAGCTGCACACAGATTCATTACAAATTGGATATGAAGGAAGAAGAATGTTTCCTAATTTGTAGGAATACCAGAATTTGTGTATGCAAATGATCATTAAAGCCTTGATCCAGAAAATGTTTAGGTGCATGTTTAGCTTAAAGCATGAGTTGTTTAACTGAAGTCATGCATTAAAGTTAAGCATATGCTCAAGTGCTTTGCAGATTGAGGGCCTAAGGGCCCATCCTATGAGGTGCCGAACATATCTTACAAAAAACAGGAACTGAGCATTAGAGAGGATTAAGCCTTGATCAGTGACCATTCCTGCCATCACCATTGCAGCATGCCTCAGCTTCACCAACCTAGACAGCAAAAGACAAATATTTACAGTCTTAAACCTGTATCTCCCATGCCACAGAATGTAATATTGCCCCCAAGTCTCTTTCCTGGAAGCTGGAACATTTTTCTTGACCTGAAATTTTACATACCTTGACAAAAGGGTTTGAAATTTTTCAGTTATTTCTGAAGTGCAATATTCTAGTTTCAAGGAGATGAGAAGAGTAAGCCCATTTTCAATGCTACAAAGGGTTTTTATCCATGCTCTTTCTCCATGTTCTGACTCCATCCCAAATCCTTGAATCTATTTATTGCTTACGCCTTATGATTAAAGAACTCCATTACTGAGACTGCTGCTTTGGGCTGAGCTCGGACTGCAAATGATTGCTTCAGTGCTAAGAGTGTGAACAAGGGGAATGTGCCACTGGGGAATGAGATGTTGATGTAAGGGACTGCAGGACTGAAGTTATCTCCTTCCAATACGAGAAGACTTTTACCTTCATTTTCACATACGATAAACACTATTTGAACGTCTGTTAAATTCTAAAGCTATTTTCACAGGCCACGTTTAAACATTTTGGACACATAAATGACAACTCAAAATTTCTCATTATACCAAATAATTCCACACAGAGTCATGACAGTAAATCACTTTTTTTAACACAGAAACTGCCTCTATTACCTCTTCTCACTTTGTATGCTACTGCTGCTACACAACAACCTTCAGCAAGCCAGTGTCTTACATACCGTTAAGGGTTGAAGTGTTTCGGGATGGTCCATTGTACTTTCAGAATATCAGGGTTGACAAGGTACTGTCTGCCAACCATTACCTTAATGGGAGTTGAATGATATTCAATGTACTCAATCCTCTTCCTATAATGCTGAGCAGTAAGTACAAAAATAGCAGAAGTTGCATTTCCAGGAGGTTGGATTGACAGACTCCTTATTACTCTGTGTGTCATGGTGAATTCTTGCATTGCTCTGTCAGCTCCAGCAAATCTCAGCTGGGGAGAGTGAGTGAGTGAGTGAGTGAATCATCCTCCACATAGAAAAATCTATGGGAAGGGGCCGTAAAGGTAGGAAATTGCTGTGAGGTTCCCCTCAAATGGTTTCTTCCAAACCATTCCATTTGGATGTGAAATTCCCTCCTCACTTGCTGTGGAATGGGTAAATGTCAGGCTCCTGAGTGCCATACAGATGTAGAGGGATACAGTAGAAGCACAGGGCCTTCCTCCCAGAGATCCTGTGTCTCTGACTGGGTTTCAGCAATTACTGGGGTTGCCTCCGGCTCCCTGCTAGTGCAGCTCCACTGGACGGCCATGTTGCCAAGGTTTCACGGGGGCTCCAGAGAAGAGGAAAGCTGCAGAACTGGTCATAAAGCCTCAGGCTGCCATTTCCTTTTCTGTGAATTTACTGGGGGAATTCAGGAGGAATTTCTCAACCTCAGGTCAGTAACCCCAGCTGTTCTCTGATCTGGGATTCCTCTGTGGGTGTACAGGGACAGGCCAGGGAAATGCACCTCATCCTCCAGCAACCAGAGAAACCAGCAGAAAAACTAACAGAGGCCTTAGGCTCCATTAATATTTCCAAAGTCCCTTTCCTTGCAGATTTACCACTAGTTGCTGGGAGGAGGGTGTGCATACCTTCCTCCCTTCCTCCCTCCCCTGCCTCCAGGTATGGATGGTCCTGGGTCTTGTGAGAGCAGGGTTGATTGACACAGAACCCACAAATTGATACGTGTACTCCTGCACCAGTGCCAGTTTTAAAGGTGTGAGCTCTCCTCACCTGCCTTGGCTAGAAACACAGGGTTTATACAACTGGAGAACTGGGAATCCCTCCTTTCCAGAGACACAGAAGTGCATAAGATATCAGGCCCCAAGATTGCTACAGCCTGATCTATAGAAAAGCTGTTGATCATTTGTAGGGTTTTCAAATGTTACTAATTTTTTCCGCCCCGAGGCCTTTACAGTGGGATTCATGGTACCAAAAGAAACCTGCCTTTACAGGCATTGAAATATGAAAACCAGAACCCACTTTTAAAAGTTTACCAACCAGCTCCTCAGTTGGTATAAATCTGAAAAGCTCTGTTGAAGTCTATGGTACTATACTAATTTACACTACCATATGGGTTGTTCATTTAATAGCAAGTCTTATTTCAGTCTGTTCTGTTCTGCTGTATCTTGAGGGGGTTGTGTGAATTGTGTTTCTAATGGTGCAGTTGTGGCTTCCTGGGACTGAATTCTGCATTGTGTTTGAAGGGAAGACAATTATTCTGGGCTGGCTCCTTCTTTGCATGCAGAGGATAATTTTTGGTTTCTCGAAGGATTACAGGAGGAATCTCTCAGTTGTTTTTAAAGTGCAAGAAATCTATTGTTTCTAATTCCCTGAAAGGTGCACCTCCTAAGAAGGAACTGTTATGCTGCCATGGTTTGGTTTATGGGCTGGGCTTGTGTGTAATGATAAGAGGCCAGGAAAATGATCTGCAGGAAGGGAAGGAAGAATTTCTAAGAAGTCTGCTTTTGTGATGAGAGAAGTGGTTCCTGGAGCATGTGTCATTTCTGATGCAAAAGCAAGTGTGGCGGGGCAGTGAAAAAAGTGAAAAGCTAGGGAACACTTGTCATGCAGGAGGGAGTTGTGGCACAGGAGATGGATTTGATAGGGAGCAGGGGACTGTGTACAGGAGGGCTTTGGTGGCTGGGACAGAAAGAGAGAAAGTAGTACTCATTCCTCCATCTCCCTTTCCTTAGCCAAGCCACACACAGTCCCCCTCCCCCATTCCCCTCACCTTTGATAATTAAAGCTGGGAAGAAATTACAGGAGAGAATGGAGTGGAAGGAAACAGAATTTGCTCCTGTGCATCCCTTAGATTGTTTTTTCCCCTTCCCAATTCTTTTATCATATTTTCTACCCAGCTTCCTAATTATTTTTGTTTAATTGTCCTGGGGTATTGCAAAGATAAATTCACATTTGTGAGGTGCACGGATACTGGATGATGGGAGCCATATAAGTGCGTGAATAGATTTACCACTTCTCTGGGCTTGCCACTAAAGCACAATCCATTTCAGGCATTCCAGATGTGCACTGCATTTGAAGATTAGAGGGGGAGGGATAGCTCAGTGGTTTGAGCATTAGTTTCCTAAACCTAGGGTTGTGAGCTCAATCCTCAAGGGGGCCATTTAGGGATCTGGGGCAAAAATCTGTTTGGGGCTTGGTCCTGCTTTGAGTAGGGGGTTGTACTAGATGACCTCCTGAGGTCCCTTTCTACCTTGATATTCTATAGAGGAGCGGAGGGGGGAAATCAGAGTGCAATGAATATTCACTTTGGCTACATCACAACAAAGCCCATCATCAACTCTATCTTTATGGATAGCACCAAAAGTTTATGGTAGTTGTCTGGGGTGGGGGTGGGTAATCTACCATGGAAATACTGGCTTGTGATAAAGCAACGACTGAGTGCTTGGAGCAGTCATTTTTCTCTTGCAATTTCAGGGACAGATTTACAAGTTCTTGAAAGCCATCACACAGCAACTGAACTCAGAGTTCAGAGCAGAGGTTTCTATAGCCATTTGGTGGAAGAGGCTATTTTCATTTCTGATTATCGTCTAATCTATCTGGCCCCCCATCAATGGGTAACTTTACCTCATTTTTTTAAATGGTATTTTACAATCGAAACTACAATTCGTAAAATTTTTAGTATGGAGTGCACTTCCTGATCACAACTGCTCCAAATTAATTTTCCTAGAGAAAGTATAGGCTTGGTTCCTCAATCCTTTCTGCAGTTTTTTTTATACAACTAATTTAAATGAATTTCTTTGAAGAAAATAACATCTGCTCCCATTTCATGCAATTCTATCATTTTTTCTCTCTTAATGGGAATTTTCATGCCCTTTATATTTGCAGATAATTGATTCAATATGGCAATTAAATTAAGTCTAGAACAAAGTGTAAATCAGTCTTAGAAGGTAAAAGGCCCATTAAATGTATTTTAATGGTTAGCTGGGTTACAAATCCCCCTTCAGCACTCTTACAACTCAGATATACATGTACCACCATCTAACTTTTTATTTTTAAACAGAAACATTGCTTCATACAGGATGGAAGGAGAAATCCATAAATAGAACATACAGGGACAAGTGATTGCTCCTAAGGCCAAAAAAAAAATAAAAAAATAAAAAAATACCAAGCCATAAGATGAACTACAGAAAATGTCAGCCTTAAATTAAAACAAACTCTTCAACTGCTAACACCACAAAACAACAACTTTAATATCCAGTTCCTAGAACATCAAGACAACTTATATTCAAGCCTCCAGGTACATATCAGCTCCTACAAATAAAAAGGAAAAGAAAAAAAGATGTTCCCACACATCCATTAACTGGCTAGTTTAAAAACATTAATTAAAAAATCCAGCCGAGGGACATAATACCTCTTACGGGGCCATTCATTGCACCCACACAAAGCCTGAGTAATCAGGCTCCATGCAGGAAAAGTCTGGATAGGCGGGGCAGAACCCCTAGTTGAGGCAAACGTATGCCCCTCCCCCATGGCCTTTATTCCAAATAGTGGGTTCAGGCCACTGGATAAGCTGTGTAAACACAGATGCCAAAGCCCACCTTAAGGCTGCTCACCACACCAGTTTTGCACAGTAGCCCAGGACAAAGCTCAGGGTCTCGTAGTTATCTCCCGTAGGAAATATTTGCTTTTCCCCCAAACAGCAGTGGTGTTTACAAACTTTTCATCCTGACACTGAGGACTTTCCTATGAATCACTATCTCTGACCACCAGGACCAGCTCTAGGCACCAACAAAACAAGCACTTGCTTGGGGCGGCACATTTCCAGGGGCGGCATTCCGGCCATCCTCTTCCCAGGAGTTGAGGCTTTTGGATGTTGCAAAGAAAAGAGCACCGGCCCGTGTGCTTACTCGAGATTCACAGGGTTTACTGTACAATTGCCCGCTAGAAAAGAGAAGTTGGGCACATGGAAAGCTAGAAGGAGCTCAGGTGCTGGGAACAGAGCCCAGGGCTGGACCAGACAAACGTCTGCAGAATCTAGTTCTCTTTAAGATATTGCCATCCTTACTAATGGGACTGACTCCATTGGCTCCGGTGGAACAATTTGTGGGGTAAGGATTACTCAGGCTAGGAAGGGTTTGCAGGGCCACTCTCAAAATCCCAATGGAGCTGAAATCAAGAACCTCTCTGAGCGCAGACCTCACTGTTTCCAATCAGGTTTGCCTCTCTGGGCTCAAATCCATGTAGGGTTTAAACGGAAATCAGTACCATTTCCAAGCTAACCAGTTTGCATCAAACTCAGAAGCCCTCAGTCCTGAATTTCGGGGGTGTACAAGGGGCCAGCACATCCTGAAAGAGGCGAGCACATAGGGGATAGCACAAACGTGTCAGTCAATGCAGGGTCCCTTCACTGGGATGTCTTGTAACCGCAATGGTTTACAATGTAAGAACGTAGTAAGGCACCTGAGGGGAGAGATCAAACAGCTGGTTTATGGATCTCCAGAGTGAAGTTCAGCATGACAGCTAGATCCCACATGCATTGACCCTGTCCTCTAAGCGAATATGGCCTGGAAGTTGGCAAGGCTAACACAGAGTTCAGGATATTTCACACTTGTGTGTCCGGATGAAGAGAGAGATTCCAGACCGGGCGCTCCTAAGGAAACCTAGGGGGACCTGTCCGTACAAATAAGCAGTGTACATAGAGGGTCAGGCTGATGTAGCCAGCCCCATTTCTGCCCCACCATCACCGCTGGAGCCCAATTTCCCCAATCGCTCTGTAAGGCTGTCGCAGGCTGCCCTAGCCAAAGGCGCCTGATCTGACAGAGCAGTGTCAAAAGAAGACATGACTCTAAAGAAACAGGGACTGCGTCGGAGGGACAGGGCATAAGGACACTTTTCCAGGAGAGGCAATCTCCTCTCTCCCTGTGTGTCCGTATTTCTTCAGCATCCCGATGCTTCCACCCAGGTGGCTTTGGGAGAAGCAAAGACTCACATGAACGTAACTGTCAGACTCAAACACACTCCTACGAAAGGCGACACCAGGCCGCCATCCCAGGCTCATTCCATGCTACTCTGGCAATGGCAAAGAGAGTCAAGGCCAGGCTAACTCCCCCGGCGTGTTCTTTGCTTGTCTAAGAACCAAGCACTTTCCTGAGCTGCTGTCCCTGGTGCTGGCTTGCAACCATGGATCCACACGTGCTCCCACCTAAACACAGCCCCTCTGCCAAGCAGTGGCCCGGAGAGACAGGCAGGTGTAGCCCTTGTCATAGGAAAGACGCGAGGCAATTGGCAATTGGCTCTCTCCCTCTCCTGTGCGGGCACATCCAGATGAATACAAGATCTACCAGGGGCACGTGCTTTGCAGGGCTGTATGAAAAGGCGTGGGGATGGAGCCTCTTCTCCTCCCCTCCCCAGGCAGTCAATGGGAGTTTCGCCCCAGGAAGTGTTGGAGAGTGAGGACTCCACCATCCTATTTCCAGCCTTGCTCCTTCCCCGAGCTCATGACGGGTGGTGAGACCCCGCACAACACATGCCCTGGGAAAGCTCCCCCATGTCAGGGTGTAGCTGACAGTGGGGGGCCACAACAGATGTATAGATCCTGTTCAGACATTCTTATAAACTCCTGGGGAAGGAATCGACAACGGATTGGCGGGGATCCGGATCAGTTCAATACTAGGGCAGGGTCCTTGCCGACAATGTTCCTCCAGAGCTGGCACCTTTCTGCTCATGGAGGGGATCCAAGCTCAGGAATGGGCCTGTGGTTCCGCTCAGCGCATCAGCGTCCACTGGGCTGTTGCACTTCTCAGCCACGTTTTCATTGCAGGTGCTAGATCAGGGGAGAGAGAGAAAAATGACCCCGCTAATGCAGGGTTTTGTCCTCCCCTGTCCATCCAGCAGGGCAGAGTCTAGGGAAGGCAGGTTGTGTAGTTGGATGTGGTCTATGGGGGTTTTAAGAGTGGGTCACTTGGTCCTGCAAATAATCGCCCTGTTCACCATGTGGAAGAGCTCATTGGATGTCAAAGGAGAGAAAACTCAGTCTCGGTCTGGGGCAGTCTGCTGTTTATACCTGTTGGGACTCCCTCAGCCAGTCGTGCTCAGGAACCCAATCCGACAGAGTCATGCAGGGATCAACTGGGATCTGTGCTGACTTTGCTCTCATGAGAGCAGGATTGGGGCCTCGGGTGGCGGAGAGAGTCCTGGACCCGTGTCACTCTGCTAGGTGTACCTTTGGGGGAAGCTCCTCAGATGGTGGGAATGGTCAGAGCTGAAGTCAATGTCAATTCACACCAGCTGAGGATCGGCCACTGCTTTCCTTTGGTCTTTTTGCAGAGCGATCAGAGCCGCAAAAGGGGAAGGGGATACTCAAACCCAAGCGCCTTAAAGTGCAGCCCTGCTAGCAAAAGAGCATCCAGTAACTCGTGCGGATTATTGTCTAGCTGCGGTAAAACAACAAACAAAAAAACATCCCCAGCATTAAGTGTAATTCACAGCTGCTTGGATGCAAACCCCGGTAGTTTTGGGGAAGAGGAGAGAGAGATTTAGGAGCTGAACTGTCCAGGTGAGGTTTTTTTCATGTCTCTGGGACAGACTGAGTGGTGTCCCCAGACCCCGTTGTCCTAATCCCCCCTCCCCCCACTTCCCTTTTGATTTGTAGGATATTTTACAACCCTAGACATGTGAGGCATTCGCTACAGGAGCAGGTCACTGGAAGGATGGTGATGATGGGAAAGCGGGACTGGGGGGTCAGGGGACATTCCTTCCAATTAAGATGAAAGGAAAAGACACCAGGAGTCTTTTACTGAAAGGAGAGAGAAGTGGGGGAAAGAAACACTCGTGGTTTTTAGACTTTAAGGAGTGAAATTCTCTGATCTCGCTTCAAGTCTGGGTGGGCGTAGAGGAGCAGACTCATCCCTGCGGCGCCTCCTGCTGGTGACTTCCGGGAATTAGCTTGTTCCAGCTCCAGAGCGCCCTCTGCAGGCCGGTGGTCCGCCTGTCCTCTGGCCCCTGTGTCCCTCCCTGGACCCCGGTGCCCTTTTACCTGGGGTGCTGCCCCTGGCAGTAACCCCTCAGTCTTAGGGTCTCCCCTCCCCAGGGAACCCCCACCCTCTGTTCCCACCTCGCCTCAGTATAAGGCTACTGCCAGTCGTTGTCTAGCCCCATGCCCTGGGGCAGACTGCAGTATCAGCCATTCATCATAGGCAAGGTTGGGTTTGGACCTGCTGCCTTTGCCTACCCCTGGGCTGCCCTCTGCAACCCCTAGTACCTATTAGCCCAATGCTAGGCCGCAGCCTGGGGCTTTCCAGGCTAGAGCTCCCCAGCTCCTCTGCCTTTCCCCAGCCCTGCTTCACTCAGCTCTCCTATCGCTAGCTCCTGCAGCCAGGCCTATCTCCCTCTACAAACAAAGACAGACTGTCTGCTTGAGCTCCTGGCTCAAGCCTTTTTATACAGGCCAGTTGTGGCCTGACTGGGGCATGGCCCAGCTGCAGCCACTTCCCAATCAGCCCAGCTTAGCAGTTCCCAGCCACAACCTTTCCCCAGGGCTGTTTTAAGCCCTCCAGGGCAGGAGCGGGGTAACCACCCCGCTTCAGTGGGAAGTGAAGTTGGAGGGGCATGCGCTGAAAGAAGAGCAAATGCAAAAGAGATTCTCCTTTAATAATGCAAGTTGCCCCCAATAAACCAAGTAAGGAAAACAAGCCCCATCTTTCTTTTGAATCTGAGAGATGCCCTTGGAATGAGGTTAAAGAACCAGCATCAGCCATTACTGAGCAGAGTGAAAAACAATGCAAATCAGGTGATGTGCAAACGTGTAAAAGCCAAAAAAAGGGAGGAGGTGCTCAAAATTTTTTTTGCTTGGGGTGGCAAAAAACCTAGAGCCGGCCCTGCTGATCACATACCTGAGGATTCTCTCTTGCCACACCAATAAAGTAATATTGTCTGATGATTGATGATTGGCGATCCCTCAATTCGAGGATGATCTCTACCATGGAATTACATATGGGTCCTGAGATGACTCAGGAGTCCGATCCTGGAACCGCAAATCCACCCGCAGAAGATAAAGACATTTCGGGGCAGGCCAGCTGCCTGCTGGGAGAATGTTCTTTCTTTTTCCTTCCTTCTCTCTCTCTTTTCAGCTTTGAGGGCAAGGCGCTTCTCCTCAAAGCAGGCCACTGCCTGATGGAGGATATGGCCCCACTGGAGTCAGTCAGTGGCTTGCTCCTCCCAGTGTGTCTTTGTAGCATTTCCTCAGACCGCTGCGGGATCTCTGACCATAGGTGAGCTGAGAGTAGAGGACCTGTTTTGGGAGCCGAGAGTCTGGCATCTGCACACAATGTCCAGCCCAGTGAAGTTGGTGCATGAGGATCATTGCTTCAATGCTGGTGACATTGGCTGCAGTGAGGTTCTGGCATTAGTGCAGCGATCTTGCCACTTGACATGAAGAATCTTCCGAAGGCATCGTTAGTGATACCTCTCCATACTCTTGAGATGCTGTCTATAGGTCACCCAGGTTTCACATCCATAGAGGAGTGTAGGAACAACAATTGTCTTGTACACCTGGATCTTGGTTTTTTGTCTAGAATTGTTTTAAACCCCTTTGCTGCTACTGTTCTGGTTGACTCATCCATCTGCCAGCATTTCTAACATGTACCACTGCAACACCCAGGTACAGTATCTAGCTTATGAACTGCAGTGAAACCCATTCATATCTATGCAGTCTTTCAGACCATACTCAACACCATTGTATCTCTCCAGCTGGGACAGTCAATTCTCCACCCTACTCTCTGGTTTAGCCATAAGCTGATGACTTTGAGTGCACTATCAAGATTTCCTTCAGACCTAATTATAAAGTTTTCCACTCATATCTGATACATCATAGAATCGTAGGACTGGACGGGACCTCGAGAGGTCATTTAGTCCAGTTCCCTGTACTCATGGCAGGACTATTATATAGACCATCCCTGACAGGTGTTTGTTTAACCTGCTCTGAAAAATCTCCAATGATGGAGATTCCACAATCTCCCTAGACAATTTATTCCAGTGCTTAACTACCCTGACAGTTAGGAAGTTTTTCTTAATGTCCAACCTAAACTGTCCTTGCTGAAATTTAAGCCCTTTGCTTCTTGTCCTATCCTCAGAGGTTGACGAGAACAATTTTTCTCCCTCCTTGTAACAAATTATTATGTACTTGAAAACTGTTATCATTTCCCCTCTCAGTCTCCTCTTCTCCAGACTAAACAAATCCAAATTTTTCAATCTTCCCTCATAGGTCATGTTTTCTAGACCTTTAATCATTTTTGTTGCTCTTCTCTGGACTTTCTCCAATTTGTCCACATCTTTCCTGAAATGCAGGGCCCAGAGATGGACACAATACTCCAGTTGAGGCCTAATCAGCATGGAGTAGAGCGGAAGAATTACTTCTCGTGTCTTGCTTACAACAGGATACTGGGCTAGATGGGCCTTTGGTCTGACCCAGTATGGCCCCGCAAATATGTCTGTAATGAGGCTGAGTGGCCTCCCTCCCCACGGGAGAGCAAGGGACCATTACGCTCCCCATGGAGGGCAGAGCCTAGATTACCCCGCCCCCCTCACCGGAAATACCGGGGCGTGGCCGGAAGTCTAAAAGGCAGGCCCTGCAGCACAATTGGGGAAGAACCTGCAGAGGAGAAGGACGCTTCGTCTGTTCTGCAGTGTCCCAGAGGGGAACCTATGCTTGGCTGTTCCCGGTCCCCAGACACCAACAAGGACTGGCCTGGAGTGCCTGGAGCGTACCCCAAGGAACCGGAAGAGGCCTGGAGGCCACAGGTACCAAACCCCGGGGAGGCAGGAAGTAGCCCAGGGGCAGCCCCAGTGCAACCGGCTGTGGCTCAGTCAGCATGTTGCAGCTGGATCCCTGCCAATGCAGGGGCAGCCGATCCTTCCCCTGCCAGGGCCCTGGGCTGGGACACAGATGAGTAGAGTGGGCCCACATCCCTCTGCCACACCCTCCTGGGGTGGCCAACTCCCTACACTTCTCTGAGAAGCTCCTGCGCTGGAGATGGAGCCTCCCTTACCAGCCCCCTACCAGTAGACTGTTTGTTTGCTGGCTGCCTGAGCTCCGTCCAGGCTAAAGCCCGCCCTGAGACTATTTGTTGCTGGCTGCCTGAGCCTCCTCAAGCCCAGACCCAGCTCAGTTATAGACTCTGTTTAAGGGCTGGCAGCTTGAGCCGTCCAAGCTCAGGCTAAAGCCTGACTGTGACTGTTGGTCACCCAGCCCTATTGTGGGCTCTTGACTATCCTGAGGACTCTGGTCCTGGCCAGACAGGACCGAACTGTGTGGCCTCCCTCCCCAAGGGAGAGTGAGGGACCATTACAACATCCCAGAATGATGTTCGCTTTTTTTTGCAACAGTGTTACAACGTTGACTCATATTTAGCTTGTGATACACTGTGACCCCCAGATCCCTTTCTGCAGTACTCCTTCCTACACAGTCATTTCCCATTTTGTATGTGTGCAACTGATTGTTCCTGATTGTGGAGCACTTTGTATTTATCCTTATTGAAATTCATTCCATGTACTTCAGATCATTTCTCCAGTTTGTCCAGATCCCTGACTACTGTTAAAAACTCTAGCACTAGACCTGTGCACATCTCTTTTCTAGGCCTCTGCAGGGAAATTTGTCTTATATTATCTTAAAGTTATTCCTACTTAAAGAGTATTATGAAGAATAAAATGTACAATTCACGTTTACAAGTTACGTTTTCCAGAAGTGAGGAGACATCCCACAGGGCATCCTCCTCCTCCTGAAGTCTGGAAGAAGGAAACATCTAATTGCCTATTCATGAGCCAGCATCAGTTTTCCAGGGAATGTTGAATTTTGAAGGCGGGTACACAGAGAATAGTGATGATTATGAAAACAGTAGCTTCATTAATTCAGACTCCCGGAATAAACACGTACATAAGAAGTTAAATCTCAGTTTTTTATACGCTATCAGTGAAATGTCTCTCATTCTAGCTCTTTGAATTCCCCTCTTACCATAATTATATGTAGCTCATATATAAAATGCAGCCAATCAGCTGAAATATATACCTTGAAAATAATAGCATCATAGCCTTCATATAGTGGAGAAGTTACATTTTCCTTATAACTTGAACTGTTGCCTCTTGAGACCCTAGAGCATATTGTGTTAAAAATGGTCTCCAATTTCCTTCTGGTGTTCAAGTCTCAGGACCAATTTCAGTCCTGGTGTTCCAAAGTCAATAGGGTTGCACCTGCTGAGACCAGGACTGACCTTCACCCTCATTTTGTAGATCCAGTGTATTCCTTTTTTAAAATAGTGTATAGTCGTGCCACTTCCTGCAGGGAAGCTCATCAGTTCTTCTACAGTGATTGAGACTGAACGTAATTAGGGTTTCTGGAAAGTGAAGTTGAGAGTCAGTGACACTCTGAGTCAGTACTGCACTAATGTGCTAGAATTGTGCTTGGGGACAAAGTGTTGTTGGAAGGGTTTAGGGAGCCAGCTACATGAACTCCATCAGCCAAACCACTTGGGTTCAAGGAACAGCTTCCACTTAGGGGAGTTTTGATCTGAATACAATGTTGTGTTTCACTGAGATCGGCATGTATTGTGTTCCACTGTAGAACATGTATCTTTTTCTGTTTATTTAAGAATTCTATGCCCATCAATCTTGGGAGTCTTTCTCTCCCAGTGTCAGAGACCAGGATGTAGGCAGTCATGCCTGGTGCTCAGAGAAGGAGTCAGGCCTTGTTGTTAGAGCAGGAGTCAGTTGCCAGAAATAGAAGCCCAGGGTCAGAGCTGGAGTCATAGGCCAGATGCCAGAACCAAGAGGCAGAGCCAGGTTACCAGAAGCGAGGCAAGGCAGGGACAGGGGCTATCACAGCTCGGAGCAAACACTTTCATCAGCCATTGAACTACTGCCGCCGGACTTAAGAGCTGGTCTGCTGACTCTTCCTACCAATCAGCTGCACTCTTTAGGTTGCCCAGAGACTGGCAGTGCTCCAGGCCCTGATTTCTGACACCCAGGACTGTCCTGTCCTAACATCTTCCCTTGAGTCTCAAAAATGACCCCAGGCCTGAGTATAAACATTCATGTTTTCTCAGACGCACTTGTCTGAGGGCAGAACCATGTGAGATGTTCAGGTCATTTCCCCAGTTACACTTTCTCCAGCAATATGCATAGATCTTAATGTGTTCTTGCCAGTTTACAACGCCTTGAAATGGACTGTTAGCGGACAGTGTAAAACCTGTCTGTGCATTGCAGTTTATGTTTTTCTTATCCATTAAGAGCCTAAACTGTCATTACTGCATATATTAGCCCAGAGAGATATTTTAAAAGCCAGACAACAAAGTCTATTGAACAGATAATAAAATGGCTCATTTATCGTTGGTTCCTTTCCCAGTCATAGTTGGATCTGGGATTCCAGCTTCATGAAAAGGGATGGAACCCAAAGGGTGGAACTAGCACCGTTATTGCCAACAGCTATAGTTTTTTAAAGGTGACCTAAAAAGGGGAAGAAATTGAGTGTGTGCCCGTTTGCTCTCTTATTATCCATAATGAAGACTGAAAGGATTTACTTTGTCTTGTTATTTGCTGCTCATTTTTACCTTAGAAATAGCAGGAACACCATACTGGGTCTTCCCTCTTTTGCTGGAGGGTTCCCTTTGAGGACAGACCTTGGAATGTGAATCCTCTCAGCCCTTACCAAAAAAAGGAGGGATGCTTTTAACAAAAGAGTTTTTCTTGCAGCTGTTTCTGCAGGCACCGGAGAAAACAAAATCAAACACCAAAGAGTTTAAACAATCAGAATAAAAATCACTCCCCTCTGAATTGATCAGGTCTCTTTCCTTTCAGCCTTCGGTGTTTTGTGATGTCATGAACCCTCTAGTTCTCCAAGTGGAATTGTATATCTGGATTCACAATTGTTCTCAATTAGTCAATGTCTTCACTGCAGAGTTAACCTGGGCTCTTACCTGGGTTTTAGCCCAAACTCCCCTACCATCCACACACTAAACCCTTGAACCTGGGTTTGCTTGCCCAGCTGGGGTTATAGGTTAGCTCCTGGGTTTGGCTTAAAGCAGGTTCTAACCCATCCGTTTTGTAGCAAGCTTGCAGCTGAAGCCTGGGTTATGATGCTCAGGTTTTAAGGGTATGCCTACAGTGCAACTGGGATTATGCATCCGGGACCAGGTAAACAGACTTGCGCTAGGTTGGCTTGAGCTAGCACACTAAAAATAGCATTGTGGACCTTGCAGCACCAGCAGAGGTTTGAGCTAGCTAACTGAGCTCAGACCAAGGTGTCAGGCAGGCTTGGATTGGGGTGGCTAGCCTGAGGCACTGCCCATGTCACAGTGGCCACAGTGCTATTTTTAGAATGCTAGCTCATGGCGAGCTAGTGCCAGTCTGTCTACCTGAGCTGGGAGGTGCATTCCCAGCTGCAGCATAGCCATACCCTAATAGTCCAATGATGCCATCCCATAATTCCCCAAAGCTGTATTTTCTGTCCCTTTTTCCAATCACCTCCTGTGCCTGAAAAGCTACCTGCTGGTTTGTACATACCTGGTCATTTACCCTGTCATTCCATGCAGCCTGCTCCATTTCTGCACAACTCAGCCAAACAATGTGAGAAGATGCCATCCCAGTGTGCTGCTAGCTGGCCAGAGGATCATACCAGGGTTGTGGTTGCCCTCTGATGTGAGGGCAGGAAGGAGCATGATTTTGGGAGATCACCCAAAATCAGCACCTGTATAAGAGGTGGAGGAGGAGGGGATCAAGCAGATGGCTTTCCAATGTAGGGAGTGCATTGGCCAGATTAGTATCCAGACAGTTTTGCAGGCAGCTCCATCTTGCCTTCAGCCAACCAAGTACACATTCCACAACCGTCCTGCAACTGCTGAGTGTGCGATTAAAGCTTCTTCTGCCAGCTGCTCTGATATCAGGGGAAGACTTCAGGAGCCAGGGAAAATAGGGCATCCTAAAACAGTAGTGGGCACAGATGCCCCAATGGCAAATTATTTGCTGAAACTATTGTACCATGCATTGGATTTGAAAACAAGTTTTACTGTGTGGTTGCTGTTCTGTCCTTGACCTGGGTGTTAATAATCTGGTATGCTGTGGCCACTCATTTAGGTTTCTGGGTCTCTTCAAAAATCTTTCATGCCAGGCCTACTGGTTATGTTCTGACTACAAGTATTTTTGACACACATTCCCTCCTCTCCCCTCCCCCTCCCCCCAAAAAATCACAGTTTAGTAATTTGCTAAAATAAAACTACCTAGGTAGGGGAATTGACTTGACAGACAGTTGTTTCTGCTTTGTTAGTGATCTCTATATGGCTCACTCTGATTTTCAGAAATTCCAAGGATCACCTGCTGTCTGGACTCTTGAAATATAATGTCACCCTCATTTTGCTTCCCCTGTCTCGGAGGTGAAATGAGTTTTCATGATTCTGAAGCATTGTATTTAAAAAAAAAAAAGTTTACAGTTTTCAAAGGCCCTTTGTATATTTCAGCACAAACAGTATGTTACTGTCCAGTGTCTAGGTTACCAGATGTGACTGCTGTCAATGGAAAGCTTAGGGCTTGTCTACACTTGGAAATTTACGAAAAATAACTATTCCAGAATAGTTATTTCCGTAAATTTCCAAGTGTAGACAAGCCCGAGGCTTTCCTGTCACAACCAGCAATGAATCATTCATTGCTTTAGCAGAATGCTGCAACACTGTGTGCCGTGTCCAAATTCTTCTACAGCGGAAAGCTACCCAGTTCATAGTTGAAATATGAGCACTGCTGCAAATTAAGGGCCTGATCCTTTAAACACTAGCCCTTACTCACCTAAGTTGCCTCATTATAGTCAAGGGAACAACTCACAGATGTAAGTGCTACTAGTTATGACTAAAAGTTGCAAAATTGGACCCAATGCACTCCCTGCATGAGGAAGGGTTTATAGGCTCAGGTACTGAATTGCTGATGACTGACCACACATCAGTAAGCCAGTTTTAGTTTATCCAGTTCTGGGTAATCATCTTAGGTACTTGCGTGGCCCTTATCACTGTACTATTGGAGCACCTCCCACTCTAATGTATTTCTCATTGCCACACCCCTGGGAGGAAATACTGCTATCATCATCTCCATTTTACAGATGGTGAACTGAGGAACAAAGACTAAGTGACTGGCCCAAGATCACACAGGAAGTATGTGGCAGAACAGGAAAGGGAACCTCGCTATCCTGAGTACCAAGCTAGTGCCCTAACAGCTGGACAAATTCTCTCTATCTCCAAGTCTCACTTGTGCTTTGCACATTAGGTTTCAGATTCACCCCAATGGGCCCAGGGTCTCTGGGTCTGTTGGGGCAGCTGCTTTGAGGAGGCAAACAACATCCCAGGAGAGGAAATACGATGCTACCACTGCCACCTTTCCCAGGCTTACCACCAGGATGGGCAACTTTACATTCAGACTGGGGCTAAGCAGCCTTGAATCAATGCATTCCCTGGCCAGCACCAGGCACTGAGGGGCTGTGTAACCTGCCCCCAGTTGAGCAGGGGGCTCACACCACTGCACAGCCACTCTCTGCAGCCCTTCAACTCCCTGGAGACTGTAGCCTAGGTTACGTCAGCAGGCGAATTGAGCCCTGGGGCTTTATAGCTCATCAGAAATATTACTTGAGGGACAATGCCAGCAATTTCTAAAGAGGTGATAATCTTACAGCATTCATTCACAGCAAAGCTTTACAGGATGCGGCACAATGTAACATCAGCAGCGTTCTGTTACACATATTGGTGCCGCTCCATCCCTGCGCCTGAGTCATCACAGTGGCTTCATGACACACAAAGCACAGATTTGAGGATTTCTCTTGAAAAATCCATATTGATCCAGTATTGGCAGAGGTGGGGCTAAGAGCAGCAGTAGCCTCATTTCACTCAAGCTTCATTAAGTCTATACAAGCTTGCAGCCGTTCACCCAAATGTTTTCTGACACTTCTTAATCAGTGATGTATTCATCCTGGCCAAACGCAAACACCTTCCTCTGCAGGTGCAGAGGCAACCCAAGCAACAGAATTGATGTGGTTCCTCTGTGAAGGGAGAGAGGCTAGGTGTTGGGAGCTGGGCAGATGGTGTGAAGCCTCTGCATGGTGTGGAGGACAGGACTCAGGGATTTGATGCTGTACGGGCCAGGCAAGGGGCAGAGAGAGGCTTTTAGCTCAATTCAGAAAACATTAAGAAGAGAGAAACTGCCAGACCAAATCAGAGGCCACCTAATCCAGTATCCTTCCAGTGACAATGGCCAGATGCCTCAGAGGAAGGTTTAAAACCTCCATAATAGACAATTATACAATAACATGCCTCTGGAGGAAGTTTTTTCCTAACTCCAGGCAGTTAGTGGTTGGTTTATGTTCTAAAGCCTAAGGGTTTATATTTTTCCTTATAAATGTTTAGCATTGCTAACATAACTGCATTACTGCATGCAGTGTTGAAGAAGACCTGAAGAAGAGCTCTGTATCAGCACAAAAGCTTGTCTCTCTCATCCACTAACACTGGTCCACTAAAAGATATTACCTCACCCACCTTGTCTCTCCTATATTCTCATTAGTCATGTAAGTGTTTACTTTTTGTTTTAATGCTACTAAGCTCTTGGACTCAATGATATATTGTGGCAATGAGTTCCACGGGTCAGTTATTGCGGTGTAAAAAGAATGTCCATTCATCAGTTTTAGATTTGTTGCCTCTTAATTTCCTTAAGTGCCCCTAGTTCTTGTACCATAGCTTAAGAAAGGGCAAATAAGAGCTCCCATACGTCCTCCTCTAAACAATCACTTTTCTTTGTTTTCCCCTCTGTCCTGGCATCGCCATTCTAAACTAAATCACCCTAATCTTTTCAGCCTCTCTTTGTATGGGATGTTTTACGTGCCTCTTCCATTTGTACGGCCCTGCTTTGAATCTTTTCTACTTTTGCTATTTTGGTTTTCAGATAGACACAATATTCTATCTTCTATCCAGAGATGGACACAATATTCAAGGGCAGCACATACCATCCACTTATATAATGGGATCACTATTATCCAGTATCGCTTTCTGTTATACCACTCACCATCGTGCTTCCTTTTTTTTTTTTTTTAAATAATAATCTGTCCACAATGACACCTAGGTCTCCCCTTCCCCCTGGGTGATTACAATTAATTTGTTTCTTCTCTTGTGCATCACTTTGTACTTTTCGACAAATTTCATTTGCCATCTTATTTGCAATCAAAGGTGTGAGTGCAGCAGGCAAAGACCTACCCAAGCTAGCTTTGCTCTAACTAGCTGGAATAAGACTAGCAGAGAAGCTGTGGCGGCACAGGTTAGCTGCTTGAGCACATACCCAGAATCCCAGCAGGGGTCGTGCTGCCCATTCGGCTGCCCAGGCTGCTCTGGCTTCACTGCTACCTTTATTGGAGCTAGCTAGATCAAAGCTAACTCGTGTATGTCTACAAGTGCTGCAGTCACACCTCTGATTGCAGTGTAGATATTTCTGTTTGGTAAGACCTATCTGAAGTTCCTTGTAATTCTCTCTAGTTTTGACAAATCTATATAATTTTATTTTAAAATCTAGTATTTATATCATTATCTTACATCTCTTTTCCTCTGCCCTATGATATACCAGCACACGACCAGGCCTGGATCCAATGGAGAGCTTAAAACAAAGATGAAATCCAGAGACAGACTTGCAATTCAAGACCATGAGTCACTTTTGAATGGTCTTCTAGACTTCCTACTTTTGTATACAGTAGGAGATGTTGTTTCGATTTCCATCTAGTGATGTTTGTATGACCATGCTGTTCCTCCTCGAGCCCAACAACTGTTTTTCTTTCACATGATTTAAAATTTAGTGTTCAGAATCTATGTTCGAAAGCCCTTTCTGCTCTTACTTGTTTATTATACTATACTATATTATTATACAGAGATGGGCTGAACACTTCAGTAGTCTACTCAATAGACCATCCACAGTCAATCGGCATGTCCTTGATCATTTACCCGAGAAGCCCATCAAAGATTATCTTGACGTCCCTCCACCAGTTGAGGAAGTTATGAAAACCATCAAACACCTGAACTCTGGCAAAGCCTCCAGAAAGGATGGTATTCCGGAAGAACTGTATAAAGTAGCAAGCCCCAAGGCATCAAGGTGTTTCAGGACATCTTGAGTAGCATTTGGGAGGAAGAAGAAATGCCACAAGACTTCAAAGATGCTAGTATTGTATCAGTGTTCAAAAACAAAGGCAGCGAAGCTGACTGCGGAAACTAGAGACATTGCTCTCTTCTGTACAGCAGGGAAAATACTAGCTCGCATTCTATTGAACAGACTCATTGTGAACATATCTGAGGAGAATCTGCCAGAAGCGCAGTGTGGTTTCAGACCAAGTTGTAGAACTATGGACATGATCTTTGTCATAAGGCAGGTCCAGGAAAAATGTTTAGAGCAGAACATGTACCTGTATGCAGTTTTCATTGATTTGACCAAAGCTTTGGATAGGGTCAACAGAAAGGATCTATGGGCTATTCTGCATAAATTGGGCTGCCCAAGAAGGTTCATACAAATCATCTGTCTATTCCATGACCACATGACAGTACAAGTGCTCACCAGTGGTGACTTTTCTGACATGTTTGAAATCTCGAATGGAGTGAAGCAAGGCTGCATACTTGCTCCAGTGCTGTTCAACTTGTTCGTTGCCTGTGTCCTCAGCCATGCCACAAGGGACTTGGATCAGGGGATATACATCCGTTACTAACTCGATGGCTCCCTCTTTGATCTTCAAAGACTTAATGCTAAGACCAAGATGCTGGAGAGAATTCTGGTCGAGGCACTTTTTGTAGATGACTGTGCCTTGATGGCCCATGGACAACCTTCAGGTCATCGTTGATGGATTTTCTGAAGCATCCCAGCTCTTTGGCCTCACTCTCATTCTCGGGAAGACAGAGGTCTTGTTCCAAGCAGTACCTCATTCCAATGCCCCCGCACCAGCCATCTTCATCCAAGGCACACAGCTGAAAAATGTGGATCAATTCAAGTATTTGGGCAGCATCATCTCAAGTGACAGTTTCCTTGATAAGGTAATCTCCTCCAGAATTAGTAAAGTCAGCCAGGCCCTTGGCCAACTCCAAACAAAAGTCCTTAACCAACACAACATTCGTCTCTACACCAAATTGAAGATCTACGGTGCAGTGGTTCTAACATCTCTCCTTTATGGATCTGAGACGTGGACTCTTTATAGACGTCAAATTAAACAGCTTGAGCAATTTCACATGCGCTCCCTCTGCTCAATAATGAGCATTCGCTGGCAGGACAGAGTGACTAATATTAAGGTCCTTGAGAGAGCAAACACAACCAATATTGAGGAAATGTTACTGAGAACACAACTTAGGTGGACCAGGCATGTCATCAGAATGGAAGACCACTGTCTCCCAAAACAGATCTTGTATAGGGAGCTGAGTCAGGGCAAAAAAAAGCAGGGTTGTCCATATAAGCGACTCAAAGGTAATCTGAAGAGCAATCTTCAATGGACTGGCATCAGTCCCAAAGAACTTGAGCAAATGGCTCAGAACAGGACTCACTGGTGGTCTCTGACAAGATCAGCATGTAACAGGTTTGAGCAGGATCGACAAATTCATCTCCAGGCTGCATGTGAAAGGCACCACAGAGCTGCATCATCAAACATCATAAATGCAGACTTCCCAGGCCCTCAGTGCGGCAGACTCTGTGCATCAGGGTTTGGACTTTGGACTATGCATACCCATAGATGAGAACTGTGAAAATAATGTCAGCAGCACAGCGATGGACTACCAACACATAACATTTACTACAAATCATTGCTTATCTTTTACATGGGCTTCTGGTCTAGTGCTGCCTGTTTTAGGACATATGTTTAGGAAGAACATATGTTGCCCTAAAGAACACTGAAGGATCACAAAATGATCATTTATTAAGAGGCTCTCCCAGCTCTTTTCAACTGAGTGGCCCTGGTCAGGGCCAGCTCCAGGCACCAGCCGACCAAGCACGTGCTTGGGGCAACACCTTAGAAGGGGCGGCCAATGTTGGGGTGGCGGGGGGCGCTCGCGGTGGGGTTTTTTTGTTCGGCGCGGCAGTGCTCGAGGGTTTTTTTTTGTTTGTTTTGGCCGGACAGCACGGGGGATGTTTGGGCGGGGTGGGGCGGCGCTTGGGGGAGGCGGGGGTTCGGGCAGTCTGGCGTGGCGCTCGGGGGTTTGGGCGGCCCGGTGCGGCGCTCCAGGGGTTTGGCCGGCCCGGCCCGGCCCGGCCCGGCCCGGCGCATGGAGGGGCGGGGGTGTGGCCAGCCCGGCATGGCACTCCGGGGGTTTGGGCGGCCCGGCAAGGTGCTCGGGGGGGTGGGGATTTTGGCGGCCTGGCGCGGCATTCGGGGGGGGGGGTTGGCGGCGCAGCACTGGGGGGGGGGTTGTTACGGCGGGGCGGCGCTCTTCTTTTTTGCCTGGGGCAGCAAATAGTTAGAGCCAGCCCTGGCCCTGGTTTTTCATCAAGGCTGTTCCTGTAGCTTCTCTGATAATGCAGTGCAGCAGATGTACTGTGATTATGGTCTAGTCTGCGTCACTCTGACACACATCTTTGCCACTCTCTAGAAAGAAGAACCATAGTCTTGGAGGATTATAAGTAAAACTTGAGCACAGTTAATACTGTTGAAAGAAATTTGGGGTAGGAAAGATGGGTAGAGGTAGAATTGCAGGTGGAGTGAGGTGCAGGGAAGGGGAAATGGTGGCCTTAAATAAATGAACAAAAGCCCTGCAACCTCACTTTACTTCTAAGGTGTGAGATCTCCCTTGGCATGTGCCCTTTCTTGAGACGATGCAGGGTGAGAAAGAACATACTTAAAGGGCTGGAGTCCTTGGACCCCAAAATAAATAAAATCTTTGCATCCTTCCTTAATCTCAGGTTGTTTTATTGAAAACTCAGATTCACAAAGAAGAAAATCCTATTAAGCTACCCGTACACCATAGCAGTAAAGTTTGTTTTAAAAAATCTCCCTCTCCTACGCAGTCCCAAATCATGTAGGAGGCTTTTATTAGATTTCAATTAGATAGCTTTCTTTTGTCACATAGCCCGGGAGCACGAGGCACCGGCGAGGGAGAGGGAAGGTGGGGAGTACTGACTCAGGAAATCAAATGAAAAGCCAAGCGAAACAAAATATTTATAGAGGTCAGTTTTTATTCTGGAATCAGTTGAAGATAAATTTCTGCAAGGTAGAAGGTCTCTCTTTCGTCCAGCAATCCTGCCTACAGACCTGCGGTATGTGAAAGGCCAGAAAACAAAAGTGCAGTATATCTATAATACATTACTGGAGTTTAATCACTATATCAATTTACCATAACATATCTACAAGGACCAGAGCTATGAGAACTATCATGTCACTACACCAACATGTATTTACAGAACTAAGGCCAATTATTGCTGCTGCTGCTGCATTGAGGCTATTAGGAGTCCCTGCTTGACGATCAATATTACTGTTTGTTTTCTGGAAGACTCCATTTTTTAAGCCTATAGGGATAGATTTTGCTCTGCTACACTAATATAAATACAGAGCAACTCGATTACTTCTGTGGACTTACTCCAGATTTATACCAGTGTAACTGAGAGCAGAACTTGCCCTGTTATTTTCAGTATAAGACATCATGTTTTCTTCCTCTTTCCTCACTGAACTACTATAAACACCATAAATTATATCCCCCACAATCTTATACAATATATCAGAAGTGAGCCTTTTAATTTAGGGATGGTCTCAGTTAATTTGTTACTTGTTTCCTCATTAATTGTTTATTACTCTTGTCTGCGAGCACAAATAGCAGCATATGGATTCCTTACAGACATCATCTCACATAAAGATTAGTTAAGGCACTGTGATAATGTTGCCTGGGCTGCACTCCAGTCGTATTTAGATATTTTGCATAGCGTTCTCATTTCCTTATGGATTCAGGCACAGGCGAGTTGGAAAACAAGTCCCGAAGGAACCTACTCAAATGTATCTCATCATGTATGAGGAATTGCAGCGAATAAGATGATGTAATATTGATTGTCCGTTAATAAGGAGGATGGGAATGTCAGCCAAAGGGATTAAGCTCATGAATAGCAGATGATGAGGAAATAATGAGAGAATTGGTGTAGTAAATGAAGACATAAATGCATGTAATACAAAGCAAGCAGCATTTACTCTGACCCCCAAAACTTGCTCTCATATTAGTGTACAGTTTTAGTAGTATAATAATCATTAAGTTTGTAATCTCCATTACAAGAAACATAAAGATTCCTCTCACTTGTACAATACTGTGCATTCCTGTTCGGTGTTAATAAAATTGGTTCCACCAATAGTTATGATTCCTTGGTTTAATCATCTTTGAGTATATTATCTTTCAAATCATGCAGTTGCAGGCAGAACAGCGAGCCAGTCATCTTCATTTTAACAGGTTGTTTTTTTCCAGCGCCTCAATACAATCCTTTTTAGTGTACATAAGTGCTGTCATCATGGCCCATTTAAGCAGATGAGGAGAGAGGTTCAACATCTGAGCACAGATGTGCCAGTGGCTGCTTTGGTATTTTTCTCTCTTTGATAAATACTGCTACTCCTTTATAGTGGAGGACTACTTAGGAGCAAATCCATAACATGTGAATGTATCAAGAGTCTTTCCAGACCAACACATCCACAGCATACTTTGTTTCCTTAGTTATATATCTTATGCATTCAGGTAGATGGGGCAAGGGTCTGATACAGCAAATGCCACATTTTAATATATCTAAGTACTTGCTTGGATTTTAGAGGAGAAAGAAGTGTGTGTCTACACTCTGGAACACAGCTACAGGAGAACTTCTGACCTTGTTTCTTCTCCACCCCTCACTATTAAATCAGCAGGGTTCCTATTGTTACTGAGAAAATGGCGCAGTAAGGAATGGCTTGAGGCATAAATGATTAGCTTCACTAAATCACACACACACACAATTCCATAAGTGCATCCTTATTTATCTAGCTATGAGTGTGGGGGGAAGGGTGTCTTACCTTGTCCCCTGTCTGAATGGACCCAGGTCTCTGTTTTTCCCACTTTCAGCAATTAGTTTAGCTCTCCAGCCAAACTTCAAAGTCCTCCCCTGAGATAACGAAGTCCCAAACAAGAGTCCAAATGGAATGTGAAGTTCCTTTGCTGGGTCAGAGCTCTCTCAAGAGCCTGTTTATCTTTGCCTTTTCACCCAGTCTCTGCCTCTGGTTGAAGTCTTTCCCCTTGACTGCAGGGGTAGAACCGTATCGTCTCTAGCAGGGCTCAAACTTGGCTATGTTGTAGCAGGTGAGGGACCCTGCACCTCTATTTAATTTATTTATTTAGGCTGCTGCCTTGTTCTCCAGAATCTGAAATTCTGGCCCTTATGGTTGTGGAGAAAACTAAGTATAAGCCGCTACAGCAATGCCTGCCTGTATCTGCAGAAAGCCTGAAACAAGAGCAGAGCGGTATAAATTTCCCCAGCCATTTCAGTAAGGCATTAGCTAACATGCTCAATGATAGTATCTTTAAAAATTGACATCATTAAAATCTCGTCACTGGTATAAAAGCACAGAAGCAAGGATAGAAAAGACCAGAGATATGTACAATCTGCGGTGAGTGGTGTCTCAGTTTGGTGCCGTGAGTGGCTGGAGTTTGGCATCACCTTTTCCCCTTTTCATTCCAACCCATGCAGCCTAAACGTCAGAGGCAAAGAATGGACCCATGTGGTGCACAAAGAGGAAACCAATTCCATAGAGCCCCAAGACCCCCAATCAGCAAGCACTCCTAAACAGTATGGAACAGGCCTGGCCAGTGGTGGGCATATTGCTAAGCAGTTTCCCCTCTGGCTCTAATGGCAGCTGCTCCTCCATCTCATGGAGGGTCTCTGTAAACTCATGCAGCCATCACTGCCTCGGTAATTTGATGTAATACACTTAGATTTCTGTAAGGCATTTGACTTGGTACCATATAATATTTTGATTAATGAACTAGAACAATACAAAATTAACATGGCACACATCAAATGGGTTAAAAACTGGATAAATGACAGGTCTCAAAATGGCATTGTAACTGATCATCATCAAGTGGGTGTGTTTCACAAGGATGGGTTCTTGGCCCTGTGCTATTTAACAGTTTTATCAATGACCTGGAAGAAAACATAATATCATCACTGACAAAGTTTACAGAGGAGACAAACATTGGAGGATTGATAAATAATGAAGAGGACAGGTCGCTGATAGAGAGCAATCTAGATCACTTTGTAAGCTGGATGCAAGCAAACAATATGCCTTTTAATCCAGTCACATGTAAAGTTATGCATCTAGGAACAAAGAATGTCAGTCATACCTACATGATGGGGGACTCTACATGGGAAGAAGTGACTTGGGAGTCATGGTGGACAATCAGCTGAATATGAGCTCCCAGTGCAATGCTGTGGCCAAAAGCGGTAATGCAATGCTTGGATACACAAACAGGGGACTATTGAGTAGGAGTATTTGGCACTGGCGTGACCACTGCTGGAACACTGTGTCCAGTTCTGGTGTCCACAATTCAAGTAGGATGTCAAGGATGTTAATATACTGGAGAGGGTCCAGAGAAGAGCCACATTGGAAAACATGCCTTATAGTGATAGCCTCAGGGAGCTCAGTCATTTTAGTTTTAACAAAGGTTAAGGGTGACTTGATCACAATCTGTCCTACACAGGGGACAGAAATAGGATAACAGAGGGCTCTTCAATCTGGCAGACAAAGGTATAAAAAGAGCCAACAACTCGAAGGTGAAACTAGAGAAAGTCAGACAGGAAATAAGACTCTAAATGTTCTAGTTCAAACAGGAATTATTTCAGTGAAGTCCTGAAGTTATACAGGAGAGCAGAGTAGATGATTACAGTGGTCCCTTCTGGCCTTATAATACATGAACCTACGGATTAGCCTTGTTTATAACCATGGGGATTAGAAACAATTATTTGCAAAGAAAGCATAGATTCTGATAGCATCAAAAGATGCTGGAAGCAGGAGCCCTAGGCACATGCTTATTGTGCCTATGCCTTAATCTAGCCTGGGCAAGAGTGTATCTGAACCAGGGGCACTGGAACAGGAGGAGCCAGAGGGTCAGGGCCCCACCACTTTTAAAAGTGGGAGGGCTATGCTCTCACAATTTTTACCGGCTATAAGGATGAGCAATGGGGGGGGCACCTCAGGAAAGGATTGGCATGGGGGCAGGGCCGGCTCCAGGCACCAGCTTAGCAAGCAGGTGCTTGGGGCGGCCAATGGAAAGGGGCAGCATGTCCGGCTCTTCGGTGGCGGGTCCCTCAGTCCGTCTCAGAGGTAAGGACCTGCTGCCGAAGAAACAATGAAGCGGCGGCGGTAGAGCTGCCGCCGAAGTGCCACCGATCGCAGCTTTCCTCTTCCCCCCCCCCCCCCCCCCCGCTGCTTGGGGCGGCAAAAAAGCTGGAGCCAGCCCTGCATGGGGGCAGGGCCTCAGGGGAAGGGGCAGGACCTTGGGGGAAGGGGCAGCACAAGGGTGGGGCCTCAGGGGGAAGGGGCAGTGTGGGGAGTAGGGGCCACAATTCGGGCACTGGTGGACCCTCCCCTACTGTTAGGAAGCTTCCATTATCCATGATCTGAACTTAACTAACATGGAGTCAAGCTTAAGTTGCTCAGCAGACCCCACATTATTGTACTGTGAACCTCTGCAAAATCTGCTGTGAGTGGCTAGTCTCTTCCAGTCTCTTTCTGTCTCTACAGTGAACAGAAGGGCGGATTTTTTATGTCCCTTCCCCAGCCTGTGATGCTTCTAGATTGCAGTTCCCATCTCCCACTGGTAGCTACAACCACCAGAATGGCTGTCCTTAAAGGGCTGAGACAGTAACAGAAGTGCTGGGCTTGGGTCTGGCCTTCATATAGACAAGAGGTATATTTTCCTTCTGCATTTCCAGATGTTTTAACTTTATAATACAAGGAAGTGGGAGACCTGATTAAATTAGCAGTAGGAAAATTTAGAACAAATAAAAGGAAATAATTCTGCACATAGCATGCATTTAGCCTGGAATAAACTGCTGCAAGAGGTCATTAGAACCAGTACTGAAGGTGGACGGAAAGGACTGGATAAATTTGTAACCAAAATGATGTTGATATTGTGTATAAGTACATCTGATGCTTCTCAATATAAGGTAATTAGCATAGCTATCAAAAATAAACTCTCCCACTTGTACAGTATTATAATGCAATTTGCTAGGTCCATTTGATTGTGCGAGTGTTTGTTTGTTTGTTTGTTTTGTTATGCATTTCCTCATTACCTTTGAAGATTGGGTATTGCCCAGTGCTGGAAGCCAGATATAGGCACTTAATGGACCTGCTCACATTTCAAACAGCAGCAAAATAGATTTTATTGTATATTTGTCATTTCAATAGACAGAAATTCTATCAGCTTGTTGGAACTGAACTGTTGTGATAGAGCAAAATTCACTCATCACAAAACAGACTATTCAAGAAAATGCCAAAAACTCTTAAAACCCCTCTCAGCTAAGCAGCCATCAGGAAAATTGTAGTTGTATTAATTTGTTTCTTTCTGACTGGCTGCAGTGATTTCCAAATGTGTGCAAACGATTGCACCACAGGTACCATTTTTTATTCCCTCTGTGAGAGGCGGCCATTTTAAAAAGCTTCAGGAATTTCAAAAAGCCATTATTATTTTGATCATTGTGTATACTGCGAGAAGCTCTCTGAAACCAAAACAAAGCCATTACAGTTAAAGTGGCAGCAGCTAAGTCAACTGCATGGTTGTTTTTCATTCCCTCTGTGAAATAAGAGAATCCAAGCAATTTTAGAACCTTTAGAAACTCAATGTTATTTTTTTAAGGTTATCTGAAAGCAAAACAAGTTTTTAAAGCAGCCACAATGTCCTTAACAGCCTTGGGCCACCTCAGATCTGTGCACAGAGGAGAACATCACACCCTGATCTTCTCCCATAGGGTTGCAGGTGGATCAGCCACCTCGACAGCACTATTTCTTGCTCCAATCCTATAGCAGTCACCCATGGGTTTGGGGTCCACATGGCCGGAAGGGATGAAGAATGAGTGAGTTGGGGGAGGAGTGGGAAATCTGCAGTCAGGAATAGGAGTGGCATGGGGTGGAGATGCACATTTTCCCTTTTCAGCCCCAGGGATCTGTTCTGTGGACCCCTTTCCTTGAGGTTTCTGAAGGCAATTGCAGCCAGGAAGAGTGTCTGATACAACTGGGACTTGAGGTTGGATTTGAACTGGTGACTTAAGCTATACAAGGCAAAAATTCTGAACCAAGGTTTTAACTGAACTATAAGCTGGTATTCCACCAATGCATACCACACAGACAATGAACAAAAACATGACTGAGGAATGCAGATACAGCTCTGAGGATAGACTGCATTGGTACTTCTCTATGGTGCACGTTTCTCATTTTTAGGGTATTTTTGTGATTATCTTTACCTAAGGACCACAAATGGAGAAAGATATAGAGAGAATAGTTAGCAGCTGACAAACTTGGGGGGGGGGATTCCCCAGGTGACATAGAACCAGCATGACAGCTACATGGAATTCCCTTAAAGCCCCCACTGCATAGGGAAGGGAAACTGGCCAAACTCCTCTGCGCTACAGCTATTCTTGGCTGCAAGAAGAAACCTTTGAGGAGACAGGCAGCCTGAGGCTGACCTGGTTCCTAGCCATCCCTTTAATGGAGGAGGCACAAAGGTGATGTAAAGCCCCTTCCCCTCACCACCGCTGTCTCTCTCACACACCACGACCAGGTGCTATGCCAAATGGACCTCAGGTGCACAATGAACCAGGACCATGGGTTTAATAGACAATGGGGGTGCATACCTCCCATGGTCAGAGCCTGGAATTTTTAATTTTCTGGGCATGATGCAAAGCCCATCTCTTAAACTAGCAGAGGAGCTGAGTTGATATGGATACAGGGTGTTTGACTTGGAGTTATTATTAATTAGTATGAGGTGTCAAGCTTGCATTAATGTTTGAGTACTGGCAATGTGATAGGTTTATTAACTATCTTAATTTTTGTAGTGAATATTGTCAGTTTAATGACTGTGCCTAGGATAAAAGATTGGCTACTATCTAAGTGAATAAACAGCTACTAAATCTTCATAGCTCTTGTAAAACAAGGTCAAAGCAATACGTGTGTATGTGAGAGAGGCAATTACTTTCACATATGAAAGATGAATAACCCAAGCCCGCATTACTTGCACACCGAAGACTGCCATTTGACTTGCCCATAACTGATGAACTCATTTGACATAAGTGAAGTTTTTCTATGTCATCTCTGTCTGCGAATGTCCTACGAGCCCATCATGGTAGTATCCAGGGACCTATTATTATTTTACAGTAGCACTCAAAGCCCTCAGTCAGGACTGGAGCCCTTTACTTTAGGTTCTGTACAAACCAGTGCTTAAAGTCCTGAAACACAAAGTGTCAGAACAGACGATTTTGCCATGGAGGCGCTGGCCATGCATGCCGCAAGGGAGAGAATGAAACCAATAACCAATAATCATTCGTTTACTTTACAATTATTAAAAGTACCAGAACTCCATTCTGGCTCCCCCCAAAAGTGCCAGAACAGCACAACTCAAGCACTGGTACAAACATACAAAAGGAAACAGTTCCTGCCCTGAGGACCTTGCAATCTACAAAGACAAAAGGAGTGGAGTGCGGTCAAATTATATTCAGTTTTATATACACATCAGAGGCCTGATCCAAAGCCCACTGAAGTAAATGGGAAACTTTCTGTCATCTTCACAGGGCTCTAGAGAAAGTCCCAAATACATTTAATATGCTTGTTTTCTTTAAATAATTAATAACACCATCTGAGCTACAATTGATTGGCCCTCAACATGTCCGTCCTGGTATCCAGATACAAGATTAGCTGGGCAATCATTGGGTCATATTGTCTTTGCAAAAAGACTTATTTCTGAGTGTCTGTCCTTGGATATCAGTCGTGGGGTAAAAACTAAGAAATGTTGCCAAGGAAACATTGTCAGGCCTGCGGGCAGCCTTATTTAATTAGTATGTTTACACATGAGCAACAATTTATGATTTTAAATTACAGAAACGATAAAATATGCACAAAATGGTTTGACAATCCTACCTGGCAAGAGCACACCCTGTTGAAGCCAGCACCCATCTTATAGCATTCTATCTGATAAATCAAATAGCTTCAGTAAACTCATGTACAGTAAAAGCTTTGTTATCTAGCATATTGGGGGAATGGGGAGTGCCAGTTAGTCAAAAATTCCATTTAACTAAGAGTTATATGGAGGGAGGGAGTTTGTGTGTATGAGGGGGCTCAGGGCAGAGGGTTGGGGCACGGGAGGGGAGGCAGGGTGATGGCTCTGGGAGGGATTTTGGGTGCAGGAGGGGGTTTAGGGGAGAGAGTTGGGATGCAGGAGGGGTTTCGGGATGCCGAATCTGGGTGGAGCTCACCTCCAGGGCTCCATGCAAGCAGTGACATGTCCCTGGCTGCTCCTAGGTGGAGGTGTGGCCAGGTAGCTCTGCATGCTGCCTCCGCCCACAAGCACCACCCCCGCAGCTCCCATTGACCATAGTTCCTGGCCAATAGAAGCTGTGGAGCCAGCGCTCGGGGTGGGCCAGAGTGGGGTGGGAGCAGTGCATGGATCCCCCATAGCCATTCCTCCACCTAGGAACAGCAGGGATATGTCGCCATTTCCAGGGAGCCACGTGGAGCCAGGTAGGGAGCCTGCCGGCCCCTCACCAATGGGACTTTTAATGGATATTAGAAATGCCAGTTTCTAGAGCTTTCCATTTGGTAAAGTGCCGGATAACACAGCTTTTACTGTATCATGTTTGTATTCAGAAGCTGAGTTTTTGCACTATAAAAAAAAGCTAAACAAAGTTGGCATTAATCAAGAAGCCAACCAGGTAAATATTACAAATATTTATTGTCCAAAGCAAAAAGCGTAAAAGGCTGTAATGTTTCACATTTTTATTCAGCTGTGAAGCATGAATTATAACACTATGGATGCAGGAAAGACAGATCTGACTCTGATTGGTTAGTTGCATGTTTTAAATTGTGAGAGTGAATTTCATGCTCTTGAAAATGAGGGACTAATGCATTGATTTCAATCAGACCACATGCAGGCAGTGCTGTACCAGCTTCCATCACTCATCGCTTAGAGTGCCCCTCTGTATTGATCCGCCACGCCACTGCTATTCCACTCCTGGTTTTCTCTTACACCTCCTGTGAGGTGCATAGTGCCTACAGCTTGCATTGATTTTAGCCGAGTTGAGAGCACTCAGATCCTTGCAGGGGGTATTCACCTCCTGTCAAAATGTGGCCCTTTATATAGGAGACTGTCAAGCTGTCCTACGTGGTCTTATGATGTGCACAAATAGGGACTCTGAGGGGACCACAAACCTCATTTTTACATCACCAGAGCTGGGAAGTAAGGCCGGGTCTTCAAAGGTGTAAAGCTAATGTTGCATATAGGCATAGAGATATAAGCAAACACCTACATTCATTGGCCTGCATCATCCCCCCGAGATCCACACACAGAGGGAACCCTCAACATGCAGAAGCGGGGTTCAGTTGCTTCTGTGGCATTGCTCCACCAGTTCCCTACCAGGGATTCATCACTGGGTCCACCCAGGAGGAGGACATGGAGTCTTGTTGAGCCAGTGTGGACACACTGTGCGGGTCTGTATTCTTTTTCCCACATAGCACGCCCTCTAAGGACCCCTTTGGGGCAGCTGTGGCCAGGAGTCCCCAGCACTGCGGCTCCTGTGAAGCCACACTGCTGCGTGTGGCAGGGAGCTGATCAGAGCCGGTAAGGAGCCACAGGGCCTGTGTATGGATCTTCCTGGGCTCCAGAGGAGCTGGTGGGGGTCTGCAAGGTTTGGGGCCTGTCATTTCCATTCATAGTACATTTGTTCTATAAAGAGCAAAAGACACAACAAAGGCATAGCAAATTCCACCGCTGCCCCCGCCTAAGTGGGGGGATCTACACAAGCAGACCCTCATGGAGATTTTTCTCCCCTAGAACTTCCTACTGTGGGTTTTACTGCAGAAAATGATGATCTGGTCCATTATGCTTATGCTCTAGGATGTATTATTGACACTGTAATAACTGACCAAGTGCTCAGCTCAGTGCATGAGACATAAATAAAGACACAGGCCTGGTCCTGGGGAATCTCCCAATCTAAGGACTCCCAGCGGAGTTAATAGGCACAGAAGCAGGCCCGGTAAGACTGAAAAGCATCAAAGCCATACACTGACAAAATAGGACTTTGGGGCCAAATCCCATGAGGCTGAGTGCTCTCAATTCCTACTGCCTAGAGGGCACTCGGCCTCCTGGAGGATCAGAGCCCAAAGCATAATTTAAAAAAAATGTAATATACAAGTACATCCATAAAATGAATTTGTTCTTTTTGGCACCTTGCTCATTCAGGTGCTTCCAAGCATTCTCTTCCCTTTAAGAAAAGGGCAGAACAGAAGCAATCATTATTGCAAGAAATAAAATGATTTAAATTGATTAATGCATTCAGGCACCAACACCAGCTTGCAAATATATATATATGGATTTATCAGCACCTACTCGCATAGAGCAGGGGCAGGAACTGCAAGCAGCTCTAGTCAGTAAGTATAATATTCTCTGATTTATGTCATTATTTCTGCTTAGTTTTTCAGTTCATATTTCAGGACACAATGTCCTGAACTACATGACCTCATGTGGATAATAAAACTGGGGGAAACAGTCTATTATTCTGGGAGGGATCAAGGAAAAAGCAATGGATGATTATCTTTTCTTCTCCTGTTGTCTCTGGAGATCATACTGCAAGACCATCTTAGCAGCCAAACCTAGGTTTGAGGAAAGAAATCAATCAGAGCTGATATTCAACCAAGACCAGCTCTCGGTACTGGGAGATTCCCTTCAAAATCCACCTCTAGCAGGATTCTCAGTCTATTGTCATGCTTGACCCCATGAATATATAGCTATGCGAATGTTAGTCTGTGTTTTCATTGCACTGCACTATTACCTTTCCAGGAGTCTGCTAGAGGCAGCTGCTGTTCTGTGTTTAGTTCATATGCAGCAACTTACAGAGAAGACATATATTTTCCTCTCACTTGGGCCTTACAGTCCTGTAGATGCTTATGCATGTGCTTAACTTTAAGGATCTGACAAGTCCCATTAACTTCAGTGGGATTAGTCACATCCTTAAAGTTCAACATGTGCATATGTGTTTGTAGTTTCAGGACCTTGGAGACTTTTACTTTTGTTCTTTCTTGTTTTGCTGCTTCCCCTTCATTTGCACCTAACCAGGAGCTTCATAGTTTTGCTCCAGATGAAGTGACTTTCCCAACATCACACAGAAAGTGGGTATCAGATCCTGCAATTGAGAGGAAGGATGGTCCAATGGTTTGGGCAGTTGGGAAATTTGCATTCAAGTCCCTGCTCCATCACAAACTTCCTCGGGTTTTTGTGTCTCAGATCACCATCTGTAAAAGGGGGATAGCAGCGCCTCCCAGACTGGTGTGAGAGGAAAGACATTAGAGACTGTGAGGTGCTCAGATATTACTGTTCTGTTTCCCATGGGTATGAGACTTCCCCCATGTGTCAACAATTTTATTTTTCTATTTTAGCAAAGCTGCCATGGGAGGCTGTAATCCATGCCTGATTGGTGTGGTGCTCTGTCTCCCCCTAGTGGCACCTAAACCATCTAGAGATTGATGAGTCTGCTACAGCCTTGGCTGAGAGGCATGTGGCTTTTAGCTCATGCAGTAGAGGCTCATACACTAAGCTTCAGAGGTCCCAGGTTCGATCCCTCCAACCAACGACTGGGATCTATTGGCATTACAAGGGCATCATAGTGGAAGGAGAGACGATCTCTCAGGGAGCTAATTCCAATGCCAGGCACAGCTTTGAAAATCTGTACAGTGACCTCAAAATGTTTCTCCATAACAGCAATTGAAACTTACTTAGTATCTCTCATCCCCAGACTGCAGAATATATTGTGAACATTAAATAAGCTCATGTGAGGTATTATCCCCATCTTCCAGGAAGGGGAACTGAGGCACACAGAGAGGAAGTGGCTTTCCCAACATCCCACAGCAAGTCAGTGTCAGAGCCAGAAACTGAATGCAAGGCCTGGTCTACACTGGGGTGGAGGGATCGACCTAAGATACGCAACTTCAGCTACGAGAATAGCAGAGCTGAAGTCGACATATCTTAGGTCGACTTATCTCTCATCCTCACGGCGCGGGGTCGACTGCCACCGCTCCCCCGTCGACTCCGCTTCCACCTCTCACCTTGGTGGAGTACAGGAGTCGACGGCAGAGCGATCGGGGATCAATTTATCGCGTCTACACTAGATGCAAAAAATCGATCCCTGATAGATCTATCACTACCCGCCAATCCAGTGGGTAGTGTAGACATACCCCAAGAGTCCTGACCCAGCACATCCATTGTAACCACTAATCATTCCTTCAGTGCTTGCCTACAATGCCCTCCCTGCAAGGACTGCCACTGGACCCCACTGTAGCCCAGCTCCAGGAGCCTGCCACACACATTAAAAAATCTTTCCTTCAGCCCATGGAGGAAACCACTGTATTTCAAAATGCTCCCTTCCCCCAGTTCTGGTCACCCCACTTCCATCCATCTCTATGCTCTCCTGGATACTCATCTCCGCTGATAGCTCAGCCTTCAATGATCCACTGTTTTTTAGCTTCTTTTGCTGATGGCTGAATGTCATTGCAACATGTCAGGGGATACAGTAGTAATTAACAAAGGTTCTGTCTATCGTCATGTTCCTGATGCATCCAACTTTCAAAATAACTGTTTATTTGAACATTCTGAAATAACAATCTATCTTGATGCTTCCTTCTCCCAACCCCCCCCCCCCCAATTGTATGAAATCTTTGTAATGTATTGTATGAAATGTCTGATTCCAAACTGGCTCTTAGTTAATGCGTGATTTATGGAAAGAAATAACACGCGCCTCAAACAGCTAACGAGACTCACATGTTTCCTCCCATTCTTCCCTGCTATAGAGGATGATTCTTCAAGGAGAGGACTAGCTTGTTGAAAGGTTTTGAGCATTCTCAAAACCCACCACACCGATACTCTGGGGCCTGATCCTGTGAGGTTCTGAGTGTCTTTAGCTTCTCTTTTTGATTGGGGGACTTTAAAGCACTCAGTAAACTTGAAGGATCGGGCCCATTGCAAGTATTGTCTTAGTCCCCTTTAACAGTCTGAGAGAAATGAGTGTGTAGAGTGAGATCTTTCTCAGCCCCAGAGCAGTGATGGACAAAATGGTTTGGGAGAAAAATGCATCATCCCAAATTCCAGACTCAGCTGATTAAATCATGTTCAAGTAAAGTATTTCATTCCTTCTCCACAGGCGCCTTCCTACCTGTGGTGAAATCCATCTTGAGCCCTAACAGGTCTGCTGTGCAGACTTCTCTCCATCAAACTCTCATGCCCCAGATTCAAGGGGAGCGTGCATTATGGGCAGCCTCTATGGGGCATGACAAATTCCAGTAGAACACCTGGGCATAGCTCAGCAGAAAGATTTACAGCCCTAAAGAAACCCACCCCAACTAGAACCCCAAAGATGGAGGGTCTGATGGGGTTATAGGAAACGGCGCTATGGGTCCTGGGAGGGAGAGCTGGGAGAAAGGAGGATGGTGAGGGTCAGATTCTCCCCTCTCATGTGTTTCTGATCTCCCATTCTGAGGCAGGGGGCACTATGAGGACGTGGCTTGAATCGCATCTGCAGGGGAGCGCTCTGAAGTGTGTCAGGAGTCTGGCAAATGCTAACACTTTCAGCAATGAGGTGGCCAGTTTCTGATTAAAAATATACAGAAAACCTCAAATCTTTAACAATCCAGCATTTAAATGACAGGAATTACTTTGGTGAGCTGTTTGCACTGATGATATGCCGCCTGCATATTCCCCATGTTCCCTTGCTCATGTCCCTGCTTGGCTGAGACAAGGCTAGACTGTGGCTTTTATTAGCTGATTATTTTTATAGCCTCTGAACTTTACTCCTAAATAGCTGGTCACTGGGATTTTTATTTGTTAAAGAAGACATGACATATTACTACTCTGCTAATATATGTCTTGTCAGTTTCACTTGCTGTTGCCCCAATTCTAGAAGAAGCCACATAATTAACTAAATATATTTCTATCTTTGTCTGTTTCTGCCCAGCTTGGTCTTTTATGTACAGAAGTGTTCATGCGCCACCTAGTGGCTTTATGAGACATTGGCTCTAGTTGTGTCTTCAGTGCCACAAACAGCATGGTCCGAAAACTCCATTTTCTCCACTTTCACATGGGCTTGCATCAGTGCTTATTTGCTTGGTAATAAGGAAAAAGGCCAGCCTGAATATAATATTATCGGAAGGTACTTGGGAAGTGCAGTCCCTTGCACTAAGTTATTTACCAGTCTTTAGATGTCTCTCTCAAATATCCATTCACTAGGCCAAGTTTTCAAAATTTGGGTCCTATATAGCACCCAACAAAAATAATGCCTGTTCACTGGTAGTTGCATGTGCAAAATCTCCAGTTGCACACACCAGCTTGAAAAATGCATGTGCAAACTGAGACTAGTTGCCAGCCCATTGAAGCACAATGGGTCAAATTCTCAGCTCTAACAAAATCTTTCATCAGGTGAAACTCCCACTGGGCCAGATCCTAAAAGGTGCTGAGCCTCATGCATCCTGCCCACCCACTTCCAGCCACCAGTCCTGCATCTGAGTGTAGAGACACTGTGGGCCAGGTTCACTGCCACTGGCCTGCTCTCCCCAGCCATGCTACCTCCTTACTGCTGGTTCTCAAACTGAGGGGGCAACTGGAACTGACAGAGGGTGACCAGGTGTCCGGTTTTCGACCGGAACGCCCAGTCAAAACGGCACTCTGGAGGCTCCAGTCAGCACTGCCGACCTGGCCATTAAAAGTCTGGTTGGTGGTGCTGCGGGGCTAAGGCAGGCTAGTCCCTACCTGTCCTGGCACCGCGATGTCCACAGCCAGCAGGTCCGGTGCCTAGGCCGGGGCCCACGGGTCTCTGCGCACAGCCCCTGCCCCGAGCACTGGCTCTGCACACCCATTGGCCGGGAAACAGCCAATGGGAGCTGGGGGGCGGAGGCTGAGGACAAGAGCAGTGCGCCTATCCTCCTGGCCCCCCCGCCTAGGCGCCAGACCTGCTGGCCGCTTCCGGGGCAAAGCACGGTGCCAGGGCAAGCAGGCAGTCTGTCTTAGCCCTGCTGCACCACTGACTGGGAATCGCCCGAGGTAAGCCCACACCCCAACTCTGAGCCCCAACACCCTGCCACAGACCTGAGCCTCCCCAAACCCAGAGCCCTCTCCTGTACTCCAAACCCCTCATCCCTGGTCCCACTCCAGAGCCCGCACCCACACCCCAACCCCCTGCCTCAACCCACAGCTTCCTCACACATTCCAAATCCCTCGGCCCCACCCCACAGCCTGGAGCTCCCTCCTGCCCTCCAAACCTTTCATCCCCAGCCCCACCCCAGAGCCCACACCCCCAGCTGGAGCCCTCACCACTTCCCACACCCCATTTCCCAGCACCAGCCCAAAGCCCCCTCCTGCACCCTGAATCCCTCATTTCTGGCCCCACCCCAGAGCCCGCATCCCCAGCTGGAGCCCTCACCCCTCTCCCACACCCCAACTCCCTGCCTCAGCCCAAAGCCCCCTCCTGCACCCTGAATCCCTCATTTCTGGCCCCACTCCAGAGCCCGCAACCCCAGCTAGAGCCCTCACCCCCCTCCCGCACCCCAACCCCTTCCCCAGCTCAGTGAAATTGAGTGAGGGTGGGGTTGAGGGAGCCACCAAGGGAGGGGGAATGTAGTGAGTGGGGGGTGGGGCCTCGTGGAAGGGGCAGGGCTAAGGTGTTCGGTTTTGTGTGATGAGAAAGTTGGCAACACTAAACTGACAAGAGAAAGGTTTTGGGGCAAATGGGGTCCTGAGCAAGGAGGCAAGTCTGCTGGGTCAAGTTCCACCCTAGATTCCCAACCCAGTCCACCTTCCTTTTCTATCAGAAACCCTCCCATCTCCTGCTATCGTGTCCCTATCCCCACCCCATCGACCTACTTGTTTTAATATATTTCCTTCTACAAACCCCTCTTCAAGAGTCACCCAGAACTCGATTGCCGACCTCCACCCCACCACTCCCGCCTTCTGGTCAAAATTTGTTCCTTTGTTATTTTAATATAAAACAAACATTCAAACGTTAATTATACATACTTCTAAAAATCCACAATGAACCAACAAGACGTACATAACAACCCGTTCCCCATCCCCTGACTACCCAGACCCCTATCCACACCCCTGCCCCCTGACAGCCCCACGGGACTCCCACACTTATCCAACCCCCCTGTTCCCCGTCCTCTGACCGGCCCCCCCAGAACCTCTGCCCCATCCAACCCTTCTGCTTCCTGTCCCCTGACTGCCCCCCGGGTTTCCCGCCCCTTATCCAACCTCTGGCCCCCTTACCATGCCGCTCAGAGCAGCATGTCTGGCAGCCACGCCACTCGGCCAGAGCCAGACACGCTGCCCTGCAGGAGCTCGCAGCCCCACCGCTCAGAACACTGCCCGCGCGGCAGCATAGCTGCAAGGGAGGGGGGACAATAGGGGAGGGGCCGGGGGCTAGCCTCCCCAGCCGGGAGCTCAAGGGCTGGGCAGGACGGTCCCACGGGCTGGATGTGGCCTGTGGGCCGTAGTTTGCCCACCTCTGTGCTAAGTGAATCTGCCCTTGGCAGCCAATGAGAAGAGGACAGAGCTGGTGCAATCTGGGAAGTGGAGAGTGGAGTCTGGAGACTCTAGGAACAGAAGAATACAGCGTGGATCAGAGGAGCCTGTTGTTACCCAGGAGAGCTAGGGGAGGTTCCTTGCTTCTCTGTGTTGTTATCTTTTCTGTTTGAAGATAATAAACACCCTCACTTTTATTGCTCTCCTCTGATCTATTATTTTACCTCGCCATTTGCTGTAGGATGCCAAGGATTCAGAAATAATATGGGCCCCAGCAGACACTTCCACTCCTGTTTCCAAATGAACTGCATTCTTAGGCTACGTCTTCACTACCCGCCTGAATCGGCGGGTAGAAATCGATCTCTTGGGGATGAAATTATCGCGTCTCGTCGGGACACGACAATCGATCCCCGAATCGCCGCTTGTACTCCACCAGTGCAGGTAGGAGT
Organism: Malaclemys terrapin pileata; assembly: GCF_027887155.1. NCBI lineage: Eukaryota > Metazoa > Chordata > Testudines > Emydidae > Malaclemys > Malaclemys terrapin. The sequence continues at coordinate 141,408,507 of NC_071507.1, forward strand.
AAGCACCGTTGACGGGGGAGCCGCGGAGGTTGATTTGTCGCCGTCCTCACAGCGGGGTAAGTCGGCTCGGATACGTCGCTATTCGCGTAGCTGAATTTGCGTATCTTAAATCGACACCCCCCTCCCCATAGTGAAGATGTAGCCTTCGTTACTCTGTGCCAGGTGGAAACAGGTCCTCGTGCAGGTGCTTGAGTGGGGACAGTGCAAGAAACCTGCCCACAATTACAGACCCTGTATCTCAGGAAGTAAAGGGAGTGCTCCTTCTGTTCCACCCTCCCTGCCACCTGCCCACTATGACACCGAGCAGGTGATATGACCTGGGAGGTGAGGGACAGGCTGTGCCTGGGTTAGCTCCCCCTAGTGCAAATCAGCTCTGCACTGACCCAAATGCAGGGTTGTGCCTTAAATGCACAATATAACCCTTTATCTTTGCAAGCATTATGGGCTTCAGAATTTTGTTCTCATCTTGGTTTTTTTTCTGGTTAGCACACTTGGGCTGGGCTTTTCCAAAAAGCCTAAAGGAATAAGGCATCCAACTCCTATCAAAATTCAGAGGGCATTGGGTGCCTGCCTCCCTTTGGCTGCTCTGAAAATCCCAGCCTTGAGGGTTTGCTTTTGGAGTGTTACAGGAACAATTAGCTTGCAAATCGTTTTTTTTTTTTTTTTTGGCTGTTTGAAGAGGAAGAGAAAGTAGATGGGTTTCTGCCACATAACCCATTTGCTCGAACAATCAAACAGATGGGGCCAACCATGTGTTTTATTTAGCTTTTCTCATCCAAAAGCAGGTAACAAAAGTCGACCTACTGTGACCTTGAATAGATTAAACACAGCTTAGTGCCAGGTGGTCCCAAGAGAATCACATCGTTTTCTCATTCTAGCTAGGTACTTATAGAATCCTCATTAACATAGGGTCCAAGCACCTCACAGTTATTCATGGATTTTATTCCCTGAAGACTGGGACATATTTCCCTATTTTACAGATGGGAAACTGAAGCACAAGATAGAATGTGACTTGACCCTGGTCACACAGGAACTCTGTGACAGAGCCAGAAATTGAATCCCAATCCCGTGAGTCTGAGTCCAAGTCAGTGTCCCGTCCACTAGACCATCCTTCCTCCCAAAACACTGTGCATTGCAATGTCACTTTGCAAATATGTTGACATTAATCAAAGCTCCTTTCTAAACTCCATCCATCCCTGGCCATAATAAAGTATACTGAAAGATAAATCAAGGCACATTTATGACTCTCCACCTAATCTTGGTGGAGGAACATTGGAGCTTAGGCCATGTACTCAATCATTTCCTCACACCCTTTTAGACCTTGATTTGCATCAGAGCTTTTTAATGAGCTAATAGTTAAAATAGCCCCCTATAATTATGCTAGAATAATGCTTGATTATTCCAGCGTAAATATAGAGGGATATCTTAACTATACATAATTTGCAGCTCTCCATTACTTTAATGCCCAGATGTCTGAAGAAATGACTTAGAAATACTAGCAAGTTATAAAATATCTAAACTGGTGCTCTTTATATCTATGAGAAATTATGAGAATTTTTTTTTCCTATCTCTGCCAGTCGTCCCCCATTGATTATTTTTTGACACCTAAGAGATAATATTCAAAACAATGGAAATAAAAATAGATCATCTATCTTCCACTGTGCTCTGATTTTGTTGACGCTTTCATTTTCAGATGTCCCTGATCCTCTCAGAGATCTTGACACCAACATACAGTTCATGTGTCCAAATCTCTATCAGGTGCAAAACAAATAATAAATAAACCATAGCGTTCTCAGTGATGATTAAACATAAGGCCTTGTCTACATTTGACAGTTGCAGATTTTGTTTATGCGTTACATGATCCTGAGCAACTCCTGCCCAAACAAGTGCATCCACGCCGCATAGTTATCCTGGGTCTAGCTACTACCTGTTGGACTCATCGCAGCGACACAGCACTGCACTGTTTCAGAATACGTGCTCAGCATTCTGGGCAGACCTCTCATAGTGCACTGCTCTGCCCCTAGGCTCTATGCATTCTGGGATTTTTCTGACTGCGCGTTGTGGGGATACCTGCAATAAGCAGGAAATTCTGGGACCCGGGGGTGGGTGAAACTAAATAATTCCTGTGATGATTCTTGTTTCATCTCATCATACCTCTTGTTATGAACACCATTTTCAAAGCACCGTCAGGCAGCTAGAGGGAAACACTGCTGAGCGCTGAGATCCTAACAGTGATTAATACAGACAGGCTGTTGCAAATATATCTCAAATCATGCAATGACTTCTGAGGCAGGCAATGCAGGCACCTGAGGAGGAGCAGGAGGAGTATTAACTCAAGCAGTCACTTCTGCATGAACTTTTCCTGGAGTGGCTTCAGTCTATGAGCTTCACTCTATGAGCTATATAGCTCTGGACTCAACTTAATAGCACTGACTGGTGGGACAAGGTAGTGCTGCAGACCTTGTACAATCAGCAGTGGTGGCAGAACTTCAGGATGTCAAAGGCCACTTTCCTAGAAATCTGTGCAGGGCTGTCCCTGGAGCTGCAGTGCTGGAACACCTCCATGAGAGCTCTCCTCAGTGTGGAGAAGTATGAGGTCATCACTATCTGGAAAGTCACCACCTCCGATTGCTATCAGTCAGAAGCTAACCAGTTTGGTGTTGATAGATCAGCTCTCAGGGGGCTGTCATGGAGGTGTGCATTGCTACCAAGAACATGCTGTCCCCCCAGGACATAGGACTTGACAATGCACATGAGGTTACTGATGGATTTGCATGGTTGGAATTCGCAAATTGTATCGGGGTCATTGATGGGACCCTGATGTGCCTGTTCTTTGCCTCGGAGTTCATCAACAGAAAGGGGTATTTCTCCATGGTGCTGCAAGGCCCGGTTGATCCCCATGGCAGGTTCATCAGTATTAATGTGGGCTGGAAGGGTCCATGACACCAGGATCTTTAGACACTCGGGCCTGTTTCCTGCAATGAGAAATGGAATTTTTCTCCCAATTATTATGGGCATTAATGGTGTTGTGATCACTCCTGGCATTCGGGGAGTGCCCAGCCACTCTGCTCTAGAGCTGTACCTAATTAATAAGATTAAGATTCTCTCATGGGTGTTTTTAGTAAAAGTCAGGGACAGGTCACAGGCAATAAACAAAAATTCATGGAAGCCCATAACCTTCCCCTGACTTTTACTAAAAATACCCTGCAGGGGGGGACAAACAGAACACTGCTGGGGCTTGCAGCTGCTACAACCCCAGAGGGACTGACCCAGCTCCAGCCGCTGCTCCAGCAGGCCAGAGACCACTGCTCCGGGGGAGAGCTGTCAGTCAGCTCTTTGGTGGCCACAGAGCTGGCAGCAGCAGCTGCTGCTCCAGGAGCCCCAGGTCTGGCCACCAGACAGCTGTTCCAGGGACTGCTGTTCCAGGACTGGCTGCTGCTCCGGTGGCCCGGGGCTGACAGTGCTCCAGCCCTGCCACAGAAGAAGTCCTGGAGGTCCAAGAAAGACATAGATTCGGTAACCTCTGTGACAGAACCATATCCTTCCTAATTAACAACTGTATGTGCACCTATACAGACTGCTGGTGTGTGTGGGGGGAGAGGAAATGGGCCAGCAGGGACAGGCCATTAGTTGCAGGCATATCTCTGTAGGATGCCAGTAGGCTGGGGGTTGGTGGCAGGGGAAGATGGAGGAGGGGGGGCAGCAGAGGCAGGCTAGTCATTGCATGTGCACCTCTGCAAGTTGTCCTAATGTTGGAGGATGTCACCTGAGGTGTGTGTCTCCCTAAGTCAGAGAAACATCTTGCTCAAAAAGGCAGTGGGCAAACCAGGAAGATACCTCGCACCGCTGTTTGCCAGGATGGTGCCTCGAGAGCTAGTGCAGGAGTGGAAGGGAACCACAAGTGCATGGGCAATGCCAAGACAGCCGTGTTGCCATCCCATCTGCGTGCCACACTAAATCACTATCTTTACCTTAAGGTTTCTTTTTTGGTACCCATGGATTGGCATAAACTGCAATACAAAATCAACTCAATTCTGCGGTAACCCAAAACTGATCTATGAATGTCTTAACATTTCTTTCCTTCTGGAAATGTCTGTGTAGTCTGAATTGGGCGAGTTACCTCAAAACAGCTTCAATTCGCTCAAAGCCGAGGGTATTAATAAAACTGAGTCAGAAAAATTTGTCTGGTGCTTTCCTTTCCTGTATCTGACACTAAAATAAACATGCCTGCCATTTGGGCCATCTCATTTCTCAACCACACAATGCTGCCATCTAGAAGCAGGGGAAGGGAAGTTTGATCAGGAGGGAGAGGAAGCAATAAGCACTGTGGTAAAGGGAGTGTGGGGTGGCACCCTTTAAGCTTTAGCTGGGGTTTGTCTGGGGGGGGTAAACGCAGAGGAGAGAGGCTAGCCCAACATGGCGGCACCCAAACAGAACTCAGAATCACATTGTTGAAATCCCCCAGTATAGTTGCATTATAATACAGCACGTAATACTTACTGGAAGAGGCCCCCTCTCCAGGTTGAGTCTCCACCTGTGATTCAGGTTTGTCCGCTGCCTGTGTTTCAAGGGGCTCCTGGGGCTCTAGCTCTGTGTCTGTCTCAGAGTTCAGTGGGTCAAGCAAGTCAACAAGGTCCTGGATTTCAGGATCGATCTCCTCTGGGACTCAGTGTCCCGACTGGCATCTGCGGTGGTGTCCTCAGTGGAGTCCACAACATGCCATGGTTCAGTGGTGGCACCTCTGCGAAAAATATGGTCCAGCTCTTCACAGACACCTTATTATCGTCCCTAACGTTCTTATAGCACTGCTGGAATTCCTTCCCTTTTAGTGGCACAGGTCCAGGGTGTGCCTCCTCGCCTTTCTTTGTTCTGATAGCCTCTTATAGGTGTAAGCAGAGTCTGAATGAACTCTCCCCTGACAGCTAGGATGGGGAGAGACTTCAGGAGCAACTGTATTTACATGAACACACCTACTCTGTGTAGGTATGTAGCAGATAGAGTGGCGTGGCTCAAAGTGATCAACTTTGGCTGGTGTTGGGTTACAAATCACTTTAGTATTGAATACAGGGGTAGTGAAATGTTTTTATCAATGTTGTTTCCTTTATTGTATGAATAAAGGGGAGCAGAACTGTGCTTAACCAGTCCCAAATGAGGGGGTCACCCTCAGCTGAAAGGACCTAGTTAAGCCAGGGGCTCGAATGCTAGAGCCTTGTGAAAGTAAGAAGGGTGGGGTTAGATGTCCCAGCCAAGAGATGTGGACTCTCCCTAAGGGCTCCCTGTCTGGTTTAACCTGTTCCTCCCCACTGTTCAATGACACAGCTAAATAAAATAAATAAATAAATAAATGAGAGCTGAAATCACTTGTGGTAGGACAGCATTTCTACCCAGCCTGCTAAAAGCTGAAAATCACTAAGAGACTGACCTGCAGAGGTCACATCAGAGAGACAGGTGGCAGCAAAAAGTAACAAGTAGTCAGCCGGTGGGAGCGGTGAACAAGCAGCCGGTGGAAGTGGAATGAGCAGCCAGCCAGCAGAGAGGAACTGTGGCTGGTGGGGTGGCCAGCCAAAGCAAGTGTTCAGATTGTGGAACAAGCCAGGTGCCATCTTCCCTGCGTGGGAGGTGAACTCACAGAGATGCACCCCTGAACCCTGGGTCCTCACTGACCAAGGACAACCACTGTGAGTGGGGTATGGTGAGGGAACAGAGAAAAGGAACTTTTGGTTGTAGAACTCAAAAGCATGAGGCAGAAGACTCTGCCCCATGCACTCTGGGGTGGGTGTCACGGTTTTATGTTTATGAATCCTGCTTGTGGCATTTTCACTAATTAATGTTGCATGACTTCCCTCCCTTCATTAAAAGTTTCTTTGCTGCGCTCAGACTCTGTGCTTGCAAGAGGGGAAGTATTGCCTCTCAGAGGTGCCCAGGGATGGTGTGTAATTTTCCCAGGTTACTGGGTGAGGGCTCAAGCCAGTTCTGTGTTGTATTGTTGAAAAGGAACCCCTAGATATTGAACCCGGCCCTGGTTGCTGCCAGCTCCACCTGGCAGAAGGGTTACATTTTATTGACTGCTCTTCCGATGGGCCTGGACACTCTCCCCTCCTCAGAAGGCAGTGAAGTCCAGGACCTCAGCACGGGGCCATGCAGAAGCACAAAGACTGGCTGTTAAATAATAATTATTTTTACTTCAGGTGTGTTAACTTACCAGAAGCTGGACTCACAAAGGGGCACACCTAGCTGAACAACAGCATTTAAAGATGTCCAGTCAAGATTACCCCAAATTAGTAGAAGGCACATGGGTAAACAGACAGACTGACCCCGGTGGCTAGCAAAGCAGCATGGGATAGCAGGAGGAGGACTGCCGTGAGCAGAGCAGTTGTTTCAGAATGGGGATGCATCTATTTTGTTACAGATCAGTAAACCCACTACCAAAATTGGACTCATGACGCAAGTTAAAACACTAGATGATTCACAGCAAAAACGTCTGTGGGTGGATGCAAGGCAGTTCATTGCAAAAATACTCATGTTAACCTGCAGCAACTTTCAAGTGTAGACAAACCTTAAATCCCTCTGTGTAATGAGCCTCCTTTGGATTTAGCTAGGCCTACAGTCTGCTAAAGAAATGGCCAATGGCCAGGGCTGGCTCCAGGGTTTTTGCTGCCCCAAGCGGCACAAAAAAAAAAAAAAAAGCCGCGATCGCGATGGCAATTCGGCAGGAGGTCCTTCGCTCTGAACGGGAGTGAGGGACCCTCCGCCGAATTGCCACCGAATAGGTCGACGTGCCGCCCCTCTCCGGAGTGGCTGCCCCAAGCACCTGCTTGGCAAGCTGGTGCCTGGAGCCGGCCCTGCCAATGGCAAACTTCTGAGCTACCCATGCTTTTCTGTTGATGTTTGAAAAGCTTTTCTATTGTTATAATGCCACGTACACTACCTCTCTTTTATTAGGGAGAAGCAGTGCAGGGAACAGAGGTGTTGGTTCATCATCCTCTGGTTAAAATAACGAGGTGGATAATTCACTGACATCCAATGGCTGTGAAGCATGCCAGTATGTTTCTAGTTCCCCCACAGCTACAGGGGCTGTATGCTTTCTGGATCTGTCCAGCTAGAATATCTCCACCAGTTTTCCTCCCAAATTCAATTTAAGCCCTGTCTAGGGCTGTGAAATGACAGTAGCATGTAAGGCGGGCAAAGACCTAAGGACCAAACCTTTTAAAATCCATGAAAGCTCTTCTCACTTACTGTACATTAGCATAGTTCCACTGAAGTCAATTGATCTGTGTCAATTTACACCATCTGAGAATCTGGCCCTAGCACTCTGTGAACCTTGTAACCCCACTTGGATGATAAATGGTGATGACCAGAATCTTAGGAAAACAACGAGGAGTCCGGTGGCACCTTAAAGACTAACAGATTTATTTGGGCATACGCTTTCGTGGGTAAAAAAACCCACTTCTTCAGATGCATGGAGTGAAAATTACAGATACAGGCATAAATGTACTGGCACATGAAGAGAAGGGAGTTACCTTACAAAAGTTCATGTGCCAGTATATTTATGCTTGTATCTGTAATTTTCGCTCCCTGCATCTGACGGATGCAATTTACATTTATACTAAGGTCCCTTTACACCACCCTGGCACTTGAAGAGGGCCTAAATGTAACAATAAAATAAAATAATAATAATAATAATAGTAATAATAATAATTTATGCTCACTTTATGACCCCATTAGACTGCATTAGACTAGTTACAAAGGTAGGTGAATACAGTTGGAGTGTTTTCATAAATAGTCACTCATGTTTTTAAAGGAATTTGCTTTGGCCTCCACACCCCTCCCCATGTTTGCTTTTTTGAATATGCATGTGACTGTGTTTTACCGACACAAGTGTTCCTGGAAAGAAGATGTTGGCCTTACAATCATGAACATTTGTGGAAATTAAGTTTGAAATTTGCATCCACAGCTGTTAATGCTAGAAGCCCCCGGGGACTCATCCACTCAGCAAGCAGAAACAGTGTCACATGATAGATTCACATCAGCACCTGCCAATGCAACTCAAATAGTGCACAGCAACAGGTCGGGATCTGCAAAATAATTTGTGAAACAATGTTGGATAACCAAGTGTAGCAGGGCGGTCACCCCGCTCCGGTGTGGAAGGAGTTAAAAACAGCACTGGGAAAGGGCTGCCCTGGGAAGCCAATCAGAAGCGGGCTTGAGGCAGCCAATCAGGGCCGGGCTGGGAGTATAAGAAGGCCTAAGGGAGGAGTTGGGTCAGAGTCTCTCTCCAGCCTTGGAGGTAGAAGGACTTAGCTGCCTGGGAATAGGGGACTTGAAGCAGAACAGGGCTGGGGAAAGACAAGAGGAGCTGGGGAGCTCCAGCCTTGCAGCTCCCCAGACTGAGGTCTTGATAAAGGCCTATGCAGGTACTGGGAGGTGCAGCCCAGCCCAGGAGTAGGCAGAGGCAGTTGGTCTGACTCCCTTGCCAATGATGAGTGGCCTTTACAGACTGCAGTTTGCCCCAGTGAGTGGGGGCTAGATGATGACTGGCAGTAGCCACTGAGGCAAGGGGGGTGTAGAGGGTTTGGGGTTCCCCTGGGAGGGGACACCCAGTGTGTGGGGATACTGAAGTGGGCAGAACCCCAGGGTAAGGGACACCAGGGTCCAGGAGGGACACGGGGACCTGAGGTAAGCGAGACACCGGCTACCAGCAGGCACTCCAAGTGCTAATTCCCAAACGATCAGCAGCAAGCACCGGTGAGTCATTGGTCTGTTACACCAAGACATTCAAAGAAATTGCAGTCTGCTTGTGGATATTACACAGGCAGGAAAAGAGGCTAAATTCAGCTAAATTGTTTCTTGTGAATTAATCTCTCAGCTCTAATTAGTTAGGGCCAGATCATTCCCTGAGATCTGCATTCAGAGACCCTCCTGCTTCACCCCCCCTCATCCTGAGATTCACGGGTGGGTATCTGAGTCATTTCTAGCAGATAGGCTAATGGTATTGAACAGAAGACTGTAACAGCTTAAAGTATGTAATACTCTAGGGGTCTGTCTGAGAATTGCCAAGCAGTTAAGGTGCTTGGCACATATTACAGAGTGATCAGTTTACTCCCTGTCTGAAACACTGAACAAAGAGTAAGATTCACTGGTTAATTCTACCAAGGGTCCCTGATATATTTTCACTGGGTACAGTAAAAACACAATCCTTCTGGGATTTTTCTGACTGTGCGTTGTGGGGATACCTGTTATAAGCAGGAAATTCTGGGACTCGGGGGTGGGTGAAACTAAATAATTCCTGTGATGATTCTTGTTTCATCTCATCATACCTCTTGTTATGAACACCATTTTCAAAGCACTGTCAGGCAGCTAGAAGGAAACACGGGAATGCACAATAAGTGCTACATGAAATGAGGCCGTGGCAACTTCTAAATGGGAAGGAAGGATGGAATATTTGGTCTATTCATTTTCCCAGTCCAGCCTGAGAAGTGGAAAATATTCAGATTAAAAACTCATGCAAGACCAGATGTTCTTTAACCGGTCACACTTCAGCAAGTGTGTGCACATTAAAGTTAAAAAAAAAAAAAAAAAAAAAAATCAAATGAGCTAACATAACTGGAGCTCAGGAAATAGGTGCATTAAACAAATGCCGACAGGGCATGCATGAGCACACGTGAGCCGTTGTGTCTACAGTACATAATTCCTACAGTCTGTATTTGCATTTGGAGATAAATAATTGGTCAGATGCTGCAAATACAACGGTCCTTGAATCTGCCTAATTTGGGACTAATCCTGCATTCCTTATTCAGGCTAATATCTCACTAAATATGCAAACTCACCAGCCAAATGCATGCCCACCCCTGCATAGGTGCAGCAACCACATGAACTATTACAGCCTTGAGTGTACAACAGCAGCCACAGATGAGCGTGAGAGGCAGGATACCAGCCATTTCTTTGAAATGTGGGGTTCTGCTGGGTTCCTGATTGAGCCCCTTCTGTCTAGTATAGGGAAAAATGTTATCTCCCACCAGGCTGCTGAATCTAAAAGCACAATGACATCGATGACATTCATGAGGGACATCTGAATTCTTCTCTCAAGCTGGCGCGCCTCGGCGCTGTCCGAAAACGAGTAGAACGAACCACATGCAGGTTAGTAGCTGCTCTTTTAAATCCAGTAATCTAGCATTCATGCTGCAGCTGTCAGACAACAAAACTACAACAGATGTTACAGCAGGACTCCAAATCTGCTGGCCCGAAAAGGAATGTGATATCCTCACTGTTCAGTTCTCATTCGATCAGTGTTCTGAAACAGAAGCTAATGCCATCAGTTAGTTTCTTAGGAAGGGAATCTAGTGTGTTTCCTAGCAAGTCAGCAAAACATTCCATGCAGACTTTACCTCATTCAGTAGAAAATCTGATAAGGTCGGGGGGGTTATTAGACTAAAAAATAACAGATCACACCATATATCATCATGCCCTCATTTTTTGACCATCAAAATGAAGACAGTATCTCCTTGGAGATTTAAAAAAATCCTTCAACAAAGCTACCAAAAAGGCCACTTTAGTGGATTTTTTTAATATATTGCTGTTTTTCAGCTTCACAGAACATAAGGGCATTAAAAATTAGTTTTGTGGTGTAATAAAGTGGATGCCTCAGAGGTTTTTGGAAGCAGAAGCGCAGATTTTTTTTATTTGCATGCAAAAATTCATGATGGAAATAAAAACATGAACACATGGTTTGATTGTTAAACCTTTGTGGTTTAGTATATTGCTGACTTATAACAAAGCAATCAACAAAATGAAACATCATTTTAAACTAAACAAGAGGATGAGCATTAACATATGATACACAATATTTTCAATCCATATATTTTTAAAATTCTCATGGAATAGGTATATGAAAATACAGTTAAAGGTACCCAGCCCTGAGTGTTTTGATCTTTTGTTCCTGATTTTTGAGGTCTAAGTATAGTTTCATGTCATTCTAGGTCATTTCTTGTTTTATATACCCCAGTGATTTTTGGTATATATTTAGCCCAGATTTCCTTTGTTAGAGTTCAAAACATTTTGTTTTGTAAATTTCCCTCACATTGTGTCTGGTGTTTATAACTAGATGGTGCAGCAATTTAAGAAGCAAGAGAAGCAGCATATTATCCTGACCATCCTCTAGCGGGCTCAGGGCAACACCCTTAGCCTAAGAACTGATAGGAAAAAAAACAGATTATTTGGTGGCAATATAATTCACTTTTTATTTTCCCAAACACCAACCTCCTCTATTGTGATCAGTTTATGGGTCTGCAGGAGGTGGCCATGACACAAGACACACTCTGTTTTTAATAAGCTGGAAAGACTCCAGCAAAGTGATTTTTTTGAAAGGTTGCTTTCACTGGCAATGTGGGTTGCTAAAGTATAAAGCATTAAATTGCAAGCTGACACTATGCAGTGTTTACTAAAGAAACTGCTGGAGAAAAACAATTCACTGTAAGCATTCTAAAGTGTGGGTAGGAATCTCTTTGTAGTCTCATGTGGAGTTGAATAAAATACACACAATTAAGGTTTACATTTTGTTACTAGGATAGTAGTAAAAATGAACTGCAAACTAAAATATTGTTTATGCTGGAAGTTGGGTGAAATATTTTTGAAGCTGGTGGGCATAATAGCCAGCTTTCATTCAGGATAAATATAAGAAGCAATTAAGCTCATTTATGGAACAAGATAGCTGAAACAATAGGAGCCACCACCCAAAACACACGCAAGGTTGGTCAGAAGCTGAGCTACGTGAGATGGTGTTTCACTGGGGGATACATGCACACACAGAAGGGTGGGTATTGTTTTGGTGGAACTGTGTGTGTGTGTGTGTGAGAGAGAGAGCAGTTGGAGCTTGAAATACCACAGAAGCAGACAAAGAAAGCAGCAGATAGCCAAGGACAGCCAGAGAAGCATTGTAGCATGACCCTGAAAGGTAGGAGAGAGAGCTTTTTGGGGCAGAGTGCTGGCTGAAAGGGGCTTGGAACTGTGATCAAAGAAACTGCCTACTGTTTTTTTTATTCCTACCTTGTTCAGTGAAACAGGATTTTGTACATTCTTTGTAAATAAACAGGATTGCACCAAAGAAATATCTGACTACATCATCAGTTTCTCCTACTACAGGAAACAACCCACAAGGCCTCAAATAGTGGCTCACCACTCAGGTCAAAAGGGGTAATAATATTTTGTGCTTAGCATCCCCATTAAGCAGACTAAAAGTTAGGGAAGAAGAGAGATTCAGCACAAAAATACGCTTTTACTAACATTTCTAACTTTCTTTCCTCTGCCGTGGGTTTATCTGCAGTAGGAAAGCAAGTGGTATTTTAAAATATATTAGCATGTTTTAGCTAACTTGTTTTAAACCACAACTAGCTAACATGATTTTAAAACCTACCTGCCTTTGTCTACACTAGTTAGTAAGTGGTGTTTTTAAAACATGTTAATTAAAACATACTTACATTTTTTGAAAGCACACCCCTCATTTTCCCAGTGTAGTCAAACCCTCTTGGTATATCCCGGTTCACTGAAGATAATTCCATGCAATGTCACATCACAAGTGTTGTTGCAAGCCATGATAAGCTCCATGGTATTTGTGACATCAAAGAACTATGCATGCTGGGATACCTTCATTGAACCATGAGGATTTCACTGGGGAAACCAAGAATTTGGTAAAGGGTTCTTAAAATGTTTTCAGTTATGAATACCCCACTCAGTCAGGGTAGATCTATTGGATCTGGTTAATATTTGCCAAACATCACACACACGTGAGCACACTGTAAATGAAGGGCTGGAGTGCCCCTGTTCCAACCCTTTGATTTACAGGAGCGGCAGCTGGATATTCACAAAGGGGCAGCTGGGGGGGAGGGATAGCTCAGTGGTTTAGAGCATAGGTCTGTATTGGCTTGCTAAACCCAGGGTTTTGAGTTCAATCCTTAAGGGGACTATTTAGGGATTGGTCCTGCTTAAAGCAGGAGGTTATCCAAAAAGGTGTTCATCAATTGTAAGGAATTCAGAGAAGAGCAACAAAAGTGGTGAAGAAGTGGAGGCATCAGGCCAGGTCCTCACCTGCTACTTCATTGCTTTGGCAGAGCAGTGGCAATTTATACCAGCTGTAGATGTCTGCCAAAGAAAAGTTATAGAAGTTCAATAGGTCTTGTTTGTCTAAGCGATGACTAAGGAGGTGACATAAACATCTACAAGTATTTGAAAGGTACCACTTACGAAGGAGACTATTTAGCATAATAAGAAGCAATATAACTAGCTGTAATTAGATTAAATTGAGAGAGTGATAAAGAATTTAGGCTGGATATCAAAAAAGCTACCTGACAGTGAAGTCTGTTAGTCTGTGGAATAATTTTTCCAAGGGAAAAGTGATGGTGAAAACCCCATCACTTCAGTCATTTAAAACTAGACAGGAGATAAATGGACAATCCTGTAGAAGCAGAGGGCCTAGATGATCTAAAAGTTATTTTACTTCTCTAAATCTGAGTAACATGAGTGACCCCTTGCCATTTCTGCTTTTCTTTCTTTTCTTTTGAAAGGCTCACACAAGTGCAGTATCTTCAAAGGAATTCCATCTGACAGTGTATAGAAAGTGATGTATTTTCTTTGATAGCTGCAAAGCACATTAATGATTCACTGAAAATATTTCAGAGCCCAGGTGATCAGAATATTGAGAGAAGTTCCATCCTTAGAAGTATTGCAGAGAGACTGTCAACAAGATTCCATCCTCCAGTACATGCTGGATTAGGAATTAGAATTTTAGGGCCTGATTTTCAACTGAGCTTCAACCAGGTGTCCACTTTTGCAGGTACACATAAAAAAACTGTGCCTGCATTATTGGACCACTAATCATAGAATATCAGAGTTGGAAGGGACCTCAAGAGGTCATCTAGTCCAACCCCCCACTAATAAATCATGGGTGCAAATGTCTGTCGAGTCGTGTACAACTTATACACAGTAGGTTGCAGAGCAGGCTTGTGTACCAGATATAGATCTGGCTACAGAGTTTCCTTCCCAAACAAATACACTGGAGATGTGTTCATTAGAAGATCCTTTAATAGTCTGCCTGGTATGGCTGAGGTTAGCTTAAATATGATATGCTGCATACACTGCCACCTAGTGGCTGTACATATAATATAGCTCAGTGGTTTGCACATTAGCCTACTAAACCCAGGGTTGTGAGTTCAATCCTTAAGGGGGCCACTTAAGGGATCTGGGGCAAAAATCTGTCCGGGGATTGGTCCTGCTTTGAGCAGCAGGTTGGACTAGATGACCTCCTGAGGTCCCTTCCAACCCTGATATTCTATGATTTATTCCATTACATCTCCCCCTTTAAGTTCTACATTCCCATCATTCACAAAATTTATGCTATCTTTCAAGTTCAGTACATATCTTGTCTATTAATCATCTCTGAATCATACTGGCTTTCTAAATACATGAACCAAACTCATAACAACTTGGTCCATTAGTTGCAACGACTGGCTTTGATCAGTTAGGAAACTTTGAGTCATCTTCTTGTTCTGCATCTGCCATCTGTAGAGTTTGCTCTATTGACTGTTCTTTCTGAGGAACAAACTGTAGATGTTGATGGGTTTGAACTCTGCATTGTCAGTCTTGATCACATATGATCTGGGCGTTGAATTCTTTTTCTTTACAACAGCTGGAGTTGTCCATCCTTTCTCTCCATACAGTTTAACACAAACACAGTCTCCAGATTCTGGATGTGGCAATTCTCTAACTGAATGATCTCTTTTATAAAAGTGTTCATAAGCTCTGTTTGCTTTTGTATCTTATTTGGCTATCCTCTTCATGTCTGGCCACCTTGGGGAGAGATTTTTTTTTTCCCCCAAAGTTGGAAAAGTAGTTCTGAGTTTTCTTCCCATTAACAGATGTGCTGGACTGTGTCCAGTAGCTGCTATTGGTGTTGGTCTGTAACTTAGAAGAGCAAGGAATGGATCTTTCTGCTGTAGAATTTTCTTGGTTGTCTGAACAGCTCTCTCAGCCTCTCCATTTCCTTGTGGGTAATGTGGGCTGCTAATAGTATTATCAAAATATTTTGCTTGGAATTACTTAAATTCTGCTGCAATGAATTGTGGTCCATTGTCTGTCACTAGTTGTTCTGGAATACTGAAGTGAGCAAAGTGCTCTTCAGTTTCTTGATAACATTGCAATATGTTATGTCTTCCATGTACGTTATTTCTAATATACCTGGGAAAATAGTCCACTATGCTCAGGTAACAATGACCTCTGAAATTGCATAAACCTGCAGCTAATATCTTCCAAGTTCTATCTGGTATGCTTTATGGTTCAGCATTGTCTCTTAGGTTATTTGTACTGGATCTCCTTTCAAAAGTCCGATATCAATTCTCCATTGAGTTCTTCCACCTTTTTCACTAGGCCCATCATAGCTGCCACGCTGAGGCTGCAAAGGTTGTTGGTCTTTGTTCCTATGATCATATGCACTCTGGATGCAAAGCTTTTGTCTTTGTAAGTTGTTTCTGTGGCCAACTGGCCCATGCAGTGCAGAATACCTCCAAGGCTAATCAAGGCTGTCACGTGATTTTATCTCTGCGAAAGGTTGAATGTGATTGTAAGACTATTCTGAGATGATGGTCACATCTGCTCCTGAATTAATTTTAAAATCAATAGCCTTTTCACGAATAATCATTTTCACTCTCCAGGCAGGTTCTGTGTCATCACACAATAGAGCCCAGAAACAATGGCTTGGGATCATCTGTAATTATAGTTAGTTCTTTCACTGCCTTAGTATGGCAAACAGCTCCAAAATGTCCATATTTTGTACATTTATTACATATTTCACCTTTAGCTGGACACACAAGGCTTGAACTATGACATTTTCCACATCTTGTACATTAATTCTGAAAGTCTTCGTAGTTTGCCTGGAATTTCCTCCTAGCCTTAGGGCTTTTATGGTGATGTTTTAGCACTCAAGTTGCATAGGTTTAAGCTTCTAAGCTAGTTTGTTTTTCAGGTTTGTCAAGTTGGTTTTACTGTTTTACAAGTTCAGACTGTTTTGCTATTTGGATAGCTGTGTTTAGGGTTAAGTCTGTCTTCAATTGTAGGTGCAGTGAAAGGTTCTTGTCTACAAGACCTGTAATTAGGCTGTCTCTGATATTTTCATGTTTTGCATTCCCAGAATCACAAGTCTCTCACAATGCATGCAAAGCTCATAGAAAAGATTCAACATTTTCTCTTGATTCCTAAATTTTCTTGTAAAACCATGCTCTTTCATAAACCACATTTCTCTGAGGTATAAAGTATGCATCAAACCTAGCCTTTCATTGTCATCTTGGGACTGTCTTCAGTAAAGCCAAATGTTTCAGAGATATGCTCTGCCTGCTTCCCCATAGCATAAATTAAAGAGCGTACATGAATGTCTCTAGTTTCCTTGTGGAGTTCGTTTGCAATGTGAAATCTTGTAAAATTTTGTTTTCAGTTTGTCCATTCTGTAGGTCTATCAAAACTGAAGTTCTCTGCAACATTGAAGAATGGTATGTTGATGAGACCAATCCTGCAACCTTTGTTGTTGCTTCCTTCTGTTTCTGTTCTGTTCTCCTCTGGCATTAGTTTACTTTTGACACCATGTCACGTACACCTTGTACACAGTAGGTTGCAGGTTAGGATCTTGAACCAGATATGGATTGGCTACAGAGCTTCCTTCCCGAATAGGTACACCACAGATGTTTGCTATAAGACCCTTTAATGTTCTGACAGGTTTGGCTGAGGTTAGCTTAAAAAAGTATGTTACAACACAGCACCATCTAGTGGCAGAACAGTTTACTACAATTTAGCATTCCATTCAAGCAGTTAGATACCTAATTTTCACTTGTGTGCTCAGATGGATGACTAATTGCTGAGTGCAAAACCTGTGCACAAAAGGAGAGGCCATGAGCAGACTTCAGATGTTGAATACTTAAATACTGTTGAATATTTAAACACCACACTTTTTGTTCCGATTGTATTGAAGCAAGTATTGAACTTAACTGTCTAAAATAGCCCAATCCTGCTTCAACTGAAGTCAGTGAAAAAACTCTCCCTGACTTCAATAGGAGTAGTAAGACAATCTTTAGATGTAAAGTCTTTGAAATAGATGCTATGTCTTCCTCCATGTTTTGCACATTGTTGAGCACTGTCAGTGCTCAATAAATAGTAAGATTATAGAAAGCTGGTATGAAGGAGGATGTGCAGTTTAGTGCCTCCAGCTATGAGTTCTTACTATATGAGAAATGTGTAGAGGAGTAAAAGATAGGAGTACGGTATTGGGTTCACATAGGGAAACTAAGTTTTCCCAGGTGTTGTCAACACTCCAGCACCACCACCAGATATCGTTGGGAGTTGGAAGGTTGTGTCCAATCCATCTCCCAGTGAAGCCAATGGGAGTCTTTCCATTGCCATCAATGGAAATTAGATAGGCTTCTTGGAAGGATTCAGTAGATCTACTACCTGCTGGGCTCAGGTGACCCCTTCACTGAAACTTTGCATGATTTTGGCACTTTCTTTCAGATGTGCAGTGGTCTGTGGGTGCATATGAAAGAAAAGCCCAGAAGCATAGAAGATTTCAATGGATTGGCCTGGATTCAGCAGCTAGGAGGAGACCGGAGTACTTTCAGAACTTGGGTTCAAAAAGAGAGCGCTGACTATTAGTTATAATCTTCAGGGCTACACACAACCTTGTCCCATCCTACCAATGTCCCAGTCACGTCACGTTCTTAGCATGATTGCTACCACCAAAACTAATGCCAAAAATGCCTTTCAGCTGTAGCTGAAAATAAATGCCTTGTCCTTCGCTGACTGCACCTTATTTAATCCTCTACACCTTTGCACAGTTGGTATAAAATGCTACCAGATCAGCATGGCAGTGCTTTACATGACCTTGGCCGGGCTGTAAATGGCTACATGAGGTGCATGGCAATGGGGAATCAGGCCCTTTATTTTCATTTCTTACATTTCACAGTTGATTGATGGTGAGAGCAACTCTCTTTACCTTTTGAACTTCCAAACTGGTGGGCTGAGCAGAAATGTGCAGCTTGTCTTTCATTGGAAGAATGGAACTGGCTATTTTAAGCTACAACTTATGAAGATGATGAACTGTCACATGCGTTTAGCTTCATCAGGATAACAACTGACATGCCTGTCAGGCAGCTGGTCTGACTGTTCAACCTCATGTGTACTAGGCTTAACCAGTGTGATTCAATCTCACACTCCACCTTCTCAAAGGAAAGCCAGTGGTGTGAGTCAGTGAGACACAGATCCAAGAGTCCTTGATGCAATAATGTCAGTCTTATCAAGCAACGTTACAATGTTTAATAAATACAAACAGAAGTGATTGTACCTTCCTAATTTGGCAAAGTTGTCTGAGTACTTAGAAGGACAGTCTAGATCAGCTTCATTAAAATGTTTTCTTTCAGAAACTGATCCTCATCAGGCTACTGGAAATTCAATGAAGAGAACAGCAAAACTGAATGAACTAATATATAAGTGCCAAATTCTTTTTGTAGTGCCCAGTTCTCCTGATTCCTGACTGATGCAGCCACAAAGATGTCAGATAAAATAGGGAATAAATATGCCAAGAAAATTTGGAACCTTAAATTTGGCAAGGACCGCATCAAGCCTGAAAGCCCCATTCAAGAAACACAGTAGTAAATAAATATTAATCCTTTGCCCTTATATGGGAGCTTTCCATCTGATGATCTCAAGGCACTTTATAAAACTGTGTAAGTATTATAATCCCCTTTTTACATGCTAGTAGTTAAGACTATTTAGAAGCATTGAATTAACAAATGAACAGTTTATGCCAGATAAAGCCCAGAGCAGGCAGCAACAGTCTTTTTGGAAGTCTCTGGGACAAACTCAGTGATGATGATGTACGTGATGCTTTAAGTTACACATTAGGCCCAGTCGTCAGGACCAATTTTCAGTTTGGTGCTCAGTGTCATTAAGGGAAAAGGCAGCAAACGTGCCTGAAAGATAGCCTGAGTATTAACGGTGCATAGAGCTATCACGTGCCAGTTTGGGCCAGAGCAGCCTCAGGGCTAATGAGCAGTGGTGGGACAGCAGCAGTTTGTGGGGATGGAGACAGCCAGGAACTGCTAGGATTGGGAGCAGTTGTGGGTGGCAAGTTTAAAGGGAGCTGGAGCACTGAGAAGTCAGGGGATTCAGAGAGTCTGAGCATGGGATGGCGGTGGGAGTGGCAAAGGGCTGGGGACTGGAGTATGGGGCTTTCAGGGGGGAAAATGAGCAGTGATTGGTAAGGGGTTTGGGGACAGGAGCAGTGGCGAGGTGGGCAGGAACAGGGGCGACAGAAGCATTGGAACTGTTTTGTTCAATATCTTTAAGGATCTGGAGGATGGCATGGACTGCACTCTCAGCAAGTTTGCAGATGACACTAAACTGGAGGAGTGGTAGATACGCTGGACAGTAGGGATAGGATACAGAGGGACCTAGACAAATTAGAGGATTGGGCCAAAAGAAACCTGATGAGGTTCAACAAGGACAAGTGCAGAGTCCTGCACTTAGGATGGAAGAATCCCATTCACTGTTACAGACTAGGGACCGAATGGCTAGGAAGCAGTTCTGCAGAAAAGGACCTGGGATTACAGTGGATGAGAAGCTGGATACGAGTCAGCAGTGTGCCCTTGTTGCCAAGAAGGCTAACGGCATTATGGGCTGTATAAGTAGGGGCATTGCCAGCAGATCGAGGGATGTGATCATTCCCCTCTATTCGATATTGGTGAGACCTCATCTGGAGTAGTGTGTCCAATTTTGGGCCCCACACTACAAGAAGGATGTGGAAAAATTGGAAAGAGTCCAGCGGAGGGCAACAAAAATGATTAGTGGGCTGGAGCACATGACTTATGAGGAGAGGCTGAGGGAACTGGGATTGTTTCTTCTGCAGAAGAGAAGAATGAGGGGGGATTTGATAGCTGCTTTCAACTACCTGAAAGGGGGTTCCAAAGAGGATGGATCTAGACTGTTCTCAGTGGTACCAGATGACAGAACAAGGAGTAACTGTCTCAAGTTGCAGTGGGGGAGGTTTAGGTTGGATATTAGGAAAAACTTTTTCACTAGGAGGGTGGTGAAGCACTGGAATGGGTTACCTACAGAGGTGGTGGAATCTCCTTATGTAACGGGTTGGATCACAGAAACCCCCTGGGGAACTGCCAACTGATGTGCCAAGACTACTTCTGCCCCTGCTTTCCCTGCCAGCCTGGGAATCCAGCACCCTGTCTTGTTGAGCCAGACACCAGTCTGCTCCAACACAGCTGCAGGGTCTGAACCACATGACCCAAAGCTGCAAACTTAACTGAAAGCAACTCACAGAAGTGTTCCTGTCTCTAACACTCAGATGCCCAACTCCCAATGGGGTCTAAACCCCAAATAAATCCGTTTTACCCTATATAAAGCTTATACAGGGTAAACTCATAAATTGTTCACCCTCTATAACACTGATAGAGAGACATGCACAGCTGTTTGTCCCCCCCCCCCCCCCCAGGTATTAATACATACTCAAGGTTAATTAAGAAGTAAAAAGTGATTTTATTAAATACAGAAAGTAGAATTTAAGTGGTTCCAAGTAGTAACAGACAGAACAAAGTGAAGTACCAAGCAAAATAAAAAAGAACATGCAAGTCTATGTCTAAGAAAACTGCATACAGATAAAACCTCACCAGTTACAGTAAGCTTCCTTTTACAGACTAGTCTCCTTCTAGTCTGGGTCCAGCAATCACTCACACCCCCTGTAGTTACTGTCCTTTGTTCCAGTTTCTTTCAGGTATCCTTGGGGGCAGAGAGGCTATCCCTTTAGCCAGCTGAAGACAAAATGGAGGGGGTCTCTCACAGGCTTAAATAGACTTTCTCTTGTGGGGGGGAGACCCCCTCCTCTCTCCTATGCAAAGTCCAGCTCCAAGATGGAGTTTTGGAGTCACATGCCCATGCAGGACTGAGTTTCTTACTGGCCAAGCCACATTCCTGGAAAAGCTCCGATATGGATTGGCATCTTCAAGTTCATTGTTTGCTTAAGTGGTTCTTGATTGGGTATTTAATTTGCACATTCCTTTCTCAATAGAAATCAAGCAAGTATACAGCCAATATTCCTAACTTCAAGTACAAAAATGATACATGCATACAAATAGGAGGAATGTATTCAGTAGATCATAACCTTTACATAGGTATGTTACATGGCATATGTAGCATAAAACATATTCCAGTTATATCATATATATATTCATAAGCATATTCCCATGAAGCCTTATGGGATACACCATCACACCTTCCTTAGAGGTTTTTAAGGTCAGGCTTGATAAAGCCTTGGCTGGGATGATTTAGTTGGGGATTGGTCCTGCTTTGAGCAGGGGGTTGGACTAGATGACCTCCTGAGGTCCCTTCCAACCCTGATATTCTATTATCTCTGGTGGGAGAGCAGGGTCAGGGTCCCAGAGCAGTGGGAAATTGGGAGGGGGTATTAAGGGCAGCAGCTGTAGGAGTCAGGGGACAGCTCAGCGGTTTGGGAATGTGGGGGGCACCCTCACCAGGCTTCAACTTACTGCTCCCTTTTCACAGAGAGGAGCAGGCGTGCAGTGTGCATATGCAGCGTGGAGAAAAGAGGCCACTCTTCTCCCCTCGCCACACAACATACGAATCCCAAGGTCTGTTCCCGTTCCCCTTGGCTGCCCCTTTTTTTCCCCAGCTGTGTGGAAGAGCACGGCTGATACGTGGGAGAGTGACGCACCAAAAGGGAATGTGTGAATGTGGTGCGAGATGTGCCGTGCTTGGCAGAGCTGCAGGAGGCACAGATGTTCTCATGATGATGCTCAAGAGTTTTATGTGAGCAAAGGAGAACTCACACGTAAATCACATCCCGCCCCATCATACAAGAACTAAGGGTCAGTCAATGGCATTGATGGCATAAAAATGCAGAACACATCTGAGCAAGCTGCTCCTCATACAGCCTGTAGTCAGTCTGTGGAATTTATTGTTGCAGAAGGACACAGACTCAGAGAGTGTTGCTGGATCTTTGAAAGTGTTTGGTAATTCTATTTCTAACTCAGAAATGATTAGATGGATTCTCACTTCACTTTCCCCCAAAATCCACCTGTGGCTTGTGAACAAACAAGAGAAACCAGTTAGTATTTCCCCCCACCCTTTTTTTTTTTTTGTAAAGTTAGAAGCACCTGAAAATAGAAGCTTAGAAAGCAAACACTTTGTCCGCTAGCTATAATCTCATTGCCAGCTCCTGTGATAAAAGAGCAGATAAGTATGAGGGAGTTTGTAACCTATAGTGTGGCTTTTATAGCCGATCCTGCATTAGAGAGGTAAGAAACTTAACAATCCAACAGCAATAGTGAGAGGCTTTCTCAGTGGAGTATTGAGGCAGGCAGAGTGTGCCTGGGGGACATGAAAGTGGTACCTACTACAGCAGTAACTGCTACACCCTTCTAAAATAGTTTTTTCTGCAACATACTTGGCAATACACAATACATGGAATGCCTGGACTTAAGGTTTTACCAACACTAGCTCAAAATAACTTGCATAGCTCATTTTTTGCTTCAATACCCATGAAAAATGAAACCACCCCAAACCAATGCAAAAAAAAAAAAAAAACCTTTTATGACACATCACTATGTATGATATAGGACCAGATTGTTAGCTGGCATAAATCAGTGTAGCTTTATTAAGTAGGATTTGGTCCTCCATACCCATTCAGTCAATATTTATTTAGCTATCTAAGGTATTATTGTAAAAGTAATCACTACAGCTTTTCATAAGCTGGAGATGATGCTACAATTTCTGTAAGAGTTATGTTTATGAAAAGACCCTCTCAGAAAACAACCAGGAGGAGAAAGACTGAGGAAAAATACTGATTAGATTAGTGGTAGCAGCTACATCCACTCCCAGTAAAGTCTGCAAACTGGATGCTCCATCTCAGACCTCATTTATTCTATCAACACAACCTGCTATAAATTTGTTAATCTACAGTGACCAAAAAGTGAACGTAATCCCATTACAACTTCAAGTCACAAAACCCACAAAGGACCGAAAGTGTAATTATCAAGGGGAGAAGTGAAATGTTTTCCTGAAAGCCAATTTCATTTATTTGTAGCACCTGTTCTCCTTGGAGATATATGCTCTGTACTGAAAATATATCAACACCAAAACAGGCAGGTGAGTGATATGGACAGGCAAAGAGGTAGATGGGTTATAAATTAGCCAAATCATAACACAAATAGCAGCAAGATCTACTTAGAGCTCAATAAATGTTTTTGAAATGCCAGCAAAGTGCATGGCAGAAAGAAGGTTCTTACAAGCAACTTTTAAAGACAGATTATGCAGCAGAGATAGGATATTGGCAGTTTTGAAGATGACAGTTCTTCAAAGAAATAGCAGCATGACATTTTTTGAGAACCAAAAAGTAATTTTAAAAGGTTAAATTGAATTTCTTTTCATTAGACATTATACTAGGTGGAATCTGTACAAGGAAATCAGAGCAATGGATGACTGACCTTTATTCTAATGAAAACTTTAAAAAAAAAAAAAAAAAAAAAAAGGAGTTAGAAGCCACTCTATTTATGGAAGTTAAATCAGCTGCTGAGACAGAATTACTTATATAGACAGAACGCTTTCTGACTGGCTGGAGCCTCCAATGCTCAAATTCAGCAAAATACTTAAGCACATGCTAAAATCCATCCCTATTCAGCAAAATACTTGTTTAACTTTAAGCATATGCTTAAATCCCATACACTGAATGAAATTTAAGCTCATGTTGAAAGTGTTTTGCTGAACAGGGCTGGAATTTGCTTTTAAGGTTAGGGACATGTTTAAGTGATTTCCTGAAATATGACTAGAATGCAAAAGAGATCATCTCTATCAGTTTGGTATAATAGAAATAATATTATTGCAATGACTTTTCAAATAAAGTAATTCAGCCCAACACTTTTTCCCCATAATGAACATGAAGGAAATGGAATTTAAAAGTTATATAATCTTGGTATTTGTATTAATTTGTTGGGTTTTGTTTTGTTTTTAAAGTAGGTAAATACACACACAGCCCAAGGATACACCTGCTCAGCAAGCTTGGTTTTCTAGGATAAAAGGGGTTTGAATTTATACAAGGACAAAAGACATCTGAACCTGCTAAACTATGTTTTACTTTGTACTGGTCTTAATCAACAATGCTGCAGTGATAAAATTCCCTTCCAGTGCGAGACCTTCTGAGTCATGTCTAAATGTGGAAGGAATTTTTTTCCTGAGAAGAGACAAAGGAGGCTCCTGAAAATAGAATGTTATAAGGGTTCAGTCTCCCAAACCTTAAATATATTAACACTAGCAAACATTTTAGTGAGGGATTCTGAAAACATCACAGTAACCATGAGTAAGAACAAAGCTCAAGTCCTTTGTGTGGAACCCTGAGCTCAGAGCACACCCTTAGCAGGAAATACACATTAGTCACATAACGCCTGATGCAGTGATTTTATCTTTGAAGTTTTTCATGAATTTTCATGGACCTTTCAGTTTTGGATGCCTAAAGCTAGGCATGAGGGCAGGCCCTACCATCTATTCTGTGGGGAGGAGCAAACCTGCCACTCGCCTGGCAGAATGATCAGGAAGGGATCGTTTCTCCTTGAAGGAGAGCCTTGCAGAGAAATCTTCTCCCAGATTCCAAGAGGTGATGATCCAGGTACCTAAATACATGATCCAATTTTCAAATATTAATGTTTCAACGTAACATTTTCTATACTTCAGTGCACATATCAGAACACATTCTCCTCTGATCCTCTCTCAGAGATGATTACTCGGTCTTTTTATTGTGACCATAGTTTGCAGTGTGTGTCACCTGAACTCCTCCGAACTTGAGAAATGGTCACTTGTTAGGGTGAAACAATCACTTGTTGCCTAAAATTAGGCACCAAAATTCATATTTAGGCACCTCAATAAATGACTTATTGGTCCTTGAGAAATGGCAGCATCTCAGTCCTTGCAAATACTTAACAACCCTGTCAGCAAACAATCTGGAGATCTCCACAGCTATCAGCATTCCAGTCCTTGGGTTAATAGTTGACTGGTCTTCTCAGCTGCTAGTGAAACAGAAATCTGTAGGCTATATCCAAAGTGGTACACAGATTGGGATCAGCATATTAAATATCCATTTCCTGGCACTCAGTCTACAGGGCACCATCATCTCCCCGTAAGCCCAGGTAAGCCAGGCAAGAATTCACAAACCCTCCCATCACTAAGGCCTGGTCTACACTATGGGGTTAGGCAGGGCCACCCGGAGGATTCAGGGGGCCTGGGGCAAAGCGGGGGAGCGGACATACTCAGCGGGTAGCGCTCCAAGTCGACGGCGGCGGCAGCAGCGGGTCCTTCACTCGCTCCACGTCTTCAGCAGCACTGAAGGACCTGCCGCCAAAATGCCGCCAAAGACCCGGAGCCACTGAAGGGCCCCCCGCCGCCGAAATGCCGCCAAAGACCCGGACTGCCACCGGGTAAGTAAAAAGGGTTCTCTAGCCAAGAAAAGGATTCTCAGCCAGGGCTCGCAGGGCCCGTGGGGCAAATTGCCCCACTTACCCTCCACACACACACACCCCGGGCAGCCCTGGGGTTAGGTTGAATTTAGCTGCATTAGGTCGATTTAAAAATGAATGCGTCCACACAACCAACCCCTTTCCGTCAACCTAAATGGCTTTTAAAATTGACTTCTGTACTCCTCCCTGGCGAGGGGAGTAGTACTAAAATCGACTTTCCTGGGTCGAATTTGGGGTAATGTGGACGCAAATTAATGGTATTGGCCTCCGGGAGCTATCCCAGAGTGCTCCATTGTGTTGTCCCATTCTTTCTCCATTCACTGAGATAGAAATCCCAGTTTGCAGCTACCAGCTGATAGCTAACGGTAAGCGCCACAGGCTCTGTAGCTTGGAGGGGTAACAAATGTTTCTGCTCGCCCCACTTCTCCCTCTAGGTCCATAAAACACACTACTGTGGACCAACCACTATTCTCATGGAGGGCTTCCCTGTAAATAAAGCTAGAGTAGCACTGACTTGTATCCAAAGTGGCACTGGTGTTGGGAACCAGCCTTCACAGAAGACACATCTCTTGGTCAGATGAAATTTAATGTTGATAAATGCAAAGTAATGCACACTGGAAACCATAATGCCAACTATACATATTGTGACAGACCCAGACCAGTGGGGTACAGGAGTCTGGTAGAGGGCAAATATACTGGTCACTGGATGAGTAGTTTTCTGTTCCCTGAGTGACCAGAGCAGGGGCTGCACTAGAGAAATCAGGAACCCGCTAGAACCAGTTAAGGCAGGCAGGCTAATTAGGACACCTGGAGCCAATTAAGAAGAAGCTGCTAGAATCAAGTAAGGCAGGCTAATCAGGGCACCTGGGTTTTAAAAAGGAGCTCACTTCAGTTTGTGGTGTGAGTGTGAGGAGCTGGGAGCAAGAGGCACAAGGAGCTGAGAGTGAGAGGGTGTGCTGCTGGAGGACTGAGGAGCACAAGTGTTATCAGACACCAGGAGGAAGGTCCTGTGGTGAGAATAAGGAAGGTGTTTGGAGGAGGCCATGGGGAAGTAGCCCAGGGAGTTGTAGCTTTCATGTAGCTGTTACAGGAGGCACTATAGACAGCTGCAGTCCACAGGGCCCTGGGCTGGAACCTGGAGTAGAGGGCAGGCCCAGGTTCTCCCCAAACCTCCCAATTGACCTGGACTGTGGGTTCTTCCAGAGGGGAAGGTCTCTGGGCTGTTCCCCTACCCACATGGTGAATCTCTGAGGCAAGAAAATCTGCCAATAAGTGCAGGACCCACCAAGATAGAGGAGGAACTTTGTCACAATATACAATGATGGGGTCTAAATTAGCTATTCCCACTCAAGAAAGAGATCTTGGAGTCATTGTGGATGTTTCTCTGAAAACATCCACTCAATGTGCTGCGGCAGTCAAAAAAGCAAACAGAATGTTGGGAATCATCAAGAAAGAGGTAGATAAGACAGAAAAGATATATTGGAATTGGAAAAGGTTCAGAAAAGGGCAACAAAAATGATTAGGGGTTTGGAACGGGTGCCATATGAGGAGAGGTTAAAGAGGCTAGGACTTTTCAGCTTGGAAAAGAGGCAACTAAGGGGGGGATATGATTGAGGTCTATAAAATCATGAATGGTGTGGAGAAAGTAAATAAGGAAGTGTTATTTACTCCTTCTCATAATACAAGAACAAGAGGCCACCAAATGAAATTAATAGGTAGCAGGTTTAAAACAAACCCTAGAAAGTATTTTTTCACGCAATGCACTGTCAACCTCTGGAACTCCTTGCCAGAGGGTGTTGTGAAGGCCAATACTATAACAGGGTTCAAAAGGGGAACTAGATAGATTCATGGCAGATGTGTCCATCATTGGCTATTAGACAGGATGGGCAGGAATGGTGTCCCTAGCCTGTGTTTGCCAGAAGCTGGGATTGGGTGGCAGAGGATGGATCACTTGATTATAACCCGTCTGTTCATTCCCTTTGGGGCACCTGCTATAGGCCACTGTCAGAGGACAGGATACTGGGTTTGATGAACCTTTGGTCTGCTCCAGTGTTGCTGTTCTTATGGTCCTGCATCAATCAGCTGCTGAATCCACAAGGCTGGCTTTAACTCTTGTGTATATATAGTGTCCCCCCTGCCCCTCCCCCCACATACACACACCCACTTTGCCCTCTGACTGGCTCAGCTCTCAGAGGATGACTAAGGTGTGACTTACCAGGTGCATTGCCAACCATGAAAACTTCCTACCCAGCCTCAAAAACAGCTATTGAGCATGTCTAGTATATGCCTACCCTATTCTGGATGTTTCTGGGTCCTTCCAGCTGAGTTGCCCTGCCCTGCTTTCTGCAGGTGTGCAAAGACACAGAGTATCCGACTCAGTTCCATGTCTCCTCCCCACTGCTTCTCTTCCACTCCCCAGGAGAAACAAAGTCAGACACTCCAGTTTAAAGCATGTGGGCTGCAGAAAATTTTGACAAAACACAAATTTTCTCATTTTAATTGAATTTTTTTCCACAGAAAAGAACCCCATTTTCCAGCCAGCAGTGATTTGCACAAAGAATGTAGATCTCATTTTGGTTGTGCATTTGCAATTGTCAATGCAAAGTTGGGCACTCTGTTTCCAGTGGTTCCAAACTCTAAGGTGCTCACTACCTTCAATTTCCACTGGGTTCAGTGGGAGTTCACCGTACAGATCTGGGGCGGGGACCCATTCTGAAGACAAAGATTTAGACCAATTAAAGAGCTGACTAAATTAAGCAAACAGGGTTGCGGGGAATACATAAAAATAGGAGGAATCTTAGCCATTCACTTTTGTGCTTCTAAGATGGGTTTGTATAAAGAAAGAAATTTTGCAAACATTTGATGTCAACATTCCATTTCAGACAATTTCAAAAATCCTTTCCGGGTTAGATAAAGCTGTAATGCAGAGACCATTATGAAGTTCTCTTAGGGGATTACAGAAAGTCACTCATAAGTTTCATACCTAAGCTGTGATGCTAAAAATAATATCCTATACCTTGCTAGTAACAGGCTTAATATTTCAAATAGCAATAGTCTATAAATGATATTCCTTGGAGAAATAATATATATTTGTTTTCTTTTAGATCTACAGCTGGGAGAGCAAACCATGCATGAATTTTATGACCTTGCCAGTTTTCTCTCTCTTCTGGGAGCTATAGATTTTACCATGTAGACAGCTGTGTTCAACCTCAAAATTAGAAATCATTTTGGGGGGGAAAAAAGGCATTTCATTCTAGGGTGACCAGATGTCCCGATTTTTATAGGGACAGTCCCAATTTTTGGGTCTTTTTCTTATATAGGCTCCTATTATCCCCCCACATACACACCCTGTCCTGATTTTTCACACTTGCTGTCTGGTCACCCTATTTAATTCCCTTCATTTTATTCAAAAATAGTAGACTCTAAAGATACAGGCACAGTTTTAGAAATAAATTGAAGACAAACCTGTCAATGTTTTTCGGACATGTAGAACAAAAATCACTGTTCTCTTAAATGTGTCTATTATTTCTGATGATCTGTGATATAACTTGCAAGGAACTTAAATACCAATGAACACTAAGTTTAAATTAATTTTAAAAAAGAGTGTGTGTGAAGAGCGAGATGATCTGGTGGTCTGAACACAAGTCTAGAAAACCTGGTATCTATTTTCTGTTCTGCCATTGAACTGGCTGTGTGGGCTTGGAGCCAAAGTTTTCAAACTTGGATGCCTAAACCTAGCAGGCCCTACTATCTATTCTGTGGGGAGGGGCAAACCTGCCATTCGCCTGACAGAATGATCAGGAAGGGATCATTTCTCCTTGAAGGAGAGCCTTGCAGAGAAATCGTCTCTCAAATTCCAACAAGTTTTACCATAAGTGGTAATGATCCAGGCACCTAGATACATGACCCAATTTTCAGATCTTCCAAACACCAAACCTCCCAGAATTGTGGGTGCTTACAATCTCGGAGAGGTGGGGGGGAGTTCAGTCATTTATTTAGGTGCTTAAATACGAATTTTGGTACCTAACTTTAGGCAGCGAGGGATTTTCTACGGCACCAATGGCAGTTAGGTGCTTAATTGCCATTGACTTTCAATAGGAGTTGGAACTTAATTGCCATTGGTGCCTCTGAAAATCTCCCCCCAAGTATGACAGTTTTGGCCCCGACTTCCAAGCCTGAGTTTCCACATCTATAAAAGGAAAACAATCATAAGCACAGGGATATTGTAAGGATTTATCAGTTAGTATTTGTAAAGGATTTTGTAGATTATACAGTGATGAGCTCCATGGCTAATTTCACAGAGAATGAATAAGCCAAATGTGGGATCACTGTCTTGAGCATCCCAATATACAGTAGCCTCATAAACAGATTGATGAGTGCATGCATGAATCGGCATGTATTTCCTGTGTGCATAGACATACTGCTATCGTCACTCAGCCCACTGTATGACTAGCACAGCCTTTAAAAAGAAACCACCTTTTTTCCACATGCACAAATATTGTATGTGCGTGCCTTACACATAAGGCATTGGCCAAATGGCTTGCCCACACAGTTCTGAAATGTACCCTTTTAAGTCTTTCGGTGCCAAGGAAATGTTATTGACTAAATTGTACAACCCAGTCCATACCTATAAAAACCAGCAGCTGAGCGTAAGTGTCTATTTGAAGGAATACAGATGAATCAGTAATGATATTAGAGTGATTAGCCAACTGCCTTAATTGATATGTACAAAACCATATGTGCTTATAAGCTTACAAATGCTAACTCACACTTATCACCATCTGTCCAAAAAAGCCACAGTAAATTTCCTTTTCCTAAATGCAAGTTTGTCATTTTAAAAAGAGATGTGGGGGGAAAGTATTGTTAAGCAGTGATGTACTGTATCCTTCATACAGGCATATGGTTCTCTTGCAGAAGGAATTTGTTTCAGGAAAAGCAACTTTAAGGGAAAATCATTATCCAGCTCAATGCAAACATGCTCAAGGGACTTGAAAAACTGTAATTCCAGAAAGCAAAATAAAACCACACTTGTCACCGTAGTATCAAGCATATTCAGGTAGGACATGACGCAACGTGACTATGCATCTAGAATGTGTTTCTGCTGCACACACTTCTCCCTATGGGAAGAGGATGAGAGCACAATGTCTTGTTTTGGTAGGGTTGGATTTTTTTTTTAATATACTTGTTGGTACGTGAAAGCACGGTAAAAGAAACATGTCTTGCGCTTGGAGTGAAAGGTGGCGAGGTTCTTGTGGTAAAAAAACAAACAAGAAAGAGACCATCAACAGCAGTTCCCTTTGTTCCCTTCTGTGACACTCCCCTCTGGTGTTATCTGGACCAGTGATCTGCTAGGTCACTCTAATCCTCTACTCTGGGAGCCAGACTTACCCTGCTCTGCTGTGAGAACCCCCATTCCTGGGCTATTCATGCACAGCCTCTGGCATGTAAGTTGCTCCTTGGATTGTGCAACTGAATGACACTAGCCAATACCTCCAGTCCCAGACACAACCCTAGGAACCTCCATCTTGCAGTGTCCAGTTATGCCTGCTGGACACTGCAAGCTTATATGAGTTTGTCAATTTAACAAAGAAATTGATATGCACCAGGCTTCTTATCTCAAGGGGAGTCTCTATCAGGCTTCAAACCAAACAAATTTATTAACTACAAAAGAGAGATGTTAAGTGATTATAAGTCAAAGCATAACAAGTCGGATTTGGTCAAATGAAATAAAAGCAAAACGCATTCTAAGCTGATCTTAACACTTTCAATGCCCTTAAAAACTTAGATGCTTCTCACCACAGGCTGGCTGGTTGCCCTTCAGCCAGGCTCTCCCCTTTTATCAGCACTTCAGTCGCTTGGTGTGGTGTCGGTAGATGTAGGAGGAAGAGAGATGAAGAGCATGGCAAACGTCTCTCCCTTTTATCATGTCCTTTCTTCCCTCTTGGCTTTGCCCCTCCCCATTCAGAGTCAGGTGAGGATTACCTCATCGCAGTCCCAAACTGACCAAAGGAAGGGGGATGACTCACTCCAGAGTCCAACAGATCCTTTGTTGTTGCCTAGGCCAATGTCCTTTGTTCCTGTGAGGCTGGGCTGGGTTTGTCCCATACATGCCCTGATGAGGTGTGAACTGCCCCTCTGCTTCTGGAGAGTTTTTGCCTGGGCTTGCTTTAAGCCATGGGGACACATTTTCAGCCTCATAACTATATACATGAAATTACAACCTATAACATTACTATAACATTAACATTACCATAACAACAATGCTCAGTGCATCATGAGCCTTCCGAAGACAACCGACATGACAAACTTTGCATTAGATACCCCACACAATCATACAATAACGATGCACATGGGGGTGCTGGGTGTTCCTCCGAAAGTCAAACACCTTCATCCACAGTTTTCTTCATGGTTTCTCCCACACTGTGTATGGACCTTTGTGGTGGATATCAAAAACAAAAAAACCTGATGGTAAATTTTTCAGAAGCACCTGAGTCACTTAGGAGCCTAACACAAGCTTGACACTTAAAAGTTTTATTGACATAGCAATGTTGGTTAGGGGGGTGATTTTGTGTCTGTGTGTGTTTGGCTTTTGTCGGTATAATTTATTTCACTCATGGAACCAGTAGAAGCTATACTGGGAAAAGCACTTTTTTGCTGGTATAACTTATACCTACACTAGGAGGGCTTTGCCTATATACCTATGCCAACAAAGATTTTAAGTGCAAACAAGGCCTAAGTCCCATTTTCAAAAGTGGTGTTTCAATTTAGGAGCCTAAATCCCACTAACTTTGTAAGAGAGATATGCCCCTAAGTCACTTTTGAAAATGGGATTAGGCATTTTTGAAATTTTTACCCCGTCAGTCTGCAAAGGGAGACTCATTGAGTTCCACTGTGCTGAAGTCTGGTGCCTTTGACGTAGAGCTTCAAGAGACAGAAATTTAAAGTTGGAAAAATTGATAAGGATTCTCCAGACTCTTCTGACACATGGAGGACACCTTCATGAGGAGGAGAGACAGATGAGTTATTTAACTTTCAAAAACATTGACAACATTGTCCATTAGCAGCACCATAAAGATTGTATCTGTGCTGCAAGAGGAAGCTGATAACTTGTTATAGTGTAACCGCAGTAGTTCCACTGACATTGCATTGGGTCTGGAAGACATGTAGACCTGATATAATAATAATGGCAGCCCATCATGTTCCTTCAGTGACATTAAAGACAGAGTATCTGATAGGTATCTGCTGTGAGCATGTTAGACAATACTCATTTTCCACCAAAGGAAAGAGGGCGTGGGTGGGTGGAAGCATATGAAATGGACCATTATTAGTCAGACCCTAGCTGTTCTCAGATGACAGTGGATCCTAGGAGGCCTGTAACAAATGTCACCCATTGCCAACTTAACAAGTTTATCTGGAATAACTCAACATTGAGAAACTGACAAAAGTGGCAGGGATCGCAGCGAACCAATAAGTATGCTGAGATTTAAGGAGAGATCCTACATGCCCAGCCCTGCCCCGTCCCACCCAGCTCAGCCAATTCCCACAGAACTTTAGGAGCAACAGCTTCAACCAAGTAAGGCACCATAGCGCTGAAAGCAGGTTTTTAAAAAGTTTTATTGGGAAGCTGGGTAGGTCACACACACCCTTATTAGATGCATGGGGCAGATGAGATGAAAACGCTTGGACTTAGCTATTTTGAGAGAAAAGAAGGCTGCAAGGTACTGAAAATAAAGAGATTCTGAACCTATGCCCCTCCAAAACAATATTTCAGATAGGCAATTCCTGAAAATATATCTGAATAAATCAGGTGAGAAGGTAAAGACCCAATTCAGCAATATGCTTAAGCAAATGAGTAGAGACACTGATTTCAATGGAGCCGTTCATGTGCTTAAAGTTAGGCATATTCTTAAGCACCTTGCTGAAAAAGGGCCTGATGTTCTATCCCAGAGTAAGTACCTATTATACATTAGTCTATATTGGAGGTGCACTGGTGGCACCCAGAGATAGTGGTTTTGATAAGGTATTTCACTGTACATTCACTGTAAACTGATATTCTGTTTAAAAATTAGCACTATACAAACATCAGTGTCATCCATATGAGATGGGCTAAAAGCCTCTATGAAAATGGAGAAATAATGGGAATTCCCAGTTTTACCCCCACACCAAAAATAGTTTTTTAGGAACATAGGAATTGCCAGACTGGATCAGACTTGAGGTGCATCTAGTCCAGTATCAGATCTGTGACAGTGGCCAGCATCATATACTTTAGGGAAAGATGTAAGAACCCAGCAGTAAGTAATTGTATATGATTATGGGAGCATTTTGAACAAGTCAGGTTTGCAAATACACTCCATGTCACATAATCATAATAGAGACGTCTGCTTAAAAATGGGAGATGCCTGGGAAGTCCATTTTACTGGGACATTTTAAGAATTTGCCCCAGAAATGGCTGAGAGATTTCTTTTTGCAATTTTATCTGACACTGATATGGAATTAAAGAGCCATTGTCAGCATAGCTGATAATGATGAAGCTCTGAAATTATTCTTTACATTCTATTTCTTAAATGTCTAAGTGTATGAATTGGTCTCAGAGCAGCTTTAACTGTTTTCTAATATATTCAAATACAAATAATAAAAGTGAAGTTACAGTACAATCAAAGTGCCATTTCTGTTCATTTTAAATACCACTGTAATTAAAGGGCATAGACAGTAACATTCATAAATCTATATGATTTCCTATGGATTATTGTTCATGTTGTCCATTTAATATTTCCCAAGGCTTCCTTTTAGAAGAAAAATCTCAACTTGTGCTATCACTGATATCTCATTAATTGGGACACTCGTCTGTCATCACAACTGCTCCTATGACCTAATTCTAGTGCACCATCATTTTTCTAATATGAATATTCAGGAACTAAAAGCTAAGAGATTTGGCAATAGGTCTTATATACCAACATTTCCATAGATCTAGTAACACATACTAAGCATTGTTATTCCCAGGTACCACACAATAAGACTATTTTAACAGTACAAGTCAAAGTACTTTACAATGATGGGTCAATATCATTATCCCTGTTGCACATTAGGAGGTGGAAGCGAAGAGAGTAACAGCCCTAACTGATTTTCCCTGTCTTTCTCAGTGAGAATTAGACCCACAGGTCCACACCTCCATGCAACCCTATTGATTTTACTGGGATTGCACAGAACATAAGGGCTAGGCTACACTACAGCAAGCATACTTATACCAACAGAGCCCCCTAGAGGAGATGCAGCTCATAATGGCAAAAGGAGGTATTGTGACAGTATAGTTATACCACCTCCTCGAAAACATACATCATAGCAGGAAAAGGACTCCTTTGCTCGTATAGCTGCATCTACAAAGTGGTTTTTGCCAGCAAAGCCATGTTGGTCAGGGATGTATTATTTTCATACCCCTAACTGACATAATTATGCCAACAAAACTTTGTGGTGTAGCCCCGGGCTAAGTTGGCATAGAATTTACCTGTCTGAAGGCAGAATTTTCCCATTAAACTCTGCTAAAGTTGACGGGGTTTATATTAATTTAAGGTTATATTTGGTGATCATCTCCTCAGAACTTCATTTATAAGTTAACACATATGTGTATACAATAGATTCACTTCGAGTAACATTTCAACCCCCAACGAACCTTGTTTGCTGCATTACAAAGTTTTCACAGTTCACCTGTCTTATTGATCACCCACGCGCA
This sequence comes from Malaclemys terrapin pileata, assembly GCF_027887155.1. NCBI lineage: Eukaryota > Metazoa > Chordata > Testudines > Emydidae > Malaclemys > Malaclemys terrapin. The sequence continues at coordinate 141,443,790 of NC_071507.1, forward strand.
TAAACAGAAGTAGCATCCAGTACAGCTCTACTGTCTTAGTACAGCCTCCTTTCCCACTGGAGTTCCATATGGTGGCTTGCACAGGCCTTGTTTGAATACCCCATGGTAGGGAGTTAACTCCCTGCTTAGACCTTGCACAAGCATACAAGGTGGACTAACGAAGCAGGGCTGGGGACTGAAGGCTGGGAACTCTAAAAAGGCAGCTGGCTGGTGGTCACAGAAGCCAAGCTCCCTAACCAGTTGTTAAAGGGCTGATGTGAAGCTTGAGCTGGGCTTTTTGTGTTCAAGGAAAAACCTTTTATTTCTTTAGTTATAAACTGAGCACCTTAAACCCCAAGTATAAACATCTAAGGTGGGGGGGCGGATTTCTGGACAAGAGACTGTCTTGCTGTTGCTGAACCAGGCAGTTCACTACACCAGGGTGCAGCACAATATGTCCTGCATGAAATCCTAGATGTGTGCATTGTGTGGTGTTCAAAGGGTTAGTGAACAAAAATAGCCATAACAACAAGCTTCTAGACTTCAGCACTAGTTCTACTGTAATCCCAAAACTTGGTAGGCAGGCCTTTGTGTAGGTTATTACCATCTGAACGTTGTACTATGTAGCAGGACCAGACCTGGATCCTTTCTTGCATCAAGGACTTGCTCAGTTTCCTAGCACCAGCAGAGTATCTCACTACATCAGGCTTCTTGTAGCTTGATAACATTTTGATAGAAGCTCTCTATGCGGTGGTGCCTGGAAAACACAAAAGAAGGCATAAAACAAATTTACGAAGCTAGATTGACACGCGCTGAAGGGAATGCCAGTTTTTATGGACTAAACAGAAATACTTCAGGGAAACAATGCTTTGCGGTATAAATAATGAATACGCATCCTGCTACCACAGCAGCTACCTGTGGAATAGCTCTACCTACAATACTTTATAATATTAGGTTATTTTTTTTATTATCTTGCTTCGCTCTGTAGTAGTGCCATAGGGGAAAAAAACATATGGACAAACAAGTGACTAAAAACATTTTCTCTGAAGACCATGGGATACCAAGACATTTTTCAAATTTAATAAAGAAAGATTGAATTCACAGACTTCTCCGGCACTGAGATTTTTACATTTTGAACTTCCACTCAGCCTCAGTACCTATGCCTCCGATCTTGGCATAGGATCATGGTTAATTCAGATGGGTCCAAAAAGAGAGAGCTCAGTAATTGCTTATGCAAAGAAAATGTTATCTGCTTCTGAGCATAAAGTCTATTGGAAAAGAAAATTTAAAATTACAGAGAAAAAATATATTTTGCCCTTCTTAGGACTCCTTTAAGCTAGTTATTCTTTTGCTTTGGGAATGCAGCTCTTAAAACTGTTAATCATTTCAGAGAGATTAAAGATGAAGCAAATAAAGAGGAAGAGAAAAGGTATTATTCATGTCCATGTTAACCAAAATGCTCTTTTTAGGGGGGAAAAGAGGGGGAAGTGCTGTTCTTTGACTTGAAAGCTTATCTGGCCTGAAAAAGCCATATGGCTCAAGGAGGTTCATAGCAAATGTGTCCTTCATGGCTGGAGAAGTACAGTACATATACCCGGTTGGATAGTTTGCCCTTTTAATGTGTAAGTAATGTGGAGAGATAAAACATCATTACAGTGACTGAACGTCAAGCTTATTTCACCATGAATTGCGAGCGGTACATTTATGAGCTGATTCAAATTAAACTGCAAAATTGATATTGTAAAGCAAATCCAGCAAAATAAGGATATTCCGATTTAAGGCTGAACGTCGCTCTTTTTAACTCCTCAGTGATTTTGAAAGCAAAATCTCTGTGGGCCAGATGGTGCACAGAGGACTGAAGGGTCAGACATAATCACATCATAGGCAGTGGGTATAAGAGGCGAAGGGAGGCTAAGCCTCCCCAAACAGCTGGCCCGCCGCCTTCAGAGCATTGCTGAAAGGGTGGGCAGCCCAGCGTGGCCCTGCCCGTACTCCGCCAAGGTCCCGCTCCCGCTTGTCCTCTTACCCCAAGGTTCCACCTCTTCCTGTTCCTGCTCTGCCCACATGGGGGCCTCACGGCAGTGGGTGAAGAGGCACACACAAGCAGTGGGCGGGCAGCTGGACCTCTGGCCCGCAGGCAGGCAGGGGGACCAGAGGAGAGCGTGAAGAGGAGTGTGCACACAAGCAGTGAGCTGCCGACCAGCCAGCCAGTTTAGCTGGTGGGCAGGCGGGGGGGGGGGGGTTTGGGGGAGGGAGTGAAGAGGTACAAGTGGCGGGCGAGGGGAGCCAGGGGAGGGGGCAAAGAGGTGTGCAAGCAGTGAGTGGCCAGCAGGTGTGCAGGGGGGGCCTGAGAGAGGGGGCAAAGAAGCACGAGCGGTGGCTGGAGGGGTCTCGGGGAGGGGGCCGAGTGGGGCTGGGGGTGGAGTGTGGGCGGGGCTTTGGGGGAGGCTGCTGAACAGTGGCGGGCTTTGGGGCGGGGGCACAATCCAGGCACATGCAGCCTCCCAAGATGGAAGAGTCACGCGCTGCCCATGATCACTCTCTCTCCTAATACTTGCCAGGACACAAGTCAGCCCAAAGAGTCAAGGAGGGGTGGAGAGAAAGTAAGACCATTGTGGGACCACCGTCACACCAGCCAGGAAAAGCTAAGGGATTGGTCCAGCAGGCACAGTCCCTTTAAAAACCTGGGAATTCTGTGCCTCAGGGCTGCATACTCCTTCCCAAACTCATGAAACTCCACTGGGATCAAGCAGTTCTGCACCAATACAAGCTGGTGCCTTCAAGAGAATCTGGCCTAGGCTGTTCTGAGAGCCCTGTAGCAGTACCGTATACCCGAAGAGATGCATGGGTGCATAATATGCATGTGAGTGGTAATAGCTCCAGATATTGTGTGCCTCCATGTTTTCTTTATCCTGACACAGATCTACAGTCAACATGACATCACCTTTCCTATTAGCTCATTCAGCTGTGTAGTCTCAAATGTGACAAAAAAGGCAATGGGTATGGTAATCTCTTCATGCTGCACAGCATTAGGAATATAAGGAAACTACATGGACACAGTTGGGTTCCCAATAACTGAATTTACTTATTAGAATCAAACATGCAGACCTAGCTACCTGTATATGGTGCTGCTCAGTTAGGATTCTGGTGGCATCTGCAGTAGAAGACAGGGAGGCCCTCTACAGTGACACTACCCAATTCTTGTACACTGCAGGTGGGATTTTCAAAAGCACTCAGCAACAGCCTAACTTTGCTCCCACTGGAGCCAATCATAAAACTCTCACTGACCTCAATGGAAGCAGAGTTAAGCCCACACTGGGCACCACAGAAAATCTAACATTTTGAATGTCTTGAAATAAACATGTTAATTTTTAACCTAGATAATTAAGTATCCAGAGGGTTAGCAGCAGTACAGTATTGCAATAGCACCCACAGGCCTCAGTCAAGATCAGGGCCTCATTGGTGCCGGCGCTGGACAAACATGTATTAAAACAGTATGACCGAATGCCCCCCTGTATTCAGCCCCTACACACTACTGTAATAATCTTTGTACAAAATATGCCTTGTGAGGTATCATTTAAAAACTAATAACTCACTAGTCAATAGTCTCATGATAAAATGTGTGTAGCAATATTATATGTAAAGTTATGGATTTCCCCTGAATGATGTTGGTGGCACATGTTCAAAGCCTCATAGCCCCGTTTAGGCAGGACTGATCAAGCAGGTCCTAAACAAAGAAATGTGTGTTTGCTTCAGTTTACATATAAGTTGTAAACAGGGTTCTCAGATAGGAGACAGAGAAAAGCTGCATGCCAGCAAACAGAGGTGAGAAGAAACAGCGTGCATCCTCTTTCACCACCAGATACCATGTTGCCTTCTCTACTGTTTGAATGAACTTTAACTAAGGTAACCTCAGGAAAATGCATTTGAAATGGGAACAGAACTATAAAAGCAAGGGGCAAAAACACCCCAAATTATCTCTCCCTATCCATCTCTGTCCTTTTCACCTAAGAAGACAAAAGGAACAGTCGTTGGACTTTGGGAGCAGATCCTGGCTTGAGAAATTGGTCAGCAATGCTACTGGCAACGTGTGGTAAGGGACTTCACCTTGAACCAAGTCTAGTTTGTTAAATGTAGTACAAGGAAGCATTTATCTTTATTTCTCTTGTAACCATTTCTGACTTTAATGCCTTTTACTTGTGGTCACTTAAAACCTATCTCCTTGTAGTTAAATAAACTTGTTTTATTCTTTAATTACAACTAATCCAGTGTTGTGAACTGTTTGGGTAATTCCATCTAAAGTAGCAGACTTCTGTATGTTGATCCTCTTAGAGAGGCAACAGACCTAATGTACCTGGATTGTCCAGAGAGGGATGGACAGTGCAAAACATACTTTGGAGGGGCCGGGAATGACCAAGTCAGGGAATGTGGTTGGGACCACCCTGCAATTGGTAACCAAGGCTGCTGACAGGTTGCTGAGGTCAAAGTTGCTAGACCAGGGCTGTGGCTACAAACAGACACTCAGGATGAGACCTGCACTCTGTTTGGATGGCTGTGAACAGCCCAGGTTGGGAGCTTCAACAGCAAAGCATTGTGAAACACCTCAGGTTGCAAGGCTGGTGGTCATACAGTCCCTCACTGGTCTGGATTGCACCCTGGGGTGTCACAGACAGTCCCTGCTCTGAGATCTTAGCATAGATTATGAATTATTGACAACCTATATGACACAGTGTAGGTACTGTTCATGCCTTACTGAGGGCTGCTTGATAGATCATCATCATAGGATGCTTTTTCTGCAAAGAAACCTGTTCCTCTTTTTCACATATTTTATCATACAATTTTTCCATTCAACTTTGTCTTCTAGATATTTTTAAAACTTTAAGATTCTTACTTTGGAGGGTAAAGAGAAAGTGCCTCTTTTTGAGAACAAGGTAAAGAGCTCAGCTATTGCTTGGTGCATTTGAAGAGTTTTCATGCAAAGGAAGTGTTTGTCTTGTGTCGAGGTTTCTAAGAGATGGCAACTTGCCTCATCCAGGGGTTTTTTTTTTTGTTTCCAGCAATCCTTTGGGAATGCCATTCAGATTTTCAGATACAATACTACAAAAGTATCAAACGTTCTACGAAAGGAACTAGTCATGCTGGATAATACAATGCTATTCATTTTTATAATACACCTCTACCCCGATATAACGCTGTCCTCGGGAGCCAAAAAATCTTACCGCGTTATAGGTGAAATCGCGTTATATCAAACTTGCTTTCATCCGCCAGAGTGTGCAGCCCTGCCCCCCCGGAGCGCTGCTTTACTACATTATATCCGAATTGTGTTATATCGGGTCGCGTTATATCGGGGTAGAGGTGTATCGTTCTTCATGCAGAGAATTACAAAATGCATGACAGACAGACAGGCAGAAGTGGCCAAATCCTGAAGTCTTTACTCAGTCAAAACTCCCCTGGGGTCAGGTTTTCCTCTTTCTGGGAAGTTAAACCTCTTGTCCTAGCCTAGGCTGCTGTGCCTTATGGGGAAGTCACCAAAGATAGGAAAGGCAATGTTACTGACACCTGGCCTCCCTTTGGGTTTCTGCCATGGAAGTGCAGCTGTAACAATTGCAGAGCTCCTCAGCAGCCTGCCAGTGAAGGCTGTTGAGGTGATGCACTGACAGTGCATCCTCAGCCTGCTCTAGGATAACCCACTCTGTAGCTAGACCTAGGCAATTTTTGGGTGGCACTGGCTGTCTGCAGCCCCCAGTAGGAAGAATGTTGTGGCTCCTTTCTGCTACTGTGGACCCTGTGCCTGGAGTTATGCTGGAAGGAGCTGGTGTAACCCACAGCTGAATCTAGCCCATTGAACCCAATAGGAAAATCTGAACAAGTAAAGGCCAAGTAAAAACTGACTAAAAACTTCGAGATTTGGTTCAAGCGGAAAGGAAAGGAAGGCTTTAGGGAGTGATTTACAGATACTGAGTCAATGGTTTCGAAGGATGCGGGGAAAGGTACAAACTCATGAGGTGGCACCAGTGAGAGAGCTCTGGAGACTCAAACAGAGGAGAAATAGGTGGTCAAGGCTGGAAGACAGAACTGAGCTGACAGAAGTGTAGGTGCAGAGGGTTGAAGAATGGGAGTAAGTAGATGATCCCAGATTCAGGAAGTGTGTGGCTGGTTAGTTTTGCATGGAAAATAACTTACTGGACAATATATTAAATCTATAGCATGTTCTGCATTACTCCATTATCAGTTTGTGATAAAATGCAAAGTTTAAAAGAGAGAAGTTAGATTCATATCAGAAGACAAGAAAGTTTGAGAAACCTGTTGCTCTCTCAAGCCCCTCCGATAGGCTAGTGTGACGAATATTATCTATGCAGTGGTGTTGTAGATGTGTCGGTCCCAGGATATTAGAAAGACAAGGTCAGTGAAGTAACATATCTTTTATTGGACCAATTTCTGTTGCTGAAAGAGACAAGCTTTTGAGCTTACACAGACCTGAAGAAGAGCTCTTTGTAAGCTCAAAAGCTTGTCTCTCTCATCAACAGAAGTTTGTTCAATAAAAGATGTTACTTCATCCACCTTGACATTATCTAGAAACAATGAGATCAGATGGGTTGAGAGAAGAGTAAGGGATACATGCGCAGAATCAAGTAGCAAATAATTAATATCTGAAGAAGGGGGTCTATGTACCATGAAAGAACTCAAAGCTACTTGAAAGTATACGTGCTGGAACTAGTGGTGCTGCCGCTCCCCCTGGCTTGAAGTGGTTTCCATCGTATACAGGTTTTACAGTTTGGTTCAATGGCTCTCAGCATCCCCCCACTATACAAATTGTTCCAGCACCCCTGCTTGAGAGCACAGATATATAGGATTTGCTATAAACCAGATCCAACAACTGATGCAGTAATTCCATTGCCTGTCTCTGGTACTTGCCAGCATTTGATGCTTCATAGAAAAGCACATTTTAAAAATCCCCCAAAGCAATGTATTTGGCCAATTGTGCAATGATATTTCTGGAGGGGAAAATTGTTTTCTGATCCCTGTGGTAATGAATTTATAACATGAAGCATGAGCTTTGCCTGACCGCATTTTAGCAATCAGAGCCATAATGTTACCTCTAGCCTAGTAAAATCCAGCCTGATTTTTTGTATGTCATCTCATGGTTTTATACCACTGTGTCACTCTGCTGACTTCAGTAGAGTTACTCCTGATTTATACTGGTATAAATAAGATTAGACTCGTAGCCCCCTTTATTTTATGGCTTAATATCAGTACTATGTATGTCATTTTCACCATTTACCTAGTATATGATGCAGCAGGCAAGCAGTTAAGAAAAATATCATCTAGGGTCTAAAATTACTTGAATTGCAAATGGTATTTGTTATGATATACCAAATAATCCTTGTGTGTGTGTGCACATGCACATGTGTGCGTCTATGAAAGATGGAAGAGACAATATACTTTATCAGGGAGGCGTGAATAAGGATTAATTTAAAAACATTAAACTTCAGATGGTTATCACAGAATGGCCGATGTGTGACACAATCAGCTCTTTAATATTCCATTTTTTTAACCTTGCTTGACTCTGACTGGGTAAAGTCAGTCTGAAAGCGACAGCTACTTTATAGACATTATGACCCTGGGACTGGCTGTTTGCTAACACAATTTTCATTAAGCGGAGGCTATGTTGAATAAAAGGTTTTATTTAGAACAATGTAGGCAAGGTTGGGCCTCATTAAACACATTTGTATTTATTGCCCCCTCAGTGTAGGAAACAAATAAAATTACCTCTCCTTTTCAGAAGATTTAACTGACACAAAAGTCTGCTTTGATTTTTTTTAGAACAAAAGAACAGAAGAATGACTATATTGGGTCAGACCAGTGGTCCATCTAGCCCAGTATCCTGTCTTTCAACAGAGGCCAGGGTCAGATGCTTCAGCGGGAATTAACAAAACAGGGCAATTTCAAGTGATTCATCCTGTTGTCCCATCCCAGCTTCTGGCAGTCAGCAGTTTAGGGACACCCAGGGCATGGGGTTGCATCCCTCACCACCTTGACTCACAGCTATTGATGAACTTATCCTCCATGAACTTATCTAATTCTTTTTTGAACCCAGTTATACTTTTGTTGTGGTTCCTTTTAGGAACCTTGGAGTACACTTTCAAAATGCTATAAACTATTTACATGTGTGAAAACCAGGCATTGTGCCTGTGTTTCTGTGCACTGACTGCTGCAGGCAAAGTTAAATCCATGTAACGTGAAAGAGTGCACTGATTGTTGTACCCAACATTAGGCAGGATCCAGTGGGGAAATATCAGAAGGAAAACAATGAGGAAGATGCATACATGGTAGCATCTAGGATGTACAAAGCACTTTGTCCTTTCAGGAATGTCTGGAAAGGTGCTAACACTTTGTGGGTGCTGTTCATTCACAAAGAGTGAAGCTAAATGCAGATTAGGTTGAATCAATGGAACTTTATTAATCTCTGTGTACAGCTCTGTTCACATGACTACATTGCTTACTTCCTGCCTAATTCCCTGTATTCCCTGGTGTCCCATCAATAACAGTCCCTCCAGATAACCTGGGCCCTCTGACTGCAGTTCCACTGATCCCGACACAGTTGTTACCAGAAACAAACTAACAATAGCAAAATCTGTTTTCCTTCTGATATTTCCTTTCCATTCCACTCTCTCTTCATTCAAAACCCTTCTTGAGATACACACATCTTCCAAAAAACTCTTCAGAGGTAATCCATTACAAATATAGTATTAACCCCTCCTCCACATTAGCTCAGTTTTGAGATTGGACTTTCATCTGATTATATTGTTATATTTGAATGTCTATACTGAGCAATATGTTTAATCTAGAGTATAAACCCCTGAAGGCAAGGAACATGTAGAATGATAACACTTAAATAATCCATCATAATTCCATGGACACACAGCACCTCTAGCCTATCATTTATCCCCTTCATCATGAACACACTGTCTTCAGGATTGAGAGTGGGGAAATAATTCTGATCTAAAAAATGCAGGCCCCTCCCACTTGAGCTAATTGGGAATCTTGAAAAGTCATAATTGAGTCTGGTAACTTTCAGGCAGAGTGCCGAACTCAGCATTTTCCTCCAGGCATTTGAAAATTGAGGTGAGGGCAGAGAAAATTGCAAAGGTGCGGAATTGTCAGAATAGGATGCGCATTTGAGATTTTTAAATTGTCTAGCTCACTGGTGGTTTATATTAAAAATACAATACAAATAATAAATATACTAAGTGAAGTAATACAGTTTAAGTTATGACAAGGTCACCTAGGATGTATGGACAGGGACCTTTTCTGTAGCTTTTATGTGCAGAAATGCTGTAGCAGTATTAAGGCTAGCAGACTCTCTTGGCCAGCCACAAGAGGGCAATATAACCAAGCACACCCTTGAGCATCTCTGCCCTGCCACCCAGAACAGAGAAGTTGCAGAGTTCAATCCTGCAAGGTGCTGAGTGCTCTGGCCCTGATTCAGAAAAGCCTTTAGGCTCATGCATAACTTTAAGCATGTGACCAGTCCCACGGAAGCCAATGAAACTGCTCATGTACTTAAAATTGCACACACGCTTAAGTGCATCACTGAATCAGGGCCATGAATGTTAGTCTGAACATTAAAACAAGACAAAGTGTGTATGTGTGCAATGTAGATGTAGCCGTGCTGGCCCCAGGATATTAGAGAGACAAGGCAGGTGAGGTCATGTCTTTTATTGGACCAGCTGCTGTTGGTGAGAGAGACAAGGACCTGAAGAAGAGCTATGTGTAAACTCAAAGCTTGTCTCTCTCACCAACAGAAGTAGGGCCGCTAAAACATATTACCTCACCTATCTTGTCTCTCTAAAGCTGTGTATGGCGTTCACAGGACATTATCCTTCAATTCTCTGCGCTATAGATTGAAAAAATGTTGGTTCAAAATTACAAACCGCAAAATAATAAATTATGTCCACATATTAAAACCACTTTAATCCAAAAAAATATATAAAGTGAAAAGATGACGTTTTAAAATGTTTTTCAAAATCCTCCAGAATAAATTGTATTAAATAGGAACCATTTAATGATAAACTGAAAACACAGATTTTTAACACTGTACAAAAGAAAAAAGGCCATGCTGTCTGAAATAGCTAAACTTTTAACTTTATACACACAAGCCAATTGTAGCTTTACATTTAGAGCTATATACCTAGCTAACTAACTCAATATAATAAGCACACACTGTAACATGGTTTACGTAGAATCGTAGGACTGGAAGAGACCTCGAGAGGTCATCTAGTCTAGACCCCTGCACTCATGGCAGGACTAAGTATTATCTAGACCAGGCAGGGCCAGATTAACCTTGTGTGGGCCCTGGTGGCTGGATCGTAGCCACGCCCCCCACTTTGCCCGGAGGCCCTGCCCCCGTGCTCTGCCCCAAGGATCCGCCCCTGCTTGGCCTCTTCCTCCAGAGTCCCCGCCCACCATTCACATGGGGGCTAGGGGGCAGCGAGGAGCGAGCAGCAGGTGAGGGGAAGGGATGGAGAGGAGCGAGCAGGGGGCAAGGCCAGGAGGGGGCGGAGAGAAGTGAGCTGGGGGCGGGCCATCGGGGGAAGAGGCCAAGCGTGGGTGAGGCCTCAGGGCAGAGCATAGGTGAAGCGGGGGCATGGCCACAGTCTGGACACCAGGGCCCCTTCTGAGTGTGGGCCCGGTGCCATGGCACCACTGGCGCCATTGTAAACCTGGTACTGAGACCAGGGGTGGCCAAACTTACTGACCCTCTAAGCTGAATACAATTTTTGCCAGGATTTGCTGGCCCCACTCGGTGACATGGTGTTGCTGGGCCCCCTCCCTGCACATAGCTCTGTGGCCATGGGAGAGGCAGCTGGGAGCTGCAGGGAGAGCCACTGCTTTTGCTGCTGCCTATCTCCATGGAGCTAAAGCAGTGGCCCCTCCCTGCAGTTCCCAGCTGTTTGCCACTGCCTCTCCATGCAGAGCTAACACCTGGGAGCTGTAGGGAGGGGCCACTGAGAGTAAGAGTGGGGGTGTGCCTGGGAGAGTATGACTCAAGCTGATGGGGGGGGGGTGAACCTTTAAACTGTGCCACCTCACTCTCAGCAGGTACCAGTCATCTCTGGCAGAAGTCCCTAGCCCCACCACAAGGCAGAAGCCCTTAGCTCCTTACCCCCCACACCTCTTGAGTCTGGTAGGAGGAGAATGGAGGGAACCTGGTGGGCTCTGCAAGCTACACTTTAACTGTACAAGAGCGGCATACAGCTTACAAGCTGTGGTTTGGCCATCCCTGATCTAGACCATCCCTGACAGGTGTTTGTCTAACCTGCTTTTAAAAATCTCCAATGACAGAGACTCCACAACCTCCCTAGGCAATTAGTTCCAGTGCTTAACCACCCTGACAGTTAGGAAATTTTTCCTAAGGTCTAACCTAAACCTCCCTTGCTGCAATTTAAGCCCATTGCTTCTTGTCCTATCCTCAGAGGTTAACTAAAACAATTTTTCTTCCTCCTCCTTGTAACAACCTTTTATGTACTTGAAAACTGTTATAGCATGTCTTCCCTCAGTCTTCTCTTCTCCAGACTAAACAAACCCAATTTTTTCAATCTTCCCCAATTGGTCGTGTTTGCTAGACATTTATCCATTTTTGTTGCTCTTCTCTGGACTTTCTCCAATTTGTCCACATCTTTTCTGAAATGTGGCACCCAGAACTGGACACAATACTCCAGTTGAGACCTAATCAGCGTGGAGTAGAGCAGAAGAATTACTTCTCATGTCTTACTTACAACACTCCTGCTAATACATCCCAGAATGATGTTTGCTTTTTTTGCAACACTGTTTCAGTGTTCCTCCTATTTAGTTTGAGATCCACTATGGCCCCCAGATCCCTTTCTGCAGTACTCCTTCCTCGGCAGTCATTTCCCATTTTGTATGTGTGCAACTGATTGTTTTGAGTGCTTATATATGCTAGTGCCCTCTGTTTGAGGAGTGTCTAAGTGAGAGAACGTGCTACTAAGACTGCATGCCAATACCCTTTGAAAATCACAAGAAAAAGCATGTGCATGACAAAAGCTATGAATAATTGTAAGTATAACAGCACATACAAATATGGGAAGGCCTAGAATAAAGGGGACTGGAATATGTATAGGGTTGGTAATGCAATACTGAGCCATTCACCTCTAGACAGCTGGTTCAAATCTGAGGTTGGTCAGTAGTAAATGAAAGTAGCTGCCATCTGGTGGCCTATATATAAGGAGTTGATGGCCTCGGTCAGATATCTGTCCTCATCAAAATTTGCACTAGTTGATGTTCACACCAGAGGCCAAGGGTTAAATGAGCATGGAACTACCCTCTCATCCTTAAAGTCGGTTCCCACCAGGACAGAATACTTTGAGTGTCAACTGGTGTTTAATTAACCATAGTACCAACACCACAGTACCAATCTCACCAATTTTAAATTGAATGCCTAATGGAAATACTTAACATATTAACATCAATTGAGAAGTAAAGGGCTTATTTTCATTGCAAAGTTAACTCATGTTATAACGCAAGTGTTGCCCCTAACTCAAGTCCCATTCCCACCCAAACACCCTTAAATCTAGTGTAGCTTTTAATTCAAGTTAGCTGGCCTGAGAGATGAGTAAGGACTAAAATTCAAGTGAGCACAATTCGTCAGCTGCTAACACAACACAGATTAGCTCCACTTGCGTGCCAAGAGTCCTCCAATGCCTTTATACCACTCCCCTTGTGTGCCCAGAAATTGCAGACAAGTTCTCCCACAATTCACTGGGAAAGAATTCATTATAGCTCAACTTACTGCAGCACAAAGAACCATGGGATCTGTCCCAGAAGTCCTAACACCTCACACTAGTGAATACAGTGCCAGGGTGGACACAGTGGCTTTGAGTGTTATTTTGCAGAGTGGCCACTCTCACTTGAGTTAGGCTAACCAGAGAGGAGTGATTTAAATTAACTTTGTCTATAGTGAAGTCACACCCAAAATTATACATGGCACCACTGGAGCCATGATTACTCCCACAGTACAGTGAAGGGAGTTAAGGGGGGCTCCAATCCAATCAGTTGATTTCAGGGGGAGAGAGTCAATGTAGGTAGTGGGGAGGCAGGGTGTATAAGCCACAAAGCATGAGTACCACACGGTGGTGCCCATTCAAACTGGCTCTGAAAGTTGCTTGAACACTGAGTTATTAGAGTTGCTTTGTGCTATGACACTCTAGGAGTAGCATGTAGGCTCATGAGGAATGTGCCATGACAGCTGGGGAGAGGATGTTAACCTACGCATATTTCTTTCACTTCATCACTGTCTGTAGAGAAGTGAAATTAGAAGGCACTGGACAGCTTCTTCCTTGTTTTTAGAATTCATATAGAGTGGTTTTAAATAATTAAATAAGCAGAAATAATTATGCATGCAGAGACTAAATTAAAATAATGAGAGAAAGTGCATGAAGTTCTTGGTGGCAACCCTTGCCTGCAGTGGCTCTGCAAGTTTCAGATAAACATTGCAGACACTGCAAGAATCTCTTGGAGGTTAATCAAAACCTCTAACACAACAATAAAATATTCTCACAGCTGGAGCTAGAGAACTGCATTAATATTTACTAACAGAGATGAGTATATTTACATGAAAGAAAGGAGAGAACTTTAAGAGGATTTTCCATAACGCAATTAAGGCATAAACATGGGCTGGAAAGAAAATAAGATAAATCTTCTATATATTGTAAAAAGCAACAGAGGATCCTGTGGCACCTTTGAGACTAACAGAAGTATAGGGAGCATCTGAAGAAGTGAGGTTCTTACCCACGAAAGGTTATGCTCCCTATACTTCTGTTAGTCTCAAAGGTGCCACAGGACCCTCTGTTGCTTTTTACAGATTCAGACTAACACGGCTACCCCTCTGATACTTGACACCTTCTATATATTGATACCTCTGCTAATGTACTAGCCTCTATAAATGTACATTCGAGGCCCTGGCAATAGGTGATGATGCAGTGTGGTTTTTAACCTAGCTAAACTGCCTCAAGTCATATCTAGCATTAAAATGTAGGACAGAATAATGGAGGACAAGGCTTAAATGTGGAATTAACTTTTTTAACATGAATGTTTTCTGTAAACTAAGTTTCTTGATTAGAATTTGTGATGTAACGCACAAACATTGGGACAGCAGTAGATCTCTGTTCATGTGAACTGCTGGACAAAAAATTAGTTGGAAAATGACCAGGGAATGTTGAGACAGTGCCCCATCAATCTACTGTTGAGCTCTCAGTGTTAGGGCTTCAGTCTGGGATAAGCTGTAATAGCAAATGGTGGTGGATTTCAACATGAAATCTTGTAGCGCTGGCAAACTACTAGAAGAGTGGGGGCTGGTCAGAACATGAATGGGAGACCTCCAAGGTAAGCCTCTGTGTTAAAGGAAATGGTGTTGGTGAACTCTTCCCTTCTCTTCCTGTGGAGAACTTGTCTCTACTAGTTTTTGCTCTTGTTTTGACAAGCAATTAGTGCAAGCTAATTCACTTAAATTAGGGTTTGTCTATATACAAAAGTTTTACCAGTTTAACTTGAAGGTGTGATGTTGCACTAATTTAGTTAAACCAGTGCAACTCTGCATATGGACATCCTTCCATGGGTATAAATCTGGTTTACATTGATTTAGGCCTGGTCTACACTAGGAAATTAGGTTGGTATAACTATGTCATTTGGGGCTGTGAAAAATTCACACCCCTGAGCGACTCAGTAAAAGCAACATAAAAGAACATTCTCTTTTATCTCCCCTCCCCCCCCCCCGTTTTACATTCTTTTTTTCTTCATCCTCCTCCTATATTATAAGTAATAGGAAGTAAATGAAAACAAAGTAAGGTACCTTGATTGTTTTTGGAGTCTAACTTTTTTCACAGACCACTTGAAAATTGCTGAGGGTCTCGGTGGACCATTTAATGATCTTTCCAAATGTTGTTTGTACCATTAGCTAACTATTGTAAAGTGCTTTGGATAAGAGTGCTTTATAAAAAAAATCTTAATAACCTTTCCTCAGTCCACCTGAATGGAGGTCTCGGACCACAGCTTGAGAACTTCTGGTCTAGATGAAAGCTTGTATTTGCATTATGTTAACGTGAAAAATGTGTAAAAATAAAAAGTATAGATGACACATGAATGGAAAAATAAAAGTTAACTTCCTCGGAAGAAACTTATTCAATCTGGAAAAAAAATATTTATTCAGATAGTTTTGTAAGTCATTGTAAGTAACATTTTGTAAAGACAGGTTTCAGAGTAGCAGCCGTGTTAGTCTGTATCCGCAAAAAGAAGAACAGGAGTACTTGTGGCACCTTAGAGACTAACACATTTGTTAGTCTCTAAGGTGCCACAAGTACTCCTGTTCTTCATTTTGTAAAGAGGCAATTTCAATTGTTAATATTGCTGAACTTGTCAAATGTTCCTGACTCATCTTATTTCTCAAATAATTTTTAACTCGTTTCAATACAGAAAAAGAACGTTCACCAGAAGCATTTGTGACAGGTATTGTTAAAAATATTTTCAGAATGGTTTCTACATTTGGAAAGGTTGCCTGCAAATCGTCACGTCCAAGTCTATACAAATCAACTGGTGATCTCAAAGCACTGACCTCATCATTTTCGATAAAATGAATTAAATGTTTCACTTAATCTTCAAAAAGATTTGTGTCTATGTCCTCTTGGTAGAATTCACTTAATTTCTTATTGTAGTCGCTTTTAGCATTTTCATCAATGCTTCTGTCAAAAAACA